>NC_046193.1:1746032-2414154 GCF_011004875.1 Balearica regulorum gibbericeps
TGCAAGGCCTATTTACTGCCCATATTGTGTTAAATCTGCTTGATAGAAAGCTAATCTCTTTTTAATGGATCAGAATGATTAATACTTGATCACAGGACAAGTGCTGCTTTTGTAATCTGAAGTGTTTGAAAAACAAAATGAGAAGTCTTGATGGGGTCAATGGTTACCATAAGCCTGTGCCTTAGATGTAATAATCACTTTCTGTGATAGTAATTAATGTTTAAGTTATGGAGGACATTCATATTACTGACACTGATGTATGTATGAGCTGAATTTTTAATTGAGTGGATGTGCTAACTATGGTAATACTGTTGGATAAATCAAACTTTAATTGTATGTGTTCAGGTTGTTCTTAAAACTACATAGGTATTTTTAGAAACGTAAGATGATTTGCATACTCATTTTAAAATGTCCGGTTTTGTTTGTATACACATACCGCACTTACCAGCTTCCCCTTTCACTACAGGCACACAAATACTGTCTTTCGTCAAACGTTTGAAAGAACATGGGGAGGGGGAAATGCCCAAAGGTAGCCAGAGGCTGCGGATGCGATGCCCAGGAGTACCTTGGCCAAGGATAATGAAATGCACTCGCAGCTTGCTTTGATATAATGGTCCTGGGCAGGTCCTCTGCCAGGGGAGCAGAGCGTGCAGCACGTTTTGGCTATTGGTCAGTCTCCTGTTAACCACCATCTAAAGATTCCCACTTTCCCTGCTATACTCTAGTGAGAAATTTTGTTTTATAGTTCTCTGCTGCTGGAGAAATGGGGAAAAATAATAAAACTGAATTATCTCTCTCAAAATCCCTTTTGGCTTTTCAAATGAAAATTGTTTAAACTTTGAGCATAAATCTAAACTGATGTTTTATTTGAAATGTACTATGCTGCGGTAAATAATTTCTGTACTTCTTTATTGCTGGGTTTAGTTACGATATTGAGATAAAACAGAAAGTTGGTCTGCTGTAGAAGTTGAGAGATTGTTACTCATAGTTGTAAGAAAACTCTCCTGAGTACTTACCTGCAATAGCCACCAATCTTAGATTGTTCTGAATGTGGACCACTGGAAATGTTGAGTGAATTCTGTAGACAGGACACACAGATTAGAAGTGAAAAATCATATGTGAAGATACTAATGGCTTGGAAATAATGATGCTGTGTGCACTCTGTTCCAGTAGAAATGAATCGGCCTGAAGGTGCTGTATATTATTTCTTAATCACATCAAATGAGAGAAGAATAAAAAGACTTTTTTTTCTCTCCGACAGATGGATTTGGTTTACTTAGTGACTTTATTCCAAGGCCTTTTTTGCAGTTAATATAGGTGGGTGATTAAATTAGAAGTTTGAGCCATCAGATGTGGAAAGATTTTGCTTACAACTTCAGGTGGAAGTTTGCTGTTCAACTATTTGGTATGATTTTATGTCTAGATATGAGAAATTGCTCTGTGTGTATGCATATACACACCCTATATGATATTATATAATTGATCATCTTTGTGTGGAGTAACAGCACACATGCATTCTCAGATTGTGTGTTTTAATGTACAGCCACCTTTTGAGAGTTTTGGGTGTAAGTGGTCAAATTTGTGATTAAATTCATCTGGACCTTGTACTAAACAGATACAGAAGCATTTAGCCTTTCAAGCAGGAACAAGAAAGTATCCCTGTTATGGGTTAATGGAAAATTGATAGCTGAGGAGACCCTACTAAGAACAGAGCAATTTCCCTAGAGACTTAGTAATGGGCTTGCTCTATGAAGTGCACTTTTGGAACATTAACATCTTTGGAACATTAATGTGAATCGTTTCTAATGAAAGATCATGAAGGAGTAAAAATATTTTTGTAGCATATGTGGAACACTACTCTTGCTCCCTTATTTGGAGGGGGAAACAATGCTTCCATTTTTAACTTTGCATGAAACTAGGAATGCTTCTTGTTTTCATTTAGTATCTTGATTGGACTCCAGTATCAATAAAAATAACCATTCTTTTTCATGCTTTGAAACTACAAAAGTATTACAATGGCAGACATACATGGTTGTTCGGAGTTTATTTTTAACCATATTAGTTTTACTCCTGTGACCTAATTGTAAGGTTTTCTCCTGTGTTTTGCCAGTCAAACCAAGACTTGACTTTGATTGAAATGGACCTTTTTGTGGGTGTGAAGGAAGCTATCGTAACTTAACGTCTTGCCAGTTACTGCTGGCTGGTGAACCAGGTGGGGGCATGGTAGTGCCATGTTCCTGCCACTTCACCTTCCGGGTCTGTGAAATGAAACAGGCCTGGAGTACCTTACATTTAAAGAGAACTTTTTGAATTTTATGCTACCCAGAAGATGTTGTGCACGATTCTTTTACAGTCTTTTGGAGAGAAACAGTTCATTCATATGCAAAGCCCCCAGCAGAAAATGTTTTACAATAGTTCTGGAGAATGAGACTAAAAGGAACGTCTGGCTTGGTTCAACTTGTAGGACATCAAGATTAACTGTGTGGGTTGACTTGTCTTCCTTTCCTGTCCATTGAAGCAAGCATCCTTGATGTATTTTATGTTAAAACATGTTTGGAGTTCGGGTTTTTTTATTATTTAAACCTTTTCTGTGTACAGAATAAGAATAGGAAAGATTCATGAAACTTCTTCCGACTTGACATCATCTTATTGCTTCAGTTGACATCTTGGCTGAAGGGATGTGAGGAAAGACACGGATATTTTCTTGGTGCTGCCATACAATCTGTCTAGTGACTCTGGGCAACATCCTACTCCTCCTTTCCTCAAGAAACCCAGCTGCAAAAGGGACGGTAACCCTACTTGCTGTAGGGGGTGGGAAGCACTTTGGTAGATGATGGGTTCTTGATCACATAACTGGCTAATGATCTCAGTCAACAGTATCACTACTGACAGTGGTTTTAAGTATTAGTGCGAGGTGAAGGAAGATCTTTATGCTGCACAGAAAATAGTATGGTCAGCACTGAAGTGTTAGAGGTGGGTTACTTCTCACTGAATGCCCTTGGCATGTATGTGGGCTATGAACCCTAGGTTTTCCATCGATTGTGAAATTATTAACAAATATACCGAACACTTAATGTCCATTACTGCGAGTTGCCCAATTTAGCTCTTTCTTAGTTGGCCTTTATCTACTCTACTTTAAATGGAATTATTTTTGTCACACAAATAAAATCACTAAGCATAATCAATTGTGGAAGGACTTGTTGTATATAATTTGGTTATCACATTTGTAAAGTAGCAGTTAGTGTCTCAGAATTAAGTCGATAGACCAATTGCAATTATTTACCCAAAGCAATACGTAACACCGTTTTAGGAACGGAAGCCTACAAAGGTGCAATCCTTGTGTAAGGTCCCTGCTCAGGCTGCCTGGTTCACTACTCTCTGCTAGAGCTTCTTGTTTGTTCTGTTTGGTATTTGAGTGAAGAACTTAAAAACAGGCCGTGTACCAAACCTGCAATGCTGGCGGAGCCGGGCAGCGGGCACCGTGCAGCCCTCGCACCCTTCCCTGAACCTTTATCACAAGGCTGAAAGTCTCTTCTCTCTTCAGTCTGTCCGTTCTCTGGTACTTAGAGCGAACCTTTCTGCTGCTGAGCTGCTGCAGCGCAGTTCTTACTGGGTATAGGAGGCAGTTGTGGACACGGTGCTGCTGGAGCAGCTGCTGCACCTGCTGAAGAGGGGTTTTCAAATACAACTATATACACTTTGTTTTCAAATATCACAAGGGTTTAGCCCATCATGAAGACTAGTTAGTTCTAAAAACACCAATGTAATGGCATTCTGTGCGAAACCTGTCATAAATGCTCCAAAATAAGGCAATTTTCCTGAAGTATAACTTACACAATGCAAATAGAAAATTTGGCTACTGTGTTTCAGTCTGTGACTCATCTTGGGAAATGTTAAGACCTGTAATAAATCCTACTGCACCAAATTGTTCTCATCAGCTTTCTTTGTGTAGGAATTTCCTTGGTCTTTGCTAGTAGGTAAATTTCCTTTGCTGATGGAAGGAAAAAAGTGTAGGATCTGCTTCAGTGAGGGACTTCAGCATCTGTCTTCAACCTGAATCCTGTAAGGCGTGCAGCCGGAAGGAAGGCCCCTCCAGTTAGATCTGCGCAGCGCTGAGTCTCAGCTCCTCGCAGTGGCCCAGAGGGTAAATCGCCCTTCAAACAGGCAAGGCTGTAGGGGGGGATAATGCAGAGCTCAAATATCAAATTGATGATTAAAATAGAGTTACTGTGGGCAGTGAGTTTTGGGTTTATTTTCTTCTCTGCAAGTTTGCAAAATTGTGCCTCAATTCTTTCACTTCAGTGGAAGTTTATTATGAAATAGAGAAATACTTGTGTATTTGGCATAAACTGATAAAGTTCTGGCAGTGCTTAAGCTTCAGTGTACCATTTTTCATCCCATAGACCCAAACAAGTGTCTCGGTAAGCCATGTAAGTGGGGAGGGCAGGCAGTTTCTGATGTTCAGAACTACTGGAACCCCTTTTTGTACGAGCAGACCACTTGTAACAACGTAAACTTCAGTTCTTCCTCCTCTACCTCTCCTCTTTCCCTACCTGTGAGCTGAGCTGTGCTAACCTTTGGTAAGAAACTTGAAACGAAGCATCGCAAGTATTTCTACAAATATTCAACAGAAAACAATGTGTGATTCCAGGTGGTCTTGGTTGCAGTTAAAATCTTGTGTTCAGCAGCAGCCTTGGCCTCCTCCTGTAGCTCCAGTGCGTAATATGGTTTGTAGCTGTGGCAACTAGCATCACTCTTCAAAATATCCAGAGATAACTGCTTCTTACTTTTCTGTTCTTCTGTGCTCTTGGCTGATTACAACAATATTTAGTCACCTGAACCATAAATTTTCAACTCAGCCACCAATTACTGTACAGAAAATCTACAATCAGGTACTTGCTGTTAGCAACCAGCTAAAGAAATCCTGGATCCTGCAGTCACCATCATGCTAACAGAAATGGTTTTGGTTATAACGTTATCTTTCTCAATCTAGTTCTTCATCAACACGCTGCGTTGACATAGGTCCTCTGCCTGATATGACCGTAGCTAAGGAAGCACATTTGAACGTGTTGCCTGAGATGAAAAAACCCCCAAAGCTGAGCGCACGCACTGTGCTTGTCATTGTGGCTTTCAAAGCACTTAATGCTGACGATGAGGCAGTGAGGTAAGGGCACGGCACTGGTGATGAAAGCGATACCTTGGCTAAGCAACGGGTCTTGCAACGTATTTTGCCAGCTTTGCATTCTTGATAAGCAAAGACTTATCGCAAAAGATACAGACACCCCGTGCTAGCAACTGTCATAAATTCATCCAGTTCCTGCCGAGACAAAAGTGTTTCTGGCAGCTTGTTTGAGAAGGAATCTGAGGAGGAAAGTTGTCAAGGGCTGACGTCTGCACTTTTGGGGGAAACAATGACAGGAGCACAAAGAAGGAAAAGATAAAACTGCGTGATGGGAAATTTCTGTAGCGTTCTTAATTTCTCTTTCAGCAGGCGCATTTTTAGTAACTTACTTTCTGGCAAGGGCTGTGGCTGCCTGCTTTAGGAAGCCTCTTCATATGGAACATTCTTACCAGGCTTGTGTTTTAGTGGCCTCAATTGACTTCCTTAAATTTCTTAATGTGGAAAACCAAAACACACTGTAGTACTAAACCAGTGTTTTTTCTGTTTGTCTGAAGGTCAAAGCAGAAGGTATTCTTAAATGTCTTAATATTTTGGGCAGTAGCTATTAAGTTAAAGGCCTGGAAGGTTCTCTTTTCTGGGAGGACTAGCCTTTGTCTCTTGTCTCTCTTTGTCTCTTAAGATCTTGTTTGGCAGCTCTGAGGCTTTTGGGTTTGGTATTTTTGGCTTTGGTGGGGTTTTTGTGTGGGTTTTCTTGTGTGTGGTTTTTTTGTGTTTTAGGAATAGTATGTTTTAGAACTTAGCAGCTCAGGCAGTCCACCTTCCAGTTGGAGAGATGTATTCACCCTTACGTAATCTTGAGTGTTATAAAATTGACTGTAAGTCGGTCAGAAACAGCCTAGGAGGTGCATGTCGCTGACCATTATTTCGTTGCCTTTAATACTCAGTTTGGGGTTTTAGAAACAAGTTCACAAAAATTAATACAATCTTTGGAGAGATACTGCTTTTTCTGACCACAAACCTGTATGCAGAAGGTGGCTAGTGTGGCTCGTTTTTTGTGGCTTTGTTGTTTTTTTTTTTTCAGTCCTGAGTCTATATGCAAAGTTATGAGTCTTGCAGGTTTTTTAAGCTGCAGAGACCAGACTAAGATACAGGGACAAATGAGCTGCTAGAGAAGGCTAAAGAAATTGAAGATTGATCTAACACTGAGGTGAGGGACTCACAGTTTCCAAGGAGAGCTGCTGCAAACAGAAGATACTTGCTTTCTACTGTGGAAGTCACAGTAGAAGTATTAGGTTTAGACTGTAGCGGAGGAACTTAGTTTAGCCATCTCTTGGAGTGTGGTCTTTAAGCCCTGGAGCAGTGTTACTCCCTTCTTAGAGACCTATTTCAGTAGTGCATAATGTGGCTTTAACCTATTCAAATAAAATAGAAAGTTAGCACCCCAATTTCAGGAGTGTTTATGTATCCTACTTCTTACTCCAGTCCTGAACTAAATTGTATAAGAAAGTCATAGAATATCCTAAATGCAAATACTAAATTTTGCTTCTCCAGCGTGCAGCCTATTTATTTTTTTTTGCCTGTAACAGTTCTATAGCCTTCAAATTGGCAGCTAAGTCAATATGAATACATCACTCAACTGATGTATTAATTTTGCTAATCTTTAAGGGCTTCATCTTTTCAAAGCTTCAATGTTCTCACCAATTGGCACCAAAAAAGACGACAGTTACTCTAGTTGGCATATCTGCAGAAGCATCAAGTATTAATGGTCTTTTTTTAATCCCATGTAATCAAACTATGAGTTAATTGATGCAATGCAATGAATGTGTTATGTAAGATAGTTTCTTTTTGGCAACTAGAGGTCTCCAGTACTTCTCAACTTCTGTAGACCCAGTCGTCTTCCTTCGCTATGAAGAGGAAATAGGTGAGTGAGAGGCCCCTGTGAAACAGATGTCTGTCTGTTGTTCTGAGAGCTTTTACTGAATCATACTCCTGACAGGGACTGTACTTTTGTGGCCATAAAGCAACCCTGTGGCATTAGGGTACAAACGCAGTAAATGAGCAATCTGAGCAGCTGGTTTCTTCACTCTAGACTTAGGTTGGAGTCCAGCAAAGCTCGTTTTAAACATGGGACTAACTGGAGTGCAAAACTAATCACAGGAAACTCTCTAGCTCTTTCAGGAAGCCTGTAAGTACTGAGCTGCTTCAGCCAGCTGGATTATGAACTTGCTGTACTGTTCAGTGGCTCTTCCTTAGAAGTGTTTTGCCTCTTCAATGACCGTATTTTGCCATCGAGGTGTTTGGCGTTCAGCTATAGGCGTTCTCCGAGCACTCACTTTCGCATGCTGATGCATCTGCCCGGAGTCTGCATTCTGCATATCAGTAGTGCCAGCCCCTGGCTGGTGCAAGCATAATATTTCTCAGTTTAATTTCCATAGAGGTAATTTATAACTCTGACTAACTAAGGATTGTGACTGTCTGGATTGGCTTTTTCATTAGAACCATTCTTTTAACTGAGTTTCTGCTAATCAGACACACCAGTCTAGAATCTCTCCCTATGTTGTTTATCATTATTAGCTCTCATTGTGCATTCTTCAGGTGGTGTGTGATTGTTTAAAATCAGCAACTTAAATGTTCAAGGCAGTAGCAGCTGCGGAGGAGGTCAGTTCACAAGAAAATGGGATGCCAAGCCCGGGCTGGTGGCTGGTGCACTTGCCTTCAGCTGGGCTGTGTAGGAGCCACACGCGTACCCCACCTGTACAAAAGCCACTTTGCATGCAAAGATGAACCTTCTATGTCTGTAAGGTTCCAAAAATGTTAAACTTATTTAAACCTTAGTTAATATGAACATTGGGGGGAAGTTTCTACTGATGTTTACTAGTTAACTAAACTAAAGATTATTTTGGAAACAAGCTTTAGGGTGTGGAATGTGAAAATCCAGTAATCTTGAAAGAGTTCTCTCTAGCATAAGAAGTTATTTGCAGTTAGCGCTAATGTATGAATGGCTTTTAAAGACAGATTAGTATTTATTGAAATGTTGTGAATGCAAAGAAACCAATAAATTAAATCTCACACTTGCTCCCTCTGTTCATAATTCTGTTTTGGTAATGGTAATTTTATTAGCAACTCTCCTATTGGCTGTCCTTAATACTGTATGTTGTACAGGTATAAATGTATATTTAGGCAAATGACAGTTGTTCTTCCTGCCTGCTAGTATCACCGCTGTGTAGGTATTCAGGTTTATTAAATTGTCTTAATTTCTTAATTGCAGTTGTATTTGGCCAACTTTGCCCGGGGAGCCTGTGGATTCAGTGGGCTTAGGTGTTAAGTAAAATGTCATTATCGTTTGGGAAGTGAAATATTAATATTTTCCTTAACTTGGCATCAGTATAGTGCATTGGTTCTTTAATGGCATTTCTGTATATTCACTTCTGTTATCAAGATCACTTTTGTCCTTTAGTTCTGACTAACTTCAATTTAATGTTAAAAATTTTAAAATAAGTAATTTGAATATTAAGAGCTAGTAGAACAAACAAGGGTTTAGACTCTCTTTTCATTATTTTACTGCTGCTTCTGCCTACCAGCCTTTAATCTGTCTCTGCTGCTCTTAGCACTTGCTTAGGAAATAAGCTGCGGAAGCGAGAGCACTTCTTGTCACAAAGTGGCAAGACTATCACACTGAAATATAAAAGCTTTATATAAACTCCCCATATGTTGGTGAATTGGAAAAGGAAAACTCATATCCGCACTCCAGAAAAATGATGCCTGTGTGACGTGGGGACTGACAACTGACCATTTCCAATGTGCGGATTTGAAGTTAACCCAGCTACGTAGTTGATGGTTGGCAGCGATCAGTCAATAGCTAACGTTATCACCAAAACCAGGTAGGTGTAGCAGCACACTGCCCTTGCTGGAGATGCTCAGGGAGCGTTCTACAGCTTGTGAGCACACAACAAACTGTAGTAGGAAATCACACTGGAGAAGTGTTGTATCTTAGTGTGAGAATTGCACCTAGGAGTTTAAAAACACCAGTGTCCGCTTATCTCTTACACAAACATTGTGGACGGAGATGTGCAAGGTCGGCATGAGAAGGAGCCGAAAGAGGGAGTCTTACGGCGGCAGGACGGCCCTGGTTTGGCTGGAGAATGCGGGATAAACAGATAGACTGTTTCTACACAGAATCTTGAAGGCCACGGTGCCCGAAGTGAGACCTTTTGCTTCATTATCTGTTGTAAAATGAATATTAAAGTTGACACTCCTAAATATGATAATGAGCTAAAAGGCATACCTGCTAAACATACGTGACTATAGTACTCGACTGTCCACCCGAACCACATTAAATGTCACCCCAGGGAGGGGACAGCTAAGGTTGGGGTATAAAGGATGTTGAGGAAGTTACCCCCCGGGGGGGGAGAGGAGAGATCGAAGACCCCGAAGAGGCAGCGGACAGGCTGTGCTCCTTCTCCTCCACCCAAGATATAGGATGTCTTCTTGGTAAGCATTGTGCCCTCACCTTTTTGGTGAGAATACCCAGGACAGCATTTTGCTAGCATTATATTGATAATCACATATTAGTGCTATTGCAGTAAGTGCATTTGTTAATGGCAATTCTGAACTCTTCATATCTGTCACTTTAATAAACTTTCTGTTAGTTTCAACTTTGCGAAACTGTCTCAGTGAAAGTCCTTTGGGGACTCCGACAGGCAAACGTTGACTCTGATATGTGGCTATATATAATCCTTTAGACAGAAACCGCTGACCAAGTCTGGGACTAAGGCTGGACTTAGCCACACCTAGGCTACTCTCTGAGAAGGACTTTAGAAAGCAAGGGGGTCCTTTCTGAGCCTGGGGACTCAACAGGAGGGCCCCCGCAGCCACACATCAGACTCGCACCGTCTGTGCAACAGTTAGTTCCCATCGTACCTGTCTGTGCTTCCGTAGTGGTGGTTGTAACATCGTGAAAGATCTTTGTTATTTTGAACCTGGCGCTGCTTAATTACAGCAACATAGTTTAGGTCAACATAAAAAAGTGGAGTGAGGAGCATTTTGTGTACTGTATTGAGTCAACCTTGTCAGAGATCCTGAGCCCCAGGCAGCTGCTGACCCCTTTATAATCTAGGTTGGTTTGCATATGTGAAATCAGTCTTAGTTACACTTCAGAAAATGCAGGCTTCTGAAAACCTTACCCTCAATCTTTCCTTGGCATTCCCACAGAGGAGTTGAGTATGCTACTTCTGTGACAGCAATCCCAGAGCGAGCAAAGTGGCTCTTTTACGGGGGTTATTCTACAGCTTTTCAACTAAGATCCAAGCCGGAGGTGGACTTGGAACAACCCAGGCTCTGACCCTTCCTGGACTTGAAAACTGGAGTTTGAGTGCTTACGGGTTTGGTGTGCTTTTGGCTCGTATACGAGAATGATGGTTGAATGCAAGTACTGATTTCTTTCAGTGTACTTATGGTAAAGACTATTGGAATATTGGGAAACTTGTCTGAAGCTATCAAAAATAAGGCTATGATCTGAGATATCCTTCCTTGCGGAAGCTAATGGTGATATATTCAAATATATGCTGAGTTCTTTTTCAAGTGGTAGTTTTAGCTAGAAGTGCCCAGAAGAACAAGTTGCCCTTCCTTGTGAAGGAAAGGACTTTCATTAACTCTGTGCTGCCAGAAATGATAGTCTTGTTACGCAGAAGTTCCTTAACTTTTGTTTTATTTCTGCTGGGTGTGTTTTGCTCTGTAGAATAAAACTTAATATCTAAAATGATTTTACTGCCATATTAATTTACTGAGATCATTTGAGTAAAGAAGCCTTTCCATAAAAAGAACAATGTCAATCCAATTTAAACATGCCCTTCTGGCAGAGATGAGCAGTACATAGTGTCTCTCACAGCATGTATGAAGCACACATATATCATGATGGTATACGATGTATCTGGGTGGCATAAGACGTACTTTTTTCCGTTAACTGTTTTCAGAACACAATTATTCACAGACTCCACAGCAAACTCTGCGTAAGAGTTTATAGATGTGACCCTTGCCATGTTACCCTTTATGCTTGGGGCACATGTTGAGCGGGAAATCTCTTGCAGTATTTCTCAAATTTTTTGTCAGGTTTTTAGTGACAAATTTGTAGACTTTTTCTCTCATTTACTGCCCTGGTCTGCTGCCATTCAGAGAGGTGCGGGAGTAAAAATACAGCGGGTGAAATTGTTGTGATGGTTTGTCAACAGTGCAGAGATTAGTTACAAGTTAGGGTTTAAAGAATGGGATTTAACTGACTGGCTTCCAAATCTGTTTCAAAATTGCACAGTAGATCATGTATCTGCGATTCCCATGAGTGGAAAAAGTAAACCCAGTGAGAAAAGAGCAGAAATGAGTTTACACGACAGTATTTGCTATAGTGTTTGAGGATGTCATTTCTGTAACGTACAAGGTAATGCGAAGAACATGTTTTTGCTGTCCTTTGACCTACGTTGATCTTACTAATCAGCTGCTTTCGAAGCTGTAATGTATTGCATGAGAGTAAGCTTTTGGCACTGGTGAGCGAGAGCGAGGAGTGGTGCTTCCGTGCAGGTTTAACTCATGTGCAATCACTACTCCAGCATGCCAAGTTCAAAAGCAGTTTTGTTATAATGTCTGCAAATAAATAGTCCACATACCAACATGGAGCAGCACAGTAAATATAGCGGAGCCAAACAACATGGAAGTGGCTCGTTCCCAGGTAGGCGAATGGTTTGGGTGATAGAATGAAGTAGTTCATGTAGGGAAATACAGTTACAGTAAGATTTCTGCATGGCAGATGTTCATGTATTAAAAATAAGCAACCACTTTAGAAATTAACCTGCTGTGGCTTCACGGTGTATATGTGTAGGCTCAAATGCTCTTTACATTTCACATACTTTCTTGTCGTTATTAATAACACTTTATACTTGAAAATGTTAATAATTTGATTTTTAGATGTCTGTGCCTGTCCGTAGTGAAGTCACAGCAGTGCTGTGACATGTAACAGAACACCTGCTTCATGGAACACTTCTCAAAACAAATTTTTTGTGAGAGGAAGATTTTTATCCCAATCGACCTCTGGATTTGTTCCAATTTTTACCACGCCAATTACAAAATACATGGCCTGTGGAAATCATAACTGATGCGCGAGTAGCCAGATTAAACGTGAACCTGAAGAACTGAGGAATGGTACGGCTTCCTTCCAGTTCCCTTTTGAAAAAGACGACTGGGTGTATAAACTTCTGTTTCCACGTTATAAAGGCACTGCTCTCTCCCTCCCGGCAATCAGTCCTGCTGTCACGCAGCGTAATTCTGAGCGCCGGAGGATGTCTTTCTGAGCAGATGTGTGCTAGAGTTGGTGGCTGTCTGGAGTGCTTCCGTAACGAGGGACTGCGAAAGTGCTACCTGTAATTGTGGTCTTCAACGCTCGGCTTATTTTTAATCAGTCTAACTACTAGAAATTGGTGTTTATGTAATATTACAAATTCATTCACAGATTAAGATATCACAAATGATAAAATATAAATCAGTCTACCAGAGAAATACAAGATTTATCCTTCTCTGTAATATTAGGAATTTTTGCTCTTTGTCCGCTTCTTTGGGGCGCAGGATTTAACAACGTTTTATCCTGAGCTACTAACAGCTTGTTTGCGTAGAACAGCATCCAAACTGAAGTTTGGGGTTTTTGCAGAGCTATAAATGATTTTTTCTTTGTGACAGTGTATTCATTTTCTAATTTTTCTGTGAAGACTCCAGTAGCAGGCCTTATGGGATCTCTGCATGGAGAAGCTCTTTTAGAACTGAGATTTTCATGGGTCCTTCTGAGCTTATGCATTTGCACTTGTGATAATGGTATTACAAAATCAGTCAAAGTAAACATTTTGATACTTCTAAAACTAGTCAGAAAATACTTTTTCTGGAAATTGTTGAGCCGTGCAGAACGCATAATGCTAGGAACTATGAGAGAGTGAGAATAGCTTTGGGATTTTAACTTCCTCTCTGAAAAATAACCCCTTAATCACCAAAACCCAATCTTGATCCCATTTGTTGTACTCCTGTATGAAATCTTGAATGCACTGACCTCAGAAGGCATCGCAGTTGCACCTGGCACACGCTGTAACTCTGAAGCACTTCAGGTCTTTCAGTTAATCTTCAAAACAAGAATTAAGGGTCACCGGAGTGGAACTGGGAGTTTGCTATAGAGGCATGCCTGCAGGACCTCACCTGACTCATGGACCTCACCGACAGCTGAGATTTGTTTTCACTGAGCCAAGTGGGGGTTTTGTTCTTGTTCCTCGCATTATGAATATACCATGTTTAGAGAAACTCTTTACATCTTTCCATGAGAGTATGCTGCAGTGTCGATTAGGTGAAAAAAATGAGAAGTGGAAGGGTAGTAGGGGAACTGCTTTCAGTATCTAATTCCTTAAGCAATGGATTTTTATGCAAGTGTCTTTGCTCATACCATCTTTCACCTACTGCCATAATTTGAGTTATCCTCCAAGTATTAACATCATCTTCAAGCTTTTTGCTTTTGTAGATGTATCTGTATAAAAGCACTATTGACGGAGTTCTCCCTGGAAGCATCTTGAACAACAGTCTTGGTTTTGGTATCTCTTGGAAGCATCTTAGCCGAAAAAGTATGATTGAATCTTTTGGTGGTGTCTGTGCAAACGGATGGGCTCCTGAGTCGGGATCCAGATCCAGCAGCTTGTACTGGCTCTGTCCCGACAATGTTCTCCTTAGACTAATTTTCAGAGAAAACACATTCAAGCTTGGTCAGATGTTTTTAGAATAAAAATAGAATTTGTGACTTTTTATTTAGAAGTTGGAGATCAGACAGGCAGAAATATGACTTAACCCCTCCTACACACACTCCTCACAGTCCTGGCCTGGCTTTGAACTTGTAGTCGCAGTGAAATCTGCAGTCTCCTCTATTTCTAGGACGTTCTTTTTGGGGCTTGCTTTTCCTCTGAGCAGTCTGTATTTTTTTAACGTGAAAACTGAACAGCAAACAGAAGAGAGATACAAGAAGGTGTGTAAGAGGAACGTAATCCAATAGCTACTCATTTATTCATATTACTGCTTGCATGAGTGCAAAAATGAATCTTTAAATACTGTGAATTAGAGATCAACACTTAAAATAATACAACATCTTGTCTCTCTTTGAAAATGAATTCTATAGTATTATGACTACATGACAAATCGTGATGAATGCAATCCTCTTACTGCTTTCTCTTTAGGGTAAAAGCAATTAAGCGCTATTATAAATGTTAGAATTTAACAAGACATTGGTATATGTTGAGATTCATTTATGCACATTTAATTGAAAGCAGAAATGATCAGCAAACATCAATGTAATGACCTGTACTAACCTTGACATGGTTGACTAATGAAATTATGCCTTGTCACTAGTGGTATGTGTTAATTCCATTGAGTCATTTGCCTATGAATAATCTTATTCAGGAGATCTGAAAGCAGTACCACGCAGTCATCTTTTCATATATTCTTGCATGCAACTCTCTGAAATAACTTACTAGAAACAAACAAAAGCACTTCTAGTCTTTTATAAGCAGGAAGTTCAAAGGTCAGGAATGAAATCATCAAACTTAATAATACTGTAGGTGTGTATCACAAGACTATCTTTGATAAAGAGTACAGAAAATAAGCGTTCAAACTATTATATTCCCATTCTGTGGAAGTGACAAAAAGTAGACATCATGTTTTTTCATCTGCTTGGTGAAACCTACCGCATCCTTTCCTATTTGCTGTAAATACTTGTAGTAAGTTGTGGAAGCAGATGAGAAAAATCACGCTCTAGATTCTTGGGACTGAATTTGACTTGGGATGATTTAGAATTGCTTTAAGTGCTGTATGGTAAAAATCTGTAAAAGGGAGGGGGGCAATGAAAGAATGGAATATAGATATTGAAGTCATTGTGACATATTTGAAAATTAGTCAATAGCTTTTCATAAGCATCTGTTGAAATGTTCTCGTCTCTTCATACAAATCTGAAGTAGACTGGTCAACCTGACATGGAGAATGGTGCAGACCTTGGGGTTTTTTTTCCCTGTAATGAGATCTTACCTTAGTATTTGCTGAAGTGAAAGCAGCAATAAGCAAAAGAACAAGGCTCCCTGAGATGGTTTAGCTCAGATGTGCGAATGGCCGATTAAACAAAAAACCCCCACAGTATTAACGTGCGCTTTCAGTTGTGGTTATTGGTACTGCTTGTTTTCAGTGCCGTAGCTGCTGCTTCTGTAGCCTTCCATAGGTGATACGGCACAAAAGAAGGCATGTTACTTATTGGCTTATTTTTCTTGGCTTTTCAAGTTGCTGTCATCGTTTGAGAAACAGAATCAAAATATTATTGTGCTTCACTGCTTGTGTAATTTTCTCAAGCTTGTGTAATTTCCCCAGTTTATAGTTACATTTAGTAAGATATAAAACCAGCATTGGTGTAGGATGTTTGCTTGGAAGCATACTTACGTTATCTGACATTGTCTTCTGCATTTTATGTACCCTTTCTCAAAGGCTCTTGCCACAGAGCTGAGCAGTGCTTACAGGGGATCTCACACTGCCAGAGGTCTGCGGTGATCTGCTGAATAACCACACGATGTGAACAGTGTTACGTAGGTATTTTTCTCTTCTTAAGGTATCTCCTTCTATAAGACATGTCTAATACTTTAAGCAGCAAAGATTTGCCATGTACAAAAATGCACTTGACTCTTCCACTTTCCCTGTACGTACTTTCCTTCACTTAGGTTGACTGGCTTGAATACCTCACTTGTCAGGCTGTCCCATATGTTCCCTTAATTTTGCAAAATATATTTGGAACAGACAAAGAACAGACAAATTGCCTGCATTGTTACTTCAGTTCACGTACGAGCAGAAGTAGTTGCATACCTGGTGGTGCAGACAACTGCTCTGACTGCTCTCATCTCTTCAGGAGTGTTCTTCGTGTTCGTTGGCCTTACCCGGGGATACCGAGTGCTTGCAGGCTGCCGGCTTTCAAGTGACTGTTAAACAGTAGAGACAAAGCTGCCCGCTCTGTGGGCTACTGACATTTTTATACCGTACTACTTCTTCGGGCATAAAACTCTTACTGAAGTCTCCTCTTTGGTCTGCATTACCAAATCAAACTGCGTATGATTTGAGACATGGAATTTATCTATAATGATGTCTAACATATTGCAGTTTAAAGATTCTCTGTAAATTGAGTATTCTCTTAGAACCTGGAACTCAGACTAATTATGTCCAGTAATTGCCTTTTAACCTTTCACTAATTCCTAAGAGATAAGGTGAATAAGTTCAGTGCTTCCACATGGAAATTTCCGTGCATAGTATCCCAGAAAGTAAACAATCCCTAGTAAGTGATACAACTAGTAGTATGTGGTATCGCTTAAAAAAAATGTGATATTAACTTATGTTAACTGAACCAGTTAAGTGTTGGGTTTTTAACAGTAATATTCTTGCTCTTTGTGCTTCTCATACATCTTTCCCATTGAAGTGAGTGAAAATGAATGCATATAGGAAAGTTGCTCTCTGTCCTAGCCATGACTTAAATCTGCAATGCTCTTTGAAAGGACAGAGACCAGCTAGAGCTGGTCTGTGGGTAGAAAAAAACAAACAAAACAACAAAAACCCCCAACAAACCACCACCAAAAACCTGAGCTGTTGAAGAGAAATAAATATGTTATGCCTGGCAGTGAAAAAAATAATTTAGGTCAAAAATATCTATCATCTGATTAAATCTTGTCAAACCTTAATTACATTTTCTAAATAAAATTCATCATGTTCAACATCTGTATGCTTGAAGTTTGTAACATAAGCCCCCCTTCAGCTCTTTCCTTTCTGTGTGTGCTGAAATGTTAAGTAATGACAGGAACCTTATTTGCTGTCTGAAGCTTTTGAGCCTGCTGAAGTAGCACACTAACCGAAGGAGGGAGACTTCCATCTTGCTGGAAAAAGACCTAAATGTACTGTGGCCTCTCTGCATCAAGGAGAAAGAATTCTGAAATGCCTGTATTGCAGTTGAGAGAGATGGAAAAGGAATTAGTTGGGACTGATAGGTAGCATGCATTTTGAGGTACTAAAATAAGGCTTTTTATAGGAATTTACCTTCAGAGTGAACTTTGGTTTGACTGCCAAAGATTTAACTTTCTCACTTAAAATTATAGGGTCAATTAGACTTCTTCCAGGAGTATCTTTAAATGATGTAGTTAAAATAAGTAGGACAGTGTTTTAGGGGGCCTGTGCTGTACTGACTTGTGCATGCTGAAAACTTGTGTAGTATTGCAAACAAGTAGAGAAATTATTATTTCGTGCTGTAATGTGGTGGCCAGGCTAAACTTGTCTTATGAACCAAGCCAATTGTTTGTTTTATATAATGTAATAACAAAGCTCCTGTAGTCATCAAGCTTTCATAGTGAAGTTTACTTAAGAGAAGGACTCCTAAACCTTAATGCTTTACTGATGTTTGGAGCAATAGCATTCAGAAGATTCTGTTTCTTTAGTAATAACTGCTCATTTTTCAGAGTTTTCCTGGAGAATTGAAAGAATAAGAAGTTTTGGTGACACCAGTGGTATGATTTGTAGTTATGTTGCATTAATATTGTCTTTGGACAAGCTTAATGCTGAATTTGTAAGGGCATTGTTATATTAACTATGCAGCTCACCCTGAGGATACTGAAACCCAAATTGTGGGCAGGATAAAAGTACCACATGGCTAATGGGGGGAAACCAAAATCGATGTAACTTAATAGTCAAATGAGCACGATGCACAGGACGTTCAGCCCTGTGAAGTTTGGTGCAAATAGCTGGAACAAAAATAGCCCCGTGACAAATCGCATGGATTGCTTATTTTTTCTCAGGCCGGATGACTTGTCTGCTGGCTCACAGCTGCAGCCCAGCTCCTTCTACAGGGAAATTGCTGCGCGGCAGAATAAACATTGCAGTGAAGATATCTCTATCCCTTTTGCTTCCAGGGAGCGTGTTATGACAAGTGCTGAAGGGATGTTTGCAGGAAGGGAAAACTATTTCTGCCGTTCAAGGCGCATCCACAGAAAATACTGGTTTGTAGGCTTGATGCGGCCTGCACAGCCAGCTCCGGAGCAAATTCAGCTTTTGAACTCAGGGTTAGGAACGCTATTTCGCTGTCTTCAGCCTTCTCACCAGAAGTGACCACTGTTAACAAGATGAAAGATGGTCCTAATGAGGTATAAACCTGTACAGTGTGCACCTTTCTGTACAAAAGTAACAAGGGCCAGATGTGTCCTCTAAATCCTATATTACAGGATTTATTATGCTACTAACTTTAATTGTATTTGGATATTTGTAATTCTTTTGAAGAAACTTATATACTGCTCTATTTAAGGTTAAAAAATAAAAAAAATTTAAAATCCCACCACTAATGGGCATACCTCCTAACTTTCTTTTCATTATAGCTCAAATAACTTTAACAATGAAGGTGCAGCAGAAAAGGCTTCAGTTGCCCAAGGAAAGACTAAGTGTTTTTAGTAAAACTGGTACATTTTGTGCTAATGTTGCCATGGGAATGTCCCTGCTGCTATTGTCTCTTACACTAGTTAAAGTTAATGTTGCTGTGGTTGTGTAGGAATTACACCTCTTGGTAGTGGCCTAACTTAGATATCTGTATAATGAGCAGGACAGACTTGAAATGCACAAAAATATCTGATCTCCTGCCACCTCCCACTTCTCTGCTTCTGTGGACAGACTTGCTGCCATACAAATGCACGGATGCCTAATCTCTGCTAAAACTTGACAAGCTGGTGATTGACTAAAAAAGGAATTGTACCGAAAATATTTTAGTTGCATGACACTTGATCTGGAATTGCAAAGGTCTCTCTGAAGAACCATTTGTGGAGCAGAAACTTTGTACAGCTTGGGAACGTACAGATGTGTTTGCAATGAAACGTACTTACCCTCTTGTGTTTCTGTGGTCCTCAGCCTCTGTTCAGCAGGGATTAACACCGCATCGGCAGTAATCCCGAATGGAGACTAGGCTAGGACTCCTTGCTTTCCAGAAGAGCTGCCTTCTGCGAGGCGAGATTAGTTTGGGAACTCACTGTGCCAGGTAGTAGTGATCCATCAAAATCATTTCATAAACTAAAGTGACTATTCAAATGGGGACAGTTGATTTATTGTAAAAGAAAGGGAGTCTTAAATTCCAATATGTATGTAAAGAAGCCTCTGGAGAGTCATCAATGTTTGATCTTTGAGCTCAGCTATTTCCATGAGTGGAATGTTATTGCTTTTGTAATGTCAGAGTACTATAGAAATGGGCTGTTGATGGATGAGCGTCTGAAAGGATGCTCTTCCCCCAGTTCTACACCTACTGCATATAAACCTGTGTTGGTTTACAAATTTGAAGATACTAAATTTTTTATGCTTTTTGAGTGTTGACCCCCTAGAAGGCAAACCCTGGTTAAGTAATTAACGTATTGAGTGCCAGACAAATATTATCATCATTTTATTTGCTTGTGCCAGTACTGCTCATTGGGCATTATTTAAATTCTGCTAGCAGCTCAAGCACTGCTAAAAATAAATCCGTTTGTTTATAGGCTTCTTTGGCAGTAGCCAAATAAAAATCACGTTACCGTATTTTGAACAGAAGGCACAAAGCCAAAGCAGCGCTGTCTTTGAACGTGGCCAAACCTTTCGGTATATGCCTGAGCTTGGTTATACACCTGCTCTTTTTCCCCTCCCATGCCCATTTCGTTTCCTTTGAAAATTATTTCATCCCAGCACACTGTTACCTAAATACAGTGTGTTAGCTCGCTGAGGAAACAGCGGGTCCTGTTTTGCATTAATGGTGCACATTACAGAGCAAAAAGACTAAAAAGCGGCAGCAAAGGAACTGTTAATGGCAATATTCGGGGCTGGAAATAGAGGGCAGAGGCCTTGAACGCATGTCCATAAATCAAAGGAAATGAGGTTGAGCGTGCTGGAGTGCGGGCACAGCCCGGCTGTGTTGCAGCAGACTTTGAAAAGTTAAGTCATGCCCAAAGGTCACCTGGACTTCCTGGCAGTAGGGGAACAGCGAGAATCTTCACGGTATTTCGGTGCGGCAAGCAAGGGCAATAGGAGGCGAAGAATGACAGCGAAGAGGACAAATGGCCTCCATTGTGCTATCTTCAGTTGTGTAACCCCGGGGTTTAAACATCCTGGAGCTGCAGAGCTCGGGAATGAATGCTGCTTTTAAGAGGTGGAAATGCTGCGGTGAAACATATTGGCAGGAAGAATAATACTGAGAGTGTCACTGTGGGAAGAGTCTTACTTGTCGTATAAACCAGGCTTCCGTATCTCTCTCTCTCAGGAATATCTAGAAAAGAGTTCTTGCACAAGTGAGCAGCCAGCTCCGCAGGTACTTCTTGCTCCTGCTCGCAGTGCCAAGGGACCCAACAGGAACGCCAGCCGCAGTCCTGCTGGGAACCCGGGCTTGGATCTGCTGAGCCCAGTCGTAGCTGCAGTGGGGCAGCTGTGCCCCGATCCAGCGCATCAACCTGATAACGTCATGTGTCATGCAGTCCTGCTGTCCCCCTGTGCTTTAAAGGGCTCACTCTTTCTTTGTCCTCCTCCCCACCTTTTTTTTTTTTTGGAGGGTGGGGGGAGTAAAAGATTACAAAGTGGTTTTTAGCAGGAAGAACTAACCTCAAAGATCCGGAACTGTGAATGTGCTCTTACTACAGGCGAACGGATATACATGTGATCTGCTTTCGCTTAAGGTAGGGTGCTACCAGAAGTCAGGGTTGCAATATATTGCTGTGAACAATGACACCAAATGTGATTTAGCTTTGTAATGTTGTGGGGGTTTAAAAAGAAGACAAAACCAAAACAAAACCCCAAACAAACCAGAACACACACACACACACGCACACCCCCCCAGCAACAAAACCCCCTTATTAAGACTCATTGTTTGCGTCTAGGTCAGTATGAGCTGTTGCAGAGTGCTTTGATCTAAAGAAAAAAACCCCGATGTATCAATGTCAGGAGGCAATTGAAAATACCAAAGGGTGAATTGAGGGAAAAGCAGGCAAAGCCGATAGTGCAGGGATCTCTCAGGGAGCTGGCTGAGGATGAAAAGGTATTTGAAATAATGCTTTGAAAAGCTGAATGGATTAGTTCTTAAAACTCTCCCTGAAAGTTGTAACTGTACTGGAGCTTGCATTTGGGGGACTGATTTTAAGGAAAGAAAAAACAAACAGCAAAAAAACCCCTCAAACCAAACCAGAAGCAAACCAAGCCAAACATCACCACCCCAAACAAAACAAAAACCAACCAAAAAAAAACCCCACCAAAAAACTTGGAAGGCATTTTTCGGAAGATAAGAACTAGTGCCAAAATCATTTCAAGAAATTGTGACCCCAAGATTATCTCAGGAAGGGCATTTGCTGTGGGGGATGGCTCAGTCGCTAACCACTGCAGGCTTTAGGACAGATGGAATCTGACTAAGAGCAAGAAAACCATTAGCTGTAAGCACAGCCCTTATAATTGAAACTCAGGCCTCCAGGCATCTAAAAAGAAGCCAAGAATCCCGTCTATGGGATTTTCTCTTCTAGCAGGGCATTTTTTAATTTCTGCATGCAAAGACGTAATAGTTACAAATTACCATGCTTCTAAAGCCTTAACTGAGTAGGCAAGCTCAAACAAGTTTAAGACTTAAATTCCATTCTTTATGCCTTCTGTCTAATCATTTATAGCACTAGAATATACACTTGGTTTTGCCTTCATCTTTTCAGGTTCTCTAATTCAGTTTTAGTTAGAGAGGAGGGTTATGTCAATGGCAAGAAAACTCAGGTTGCAATTGGTATACCTATGCAGCCACTGAAATCAGGTTGACTTCGGGGGCAAATTAATACAGTCAGCAAAGAATGTTCAGGACTTAAACATCTTCAAAAATGATGTGGAAACTCAAACGGCTCCTGTATTGAGTGGCAACACGTCTCTTCCCAGTGAAAGTCCATTGGGAGCAAGTCTTATGTCTCCACATGTTTCAGGTTGCCTTCATGTTAGGCGTCATCCCAGATACTGCCGGGGTAGGCTATGTGGTTAATCCGGAGCTTAAGTATGTTCAGGGCTTAATACTTTCTTGCCTCTTGGTGTGATATCTAGTTGGTGCTTGAAAAGCACTGTTTTAAAACATAACTTTGCCATTTTAATGACATATCACTCAGACTTGTAATAATCTGTGTGTGGAATTTAATGTACAGATGCTTCTTTTGAAATAAGACTTAAGGGTAATTTAGACTGAAAATTTTAGCTGTAAAGTTCTTGCTTTGGTTTAAATTGCGTAGGGAGGTTTCAAATGCTGGATTTTGATTTGTAATTATTGTTGGATCAATGACTGAACGAGTTCCTGGGATGGAAGGTTGAGACCAACTATGTTCCCAGCAGTTTTATTGTTTCTTCTTTCTCCTTATAGAATAGACATAGTGAGATCTTGTCTTATGTGCAAGATAAGTGCAGCGATGTAATGGCCTCCCAAGCCCGAGGATTAAAGACATAAATTCCATGTGTAGAAAATTGCTTATTCTCGTTGAAGGCTTCTTGGCTGCTTGCTCCAACTAATCCATGTGTATACATCCAAAATATAACAACCCTCTGCAGACAGATAATTTTATTAAGGAAAATACAAATACTTGATAGAAATGAAAGATGAAGCTTGATTTGATCACTTCCTAAACGTTTATGGCTGCTGATGGTATGTTTAGAGGCTAAAATGATGATAAAGTGTCCTGCCATAGATATCTTCATATTCTAAAAAGCATTTAGCTGCCATTAGAGGCAAGGACCTTTATAAGGGAGTATTTTAATTGGCGCCATAACTGTTGAAAAGCTATACTTGCATCTTAACTGTTAGTTTAAATGTAAGATAAAAGGACGCACTCTTTAGTTAAATTCCAATTTTAAAGAGATTAGTCTTTTTTCATAACGCCTTACCTGTAGATGGAAAAGCAATCGGAAATAATCCTGTCTAGTGACTTACTATCACTCTAAGCTAGAATACTACCTTCTTTAGATATACTCAGTACAGAGGAACACCGTATGGTAATGGTTCTGAATACTTCTTTGTAATTCTGCAAAAAAACTTTCAGTCCTCCACTTGCTTGTAAAACAAAGATGGTAACAATACTGTTGAACTTGCTTAGAGATTTCTGATACGCAGTTATATATTAAGAATTTGTTATGCAGTTCTTCATTACTTCTGGGGGTGAGTTGCATTGTCACTTTCTTGACTATTAAGGAAAAAAATTGCAACTCAATTAACTGAGCTGTAAAGAAACATCAAATTGAGTTTTGATGGTGATGTTACTGTTTCCTGAGCTGTGGTAGGGATAGACAAGTCTGCAGGTTGGAGGTGAAATGGTTTGAAAAGCTTTGGCTGCAGGGGGAAAAAATGGAATTAACCCATTTGTAAAATTATTATTGTAATAAGAATGAGACGTTTTTCAAACAGAGTTGAGGGGATGCACCTTTTCAATTTTTGTGATACTGTTTTCTTATAAGCAATTCCAAATGACAAACAGCTGAACAGTAAGGAGGGGGGAAATCCCCAACAGGTAAAATGGTCTCGAGATCATAAACCCGAGGTATTTTAATCTGTTATCTCTTCAGATTCAAGTCTGTATTCTGATGCTGACTTTAAGGAGCACCCCTGCTCATTAGAGCAAAATATTTACTTCCCTTCCATATGGCTCTTTGGCAATATTCTTACTTAGATCATAAATTGGCTTCACAGCAGATTCTAATTGCTTCATCTCATGAGATGGGTGTCGGTGCTGGACTTCATGTAAAGCACGTGGGAACTGCGGTGCCTTTTGAGCACAGTGGCGCGTTGTTCTGGAGGCACTGATTTCAGGAAACCCGTACTGCTACCTGCTGCAGGGAAGGATAATAGAAAACTTCTCGAAACAAAGCCTCCCCCCCCACCCCGTGTTCTGCTTGGCCATATTTTCTATTCCACGGATGATTTTCTATCCGTGAGCGAAGGGATTGCATTCTGAATGAGCCTGTCTGCGAGGACTGTAACCAGCTAGAGGTGCCGGTGCTTCTGTGACATATGCCAGGCTTCTCGGGGGGTACGTCAGAGAGGGCGCTTCTTAATTTATCCTCCGCCTTAATTGCTTCCCCTTCCAGAGATGGACAGCAAACACTTTGGATGGAAAGGTAAAAATACTTCTCGGTTGCTTTGCGTTTAGTCCACTGGTACTGTAGTCTGCACAGAGCTGTATTAAGGTGTTCCCTGTAAAGAAGGAATCGCACCTCCCTTCCTTTCCCCAGGTAACATGGACAATTGCGTGCGGAGGAGAACGGTGCTTCTCCAGTTAGCTAGAAGTGCCCTGAGGTAGATGCATCTGTGTGCTGAGTTTTATGTGTATTTAACTTTTTTTTGGTTAAATATTCAGGTATGGAAGGCTGTTCCAGGCTATCCAGGTGGTGGTATGATGTAGCATCTGCCCAGCATGGGGCTTTATTTGCATGCCGGAGGAAGCACGTTCCTCTGCCTCTCGCTGAGCAGACAGATGGTATCTATAACCTTGGTGTAAAGCACACGGCCAGGCTGCGGAGGGGGTGCTTTTTGTGAAAACACGTGGGGCTCTGCATCCTGTCCTTGGCTTCAAACTATTTTCAGACATTAAGGGAAAAGAGAACCTGGGTTACTAAAAAATGCATCTTAGCTGAACGAGGTGAATGTGGAGAGGATGCGTTCAGCCCCAGCGCTGGCTAGCCTGAAGCTCACCAGCACATGGAACAGAGTGATGGCTGGGCGAGGAAATCAGGCTGATCTTTTTACGAATCTCTTCAGAGATTGCCGAGAGTTTGGAATAGACATTTCTTGGACAGTCATGGCTGTAGACAGTCCAGGAATAGATATAACAAGCTTTTTATGGAGACCATATGCTAGTAGCTGCACTTCCATGGTATTTATCATAGAATATAGGAAGTTATCTATAGGAGATAAGCAGGCACGAGAAGCAGGAAATACTTGGGTTTAACAGCTTAGCTTTAAAAGACAAAAATGCTATCTACTGTCTGAGGCAGTGGCTGTTTTCAATGTTCCTGGTCCAGGCTCGCACTTAGAATTAATTTTCTTAACATGGTTACTGGAAGTGTCTGTGTGTATGTAACCGTTTTAAGGACTAAAGAGGTTTTGGTAGTCACTGCCACGTGAGCAGTGCCTCCCAGGAGGGTTGCTTCTTAGGATGGAGGTCTTCTCCACAAATATGAGTGCATGCGGGCAGACGCTTGAAGACTGTACATGGTAGATCTGTTTAAATAAAAAATGGCATCTGCAATGTTATACTCTCACTTAAGATAGGTAAAAACTAGGTTACTTTCTTTAATAAGAGTTGGAGAAAATACAGGAAAAAATTAATGTGATTAGTTCTGTTCTTTGTTGAAATACCGTGCTGTCTCAGCGAACGTTGTCAGTTGGCGGTTGTAGATCTAATATTCAATTTGGCAAACTTATCAAATAGGTCCTTTTTAAGCAGTCAGTTGTATGTTGTGCTTTAATACAGAACTCTTTCTCCTTCCTCCCTAGCACAGTAGAATTCATTGCACTGTTTTACAGCAGTGTGCATGGGGAGAATTGCCATAACCCCGTAATTCTCTGTTTACAAGTACGTACGCCGGGCTGGTCACCGAGGAGCAGTTCCAGCGGCGTCACTGGCGGTTCCCTGCTTTGTTGCTATGGCACGCGATGGGAATTGGGCACCTGCTGTCTTGTGTTGCTTTCTTTCCAAACGGTGCCTGAAAATGCTTCTTGCATTGGATCTTGCGGCTAGCGATTCATATGTTTGCCTTGTATTAACTTGTCTTTGCCACGCCATTTCATGTGGGAAATGGTGTCCTTTGCCGCACGATCTGCTATGAGATCTGTTAGTCTAAGCACCAGCCCAAACTTAGTTTGTGTATAGTTCTGATATAAGTTTGGGACTTCAGCTGAAACTTCTTTTTCGCTTTTGGTAATGGGAAATCACATCTAACCTCTTCCTGCTTTTCTTCAGTCAAAATGTATTTCTGGGTTTTTTTGAGGGTATGAATACGCAGTACGTATGAGCAGTGGAATGGTGCCCCGTGAACTGAAGTGTATGGAGCATCAAGAACAATGAGACAGAAAGCTTTCTGTGCATGAAACCGGTATTCTTTTTGGCTATATACAATGAAAATTCTAAGTTAAAAACTACTTCAGGATTACACGCACCTCTGGAACACTCAGGCTCATCTTTTAGTTGAGAGCATCCTCTGGCTTAGGGGCAAAGGTTTTTCCGAAGACTTTCACTCACCCTAGCCATGACGCGCCTTTTCTGGGGGTTCCGTGAGGACACTTCCAGTGGAAGAACTGGAGCTGGACCTAAGCGACTGCTGGTCCTAGTACAGCGTACCACGGGGTGTCTCCTGCCTTCTCGGCTGGGCGATCCCGCTATCAAAAAGTGGAGGGAGCTGGACTTCAAACCGACCAACTATGGGAATGACTTGCATTTTACTGTTGTGCAGTTTTGTTCCATCACCCATTTTATTTCCACTTAAAAGGGTTTATCAGAGATGTTTGTTAATGGGGTAGCAGTATTAGCCTGAAGGACTTCAGGCAGCAATTGTAAAGACTGTCTGAAATGCTTGAGAGGAAGTGTTACAGCTCTCAGTCCTCTTAGAACTGAAAAAAGCAAAGCATCTCAGAAATACTGACCCTGTGCTGTCTTTCAAACCGAGTTGGCGGTCTGGAATGCGGGAGTCCCTTAGTTACAGCCCCCATCCAGGCTGATGGAGGCAATAGTTTCCTTGCCGGGCAGGCGTGATCCAGGCTGGTTCGTGCGCAGGCTCCCCAGAGGCCGTCCGGGAGCTGGCGGGGCTGGGGGCCTGCACCCAAAGCACTGTCGCCTTTCCCAGGGGCTGCAGGGCAGGGCGAGTAAAGGCTAATTCCTGGCGCTACGGGTCTGAGTCAGCTTTGAGTTGGTGGCTTTGGCTGCTGCTTTGGCATGACCAGTTTGGGTTTGTGGACTTGGGGAAGTTATCTTTATGTAGCTCCCTATCTGAACTCCTCAATGGATGCAGTCCTCTTTGTATCAGGTACAACTCTCCCCTTTCCCTACCTGCGAGCTCTCTGTGTGCTTCAAGGAGTGACTGCAATAGCCAGAGACTTCTGAAATGAGGGATGCTGCAGACTAGGAACCTACTGCTGTATTTCTAAATGTATGCAAAAAAAATCGTCACAAGGATTACTGGCCCCATTGCTTGTGTGGTATTGAAGCAGCTGTGATATCAGTTAGCTGCTGTGCCTTTGCAGCGCCAGAGTTTGGTGTCCCCTGTGTCCCTGGGTAGTGTCACACGTGTATTTCAGCAGCAGGCAGGAGAGGTCTGTAAGCTGAGCTCGCCAAAGTTTCCTTCCGAGTAAACTGCTGGATCAAAGCAAAACTGGGATGATGCCCGTACAGAGGGAGAGGGGCACAGTAAGGTGAGCGGTTCCTACACCCTCTCTGGGATGTACACCCTCTCAGGTGCTGGCTGCCTCATCACGTCACACCAGGGCGAGAAAGTCGTGGAGAGGAAAGACTTCACCAGGAGCCCCTGGAGTCCCGCTAGTGCGTTCAGTGGTTTCGGAGCATCGCTGCTCACAATGGTGTTGCAGTCCTACTTCTAGCGCCCGGTTTCGGATGGTGCTAATTACTGCTATCCATCTCCTGTTAAATTCCTATAGGCTTCAGGGCGGAAGAGATGGATGCAGGGATCCTGTAACAACTACCGTCGCCTTGCATTAAGACATTCCCCTGGCAGTATGTGTAATCATTATTTGGGAAGTGAAGTAATGATGGTAGACAAAGATGTGGTACCAGGTCTGAAGGCCGTTTGTTATATGCCAGTCCCTAAGTTTGCTGAGTTATCGCTGGGTCAAATGCTTTATGTTCACGAAAATCAAACTTGACATCTTTCTATTCCATTTGGTAAATACTTGTTCTGGTTTGTAACACTGGAACACTTCTAGCAGTTTAAGTTGTTAAAAAAAAAATCACATCAGTGACATGCGAGTCTCTTTCTGTTGTTATTCTTTTCAAAGAAAAACTTCTGTATGCTTTTTACTGTTTTCAGTTGCAGGTGATTTGATTTAATAAGCACACCTCTGCGGAGTGAAGTAGTGAAAAGCCTGGATTGGCAGTGCAGTGGGGAAGCTCAGTTTACGCCGTTTCTTCTTTTGATGTCTTTGAGTTTACCTTTATTCTGACTTCACACAGCTCTTTCCAAAGATTGCTTGTTATTAGCAACATCGTACCTGTTCCTAAGGTGTTCCACACGCGCATCGCTTGTGACTGATCAGATGTAACCTTCTGAAAGAAACTTTTTGTTCTGCAGAAAGTCGGTAGAGATCATCCTGTCCCGTACAGTGCTGAATGGGATGGAAGTGCTATAGTCAAGGTGGCCGTTAGACTTTCTCATATTATTTGGAAAAGAACAAGATGGCTATTAGGATATTACTGTTCTCAAATAATCCATGAAAATAGTGGTTTTCCTACTGTGCAAGATAGGGTTTTTTTTTATCTCAGTATTAGATCAAGACACAATGCAGTAATCATATTTGTGTAAGAGATCTATTCTTTCTGTTACTACTGTGATGGCAGGCCTGAGAGCATGTTTTTGCCGTGAGCGTTCATCCCTTCCTTCTGTTATGCATAATAACAGAATCCTGCTGAAAGGGCTATAATTAGTGGTGAAATGATTCATTTTTCTCATCCTGAAACTTACCTTGTTAAAATGCTACTGACTGGACAGCTCTTACTATGCTTAATGTTTTATCACTTCTAAGTCTTCAGCCCAGTAGAATTTTTTCTGACCCTACTATATAAAGTCTTGCAAATCAACCCATTTTCTGGAAGGGGAAGTCTCCATTCCGTGTGTCTGTGTTACTGGCCACGCTGTTCTGGATGATGCTGGCAATGTCCTGGTGCCGACGTAGACCTACTCACAGGAGGGCACGGGCGCGTGTCTGAGGTCCACGGGGTTTGAGATACCTCGCACGACTGTGTGTGCAGCGAGCAAGGCCACTCTTGTCAGGCTCCTGGAGTGTTTCTTTACTTAACAGAGTACTGCACGTCCGTTGTGATCCATAGGGGCACATGACATCATTCAGGTACAGTAGACTAAAATAAAAATCCTAGAAAGCTCTAACAGCCTTTAGATGGGGCTGGAAGTTTCCCGGCAAAACATCCACCTTGTTTTGAATTACTGCTCAGAACATAGACCCATAGAAACTTTGTACTGAAATGTGCTAATGCCTACTCGTGGTAGTAGTGTTGTTTGTATAGCCATTAATGAGTTCTCCCTGAAGCTTTTTGCCTTGAAGGTAATCCGTTCATCTGCATTCCAAATGCTGGAAGGCTTAATATACTACAAAAGAACAACCTGTAACAGGTATAGTTTTCTTTCTCGAGGCAAATTCTGTGCTCAAAGCAAGGCTTAATCAAATCTGTTCATTCTAGTATTGCTCTATAAAGATTTGGTTCAACCTTTTGTAAAAAATGAAACCAGAATCCTCTTTAATATGTGGTTACTGTATACTCATACCTGTAGTAGGCCTCCTAAAATAAAATTAGTTCTTGTGGCTTGCAAGAAGATGTATTTCAGATGAAGTATGGTTATTTCGCATGGGAGTTTGACATGCTGTTACAAACCTTGGCTTTTACCCAAACCTTTTTATTCTGATGGGAGTGAGAACTCTAGGTGAGGAGCTACAACCTGGCTTAGTACCGCATGGGCGGGCGTGGGGCTGTGAAACTGTAGTGAAATCCTGCCCACGTGTGGGGTTTTACAGTGAGATTTCAGTTCTGCTTTTGGCTGGTTTTCTACCCTGCCACGTGAAGCCAACGTTCACATCCTGAACGTGAATCTCAGGCAAATAGAGTTTCAAAACTGTTGTTTCTACTTTCTATATAATCTGTTTTTACAGAACAGTGCCATAACTCTACTTATTGCCCAAATAAAGTATCTGCTAAGCTTGAAATTGTTGCAGGGGTAGCTGTGTACATCAGTCTATATAATATGCCTTAATGGTTATGAACAATATTTCATTTTGGAAATGATTATTTGCATGAGTCAGACTGAAAGCTGTCCCTGAAGCTGCTTTTGGAAGCAGCTTTACATGATGCTGTTTCACTTCCAAGTATAGCTGTAAACAACAAATCAGATGACATAAGGCATCCAGCTTGGTTGTTATTACGTTAAGGAGGGGGGATAATGGGGAGAATTGAACATTTCCTGCTGGGGTGAGCCAAAGGCTTGCTAAAATCTTTTGCATGAGGAGAAGCCATTGAAGCTTGTGCTGCTCCTGGGATTTAAGACACTGCTCTCACCGGAATGAACAAGGGAGCTGCTGATTGGGAATGGGAACCTCTCGCATTCCCAGTCTGAGTGCCTCTTCTGCCTTGTGCTTTTCTCAGATTTCTTCAAAATTATGATATTCCTGAAAATGGCTTTCCATTTTTGAGCTGACACCATCCTACCAAGAATGTTTTGTTGAAAAATTGCCAACCAACCAAGCAACTGGAAGCCAAGATACTTTGCCACTTTCCTGCTTGGTGTATTCAGAGGAGAATAGTGGTGACGTCTCCTGGGTATGCAGGGCAAAGACAGTAAGTCATTTTGGTGACGTGAGCAGAGATGTTTTCTGAGATCTCCACTTCTCCCAGATGTGGACTGACAGATGGAGGGTGATGGCAGTACTTTATTTAAACTTAGACATAATTCAGGATTTTAATAGCCACTTTGGTTTGCCGTCCCCTGTAAGTCTTAAGTACTGGGGGTTTTGTTTTCCTGTGCCTTTGGGTTTTGGGTCAAGGTTTGTTATGACGGTGCCTGTTCCTCCTGGCCGCTGCTTGCAATGGAATTACAGTAAAAACCGCTATTAGCAGTCATTTCTGCTTCTATTGACTATAACAATCTTAAAGAGGATGCATTTGGCCATATTTCCTACTGAGAATGAAGTTCCTGGGGTCAGGAAGACAGACTTGTGCTTCAGTGAGGTGTGTGGGTTAATATTTACCTCTGCTCAAAAGAAACTTCTGGAAACCAGCCAGAGGTAAGAGGAGAAGTCTTGGAGAAAGCCGCATGACATTTATCACATCACCGATATAACTTAGATATATAAATGGAATATATCCTGCTTAAAATAAAGTACTGTAGCATACAAGATATGGTATATATTGCAGCCTTTCTTCTTTAATGTCTACCTTAAAATAAATACTGTAGTATATTGCCAGAAAAATTTTCAGCTTTCTCCTTGTTTCAGCAGTGACGTTATAATTTCTTTTGCCTGGGTCAAACAGGAAAAAAAAAATAATACAGCATCCAGCACATGGTTAAAGTGTAAGGAGAAACATTAAATATTGATCCAAGATCCTGGCTTTTAAAGAAAATCTAATGCTTTACTTCAAACTACAAGTAGTAGGAGTTTTTTTCAGCAGTGTGTTCATTCAGCCCTGCAAACCGATTATTCATTCCCTGAGTAAAATTGACCATCTCTGAATAACTCTTCAAAATTTACTTGAGTAAATCTTAGCCTTGAAAATGCAAATTTAGCAGCTTTTTTTACCTTTGGGGATCGTAAAAATGAAGAAGGGCTGATGGTCCTTTTGCCCCCATAGTCAGCTGCGGAGTCGGAAGGCGTTGAGCTTGGGAGAGCAGTTGGTTCCAGACGTGGTGCAGCCAGGAGCACCTTGCCGAGGTCTTTACCTCGCAACCTCTCCTTGTCTTATTGAAAATACCTCCTGAGTTTTAGCGAGAGGAACAGCGGGTTGATGGAAGGGGGTCGAGGATGGCTGGTTGGTGCATGTAGTGACCCCGGAATGCTTTGGGCACTCGGACGTTTTCCCTGCTTAGGCGGTTCAGATGGTTTTGTTATTCTAGTCAAGAGGAAAGGCAGAAAATTAAGGTATTAAAAATCCAGTTGTCTCAGCTATATTTGAAAACTTGATAGTACAAGCAATTACATATAACATCTTTCTCAGTCGTAAGGCTTATGTTCTGCAAGATGTAATTTGCTGAAAATGGAGTGTGGGAAGGTGTCAGTTAAACACTTTATTCATTAATGTCTTCATTACTCATGGGGATGCATAGGTGAGTTCACTTCTCTTCTTTCCCCCGTGTTCACGGAACTCCCAGGGATAAGGTAATTGCATAGGAAAAAGCTGCTTTAAAGTTACCTTTTGGCTATCGGAATATGTAAGCGTATCTAAAAACCAAGTTACCTTTTGACTATCGGAATATGTAAGCGTATCTAAAAACCTGACAGCTTGAAGTGACCAGGCAGGCTTTAGAAAAATGAGAAGGGAAGCACGAGAGACGGATGAGCTGACACCGTGTCGGCGGCGAAGGCACGCAGCTCCGAGTCGAGGCCGGGACTCAGCCCTGCGCCGATCCTTTCCTCACCGCCGTCCCGCCTGTGCCAAGGGGGTGTCAGGCCGGTCCTGGTGCGGGGGGCACGATGGAAACGCGGACCGCTTCTGAAGTCTTGTGCGTGTTTGTATGCTAAAATGAGGTAACGCGGCTGGGAGTAAAGCTGTTTGGTATTGGATCCTGTCTCCACTAACAACAGCGGACAAAGTGAGTAAGTACTCAAGAGCTCTTCTGGGTGTGGATTTGTGGGACTGGTTCTTCCATTCTATGTTGTCCTATCAAATCTTTTCAATATGCAGTAAAATAAATCTCGAGATGAGCGATAGTGACGCCGGTATCAGCCAAAGGTCGAGAGTGTTCTTTGTACGGGTAGATACTGCGTTGGGTGCACAAAAGGCTACACTGAGTTTTTACAGTGGTGAGGGACACTGTTAAAGGAATATCAGCGTTCTTCCTTAAATGAAGGGCAGCCATGATTCTTCATCACCTCAAGTAAAAAGCCATTTGTAACAACTTCCAAAAAGTGTTCTCCGAAGCGCAGTTAAGCCTTACAGCAAGCCTTGTGAGTTCTGGGTGTTCAGGTGAGAGACTGTGCGGTGCAGCTACTCGCTGCTGCCTTCTTTCCGGGCAGAAGGTGATTCGCTTTGCTCTGGGCTACAGAATTTTCCACTGTGTTAATTTCTCCTCTGTTTTAAAGTATTCTCTGATGCTAGCATCAGGAACATCAACTGATAGTCCTGCTTGTAGGTATACCCAGCCACCTTGTTGTACCCTACCCTCGCTGCACTGAATTACAGCAGTCTTACACTGCCCAAGTGTCTCGTGGGACGAGAGACTAAGTTCATTTTTCCTTCTTTCCTCTCGGCTTGTGCTTTTAAAATCATCCAGACTTTGAGCTTGAAGAAAATAAAGATAATGTTAGAGCATGTAATGAAGGGGGAGAAAAAAATGGCAATTTTGGGTACCTATTTCTATAATAGATTCTAAAAATTAGTTATTAGGGCTGTTTGCTTTCTGGCATTAGACTTATGAAACTTTTACCTGCTATTACTTTTTCTACTGCCTCTAGGATAATATGCAAGTTGTCATTGGAAGTCATCCCAGTAAGAAATTGGGGTTTTTTCTGGTTTGGGGTTTGTTTGGTTTTTTTCAGTCAAACTAGGGAAGATTCTTTAGTTCCTCAAGAAATAGCCTTCCTCTTGATTTTGAGGAGGCAACTTTGGTGCTTACTTATTGTCTCTTAAGCGCCAGAGCGTGCAAGTTCATGTTGATCGCCGCCTAATCGGGGTCCCTGGTCAGACTGTGCCGCGGAGCCGGTGTTTGGAGGCTTGTGTTCCGCTCCGGAATCTCCTGCTGTGCTCTGCGCATCCGGTCCCTGTTTCTGCAGAGATGTATTTCAGGTTTCTGTAGCACAGAGGTGGGACTGTATTGGAGCGAGGAAGGGAAAGAATTGGGCAAATCGTTGTATGTTTTCTTCTGGGTTTTGTGTTTGTTCATGAAATGCTGGGACTGTTATGTTTCCCTCTCTCTTTGGAGAAGGAAACCTTGTCAGGAGGAAAGACATGAAATTAAATTTGTGTACTTAAAAAATGTTGGGGGGAGGAGGGAGAGGCTTTGTTCCAGTTTTGATTGATAAAAACATCTCACCTTGAGAAAAATACGCCCTTGAAGAGCTTCTGTAACTTAGTCTATCTTATGCCTTAGTTTTGCACAACTATGAAATTCAGACAAGTGTGGATTTTTAAATATTTTAAATTACTTTTATTTGCAAACCTTAGCCCTTTCTGAGTAGTGCCGAATGAGCCTGGGGATTACATTCTTAAATGTATTTGCCTTTGACCTTTTCAACTAAAGAGTGAAGAAAGGCTGAAAAAAAATTTTAAAAAAGGTAGAAGCTAATCTGCTTCAAGAATAATGTCAGAGGCCGGTGCTTTTTACTTGCAAATATGGAGCATAAATCTTTGTTATTGCGTGTTTACAGAAGGTCTTTACTGAGGGTTCAGCGAGTGTCAACGTATATTTTAATATTGCAATTACTGACTTCCACTGTTAACCGTCTTTTAGCTTCCAGTAGATTTAATCTAAGCCTAAGTAGACTGATTTCTTTTTTAAAAATCTCATTAACAGGGTAAGTACAACAAGCCTTAGAAAAACTGACTGAAATAGAAAGGGAGAGAATGCAGGAGAAGCTCCACTGGGTTTAGACTCCCTGGCTTCGATGTGAACAGGAATTGTCCCCTAACTCCTTGTGTGTTCCTTTGCAGGTCTGAAGGTGAAAGTTCAAGAAGCATCAGGTACGTGTACGTTGTACTCTTTCTGTCTTGATGTCTTTGTTCTAAGAAAGTACTTCGTTTAAAAAGCATACCTTTGTTTAAAAGCATTAAATAGAAACATTTTTTTTAAATGTGGGTTTTATTCATTCTACTCAGCATGCTGTTTGGATCTTAACTAGAGGATCGTCTACCTTGGACAAGCTCAGTAATAGATAACATGGCATTTCCTGAATGCTTCTACTTCTGATATGGTTTAAGACTCATACCTTAATTTTGACAATTGTAAAAAATAATTTGTAGATAGTTTCTAGTGTTTTCAATTAAAATACATACTAAATGAGTATTGGCAAAGCCATGAGCCAGCTGCCTGCCAGTTTTTGGGGGCAACATCTGCGTTGGGGAGAAGTCCGTGTACTTGTTCTGGCTTTCTTAGTAGTCTCCTCTTCTCTACTGGACAGTGAGACCCTTCACTGACTCATTATTGCAATGCTCACTATGCGCTTGGAAGACTCAGATGATTTAGAGAATTTATTGTAATTATCAGATACTTTACTTTTATCATATTTAGTATTTTATACTTGTTACCTCAAGGGTATTTTTTTACGCTTACTCTTTGAAAATATGGCTGTATGAAGCAAACTTGTAGAGCTTGGAGAAGTGCTCGAAAAAGGACTGAACCTTTAAAACTACATATTTAAATCTGAACGTGTTCCGTATTCGTTAGACCATTACAATTAAGCAGATGCCTTGATTCTCAAGGAGTGTGACCATTGATTAAGGATAACAAGGTCCAAAATATTGGCTGTGGGTTCACAATAATACCCTGTAGCTTGTTTGGGGGATTGTCAGGACTTTGTGTCTAAAGACATTGTATTTTATTTCTTTAAAAAAAAACCCAACAAAACAGGACCTTCACTTGCAGAATTAAAAATCCAGTTCTTACCCACAGGTGTACAGACTATCCACAAAAGCAGAATAATCAATCTGATATCAGAAAAACACAAGTCTGTAGAAAGTGATCAAAGATCCTCTGAAATGCTTTTTTCTTACCACAGAAACCAAATCAGTACGGTATTGACCTGAGTTGAAGGCTGTGCAAGGGAAGCCGGTACCATATTTTAATATACAGCAGCTGAAGTGCACAAAATCAGAAGCTGCTATAGTTAGGACTGTAGTAAGATGCCCGTACTTCATTCCTTTGGGTTTTTCAACTCCCAGTAGGGTTGCCAGTATACTGGCAGGCTGCGGAAGGACCGATGCCGATCAGCTATTGCAAACTAAGAATAAGTGCACTGGCGCGTGTATTTACAGAACCGTAGCTGAGGTCACGTTTCAGCCTACACTTGTCATTCCTGGTCTGACCTCCCGAGTCTCCGGCGGGGTGTGTGGCATCGCTGCCGCGCACTGGTGAGAGTCGCGTTCATCTGTCAGACCACGTTTTGAGGTGTCTGGGTGGTGTACGGGCACAGCTGGAAGCTAGTCACTTCAGATGTGGTTTGGGTGCTACCTGACCACTAACCGTTAGTACAACTCCAGCCCTTGCTCCTAGCACGCATCGTAATGAACTAGGAGGATCTCCTTGCAGGGGGTGTGTGCTGTTTGACTGATAGGCTAAGGGACTGGGCTGAAGACTGATGGAATAATGTTAGTACGTCCTGCCAGATAAATTCCACGCCCTCAGGGAAGGGTCTGCGCAGACTTGGGGTGTCTGTAGAAACCGGCAGTGCTGCGCGGGGCGTATTTCTCCTGTGTGCAGGCTTCAGGGTTGCGATGGTGAAAATCAACACAATGTGTTCTCTACAGAAACCTGCAGGCAATCAGCATGAGTCTTGGAGCGCTGATATAATCTGTTTTGAGGCTGTTCACTGAATTAATTCTGTTATTCAGCATGAACTTGAGTTACTCCAAGACGGTTCCAGACTTTTATGAGAGCCTAAAATTAGGCTAAACAGATGAACGCGGTGGCAGAGCCGCGCTCCTCCTGAGATGCTCTGTCAGTCCAACTCTTCCATCCTCCCTCTCAATCTGTGGGGTTTTTCAGAGCAGAGGTGAAATGTCACCGGGGATGTGCTTTTATGTTTTTGCCTGCCTAAAAGCCTGGTCAGCTTTTGTCTTGTCTTGGATAAAAGCTCACTTAGCTCTTTATCTCTGTCTAGGTAGCATCTTTACATTGTGGTTAATTTGCTTCATACTGTTTTCCTTTATTTCTGGCAAATGAAGATGAAATGTAATTATCTCAAATGCAATAAGGTCAGTCTAGGGGATAGTGCTACTCTGAAGAGAAGAAATCATCATTCAGCTCAAAAACATCAGCCAAACACCAGTAAATCAGTATGCTGACTATACTATGTAGCGTCTTCTGCCAAACTGCGCAGTTGAATTCATGGAATAAAGTCCAGCAAGGAGCTGCGAGCAGGTGAGAAGCCAGGAATAAAATGTACCGTCTCACGTTAACTGAAGGAAATTAGTTAAGGGCTTATGTTTGTGGTTAATAAGTAAAAGTATAGGTTAGGATTGTAGTGTTTGATTCTCACTAGCATTAGCACTTCAGATAAAGGATTACTCTAAATTGAGAGATGCAACCATTTGGTTTTTTACCCCCTTTCTGCCAGCAGATTATTTTGAGGTCAGATGGATGATGGTTTGGCGTGTATTTCTCGGTCACTAGAAACCTGTATCCTCTGACAGTTCAGGGGCCTGGTACACAGAAGCAAGATCTTTCTCTCATGTTCAGTGCTTAGTGGGTGTGGGATGAACCGGTGCAGTAATTAACTTTTATCTTCGTGTTTCTAGCAGGTGCAGAGACTGACTTGTTTTGGAATAGCTGGTTTTTTTCATACTGGAATGGAATATCCAATACAAGGGATGCTTTAGCGTTTTATACTGTTGCTCAGTTGCAAATGCTACTGCCTTGGTGGGTTTGTTTTCAGGAGCTTTATAGCTTGTCATAACGGTGAAAATTCATCTGAACGATGTTTTGAAGTGCTCTGAAATGCAGGAAATGTTGAATCTGACCATGCAGAGACGAGGTTGATGCAGAAAAGGATTATGATTCTAGATAGCACACTGAAACAATTAAAAATAATATGGATTTTTTTTCCTTGGCTTTGTCATAGTGACGAAAAATAATAAATCATCCCATTGTTTGTGCAAGCCCTTAAAATTCTTTCTGCTTATAATATTGCTGTATTGTAATAAACTTGCATTGGTTTCCTTTCAGTGGACGCCATGTAATTTTCAGGCCTAGGTATTTGTTGAATCTATTAAAATTGATAAATTGCTTTGAACACTTTGCCTTCTGAGATGTAATGAACACACACAGAGTGAGCTATGAAATTGTCAGTGTGATGGTCCCTTTTAATTAGCTTTGTTCACATGTTTTCAGTAGAAAAATGTAATTTGTTTTACAAGCAATTTTATTATTTCATAGTATGACCTGACAGTTACAGATAAGAATGTATATATGTACTATAATCTATCATATCGAAGTTGGCAAGAATAGTATGTCTCGAGGTTTAGTAACTAGGAGACGTTCCTCTTACCTCTGCCATGGACCTTGTGTGTTTAAGGAGCCCAGGGCAGCAGAAGAGAGGACTGAAGCAGCGCGTAAGGTGCGGAGGGACTCAGAAGATCAGTAAGCATCTCTGACTAGCAGACCTCTAAAACCTGCCCAGAAACACTACCGCCCTTCTGGCTTTCCTTCCTCCCTCGTTTTTATTAGTAGGAGACTAATAGTTGTATGAATGGCCTCAAGGCGTAAGGTCTAATTAACCGTTTCCCTAGGTATTCCTTTGCCACTTTTCTGCCAGTAAAATAGGTGAGATGGGATACATTTGAGTTGAGCTGCTCATTGCAGCTGCTCCATGATACTCCTGGTGTAATACTTCACTGCAGCTGGTCCTTTGGCCGTTGCCAGCAGCGTAGCGCACCTCTCAGACCCTGTCCCCGCAGCCATCGTGTGCACACCACGTCAGTCAGACTACTGCAGTCGACTTGTCCTCTTCAGGTTTTTTGTTCCTTCCCAGTTGTGTGCTTTTTAAGAGAAATGAAGTACAAAAGGGGGTAAGCTGTAAGTAACAATACTGCATAAAAGCAGGAGGTTCTCGTGGCTCCTGAACTGAGAAGTGCCAAGGGTATTGCCAAAAAAGTGCGGTGTTCTGTGAATAGCCGCATAATTAAAGAACTATGCAAAGAAAGAGGGAAGAGCTTGGAGGATAGTTTAAAAAAAAAAAAAAGTCAGTTGAAGTACTAACTATGGAGAAAACATCAGCTAAATGATTTAGCTGAACCAAAAGACAAGTCTGAGAGTGTAATTCTTCTCAATGCGTACATAGATGGACGACATTGAAAGTTTTGTGGCAGAGGATCGTGCGAAAAGACTAGTTTCTGTAAAGATGTACATTAGACTAAGTAACTGTCTAATTTCCTTTAGAGTGGGGAAGAATTGTAGACTCTCAGCCTGGCTCTGCGCTGCGAGGAGAGTGGGAGGAATGGCTGTTAAACAGACCTCGGCAATCTGCCGTAATGGAGCCGGAGAGAACGTCTAGCAGGAAGCACAGTTTTGTTGGTTTTCTTTGTTTCGCTTCACCCCAGTAACATCTATTTTAACTGTGTGACTCAGCCTCCTCTCTGATAACCTGCAAAGTACAGGTTGGGGAGAATTAAAGACAGACGGGCTTGTACAACTGATTTACAAGTTCAAATGTATTGCTTTGCAATCTGAATGACTCAGTGTCTACACATAAACAGGGCCTTTTCTGGCTGGTTTTAATCATTCTATAAAGACTTTCCTACAGCTCTTAACCAGCCCTAAAAATGTGTAAAATCACCATTTGATACTAATTTAAAAATAAATAGAATAATTCCCCCAATAGATTTTTCCATAAATGTCAGGCTGACCCTCTAGAGTAGAGTGGAATATGATGAGTTTCTTGATGTTAATTTAAATCAGTTTTATTACTGCTACCAGAAATTAAATATATGGAAACAGCTTCTAGTAGCCGAGATGGCTGTGGAGTTGCCCGTGGCTTTAGAAGTACATAACTTCTGAGTTTCAGAATGGCAGGACAGCAATGCACTCATCAAGTTGTCCAAACTGTGTCTGTGCCATCTTTAATAGTTAACTCTATGCTTGTGATGTTAAAAAAACAAACCCTTTTTCCTAAAATTAGTGCAAAAATCTACTTTTACAGAATAAATTACTGAAAAATAATAGTAATTGTGAAATAAGATTGGGAGTACATCTTGCTTCTTAAAAATCTGTGCAATTTAGAATCACATGAAAAGTGTGCTGTAACATACCTGATTTTCCAGGCGTAGGAGGTGGCGTTGATATAAAAGTCTTAGTAAGGAGTGCTCAAATCAGCACTCCGTGTGTGGTTTCGGTTCTTGGTCACCTCCCTGAATAATACAGGTAATTCTTTTTCCCGTGTGCTCTCTGCGTACGTACACGTAACAAATGTTTTGGAATGGACTGACTCCGTTGGGATAACTGCTTTCATTCATCCCTTTGTGCTTCGCTTTCGGCCTGTGAGTTACTAGACTGAGTATGGGAGATGCTCATTCAAGGCTACTGAAGGAGAAAATCTGCCACAGCAATCTTCTCGAAGAAAAGATGGTTGTGAGTAGAGGAACGCGGCATTGCCAGCTCGTTCCAGTGATTAGGGCCCAGGCCCCAGGCACGCTGCACGGGCAGAAGAGCTTCATGCTGAGACGCTAACGGGGAGGGTGAGGTACCGGAACGCGGGGCAGTGGCACAGCAGCGAGCGGATTTTCTGCTTTCAGTCCCAATGTCTTGCCCACGAGACGTAAGCTGCTTTCCTGCGTTTACTTGTGCGCTTTAACCACACATTGGGAACTTGATATTTAAACCAATTCCAGCTTTAGATAAAATGATAAACGTACCAAAGGCTAGAGATGCAAGCGCTAGTGTATGAGCGTTCTTAAAAGGTGAGTAATATTTTCTGAGTAGATCTTCTCTTTAATAACATGCATCTCTTGCTAACCTCTTAGAATTAGATTAAACTGCTATTAATAAACAACTGTAATTGTTTTTTCCAGATATTCTTGCAGCTGATGAAAACAAATTAGCCCTATATTATCTGTTTCTGAAATCTTGTACCAGCATTCCTGTTTATATGCAACCAGAATGTCTGTTCTGCCCTTTTGACTGCCAGAGGAGTACGTGCTTATCTGTAAGAATTAATACCAGACTGGATTTATTCTTCCCCCGAACTTTGTACTAGGGTTATACCTTAGAAATTGTTTTATGAAACGATCTGTGAAGAATCAACAAGGCTTACTAAAGTCGGTAATTGGTAGAATCCAAAGCGCTCAGCGGGTTTCTCATAACCTGTTTCTGCTAAGCTCTGGTTTTGCTTAGAACTTGTCTGAAAGAGGCTCTTCAGGCTTGTTAATCATTTAGCTTTTTGGCACCTTACAAATCTGGCAGGTAATTGAAAGGTCTCGCTCAGATTCATAGCAAAATCAGCGTTGTCTTGTACTGTTACAGAACTTGTAATTGGGAGAGGAACTGGAAGGAAAAAACTTCAAAAAAGCTGGTAAAATCAATGTAGTCCACTGTCAAAGACTGTGGTAGGTGTTTGGATGACAGTAAAAATAGGTAAAGTCTCTGCCTTGTGCATACTAAACACCATTCGCCGTTTCACCATTGGTGAAGGTTCTGTTGAAACGAGCTGACAGTACAATGCAGTATGTTTTGGGGAGGGCTGTCGGAGGTGGTGGGCTACGAGTGTCTCTACAATACAAAGCGAACGTACACAATCCAACTGGTGAAAGGGTTCATGACTAAACAGGAATTTCTGCTCTCTTCTCTGTTGCTTCAGTAAGGCTTGTCTCTAGGACACAGCAAGAAGGCAACGGCTTGGGTGTCGAGCAGAGTAACTCTCTTAGGTGTCGCTCTTTCTCTGCACAGCCACTTTGACTTCAGTGCTGCGGGCTGATGGCTGACGGCAGTCTTTCCCCATCGGCCTTCTGAGGAACCTCACAAATATGTCTTGGTCAAGGGAAAAGGACAAATGGAGGTTGGATGGTGTTTGTGAGACGCTTGCCAAGTTGGAAGAGGAGGAGGTGATACTGGTCCACGCAGCCGGGTTAGCTAGAGTTTTACATCGCGGGTTTTAGCGCAGGAACGTATCTGAAACCGCCGTGTGGTCTCCACCCTCTACACTGCCCCTCCTGGCATATAAACCGAGAGCTGATTTCATCGGGGATTTGGAATGGTGGCAGAGAGCAGAACATGGCCATGTTATATGCTTTAGTTGACAGGGAGTTGTTATTTGAGCTCTCTGATAGTTTTCACAAATTTTTCACTTCATGTTCTTTTTACTCCAAAGTGGAGTGAACTCACAGTAGCAAAGCTTTTTGCTGGAGTGTAATTGCATTCAGTGTAGCAAAATGACTTGGCAGTGTCATGGCGTTTTAGGCACTTGAGTTTCAGGAAAGGGATTATGGAAATTGATTGTAAACTGCAACGAGACCTTCACGATTTCCTGGTGACACTGAGTGCCTTAATTTTTTTAAGTACCCAATTTGAGGTGGTTTAAAACTTTGATTTTCAAAAAAGGTTGAGTGTATACCTCAACAATTGGTGTGTTTCAAATTACAGCTCTGACTTGCCAAGCAGAGTTACTAATAATTTCAGAAAAACCCTTACCGGTCCAGTATTGATAGTTAATCACAGTGACATTTTAGCATTGAGCAGCTATAATAGTAGATGTTTTACCTAGTAAAATTTCATAGTTAACTGTTTTAACGTAAAACCTTCTACTGCTTTTACATATCGGCTGTTGATGAAGAAAAACAAGAGAATAATACTGTGGTTTTTTTCAGGTAGTTTAGTCAAGGAGTGAGTTAACTGAGTTGAGTTCTCAGACAATACAGCCAAAAATCATATTATTGCCTCGAAGTAACGTGTAACTGCATGATAGTGCTAGTTAGGAGGAGGAAGACGATTGAGGGAGACCTCTTTAACCTGACAGTCTTCAAAAGAAATCCATGATTCTGTGCTTCACGTTGTAAGCTTTTTATTTTTCGGAATTGCTTTGCAACATGTTGAAGAATCTTTAGGCGTATCATAATGTCTCATGACTCGAAGCTTCAGGCACTGCAAACGATTCTAAGCATCACAGCCGGGGCTCCAGCCAGGTTTTGTAGACAAAATGTTCTGCATCAGCTAAGCTAACTGGTTCCCCCACCTTACCCCTGTTTCTGTGGACTCAGTTGGTGAGGAAATACAACAGTATTGTACTGATGATAGGTGAATTAAAGGGAGCAGGGCTGCATGCACTTACTTATTTATTTTCAGTAGTTCTGTAAACACAGGTAGGTGTGTGTTTGCAATTTCATTAAATTTTTGCTTTAGGTAATATGTTATACTAACATTTTGACTTCCGAATTACTGAGATTCCAATTCTTTTCTACTGAAAAGTAGAATCAAGTCTTGCTAAAAATCAGATGCCATCCAGGTGGATAAACTAGCATATGCAAGCATTTTGTCTAAAATTATTTCCGCTGGAAATAGACAGCTGTAACTTATGTAAGTTTAAGTACTGATTGTGCTCAATAGAATTCTCTTGACAGGCTGGCAGTTGTTGAATTTGCAATCTCGAAAAGACAAAGCTTTGTAAGTGGTTTCACATTAACGCAGCTAATTTTTGCGGGAGCTGTTCCCAAGCAGTCCCATTGGTTACTGGGTAGCTAAGGCTTGCTTGATGAGCAACTTGTGTGCACAACTTAATTCAGGAAGTCGAGTGCCTGTAGTGCCCCAGGATTTCTCTTCTGTGTAGATAAAGTAGTTTAAATTTCCTGCATGATTTTGCTATTCCAGGGTAAATTCTGAGTTGCTTTTGTTCTTTTCTATTAGAATTCACATGAAAAGCTGGCTAAATCTAGGGGATACAAGATGATTATAATCAAGAAAAAAAAAAGTAGAATGTCTTATACTTTCTGTGTGCTTCATAACGTTCTTGAAGGGCTTTGCTTAAAGGTGGTCCCGTAGCATCTGCTGAAGAGCTCCTAATTACGCGGGTGAATACGCGTGTCCGTGCCCTCGCTCTAGCCGAGCCCCACAGGAGTGGCGTGCGTCTTGAGGAGAATTAACGCATCCATTAGCTGTTTGGTGGACAATGAGAATCACCTCTAAATGAACTCGTGCTTTAGCGAGATCCTGCTGTGCAGCTTATACAAAATGAAGTCGCTTTCCGGCTTCTCTTTATATCTGCTTTTCAGAAGAAGATGGAACGTGACGTGCCCCTGCGACACCCAGCTCTCCCTGGCTGCGTCGCAGGCGCAGAGACGTGCACCTCTTCGGCTGCCCGCACAGCTAGCTCCGGGGGATTTCATTTTTAGAAAGCAGAATTGTGGCACAGTGAGGCCAGCGGAACTTCTCTCCTCCTGCAGCTCTTGCAGGACTTGCAGAGGAGGAGAGGAGGACTGGGTAGGAGCTGAAGTTGGCCCACTATGAATTTAAACCAGCATCAGTTGGGTTTTCAGTGGAGACGTGATTATATTCAGTGAGGACAGGACAGGAACAGAACAAGCTGGCATACTTCTCTGTCCAGAACACTGAAAATAGCCGACACTGACTACTGGAAATCCTCGTGTATGTGCAAACCGATAGCATCACGAGTGGGAGGCAATGCATTCTGTTAATGATTTGCCTCTATGCACTGGTGAAAAAAATACTTGCCTCCTTGCACCTAACCGGTTTCTTTCAAAAGAATTAATGTATTAGACACTTCTATATGAGATTTTAAGCCAAAGGTACCTTTAGTTCAGATGCAATGCAGCAATTTTGATGTAGTAGTCTGCACATTGATGATTTAAAATCAGAGACAGCTTTTGTGGTTTTTCTTTCTGATCTCATTGCTTTACACAAGTAATCATGGTTAGACTAATCCAACAGGAAAATATGCAGCAAAAAATAGCTGTGTAAAAATCTATTGATAACTTAAAAGGCTCTTTTCTTTCCTTTTTTAATCTGTATTCTAGTTAGATTTATGCCTCAGTGTAATTCAAGAGTGATCCTTGGATCAGGACTGAACAATGATTTAGGTATCTGGTTCCTCCTCTGAGCTGTTTAACGATGCTTTTGGAAGTATTCCAGTAAGTGCAATTGTAAGTAAATGGAAGGTGGAGTAAGCAAACTACGTATTGGAGAAACTGAGAACAGGATAGCATGTTAGTAAAAACATAAAGACAAAAAAGAACGTTCTTGGTTATCTCAGTAAAGAAGAAAAACAAATGTCCTAAATGAGGCATTAAATAATTGGAATCAAGGCTAAAGCCGTATTTGTGATGTAACGGCTTCCTAGGGACTCTGAGTAAGTTGGAGTGGTTGACAACACGAGTTTATGGCCTAGGGTGGTGACTGTCGGTTGCTTTTGCCTGGTTTTTCTTGCTCTGCTTCCTGAACAAAGAGAAAAGTCGATTTTTGCCACGATTTTACAGGGCTCCCAAGAGCTTTCTCCTTAGCCAGAGAGCTCTCAGAGGCTCCTAACTTGTGGTAGCAGCGCCCTCTCATTTAGAGGCATGGCAAATATACCACCGACAGAGTTCCCTGGCCAAAATCTGGCATGGATGTTGTTGCGCTAATGCTGCTCGTGAAACTTAAATAGGACCCGCACTTCTGCGAAGTGTTTGCTTGTGTTGGGTAGACGGAGGAGTGGAAGGGGAGCAGGGCGACTGGATGCCGGTGGAAATCAGGAAGTGCCGCTTGCGTGGTTAGCGCTTACGGCCAGGATTGAGTCCTGAAACGCCCCGGGCAGGGACCCCGCTTGCTTTTGAAAGCAGGAAACCGTGTCTGACGGTTTAGGAGGAGCTGCTCAGCACTGCTGGACGGAAGGCTCGCGCTCTGTGAGTACGTCGTGTCTTTGGATTAGTTACAAGTCAGGCTACTGGAATGACTGGTCGCTAACATCACCAGCAACTTCACTTCTGTTTTACTGAAAGGTAACCACGTTTGCCGTGACGAAATCTGTTTTCCCTGTTGTAGGGGTGCCAACAGTTCTAACTTACGAATTGTGCACATTAAAAACGACCATGTCAGTCTCTTGGCTACCTTCGAAAGTAATTTTGGAGTTGATGCATGGGACACACAAGATGAATCTGAAGAGATACTGCCCATTGTCTGCCGCAGACAATGATGAGGCAGGATTAGGTGTCTAGTTCCTCGTGTGCTGACACAGTCCTAACAAAAGCCGTGTGTGGATTTGCTGCCTTTTGGGCAGCCCCATGTTGTTATGGGGAGCGCGTTATACAGGGTGGGTATTTCCAGCACGTCCTGTAGAGGAAAAACTGGCTAGTTTTGAATAAATATTAACATTTAGTTAATAAATACATGAAGACTTTTTTCCAAAATCTACTGAGAATTTTTCAATATTATTTAGATTTAAAAGTGAAAGTAAACTTTAAGCAAGATCAGAACTGATTTTTATTTACTAAAGGTCTTTTTTCCCTACAAACCCAACAAACGGCTACCTGCGGAAGACTAATGAGAGACCAAGAAAGGTCAGCATCGTATCAGTGCCTTTCAGAATCAGGCGGGTAATGAGACAAGGACATCCTTTTCTAAGTTTGGGGGTTGTTTTTTGTCTTTTTTGGTGAATTTCATTTTCCTTTTTTATACTGTGATAAATCTTCCTCCTCACACTATGTTGTTGCATGAACATTCCCCATTTGGTGGGGTGGATGGGAAAAAATAATTTACGTATATAATTGATGATATCAACCTACTATGCCCAGCATAACAGGGTATAAGGTATCTTGGAAACCAATTGACTTAATTACTATGTCTTTAATGTTTCAGTTCAATTGTATTCAGTTCAATTGTATTCAGCTCAATGTCTGTATCTCTCCTGGAGTATGTTCTTGTACTGTTTGAAATCAAGATCATAAAGAATGAAAAATTTTATGTAGTCAATGGGATTCTAATTAGCTAAGTGTTACTGGTGGGAGATTTTTATGGTTTTTCATTTAAATGAGCTGTGAACAAACTTGGGGGAAAAAAAAAGAAAAATTCTATGGGCATCTTACAGTGAAGGGCAGAAAGGACAAATATTTCAATGGTCTAAATAGTAAAACAAGAGACACAAATGCTTACATTGCTGATAGCAAAGAAAAAACAGCAGAGAATTTTTTGAAAAATTCAGGACTTAGTGAACTACTTATGTGTCAGTGGAGAATTCCTTTCGCATCGCAACTACAGACTGCATGTGAAATGATATCCTACCTGTAATTTCCTCCAAAGAATGAGTTTTCTGCAGGAAAGAGAAGACAGAAAAGGACAACGAGCCTTGCGGTGACGTGCCCACTCTGCCATTTCTCATCTGTTGTGCGCCTGGTGTGCACTCAAGGGCAGACCGGTGAACAAAAACCTTGTTAGAGAAGTGTAACTTGGAGCTTGGATGAATGGTGGAGCGTAAGTGTAGAACATCCTTGTATTCTACAACGTGGAAGTAGAGGCCAAGGAGTTCTTTGAGTTTTGTGGATGTACTACTTGTTTCTTTAGTTTATCTTAAGTTGCTGTGGCCACCAATATCATACAGAGGCAGGAGCACGAGAACAAGATATATCACTGATAATTGTAGCAACCCAATCTTGTATCAAATGATTTCAAATTACGCTTCTGTTATTCTGACTTCTTTTGTAAATGAAGCTGTAGATTTTGCCTTCATGTCAAAGATGAACAAAGTGCAGTAGGAAAGCCTTTCCTGCATAGTTTTCGTAATTAAAGCATAGTGAAGGCGAAAAAGGTTTCTGTGACTTCTTCGGTAAAAAATTACGAACTGAAAGCTTTAACCTTTTGTGCCTCTTTGCTTTGCCCTATCGTTAGCTGTCTCCTCTTGAGGTTAAGAGGAGAAAGTACTGCACTTGAACTTGTCTCCATAACGGATGCCCTCACTTGCTGAAATCCCATATTGATTCCACAGTCTTATCTGCTGAACGTATCTGTAAATACCTGTCAGCTAGTCTTGCCTAATTTCTGTCATCAATTTGGCCTCATTAACTACTTGTTGATTAAATGAAGCACATTACTGGGGATACCCCTCTAATTTATTTCTAATAGTTAACTTTATCAGGGGAATAAAATTCCTCCTCAGAATTTTAATGCAAGAAACAGGATCTGTATACAAAATTAGAGATTGGAGCCAAAATTAATAGAGCTGCACTAAATACTAGATGCACTTATGACAAGTAGAAAAAGTTTTTTGAAGATAAGTGTTAACTGACTTGCTCCTCATTTTAGTCAAGTTTTATTCTAACCTGTGTTGCATGAGTCACATACTCAAGAACTATGTTTTGAAGTGTTATAAGAGTGCAGTATAGAATGTTGCCTGGATATCTTCAATCTTTCTGGTTCTTCATGTGCTTTTGTTTATTATACAGTTAAATTGAATTTGATCTTCAAAACTTTAGAAGTGGTGAAGACTGAAGCATATCACTCATCTTAAAATGAACCTTGAACTCACATCAATCAAATCCTTCCATTCTAGATACTGTAAACCAAACATAGGTGTGAATTAAGATGACTTACCATTATTCAGTTTTGGGGGGAAAAAAAAAAGTGCCTTTGTGCTCAAGCAAATGTCAAAAACCCAGCAAGAAGTCATTTGAATCACCAGCTTCCTAATAACCCCTCAGCTCTGATGCATAAATTGAGGAAGGTTTCCACTCCACAATAAAGATGAGGCTTTCAGCTAGCCCGTTGCCGCTTAATGTGTGCTCAGAATACTCTAGGATAAGCTTGACTTGCCTGAGATGTCACAACTGTTCGGTTTTTTCATGAGCTTTTCCTGCTGCCTTTGGTTTTGAAATGCACTGCTTTGCCAAGCACTGCTGTAAGTAACCTCCCGACCAACGCGTGTCTTTGCAAAAATGACTTTTCAGAAACACGGCTACAGAGGACTAAATGCTACCAAGATAATGTGAGCAAGATATCGGAGCGTAGCTTTGATTGTGCACTTTATCTTTTCTTAAATGAGTATTTGACTTTCAAGAACTGGGTCTAGTGTGACTCTGAACTACTAGATTATTTATAATGCTGTGGCACTAAAATGTGCTGCGCTTCCTGAAGTAATTGTGAATTAATTGGCGTTGCTCCTCTGCATACAGCAGATGTAATCTGGTTCCTTAGAGAATGCTTTCCACAACATCCATCACAATTTAGGTATCCGAATCGTTTAAGAGCCTTACTTACAGACCTTGGAGAAATGCGTAAGAATATCTGAGAAAGGTGTCATCATTGAGTAACGTGCGCTCTGTGGGGGAAAGAAATAGTGTGCGTTGCCTTGGGATGCTGAGGAGAAACTAGTCAAACACCACGCGCTTACTTAACAATGGTAGCAGAAGTGGGGCTACCTTTGAACTCTAAACCCATCTGTACCTGCTTTTTGAGATTCACCTTGCTTTGAAACTCAAAGCAAAAGTCACTTTTCCAAATCTGGATTCTTAAGAAATAGTTGACTTCTGGTAGTTTTTCTGCACCCTCTTAGGAAGAAGTAGCATCGCTCTCGTGCAAGGCTCGGCGTGGTGGGCAGGTCACGTGAGAGAGAACTTACTCAGACTGAGAGCAGAGCTACGAAGTGAACCAACAGTTGGTAACTACTTGGGTCTTTTGTTGTAGCTACCTATTTTTTTTTTTTTTAAGAAAAAAGACATCTGAGGAAGCTGAACAAACCAACCAAGGATTTTCACAGTTCATTGCTGGACTTTGTAAATATGACTGAGGAGTCCATGAACCATTTTTTCATTATTCTTGCGTTCTGTCTGGAAAAACAAGGAGTGTTCTGCCTGAGTATTTTGGCTGAGTCCAGAGAGGACTGACGTTAAAATTTCAAGGCTAGGTGATAAGCAGACTGGAGCACTTTAGCTGCTACTTGGCTAAATTGCTTTATAATCCCTGTTCCGTGGAGCTGGAGGAATTTTTCTTGGACATGCTCATGAACTGATTAAAATGGAGGAGGTGTGACAGGGTTCTGCTGATGCCATAATTTCAGAGTACAGAGCTTCTGCTGCTTATATTGTAAAAGAAAAAAGTCGAGAGATCATTTAAGGGAAGACCAAAGGTAATAACCTGTGTCCTGGTTTGCCATTGCGTTTCTACTGAAACCCCTGGGTTCTGCCACTACGCCCAGATCGTGACTAGGAGATTTCATCAGAGCAAGACCGATTCTCTGAAGGAGCTCTGTCCCGGGAAGCGCTTGCTGTTTGCGTGCCGTATGGTGAGGGCGAGCGGTCGGCAGGGAGGGAGCTGCTCTTTGCTCAGTCCGTTACTCAAACAGCTGATTCTGTCCTGGACGTAGCTCCAGCCCCAACGTGATCAGAATCACTCCTGTCTCTTCTTGCCCTTGCTATATAAACCCCTTATTTTATGGCAACCCATTCTCTCTCTCAAGACGTTCTATAAAGACTGAGCATATGGGAGATAGTTGTGACAAATCTTTGCTTCAGCAGATGAGTCATTTCTCAAGGCTTCAGGGTAGCAAATGTACCTGCTTTCTTGTGATATAATCCTCGCAGTGCCTAAACAGTATCAATGTCGTGGATGTGCCATTTAAATCGGGCTCTCTAACGGCAGTCTTGTTGAGAAGAAACGATGGACACGTTTCTGGAAGTCTGAGTTTTCGTAAGAAGAAGGTGGTGCTGTTCTGATAGCATTAACCAGAAAGGCTACGTGTTCTCGGATCTGCGCTCTGTCTCTGTAGTGCTGCTTCATTATTTCAAGGGGTTTGCATAATCGTGTCTTATGTCCTTGTTTTCTCTTAGGATACTCTTGATAATAACTACAAATTTTCCTTAAAAATCCTGAAGTAAATCACAATAACATTAAATTTCCCTCTATAGAATATATGGTTTCTACTCCTTGAAGACCAAACCCTTCTTTGGTCTTGTGGAACTACGTTCCAATAACATAGATGTTCTGAGTCAACATAATATACTATGTTGGTCTGCGCATTAAATATTCATGATTTAAACTGAATTGAAAAAAAAATAATTGAATTTGTGTATGTACGAATATATGAATGCAGATTCAAAATAGCCTGTGAGAAGCAGTTCTGTTCTGTAACACTATTAAATGTGTAATGACTCCGGCAGTTAAAGGACTCCAAGAAGTCTTTGAGAGTGCTTAAGGCATTTAAATACATTTCACTCCACGTATCTTAACCACACTGAAAAGAATAATCTTTCAATTTCCTGTTTCAGCTCCACGGTAGATGCTAACATATGTATGTGTTTATGTTGGTGGAGCTGTGTAGGCAAAAAGAGGGGCGGCTTAACAGGTTTTCCTTCCATTTTATCTGAATTATTTTTGTAGTAAAAGCGATGTGAATGCGTGCTGAGCAAGGGAAGCTGAAAAAGCCAGAGGTAAACGTGAAGGATAACTCCTCGCTTCAGCCCCCTGTATCTATGTCTTAGGGGAGCTGGTGGGTTGTTGAACAGAGTGACGGGCTTCCCGCAAGGGGTGCGGGACTGTCCTCCTGACCTTCATCCTCTCCTCTGACAGCTCTTCAGTGCGTATGTTTTCTAGCTGTGTGCTGACGAGTCTGGAATGCTGTTCTCAGACCATGCTCAGCCAGTAGTTCTTTATCTTACGCCTTGCTATGAGTGACCGCACTTCTAAATTACATTAGACCGTTGAAACTATAGTGTAAAACCCCCAGACCCCCACCCCGTTGTGTAACGTTGAGTGGTATGAGCTTCCTCATTCCTAAAAATAAATAGGGAGATGCTTCCACGGCTACTCTACAGCTACGAATAGCAGCTGGCCTTTCATCCCTCTGCTAACAGTGTACGTCTTTCACCGTTCATGCCTAACCTAAGTCATTACCCGTCTGAGGCTTTTATGGAGGTCTTTTAATGTGCTTCAGTAATGAGCATTTTAATTATCACTTCGAGGACAAAGATCTTACTGCTGTGTCTTAGCCAAAATAGGGCAATACTAAAGGTTTAGGATTAGAAGAGAATCATGAAAGCTGCTATTTTTTTTTTATTTTTTTTTGCTTAGCTAGTGGCAAAATTGATATCTGCGCCCTGAAAGGCTGTAGGAAGTGATTAGGCAATGGATAATTAACAATAGAAGAAGGATGGAAAGGTACAGTCAGACTTTTATGCAAACAAATGTATTACTAGTTCTTTATTCAGAAAGGATGATGTGATTCTTAAAGCTTGTATGTTCTCAGTTCCAGCTAGAAGTGAAAAGTATTAGCTAATAAAATGATGCAAGTGGAAAGAGCAAGTGCCCTTAACCAAATCTGCAAAAGAGGAGTTTTAATTTCTGTTCTGACTTCCACAGGTAAAACCTAGGCTATTGTCCTGTCATATTTTCTCCTAACAGTAGTGAAAAATAACATACGATGAGCAGGGAGTTTCCTTTTGAATTCAGGAACCGAGCAAGTGGGCAGCCTGCCCTGATCCCCGGGGGCTACTGCTCAGTAAACTCCATTGTCCTCCTGTGACTTCTCCCGGTGCCGTTGGATCCCTGGCCTGAGCACCCTCCTGGTGCTGTGTCGCTCCAGCAGCAAATGAGTCGTCCTGCCTGTGCAATGGAGGATGCAGACAAACATCTGTCAAAGCTGCAGGAATTTCATGAATTATTCTCGTTAGAAAACAGAAGCTTGTCGTGTACGCTCATTTTGGGGGAACTTAAGATGTTTGTTTTCAAAATGAAATAATTGAGTTGTAGCCATTACCTTTCCGTTGCTCTGCAGCAGATGGAGCTGGCACACAATGCCTTTCTGCATTAAAACTTCCCGTGCGCGTAACGGAGTCTTAAAGGAATTCTTAGTAAAAATCCAGATTAAAATCGGTATTTTGAAAGATGTAGCGTGCACTTGCTTTTTGGAAAACCACGACATGAAAGCAGGAGTGTTTGGTTAAGCTTTTTAATAGGGGAAAGACATATGTAGGTTTCCAGGTCTAGACGATTTCTTGCAAGCACTGTTGGACTGCTTTATTCGTTACCTTCCACTGGACACAGTGCCTTTTCTCTTGGACTTTGTTCACTTTCTCGCGTGCAAACCCTTCTAAACGTGCTTACTGTGAGTCAGAGGAAGAACTGACAGTGACCATAAGGCAAACTTTCAAAAATACTCGATTACAGTGGAACAACTTCTGTGCAGATAGAGCTGAGTAATACTTAGGATGCTTTTAACAGCTATGTTTTCCTTGAGACAAAATGTTTATTGTAAAAGTTGTGGAAATGGAAAGGAAACAGAACAAATTAATATCCTGTGTCTGTATTGTTGCAAAAAGCTTAGGGTAGAACTTGGAATACCAGTAATGGAATTACCCGCTTGGTCTAACAGGGATTGTTGGGACGATTTGTGTAACCAGGTCTTTGATTAAAAATGGCTCTTGCCACCTTGAGGTGAGACGAGAAGGAGAAAAAAAAAAAGAAGTATTACGTTGTATATCAGGGAAGCGTGCACTGCTAAAGCTCAGTGGACAGAATCGGGCCTGTGCTGGAAGTCCCCAGGCACAGGTGAAAAAGCAGCAATATTACGCAGTGAGTGCGTAACAGGCTTCAGCGCTGCGGGCAGGAGTCTTCAGGTTTCCTTTGCTCTCGCAGGTACCTGGAGCTAAGAGTGTGGTCCCGGAGGAAGGCTTTCTTGCCCTGGAGATGCCTGCATGGCCATACAGTGCTGCACCGGTGGGCTTTGTGGTTGGTGCTTGGCTTTTGTGGCTTTGATGTTGGGGTTTTTTAAATTTTTTTATTTTCTTTTTTTTAAAAAAAACACCCCTCTAACAATGTAGTTGGGGTAATCTCTTGCTATCAAAACCAAAGTATCTTGCTTTTGGCAACCAGGGGTGAACTGACTGCGTGTGTGAAGGTCGAAGGTGATTTTTAGGACAGCGATTTTGAAACAGTGGGTGTTTGTGGGCCCCTCAAGTGTTAAATGCTTCAAAGCGACAGAATTGTATGTAATCTGGAAACATTTTTCCATATCCTCTGGGGTTTGCTAGGTAAGAGGGCGGTGGCGGTGCAAATCTAGGACAAAACAGAGGTGGCGAAGCAGTGTTAAGGACAGGGATCCCGGCTGTTCCACACCTTCACTAGAGCAGGAGCAAGAATCCCAGGATTCTTTCCAATTTCCTTCTTTGTCCCTGAACTTGCAGGTGAATTCGGACAGGAAGGTATTTATAAACTACCTGAAGATTTGTTCTGCCATGGCGTACTAGGACTGTCCTGTTCTAGGGTCCTGAGCTGTGAAACGTCTGTGATTCAGCTCAGGTTCGATTGATCACTTAATTTAACCACGTGATTAAATTAAGGCCACAGTAAGCAGCAAAGCTGACTGGACAGAGCAGAAAAGACTGTGAATTATGAAGAAGTGAACACTGATTTTTGTGTGTGTGCACTAAATGAATACAAACTTAAAACTATACATTTTTTGTGCTAATATTTGGAAAGAATATAACACAGGACATTAACATTCTGTTACCTCAATATCTACACTAATGAAAGATACCTGTACCTAAGGAAGAAGTAGAGCATGAAGTAGTATAAGGTGTCCGTGGTGAGAAGTTAGAAAAGTGTTCGGAAAAAAGCAAACTTACAGATAATTATGAACTTGGCATTGACAGGTCTTGGCCAGCCAGATGCTGTCAAGTAACTTCCACAACAACTTGATCCCATTGGATACCACAGAATGAATTTTGGTGAGCTAGTTTAGTGAGCCTTTTGGGAGAGGCCTGGGACCTAACAAAGCAGTAGTTCAACTATGCTCTCCTCTTTGATTTTTTTTTTTTTTTCCCCCCTCCCCCAGAGCTTGATTAGGAGCCAATCAATTGCAAACAATAATTAAAAAGGAGTGACAGTGACTTCAAAGAGCTTCCTAAGTGCTATTTTCTGTACAAAATAATGACAAATACCTTGAGATCAGAGAAGGCTTAGTGCATTTTATTATCTTTATAATGAATAAATCATCTCCTTTGTAAGGTTAATGAAAGCAGATAGGATGTGAAAGATGAAGATGTGGTTGCTCTTGAGGAATTCCTTTCCAACGTGCATCTCTCCTCAGTCTTGACCAGTCTCAGAGGAACCGTGGCGTGAATTCGTGATGTTTAATGCGTCTAGCAGTCTCGCTACCCAATAAAAGCTGTCTGTCTCCAAATACTGAATTGCATCTTCAGGCACACTCGCATATCCAGCCGTTCCTCTCATTACATCACTGTTGGTCTGCAGTGTCATACATACTGAAGAATACCATGTAATTAAGAATCTTTTCTATTAGTAAGACTTGTCATTGAAATAAGGGCAAGTATTCCAAAGACAGAGCAAAATTCTGCTTTTGTAAACACTTTTGTCTGTTATGCTGACACTAAGTGGGTATTTTGATAAGTCAAGTGACAAGATAAACACAGCACAGTTTGCCATTGCTGCTTTTTATAGTTTCATATTGGATGTTCTTCACTCTTAAAAAGGCACTACGCAGCAAAAATTCATTCGTTGTGACTTCTTCATTTAGTTTAAACTGGCATATAAACAACTTCAAAAATTGTCTAACCCATTTAGAGATTAGAAAAACAAGCCAGAATTTATTTCTTTGAAGTACCTTTTCCCTTCTATTCTTCCTTTTCTTGATTGCCTGTTAGACATAAGCATAAATAGAGAGAGGTATCTTCCAAGCGTCCGTACCGCTTGCGTCCCCAGCTTGATGGCCATCGCTGCGGGCACAGGCACCGGCCGGCGCTGGGTGGCTGCGCTCCCCTTACAACCGAAAGGGGACATGGCATTAGCCTGCAGAACGCGGAGATTTTCTTAGGGACCTGAAAAAACCCAAACCCTGGGATCATCGTATGAATACCTAGAAGTCTATAGTTTTAGCCGGGAAAGTGGTTAAGCTTAAATGCATTGTTGTCTTATAGAATTGTAGCAGATTTTTATAACACTTTTCATCCAACCTCACTTGCTGGGTCTTGGCTAGGAGCTTGTTGTCCCTTCTCTGTTTGAGCCGCTCCTGCGGTTAGTGGCAAGACATCACGTGGGAGCGCAGGCTGAAAAATCTTACGTGGCTCGTTCTCTCTGCGTTTGAAGGGTCTCAGATTTCTCGGGTTTGTTGTTTAAAAAAAAATACCCCACCACCCGAGTTGCGTCGAAAGTCCAGCTTGTTCTTGGGAGAGAGCTTGTTATTTAGGTTTTGTTACTATTTGCTCTTTTAAGGCTCTTAACTTTAAAAATACTTTTGGCTGCTTATGGTGAATTCTCCTTGAACGTACGTGACTGTAGGTACCTCGGATTGTTATGAAACAGCAATGCTTTTGAGCTATAGCAGAAAGATTTATCAGGAGTATTATATGCTTTTTTTTAAAAATTTATTTTGAAATAAACTGGAGTATGATGTCAACCTCCTTTCTTCGGTGACCTGGCTTAAATTAACACATTGATGCTGCTTTGAGGATTGTAGGAACCTGTCTGAGGTCTGTAAGTTGAGTGCTACTGGCAGACAAAAGGTCTTTCCTGTCCACTGCCTGATTCACTTCTGTTCGTAACGCTGGAGATGCGACTTTTCTATCTCCTTCCCTTGCCTTCGGTGTCGCCTTTAGGGGAGCAATTGATCTTCAGTGCCCGGTCGCTAATCGGCATTTCAAAGCGTTCTCACAATACCTGTAGCGGCAACTCAGATCGACTTTCCCAACTATATTAAAATACCTGCGAAAACGAATGCAGTCTCTTCCAGCGTGCCAGTTCACGTTTTCAGAATGCTGCTTGAAAAAAGGTTCATCTGAAGTTATAAAGTGCCTGTATTCAACTACTGAGAGGGAATGGTGGTTTTAAGAGTTCGTTCTGAGTTTGAACGGACGTCCTGTATTGGCTATCTGCTTTCGCTGGGGATGAGCCTTCCAGGGCACAATAAATTCCGGCAAGGGAGAATTTTAGCAAGTTTCGTGATGGGCATGGATGGGGGCCCAGGAAATGTCGCTTTATGCTTTTTTTAGCGGGAATGTTGTTTGAATTTAAGGAGTTTTTTCTCTATTTAAGGTCATAGGATTTCTGCAGCTTAGATGAATGAAATATGATTGCTCTGCGCTTTTTATTATTTGTTGGCATATTTATGACACTGGCTGATTGCTTGTGCTGCAGCTTCCGTGCAATTGGTTCAGGCAAAGAAAAAAATGGAAACAAGTTCCCAAAAAATAGAACTGGAAATATTTTTAGAAAACCTGCTGCTCACAGAGCCTGATCAAATAACACACCCCGTGTTCTGCCAACACCTTCTGATGAATAATGAAACAATGCTGGCTCTCCGTGTTAGGGAAAGAGGGGGCTTATCCAAACACTCAAATCTGTGCCCGATTCCACCGATTCGTACTGTATTTTATGTAATAGTTGCTAATTAATGACAACAGGTTATGACGCTGGCAGTCGTGAGAGATTGGAGATTTAGAATAAATATTAACCAGTTTATGTTCAGAAATCGTAAAATATACGTAAAAAATACGTAATATAATCGTAAAATAGTTCATCATTGCTTGCTGATGAACTATTTCCTGAAGCAGAGAACTGCATTTAAGATGTTTGTAAATCATTTTTCCTAAAGAGAGCTCGCTGATTTTCTACTGACTGAGAAATCCTTGTTGTGGAAGGGCTTTTACACACCTCTGCGTAGTCAGTTGGGGAAAACCTGCGTAAATATGTATACAGCCAGGGACTGGAGCCGGGGGGCTCTTTGGGCTCTCGGAGCTGAGCTATCCCAGAGTAAATTTCCATTTGTATTGCTTACGCTGCTCATTCAATCGCAGTTCTCTAGTGTAAGTATGTAGCAGTGGGGTTAGTGAACAAGGACTCGTCTGTGAATAATTTCTCCTCATCTCACATTCCCCAAGATCTCAGCACGAAGTCGGCAAGACTGATGCTGCTGGTTGGTGTCCTGTTAACAGAGCCAATACCAAAGTTGGAATATGATAAATGGATTTTTAGTGTCGTTTTGTGCCAGTGCTGTGCTGGGCATTACCCATTCCTTCCTTCCATTTTCTGAAGAGTGAATTACTCTTGTAGCCTCTTTACTAAAGCATAGATGTTGTTAAAGAGTATGAATTTCTGGCGCGGGCACTACTCTACGGTACCTCCTGCCTTTTACGGAGCCGTTCAGAAAGCGTGCAGTGAACTCGTTAGGGCTTTACAGCAAGATACTCAGTACTTCGTGTTTCCTTTTCACGCGAACATGCTGCGCGCAAACTGGGCCGCAGGTTATTGCCCCAAGCCCTGGCAGAGGGATGGGAGGAGACCATTCGTACGGGTTTCGTCTCCATTCGGAGGAGCTCGTACGGTTTGCAAGAGCTGACTTCAACTCTTTAAAATCCGAGGCGTCGCCGAATCCTGTGATAAGCGATCTCCTGCAACAAGGAAGCTTTAATCTGCACGCTTGAGGAATCCTTGTGAGAGTGCAGAAATACGAGGCTGATGTATAGTTCAATTTTTTAATGCGGTGTGAAAGAGCCTCCTAACACTGCACTCGAAATGCATTTATCTTTAAAAACACTGCATCATCATAAAAGTGAGCTCGGTGTGATATCTCTGCCTGTAGTTGGATTTGTGAGGCTAAAATACTTTATGCAAATGCTGAGACGTGGCGGGAAAGACTTGTTGCTCGTTCTGGATAGGAACATATTGATGACATTGATAGCATAGCATGAAACTTCATGTGCTTTCAGTCAAAGGCTGTAGATGCCATGAGGTAAAAAAGCTTTAGACTTCCACTTTAATACACAAATTAATATGTGAAATACTGCTTTTTTTTTTTAATGGAATTTTAAAAATACTGCTGAGAACTTGTACAAATGAGATGTGGGATAGAATGATAGAAAAAGTGGAATTAGGCCAAGCATCTCCTCCTGCTTCACAGGACATATGCTGAAGCGTTAGCGTAGGATTGGATTTCCGTAGGCTTCGGAGAAATCCCAGCCCGAGAAGGTTTTGAGGGACTTGGGGGCTGATTTGCTCAAACAAGTGTGGATTCACACTGAGATTACTCCACAGCCAGATCTGAGGGGCCCTTTTTATGGAAGTCCCACCATGGCACTTGTTCGTAAAAGCAAATATCCGAAGAGTCTCCACATGGGAAACAGGGCAGGTGCGCCCCATCAAAAGTAAGGAGGAAGTGGCCAAAGTTTTTTCCTTTTTGAGCCTCTAAAAATACGTTATCAAAGCTGTCAGCTCTGCGGGAATCCTGGTCTGTAGAATTGGCTGAATCCTGGCAAACATTCAGGTTCAGGCCGCAGCTCCGAGAGTCAAGCGGCGGTCCTGAGTCCCTGGGCAGCGCGGCGGGGGAACGGAGCATCTCTGGGCAGAAAATGCCTGCTTTGCGCTTTTCCTGCACGAGCTTAAAATAAAAGGGAGCTCAAATTTAGTTAACTAAATTTGCTGACTAAAATGTTTAAAAAGCGCTATTTGATTTTGTAACATACGTTTGTAATGGCAGGGGAGAGCGTGGAGGTAAAAACATGAAGGAATTTATGGTTAAGATCATGGAACAGAAAGCAGAAAACCAGTTAGCCCCCCCTGAACTCGAAAGCTTCACGCCCGAAGTTGCCGGCTTTTGGGAAATCCCTTGTTTGTCCCGTGTCCCCCCGACTGTGTTATTAGCAGCCGATAGCCACAAACCTGGAACCTTTCAGGTACAGAAGCTTCGCGCCGATTTGCGTGAGATGAGAACGGACGTGTTAATGTGAAACACCGCCTTGGTTTGCTGCTAGTAACCGGGAATTCGGCTGCCAGGGGCAAACAGGAGTAAGTCCTGGGCTGTGACAAAATACTCCAGGCAAGATAGTGCCTTTTTTTTAGCTTCACAAAGACACTTTATGCCTTGCTCCCAACTTCCTAATGTTTTTGCTTGCTTGGGTTCAAACTCTTCGGGCTCTGAGCATCTCACAAAAGGGCCTGGACTGCACAGGGAGGCAGGGGCTTCAAACACGTGCCAAGAAACGGCTCTACTCTCTTCTTCCACCTCCTAGAAATTAATGCCATAACCGGGGCAAAAAAGCTGCTGACTCTGGTTTTCCCTTTGCTGTTTTGTTGTTGCCGTTTAGTTTTGTTTGGTTTTGGTTTTTTTTTAATCAGAAAAAACAACCCGAACCCTGATGGCTGAGTCTGTATTTGATGTGATCAGGGTGGCGTAAACGTCTCTGCCTTTTTGCCAGCTTCCCTGAGCAGCCGTCGGTCCTGTGCCGAGCAGCATCCCTGCCCTGTGCACCTCTGCCTGCCCGCCAGCCTCCCCGGCCCCTCCAGAAGTCGTGCCGTGTCGTACGGAGCACCTCAGTGACCTGAAACGCGAAGCTATAGGCCTTGGAAGCGATTTTTCTGTTTACTGTGCAGAATGCTTAGATTTACTTTTGTTTTCTTACCTTTGCTTTAAATTCATATTTTATTTTATTAGAGGGAAGAGCAAAAATGGAGGAAAAAGAAGTAGCTCGGCTTACTTTGCAAAGCTCATCTGGCGCACAGCTCTGGCGTAAGAGCTAGGGATTGTGCGGCTCGGTCCCCGTGGCACAATTCAGTTGGCGTTCAGATTTGTAGGAGATTTTTCATTGGTTTGGTGGAAACTAGAGGAGGCTCTGAAATGATGCACGAGCAGTCCGCTGACTGCCTCGGTAGGAGTGGTTTTTCACCTAGCGAGGATAGAAGGAATGTTTTTAAGCCTGTTACTGCAGTTTGTAGCTAGGTACAAATTGCTCTTGCTTTTGTTAGACTCTGCACGTTTTCTTCAGCGCCTGAAAGTTTGATACGCGTAAAGCGCGGCGCAGGCCCGAGGGCTGGGCAGGCGGTTACGTGGCTGTGGTCAGAATGCTTTGACGGGATCCTAGTGGAGACCTCCGCAGAAGTGGAAATGGTGCCGTAGCTACGCGGCTCCCTGTTCACGTTGCGAAGGCAGCAGCGCTCCTGCCGAAATACCTGAACGTAAATACGGAAAATGGCGGAGCTTTAGTTGGGGCTGCGTTACAGAAATCTAGCAGGCCCGTACAGTTTGCCTGTGAGGCAGGCCCGTCTCGGAGGACGTGAGGAAGGCTCTCCCTACTCCCTGCGCCAGCGGACGTTCTCCCTTCTGCCGAGGCTTGCCTTGCCTGTTTCTGAGGATGCCAAATCTCTCAGAATAGATCTTACAACACGTTTTGACTCTCCCTGGGGTTGAGGATGCTCGCTGGTTGTTGTGGTGGCACTGAAGGAAACGTTCCCCAGGTGAAAGCCGTAGGGGTGGTGACCGCCGACCTGCAGCTCCAGACTTGTGGTGGTATTTTCTGGCAGTGGAGAGTGTCTCTGGGAAGGAGCAGGGGGGAGGTCAGAGTTTTCTGACACCAGACTGAGATGGAGGAGTAAGAGCAACCGTGAACGTGGTTCGTCTGGGATGTGGACTGTGCTAAACCCAGCTAACTAGCCGGAAGGGGATGCGGGTACCAGGAGCTGAATAGCGGTGCTGCATACGTGGCCAGAGATCCAGCAGTGGAGGTTGTAATAAAACACGTATTTTTTTCAAATAGGCAGGATGATTGAAAAATTTGTCAGCTATATGAAGCTACAGAATCTCTGTAAAGAAACAGAAGTTGATTGCAGCAACTGTTGGGTTCGTTCCCCTGCTGCTTGTAACACTGTTCCCTACGCTGCTCAAAATGATGATTATAAAGTACAGCTCTTGAAATTACACCATTTTGTTCTGTTAGTCATCATTTTTCGTACTGAATACTATTCAAATATTTGCTCTCTTCAGCTGCTACTTTAGTCTGAAAAATTCAATTGTCTAGAAAACAACCTAAGTACGTATTTAAGGAAAACAGTCTGTATTTATGCGTTAACATTTAAGCTGCGGCAGCACTATTTCTTAGGTTTAGACATGTTAGGAGGAAAATAATTCTGTATATTTAAAGCAGGAAGAAAAAAATCCCACTGAACATTAACATAGTGATGGTGAATGGTGGTGCCAGTGCAATTTTTTTCTTAAATGGCCCCCTCTATACTGAGATCTTTCCACGTACAGTCTGGGTGGTGGACACTTGAAGAGCTGTTTCAAGCGCAGCGTTAGGGCTGCCCTCGTGACCGCGGGGCTACGTGGTTGCGCAGCGCATTGTGTGTCTGCTCTGTGTGCAACAGAACCCGGACCTTGCCACGTTCTTAGGGCATCGCAGTAATAGAGATTTTAATAGTATAACATTGAAACTGTTCCAAGTAATTGTTCAGAGGATGTGTTCTCCAGCAAGTCTCGTCACTCCCTGAGATGCAGCTTTAATATGCCTCAGAGCTCCAGGAAGAGAGAGACTTTGCAAACAGATTATTTTCCTCCATTGCATCCAGCCGCGGGGACAGCAGCAGAATTCCGTTGTGCAGAATAGGAGGCTGGAGCCTTGCGTTGCCTTTAAAGTTGTCGCAAGATAAAGAACAGCCCTGGAAGCTGCTGTTGTACAGCTAAGAATGTAAAAGATGGGTCCGAAGTAAGTTGTTTGTAAAAGCAACTATGCACTAGATTAAAACCAAGTTGATGTTTTATTCAGGTGGTATTTGTATGTGAATGGGGCAAAGCCACGTTCAGGGTTCAGTTAGATGTGACTTTTGTTGGTTCTCCTGTACAAAAGTAGGTTTTATTTCTGGATAGCTGAGTGTTAATGCATAAAAATAACATTCCTATAAGCTACATAAAATACGTAACACTTGAGACTGAGTGTAGAAATTATGAAAAAATATATTTGTCTCCTACGTTAAATATAACTATTCCTAGTCTTTGAAAATGCCGTATTCTTCTTGACAGAAGATGAGATGCAAACTTCACTATTGATCTTTTGCAATTATGCCTTCTCAACTGCCTAGATAGTTCTTCAATTAAATATAGAAATTGTCTTTAATTCTCTCAAATTGTTCTGTGCTGCTACTGTCAGGTGTTAAGTAGCTCCAAGATTTCTCACTGTGGTGAATAAATGGCCTTGATCTCGAGGAGCTAAGCATTATAAATCCCGCTGTCATAAATCTTCCGACTTCACAGAACAGGAGCTGCGGTGCTCAACGTCGTTAAGAGTTGAGCTCCGTGACTCTGAAGTACTTGGAGTAGCTCTGGCCCTGGGAGCACATCGTTTCGAGATTACAGGGGCTTGGAGCGATGCAGTCCTTCTGTATTACCAGCTTGCGTTAGTCCTCTGTGCGCTGTTGCCCTAACTTAATACACTTGAATAGTGGTTTTGAAGCTGAGAAACAGGGCAGGCAAACCTAGCAATCTAAACTCTGACAACTTCTTAGATCACACTGCCAAAAACCCCTCTAACATTGGGTAGGGTGATTTGTGGGATGAAGAAAAACATTTAGATATCAAACTCCTGCAAGACAGGAGAAGCATTTTTGACTCAGTTATTGGCTGGTTGCAAATATATTGGAGATGCTTCATTTCTATACATTTTTTTTTCTGCAGGATAACTGTAGGTGCATCTAGCTCTCCTTACAATGGGGATTAGCTTTGCAGTAAACTGAGATGGTGCTGGGAGGGCTCCCTCTCTCCCCCATCCCTCCCCAAAAACAAAACAAAGAAAAATAATATAATCCTTTAGAGTTTCTGGCTGTTGTGACACATGGATTAAAAAAAAATTTTATGTATATAAAAAAAAAAAGTTGTAAAAAACAGTGAAATTTTCCCAAGCATGTTTTGTTGCATGTTCACACACACTTGAGAAAAAGGGAAAGTTCAGGTTTTGCTCAGGGGAAATGCTCTAGGTGGTGTTGGGGGAACGACTGCGTGTTTCTCCTGTCTTTCTCATACCTTCCTGTTTTTTCCTACAGCCACCTGATCACTGTGAACCTGTTGTTATAGTTAGTCTATCACTGCATGAAAAACCAGCCCTCCCTCTCAGTTCAGCATTCGGTAGTGAAGCGTCAGCCTGCCGATGGAGAAATGGTCCTGTAACGAGGCAGGCTATTTTTGTTTGTGAAAGGAGATGGTTTCATCAGTCGCTGTACCCTGGCCTGACCATATTAAAGTAGATGATGTTAATTTGTACTTTTGCCACTCTGTTAGGTAGGGATGGATTCTGTGAACTTGCGTGCACGTTGCCATATGTATTGAAGTACGTGTTGGGCTCGGATGGCATTGCTGAATTGGTTCTCCTGCTTCCATTGAAACAATTCTGTTCCTCTCGGAACAGAATACGGCCCGCTATGCTAAAGCAGCCATGCGGGTTTATTACAGCAGTTTACACTCATTTGCCTAAATCTGATTTTGAGATTGTGGCCAACTGAGTGAGATTCGTTCGGGTGTTTTGATACCGTGGATATGTTTTGGCCCCGTCCAGGTAGCATTAATAACTGACATCAGTCATGGCCCAGAGAAAGCCTGAGCCTCAGAAGTTCTCTCGGCTCGCCTGCGTGTGATCGAGCTGCGATTCTGAGTAAATCGTGCTTTCCTAGTGTGCTCTGAAGGGAGAATGCACGTGATGATGTGAAATCAGTGCTGAGCCTTGACTCCTTAAAATGATTTTGTAAACGATGATAAGGGCTTATGTTCCAGGGACGAGCGAGCCCTGCTTACATCTGAACTGTTTGTGAAAGGCTAATGTGAAAAACCTTAATGAAATTTCTGGAACAAAAACTTTGCAACTCTGGGATAGAAATGAACCACTCGCGGGAAGCAGAATGAGTAACAGGGATCTTGCGCCAAGTTAATGCTTCCTCTCCGAGCCTGCCGCTTGTGCGCCGAGGGGATGCGCAGAGGAGAGCGCCTGGCGTCCCGCTCCCTACCGGGGGCCATTACCAAGTGCCGTTGTGGGGAAGGCGTAGTATTGCCGCAGGATGGAGAGGGAACGCAGTCGGTAGCGTTCTGTGAACCGACTGTCGCCGGGGACAGGGCAGAAATGCCACGGCACTGGCAGACCGCTCTGTACCCGGGGGTTGCTGTACCTGGGTGGTTGAAGCCCAAAACCTGCCTCCTCCTCGGCTCAAAGAGGCTTTAGCTTCCCCTCTCCGTTTGTAAGAGGAGGAGGCACCTCTTTCACACTTTGACTGGATTAAAGACAAAAGACATTGCCCCCCTTTCACAGCTTGCTTTTTATTTGTGCATGTCTCATTAGCACTTTCTGCTTGCGAGTAAACGATCGGCTACTGGCAACGCATTGAAGTTTTAATTGCCTTTGCTTTATTGGCAGAGAAGCGTCTGAACATCTTTAGAGCCTGTGGCCTTCCACGTCCTCTGAAAAGGCCTTTTTCTGAGGGACCTCTTCAGCACCAGCTTCCTCATAAAAGCTGCAAGCCTTTACATGAGTTGTCTTTCTTGCGGCTTGGCTTTCTGTTTTCAGTCCTCTCTCCAAATCGGAACGACTTGTCTTGTGGTGGAGGAAGGACAGCTGCTGTCTTATCAGAGCCCCTTAGGAACGTTTCGTCTTTCCACATTTGAAAAGCTTGCTCCGGCTTTGCCTGTGTTTGGCCTGGTGGACGGTGGTGTTTGCCTTCCTCTTTGTTCAAGCCTTTGGCGTTTTTTCCCAAGCCCCACTCTCAAACCAGTTAAACTGGGAATTTAGGGAATCCTGTCAGCAGCAATTGCCAAATTCTCTAGTTTAGAACATTCAAACTTTTGTGCTTACATCTGGTTTAGTGTTTAAAAAAAGAAAGTATTGGCTGTCACCAATCACCTCCTTATTTTCCACGTGCCTGAGGGTAGTCTCCAGGAGGGTCTGCTCCATGATCTTGCCAGGTAACGGAGGTGAGACTGACTGGCCTGTAGTTCGCCAGGTCTTCCTTTTTTCTCTTTTTAAAATGGGGGTTCTGTTTCCCCTTTTCCAGTCAGTGGGAACTTCACCAGACTGCCAGGACTTCTCAAATATGATGGAGAGTGGTTTCGCCACTTCATCCGCCAGTTCCCTCAGGACCCGCAGATGCAACTCGTCAGGTCCCATGGACTTGTGCACCTTCAGGTTCCTTAGATATTCTCGAACCTGATCTTCTCCTACAGTGGGCGGTTCTGCATTCTCCCAGTCCCTGCCTTCTGTGACCTGAGCAGTGTGGCTCAAGCATTTGCCAGTGAAGACTGAGGCAAAGAAGTCGTTGAGTACCTCAGCCTTCTCCATATCCTGGGTAGCCAGGTCTCCTGTTTCATTCCAGAGGGGCCCACGTTTTCCCTCGTCTTCCTTTTATTGCTGACCTACCTATAGAAGCTTGTCTTGTTGTGCTTGATGTCCCTGGCCAGATTGGATTCTGTCAGGGCTTTGGCTTTCCTAACCGGCTCCCTGGCTGCTTGGACAGTTTCTCTGTGCTGCTCCTGCCCTTGCTGCCACCCTCTCTACGCTTCCTTACAACATTATTAATTTTTTTTTAATGGCATGAAAAACTTCAGCAGTTACAAACATGGCCAACTCCTGGCACTGATTTACACGCTGAACCAGGCAGCACGATGTGTTGAACCTCTCGACTCTTTCTGCAGACGTGGGCCACCGTTGTCGCTGTCAGCCAGCGCCTGTGGGCTTGCCCTGTGCCACTTTAGGAACGGGCTTGTGTTACTTTCTCACTGAACGCTACGTGCAAACAAAATTTGCAATAATGTGGTGAATTGCCCTACCCTGCTCACTGCGTGGAACAGCAGAATGAGTGAGTTAGGTCTGTGTGTGCTAACGGCCGCTCGTTCTGGGAAGCACCCGCAGAAGCAAGCCGGCTTGTTCTCGGGTTGGAAAAGGACCAGGGAGAAGGGACACAACGGACACTTTAACCTGTACTTGCTGCTTTCAAAGGAGAAATTCATGGTGTCTGATGAATAAAAGATAAGTTAGTCTGATTTGGTGCTTGGAATTCACTTACTTGGGATTCCGTACTTAGAGGCTGGTGCAGATTCCTGCTATACGAAGTTTTAAAGCCTTAGTTTAAAAATGAAGGGTGCGTACCAACTGCAAAACCTGCATTCAGTCGTCAAACATACCAAAGCATTTTTAACTGTTTTCTTACTCCTGAGTGTTTAAATCCCAAGAGGTTGAAAACGTCGCTGGTAGGTTAAGCGGGCAGCGAGCTGAGCAGCGATGTTCCTCCTGCTGATGCGCAGCCCCCAAATCAGCGCTGCCTTTCCTTCGCTGAAGCCAAATGACTTTGAGTCATCTCTTCTTTCGGTACTGTAAACAAGTACGTGGTTTTAAAGACTGGAAATGAGATCAAGGACCAGACTTTATAATCAGCTTGTCCCGGGGAAATGGAAAAAGGAGACGCTCGCTCCCTTTCTGCCATGACTGTAGCTGGCAGGAGTTTGATACAGCTTTCTACTCTACAGGTATTGCTGCTGCTGCTCCTTAAACGTGACCGAGACTGCTGTCTGTCCATTCCCTCACCCCCAGCTGGTTTAAGGGGGGGGAAAAAAGAGTTAAAGAAAATTAAATGATGGTACCGACTCCTTGTGCAATTCTTGTTATGGAAACATTTCTGCTGCACTTTATGCAAAGGGTCAGGTAAATGATGATGCTCAGAGCATGATGATGCTGGAGCACCCTTGCCATGGAGCCAGGCTGAGAGACTTGGGGTTGTTCAGCCTGGAGAAGAGAAGGCCCCAGGAAGACCTCAGAGCACCTTCCAGTCCCTAAAGGGGCCTCCAGGAAAGCTGGAGAGGGACTGGTGACAAGGGCAGGGAGTGACAGGCCAAGGGGAATGGCCTGAAGCTGCAGGAGGGGAGATGGAGGTGAGATCTTAGGCAGAAATTCTTCCCTGTGAGGGTGCTGAGGCCCTGGCACAGGTTGCCCAGAGCAGCTGTGGCTGCCCCTGGCTCCCTGGCAGTGTTCAAGGCCAGGTTGGATGGGGCTTTGAGCAACCTGGGCTGGTGGAGGGTGTCCCTGCCCATGGCAGGGGGTGGAACTGGATGGGCTTTGAGGTCTCTTCCAACCCAAACCATTCTAGGATTCTATGAAATAACTCGCTTCCAGGCAACAGGACTTCCTACAATGATGGGCAGGTGTTTAGAGGAATGTTACTCCATGGTATTTGTAGTAGGAGGCCCCTGCAATGTCAGCTTTCCCTGGTTATGTGTTGCACGTTCCCTGAAAAGTGTTGTCATCTGTCAGAGTGGCTTTTTAAGTGACTGAAGATAAAATATCATGCTGAAATTGTGAGTGGAGAAGGTGGGAAAAGCAGTGCCCCACCGAACCTGCCTGTTGGTGCAGAGAAGAGGGATGGTGGAATGGGGACCAAATCCCCGCAGACGCAGAGGCGGTGGAGGACTTGTGTAAGGTGTGGGAGAAGCCACGCAGGAAAAACCTGCCATGTAGCGTTACTGCATTGCTTGTCATTCTAACCATCTTTCTCCGTAGCTTATGTACAAGTAATTCTAATTTTTGAAAACAAACGATATCAATCAGTCAGTGTTGCTCAGATGGTTTGCATTAATTCTTGTTAAGCTGCAACTTTTACATAAGCCGCTCGTGAATTAAGTCTGCATCGACGTAAGTGAAATCTCTAGCTGGAAAATACTGTTGGTCTGTTCTCGAACAGCAAAATCAAGGAATGGCTTTGCAGCAAGTAGTGTTTGTTCTTAGACTTTCTATGGGGTGTGAACTAGCCATTTCCTCATGAGAATATGGGTCTAGCTTCAATTACTTTGTTGAATTCTTGGCTCTGCTGGAGAAAGGAGAGCTCTTTAACGTGGAAGAGAAGAGCAAGGAGGTGTTTCAGGTACTCATCTTGCACTTTGGTAAAAGTTAAATAGTTTTTTATAATGTTTGCCATCTTTTCTGTGATGGCACGCGCTTCAGATTCTCACTGAAATGATAACTTTTCTTATCATTAAAAAGCAAAAAACCACAGATGCAAACTCTGGCACGTAGCATGATCAAACCCCTGAGTAGACAGTCTAGGAAGGGAACGCCACGTACAATTCTATAGCTTTCCTGAATTCATAAACACTTTATTTTTTCAGATTGGACTAAAATCTAGCTCTGGGAATTTTGTGACCATAGTGTGCATTTACCGCTTTTTACCAGTGTTTCCTCTCACGGCCTAAAAAGCCCCAAACCTTCCTGGCTTCTGGGAGAGCGCCCGTGTCGGAGCCAGGAGTGTGCGCCCCGGGGGTGAGCCTGGTTCTCAGACCCTCCAGTCAGTTTCCTAATCCATAAATGAGGGTAACACCTACCTGCTTCTCTACCTCGCACCAAAAATTAATTCACTGATGTTTTAAAGTGCTTTGGAAAGTAATATTGAGCACTAGGTGTTATTTGTCTAACTGAAACACTGACAAACGCGTGCGTTGCGTAGGGAGGAATGATTAAGACTGTTCTGTGTGTATCTGAGGGACTGTCAAACAAAACCTTACAGAACGTTTATCCTTCTGTACAGCCCGCGTTACAAGATGCTCTGAAAAATCCAGAATGCCTCCCAAATTCTCTGCTTTACCATACCTTTTCTAAAAACACTAAAAACTGAAATAAAATTTATTTTGCAAACTTGTATTTTACTTTGCCAAGACCTAAATGCTAAGGTACAAAGAGGGAAAGCAGAGTAAAATTCATCACCAGATTTGGTGTCGAGAAATCTGCCTTTTTTTTCAACTGGTGATGGGCCTGTTTTGGTCCTGGAGAAATTACTGCGGATCCTCCCAGTGGTGCCGGCTGGTTTTCCCCACCCAGGGGGGGCAACGTCCCTCCTGCACCGTCGTTCCCTACCTGCCGGGGAAGCGCGGCCGCGGAAGGAGGGCGCTGACCTGTGTTTCAGAAGTCTCCTGTTTCTCAGATTTCTGAATCAGCTGCCGGAGGTTTGCGTGCCTGGGATGTGCTCCTGAACGCGAATGACGCTGTGGTGGTGGCAGAGGTTTCTGTTCATTAATTTCCAGCTTTGGTAATGAAAGAGACAAGCTCACGAAAAGTCATTAGACTCTAAGCGCGTACTCCCGGGGTGCGTAACGGCTTAAGCGTGCACTGGAAGAAGAGCTCAGGAAGCGGAACACAAAAAGGGAATGAGAATTAGCGCTGTGGGGCTCGGGACTGGGCGGCATCTCTCACTTCTCCGTCCAGCTCGGTTCTCTGCTGGTCCCCAGGGCTCAGCAGCGCGGGGTGCCTGGCCTGGTTAGTAGTCTAAGTCAGTAGTAGCCTGTTAGTAGTGATCTGGCGTGCTGAGTCCTAGTGTAATCCTAATGTCAAACTACAGTGGACTTTTTAATGATGCTTGCTCAGATTCTTCACGGTTGATAGTTCTTTGTTGGACGTCATATATATATAAAATATGTTCCTTTGCTGATAGCGAGGCACTGATAGCCAAGGAACAGCCCCAAACCATTTATTTCTACCTCTTGTTGGTGGCATCGCTGTCACCCGGTCTGTGTCAGTACCTGCTGCTAATCAGGCGTGATGTAGTAATGGTTTCTCTGAATTCAGATTTAGAAAAAATAAATAAATTAAAAAATCTGGGGCTCGAAGTGGAGGATTTTATGTTGGAAGACTTCTTTCATTTCAGCCCTGTCACGTATATACTGACCATTACTAGCAGCGTATTTAACGCTGTATTCCTTTCTTCATGTATAACTATCCTTCCCCTTGCAGTTTTTGGGAGAGCTTCTTATAAGCAAATACTAACGGCCTCTAATGACCCTGGGAGGATTCTCTCATTAGTCGTTTTGCTTTCGATAGGTATCCCGGAAGGCAGGTATTGCAGTTTGTCTGTACCCCTAAAAATACATTCCTGCTTGTGCAGTACGGAGCGTAGCTAAGGAGGCAACCAGGTGATCCACGGCAGACAGAAGAGACTGCGGAAGGACTGGGGGTGTAGAAGGGTGGAGCGGTGTTTGGATTGGAAATGTTGTGGTCAAAGTTATGTGCAGGCTCCAGGGTCAGAGCTGCAGTTGGTACAAACCAGTTGGGAATTTTCTCTTGGTTTTGAGGGGGTGGAAGTGAATTCCCGTGCAGATCTGTCCCTTGTACGTCTTTCACGTTGCAGCACCACGCACCTCGGCGGTGGCAAACCTGCTGAGGGTGCGCTTGATCCCGCTGTCCACGTCGCCGACCAAGACGTTAAACAGCGCCGGTCCCAGCACCGCCCGGCCCCTGAGGATGATCCCTTCGAAGCCCGTCTTCCCGATACCTGTTTCACCTCTGTCATGGCGCTAGCGGCCGCTCCTTGCTCTGCCGTCAGCGGTAGCTTTTGGCCCACGCTCTCCTCTCTCTTGGATGTTTTTCCGTGGGGTCACTCTGTTTCTTTGCTGCAGGATGTGTCTGCACACAGTTTTGCCTCTTTGCCAAGCGGTTTTAGCTTTCAAGGTCTGAAAATGGGTCAGCTCACGGTTGTGATGAGAAGTATCTAAAGCCCCTAGCATTACTTACAGTGTAGTCACAGTATTTACTTTTCAGCAATGCTGGCAAAAATACTAATATTTTCTTCAAAATTCAGGTGCATGAAGATTGCCTGCAAAAACATAATTCCTGTGCGGGCTCTAATAGCTGCTGGGGCGACGCGCTGCTGCGGGGCAGCGCCGCAACCCCAAATGCTGCAGCGATTTTCAAGACTAGGGCAGATTTAGTGCAGCAGAATAAGACGTTCCTCGTCCGCGTGCTCTGCTGCATAAACCGGTCCTTAGAGAAGGTTCAAATAAAATCTGGATCCACTGGACTGAATTTGTCTGAGAATTTCCATCCAGAGAACAGCGAATATTTGGAGGAATGGTTTCTTTAAGATAATATGGCACGCCTGCCATGACCACTCTGCGGTCAAGTTCTTTGGTAATAGCACTGTGGGACCTCTTCACGTGCATTGTACGTGGCGTTAAAAGCTCTACGTGCATCGGGCGAGCTTCCCCCGTCTTAACAGGGAAGAGAAATCTCCCGGGGGAGCCTTCGTGGTGTTTGTGCGGCACATAGCAAAGCAGAGATTGGGGTCTGGCTCAGGGTGCCAGATTTATAATCTAGGAAATATGTGCTTGGCATTTTCTTCTCCTGTAAACTCTCTTGCTCCATGAGTCTTCTGGACTTTTTGTTTATTTTTTTCTCTAAAACTATAATTAATCTCAAAATCACAGCAATCTTACAAATGTGAGAACTGTGCCAGATTGGCAGAAAGTCTCCTCCTCCTCCAGGTAATGATGAGGAGTGCAGGTTATACTGCAGACTGCAGTTTATACTCTATATTGCAGCTTTATCTAAAAAGCAGCATAAATTGAAAAAGCTTACCTCAATTTAGACTTTGGAAATTGTGGCCCAGCAAATTATTCTCCCCCTTTTGACTTGCAAAAAAAATTAAGGCTGGAAAGAAGGAGAATTGGAGCCTTGCTGGATAAATTTTGTCTGAAACAGACTACTTCAAATAAAGCTGTTGTCAGAAGGACCAGATCTCCTTTGATAGACAAAAGCATGCCCCTGATTTATTTTATTGCATCATCTATGTCTTTGTTAACCCTGGTCACCTCCATCTCTCGTGGCAAGAGATGCCGTTAGTTCTCAGAAAAGACTCGTGGGGGGGTGAATTTTCGGTTTCCAAGAAGAAGATGCAAGCAAGTTCCAAGGAAATGCCGGTGTTCCCAGAGAGGTTTTTATCCAACAAAAAGGTAAATCAGAGAGAGGGTGGTTGGAGATGAACGTTCAGTGTCCACTTTAACGAGGCCTGTCTCGGTAAACCCCCTTAAGTGGAAAGCCTATAATATGCATTTAAATCATTGTATGCTGGGATATTAATTAAAGCATTTATTAATTTACAGATGTTTCAATTTTGATGACACTTTTGAAACAAACAAACAAAAAACCCAGAATTTTTTTTAAAATACCAAAGGCAATGTTTTCCTGAGGCTGATACGAGAGTACGGCATGGGCGAATTTGCCCATGTTTCTGCCTGTATAAAGAAGAAAGATAATCACATTTTGCTAGGCAGAATTCAGCAAGTTTACATGTTTCAGTCTTACAAATCATGCATTAAAGCACAAATAGCTGAGGCAGAGAAAATTATGGTGGCTTTCAGCTGGCTGAGAAACTCAGTGATGTAACCAGCAGCCTAATGGTGAAGGTAGAAGTAAGCAGCACAAATCTGAGCTTTAAAGTGGAAGTGACAGAGTAAAAATATGTGTATTGAATATATTTAAAAAAAAAACAACTTTTTTGTAGGCTATAAAAGGTAGAAGAGCCTTTTAGGAATATTTCTGTAGTAGTCCTAGTGTTTGAGTATCGATGCTGGAAGTTAAATAGCTTAAGCTATTTCTGTTTATATATTCAGTAAGTAGCTTTGGTCTTAGAGGATGTATTCATATAAATATTTCTTATATATGCTTTATCCATGTTGTGATAATGAGGTAAGTATTAAAGTTTTATGTATCATTCTTTCTTTAAAATGTGTAATAATTTTAAAGGGGCAGGGTAGCATGCTCTGTAGTGAGATGCAGACTCTGGGGCAATGTTTCATTGCATTCAGGTAAACATTTCAGCAGGTTTGCTGTGGCAGTATTGGAAAAAAAAGGGTAAAATACATCAGCCTGTGAAAAATACGTGGATATTTTTACCTCTGCTTTTGAAGCGGTCTCAATACATCCTAGATGGCTTGTATTAAACAAATCTCTTGCTCTGTAGAGCGGGTTTTCTTTAGAAGCTAAATGCAATGGTTCCAGATCAGAAAAGCGTAACGATTGTATGTACCTGTAACACTTCAAGAGAGTTTCAGCCAAAACTGCAGCAGATGAACTTGCAGCCTGCTGCCGTGCGATGGCTCGGACTCCGAAGTTTCTGCAGCGCCGCAGAACCTCGGCACCTATAAAACCTCCCCAGGACTCGGGTAACTGCACAGGTTAACGCCAACACAAAACGATGCTTTGTCCTTTTGGGGACAAGAAGAGACAAAATGGAGAAGGGTTTGCACGTCCATCAGTATGGGTAGTCAGGCGTGAGCTGGCAAGCTTAAAAGCTGCTCTGGAATCTACATCTCCAAAAAAAAGTGTTTTGTAGTGTCAGATATTTGGGGTTTTCGTTGACCGTTGTAAGTAGACGAAGCTGAACACATTTAATAAGTAAGCTTTTCTCTAACTATAATGTCTCTGAGTATTTGTCAGCGGTTTGGAATATCGTACTAAGCTACAAAATATACATCAGAGAGAGAATCCTCAGTGGGATTAATCAAAATTCTGTTTATAGTGTAGTGCCTGTTAGATTGGAAATGTTTCTAAGTGGGACAAGTATCGCGCACTAGGACTGTCTTAAGTGTTTAATAGAATTACGCTTTTACCGTGCGGGGTGTTATTTATCAGGCTCCTTTGCTTCTCTTCCCCTGTGCTCGAGCCATCCAGCTGAGGCGGAGGAGCAGGCTGGGAGCGGGACCCTCCCGCTGTCCCCCGGAGGCAGGAGCGCCGAGCCGTACCGCTGGTAGATCTGCTAGCGCGGCAAGCGCTCGGTGGTGTGAGTAGGCTGTTCTCCCCGTTCGGTTAGACCCCAGTTATTTATTGTCTTGTATTTCAAGTTAGCGGAAGTCTTTTCTCTGCTCGACTGTCATTTGGAGGTGCCTGAGGGTGTGAAACTCGGCGCAGCGCTGAAAGCGTGTCATGTCGGTCTGACACCAGCCGTAACAATTTCCTCGGTAATAAACCCGAGTGAAAGCGCTGCCGACCACGAAAGCAGCAGATAACAGCTATCGTCACAGAAGGATTCAGAGAAAGACAGTTTTAAATACGTAGATCTGTTACTTGAATTAAATAAAATTCATATTCGTGGTAGCTCCTTGAAATACATTTAGTTTCTAAAATATCAGAGGAATAGTTAGACAACAGCCTTGAGACTAATAGAAGTGTCTTTCTGTAACTACTTATGTTTTAAAAGGCTCTCTGAAGATGCAAAGAAAGGGTGGTTTGTTGTTTTTCTTCTAGAATTAAAATTTTGTCTTGGTATAAAAGCTACATAAGGGGAAAGTAAAGGATTTTCAAAGAATTTGATTTTTATGCAGAATTGCCATTTCTAGTAGCTGATCCCTTGGAAGAATTTCAGCATGTTTTAATGACAAACAGATCATGTTTTTTCTGCAAAGCAAGCCATTTCCATACCAAATGGCATCACTATGCTATATTGTCTGCAGTTCCAGGAACGATATTGCTGTTAGAATTACCGTCCCACAGGCTTTACTCGACCTAAAGCGGACACGTTACGTTTTTTCTTATGCCAAATATATTGAGGTTACCGACAAATGGGGAAATGGGGTAGGTACAGAAATGGTTTTAAAATGCCAAATTCTGTAATGCTGGAACATATCCCAGTTCTGGATTACAAAGCAACATGGATTTATTGGTGGTCAAAAAGAGGTGGAACTAAAATTAGAATTAATTAACATGGATGCTGTTCAATACTGAGCTTGGACGTCAGAGCGCTGGAGAAGTTACCGGGGAGAAGCGCTGCTGCTGCTAGCTGGGCACCTTCTGCTTCAGACTGAAACGTGTTCAAAGTCCAGTTGTCCATTGATTGCCAAGGGAAGAGCGGGACCTGGTACACTCATTACAAAACCAATTTCATGAAAGTGAGGAAGGAAATAAGTAAGAAAATAGCATGTAAAAAATAAAAAAAAACAAAAAGAAGAATAAACCCCACGATTGTAGTTATGTGATAGAGCTTCCATGAAAAAAGAAAGCTGTCTCAAGAAGCCTGAATGTAGACTTTCAAATCCAGACCAGTCCATCTTCTTTCCTAGCGGTGTTTCCCTAATGACACCAATCTGTGTTCCTACCATTAGACTAATTTTCAGTTTCTGGTTAGCCTGTGCTTTATCCCACTCAGAGAATAACGGGCTCCTGTTATCTGAATTCCAGCACTGAGGTTTAGACCTGTCGTGTCCAAGACAAATCTGGTTTGGGAACTTACTATCTGTTACTTCCAGTAGTGAGATGCGCTTGAGGAGTAGGAGGCGTGAATGTGTTGCACCTCATACTTCAGTGGAAAAGCCATGCTCAAACGGAAGCATCAAGCTGATCTGTGTGTACGGAGTCTGCTCTGCTGTCAGATCCTTAACGTGAAGAACGTTGTACTGACGTGGTCATGGTGTGCACAGACGAAGTGGTAGTGCCATCAGTGCATCTCAGAAAAAACTTACACCCGTATTTAATTTTGCCATACATTTGCTAAAATATGTACATTAGTATCTGAGAAGTTATTTTTATCACAGGCTTTGTAGCTTGATGAGCCAACGCTTTCAGAGTTTCCTCCTGATGGGAGGAGAGATGGCAGTCTGCACAAATAACGGGAATTGTAATAACTGAACCTTCCCTTTTGTGCTGCCAAGAATCACAATGCAGTGAACAGAGCTGTATCGGAAACTGGAATATGAAATGCTGTAGAGCAAATTTCAGTTCAGATCTGTGCGCTCTCTTTGTTCCCCGTGCAGGTTGGCAGTCCCTGCTGTAGTTTCTCGTCACTGCTTCAGTCTGTAAAGGCACAAGTAACGCTTGGAAGCGAGAAGGTAGGGTAGGCTGTTTCACTTACTGCATCCTAGGAAAACAAAACCAAATATAAAAGCTGCTCAGCGCACTGTGCCTATGACTTTCCAGTCCTGAACAACAGAAATCGAGCAAATACAAATCTGACCATGTTGCGGATCTGAACTGCTTCTCTGAGTTTTAGACTTGGGGCTTGACCCTTCCTGCTGTTGGGTTCTGATGGAATGCTCTCACTTTCATTCATGCTTCAACAGGGCACCATCGGATTGAATTCTGCTCTTTTGTGATGGGTCATCACTGCTTCCCCTTCCTAATATCTCTTTGAGAATTTGGTGCTTCCCCTTAAAAGATCATCCTTACCTTTTTTTTGTCTCCTGTACGCAGTGTTCCTCAGCCTGCCTGCCTCGGAGGCTTGGGCCAGCACTGCTGCAGCACATCCAGTCATGCTTTCCAGGAGGCACATCGATCTTTGCCCTGCAAAACCAAGGGATCTAAGCTGTCATTCTATTTCCTTCCGTTTTTCAGTATCTAATAAATAGTTGTCTTAGTGTAGTCTGGTTTTCACATAGTGGCAGTGTTGGTGAAAGTGGTTTTAAAAGGTCAGATGATGCAAGGAGGAAAAGGTATGTCCTGTAAGAAAGAAAAGCAAACCCAAAGAGCTGCCATGGCGATTTGGAGGCACCCTGAAGGTTATACCATAGGTGAGATTGTGATCATTTGTAGCTGTGAAGGCTGAAGAATATCTTTCCATTTACTAGAAAAGCAAAACTCAACGTCTTCTGCAGTGGGTGTGGCACAGCTTGCACGTTAACTGCGTGGCTGTGGGTGCTACAGCACGTATGCGTACCCGCATTGTGACCAAACAATTTAGTAGTAGAGCTGGCACCCTTTTAGGTGCCGGGACAAATTACTTTGCTATAACACTGGGAACAGGTATCTCAAAGATCTGTGATACCTCTGGGCAGGAATTCTGCTCGGAAGAGCTCGCACAAGCTGAACTCGTTGAGGCTGAGGACACCTCTTGGCGTAATTCTCGAAAGAGTGTCCAAAGGCTTTGCAATTGCATGGGGGTGACGTCCGTCTGCGGGTGGTGGGTGCGTGCTGGCCGTGTCCCCGCGGGAAGGATGCGCGAGCTCTCACTGCCACCTCTTGGTAGGCGACGCGGGAGTGAAGCCACCTCGGATTTCAGTGCAGCTGGTTCCGTTGGAGCTCAGAGGAGACCGATGCCAACGAGTCACTGATACGCAGTGAAAGTATGCGGCTGACTGCCGCCCAGGTACAACCCCTGCCCGTCACAGCAGCTTTCGGTTTTACCTGCTGGCTCTCCTGTGAGCAGGACTCGCTGCTGAAGCTGGGTGGCTTCCGTCAGAGCAGGGACTCGCTTGCAGGGACTGATTCAGTCTCTCATGCGGTTACCGAAGTCCATGTATTCTGCTGCTGCTGTGTTCCTAGAAAGGCCTAGTCTAGGAGTAACCCGCTACGAGGACGCATAATGTTTCCTTTTGACACAAAATTACTTCCCCTTCATTCATAGAAGCTTATTTTCCAGAGAATATGTGTATTGATCTTTTTTTCTCTTCCTCTCTGAAGGCTGCTGTAGTCAGTGATTTTAAGTAGCTCAGTAACAGCGTGATTCATCATATTGGACTATATAAAGGTTAGAAGCCTCTACTACCATGTATGCGGTGACAAATACATGTTTTAGAAACTGAAAGGATCTGGTAAACTATGAAGCTGATCAGAGGGCTGGAGCACCTCTCCTATGAGGACAGGCTGAGAGAGTTGGGATTGTTCAGCCTGGAGAAAAGGCGGCTCCGGGGAGATCTAATTGTGGCTTACCAGTACCTGAAGGGGCCTACAGGAAAGCTGGTGAGGGACTGTTTATCAGGGAGTGTAGTGCCAGGACAAGGGGGAATGGGTTCAAGCTGAAGGAGGGTTGATTTAGATTAGATGTTAGAAAGACATTCTTTACTGTTAGAGTGGTGAGGCACTGGAACAGGTTGCCCAGAGAGGTTGTGGAGGCCCCATCCCTGGCAGTGTTCAAGGCCAGGTCGGATGGGGCTTTGGGCAACCTGGGCTAGTGGAGGGTGTCCCTGCCCGCAGCAGGGGGGTTGGAACTCTATGATCTTTGAGGTCCCTTCCAACCCAAACCATTCTATGATTCTATGAATTTTGCTTTAGTGTTACCAACATTTGGAACATGCAGTGCTTCTTTTACATTCCCATTCAGCTGTGAACGTACAGCTGCCAAAGTCAACGGGCTGTAGAGGAGCAACACAAAATGGGGATCACAATCTGCGTTACTGATAGGTAGCCTGAAGTGTCGTACCAGGCCGACTGGTTTTAGTTTGTACCCTAAACATGGGGGGCAGCCTGGAGACCCCACTTGCCTCCGTAGTGACGTAAGACTAAGCCAGCCGTGTAGAAGTGACCTGACTTTCCTCTCCAACCTGCTTTGCCTGCCCTTGATTTGGCAGAATGAATGAACCGGAGGTTCCAAACCAGCTAGATAATCCCTTTCTGGCACTGCTGGACGTCTCAGGTGTATCTTGTGCGTGTAACTCAGTGTGATAACGGCGGCTGACACCCGGCCCGTGGGTCAGTTCAAACTGTTGTTATCCATATTTTTTTCTACTTTCCTCAAGAATGCAGCTTTTGGAGACGTGTGATTAATGGTTTAGATGAGGAATAAAACTCATGTTAGTAAATAGTTTATTGTGCATCTATTTCATAAAGCTGCAATCAAAAGTATCTAAAACTTGTCGATGGTTGTAAGATTGCCATGGCATTTTCTGAGAGGTGCTCCATGTTAAAGATTGTCTTAAACTGGAAGTGGCTAGCTACCGGGGGAGAGGGGGTGTTGGGATGCTTTGTCATTAACTGTTCTAAGGCTCTTTGGCAGTGGGATGTGTGTTTTGGAAAACACTGCCTTGGTCTTGTTGACCTGGCTTCATTTATCAGTATCAACGAGACATAGCGAACAACAAGCAGTTGTACTTCCAGTGCCTTGCCATTGATTCTCTCCTGTTTCAAGCCTTCCTTTTACATGCTCTTCAGTTAATTTTCCGGATAACTCCAAGATAAACATTAACATGGTTGCCTCACATGCGCGTGTGAAAACGGAAGGAACTATTTTACTCTTTTCCAGGAATTTCTAATGCTTTTGGAAGATCTATTTATGGAAGAAGAAAAAAAATAATTGACTGGAGGAAGCTCTAGATGCCCTTAACGGAGAGCCGATAACACTGGTGAAAAGCAGACAGCTCGAGTATTGTTAGGGAGGTAGGAAAGAGTTACAGTCTCTTTTCAGAGGTGGTGGGGGCAGTGAGATTTATGTTCAGAAAAGGTACTTTGTACACTTTCAGGGGTGGTTTAGTAAAGTTCAATTATTCAATTACAACAGAGTTGATTGAATAAACTGCTTTTTAAATTGCAAATAACGCCTTTGTTTTACAGCACTAATACTTAACGGTGAATCTTTTAGTCTGAACAAAACTGGTTAAAGTACCGCTGGTTGACTTTTTCAAAATTAAAAAGAACCAACTCACCAGCACCCTTTGAGAAGGAGAAAAAAAAAAAAGTAGTTTTCTGTGCAAAGGAAGGAACCTACGTGTAGGGCCAACACTCTGTAGTTGGGAGCAGTTCCAGCCTGCCTTCTGTTCTGGGCTGGTGGCAGTGGTGGCTAGCTGCTGCTGCTGCTCCTTCAGCTGACGGGAAGGCTTGTTCTTGACGCTGAGCAGTTCAGTAACTGAATGTTGTAGCTGAATAGGAATCAGATGTTGTTATAAATTATTTAGAGTGAATACATGATAACGGGGAAGTCTTGATCAATATCCAACAAGTCACAAACAATGAGTGTGGTTCTCTTGTTTTGATTACAAGTGGTATTAGGAGATTAAGAGTCTTGTTAGAAGTTGAGTTACCTTTGCTTGGTTTTCAGTTGGTTTTGTATTTATAACAGGAGTTTTAATCTACATGCTACAATTGCCTTTATTTGTTGTTAATTAATTTCAAAGGTATTTAGCCGAAAGTTCTTTCTGAACAGAAGTGCACAGTGCATAAGGTGCTGACTCAGTAATGTCAGCTTTAACGTGTCTATATTGTCATCGTGTGGAAAACTCTCGAAGTTTAAGCATTTCAAGCTAGTCAGCAAGAAGTTGTTCCTGTCCCACTGCGGTGGAACTCTTCCTACGGGTTTCCAACCGCCCTGGCACACCTAACACGCTTAACCTGGTTAGTTATGAGTTCCCTTTGTTTCCGAGAGCCTGGCTGCTTTTTCTTGAAGAACAAAGGAAACTGCCTTCCAGTCCTGCCACTGTTGTGGCTGCTTTAGGTGGTTTACTATTTATTTTTTCTTTTAAGATAGCATGTTGTATTTTGTACAGCACCTAGGAGTTTTGCTTAGTGATTTTGTGTTCAGTTTTGACCTGTAAATTTCCGGAGTGTTCGCAGCCAGAGTGGGAAATGAGAGCTACTTGGTTCTAGGCAAGTGCAAAGTTTAGATAGAGTTTTATAAGGTTTTGAAAATCTCAAAGTTTTGGAGCAGTTGCAAAGCAAGGAAGGTGTGTGCAACTTGCGGTTGTTGTCGTAGAGCTGGAGATAGAGCTAACAAACCAAACCAGCCCCTTCCAGGACCGTAGTCAGTAGTGTGAAGACATTTATGAAATATTAGGTTTGCATACCACTTAAAATTGCCCAGTGAAAAGGAATGTCCTTTTCAGGTCTGTTCTAGGTAGTGGTCTCAAATACGGACACCACGAGAGCCCAAGCATTTCCTTCAAGCTTGACATCTGCTAATGTGTGATCAATTTTATGTTTAATTTCCTGCAGAGCTATCCATTCCAACCGCTGCTGCGTCTTTCCCATGGATGCTTCCCTCTGCTGTATAGCAGGGTAGGATTAAGAGCTAAAGAAACATGCTAATTACTTAGTGGGATCAGCATCTGCTAATGAGATGGGGTGCTATACTCAAACACTGGTCTGTAACAAATCTGCCTTCAGATAATTTGCTCAGAGCAGATTTTTGTCTCTGTGAACCAGATACATTTCACTTCAAACAGTCAAGTTATTAATAGCATTAACAGGGAGGGGATTCTGTTACAACAGACAAAAACCCTCAGGCACGTGCTCCTATTCCACCGACACAGGACGATGAACTGCACCCAGGTCTGGTCTAAGTCTTTTGAGGGTGTTTGTTTTATTTGGAGAGGGGAGCAAATAAAAAGGCGGCGATGTGAAGGTGATGGTGCAAATATTTGAGTTCTTACCTTGTCTCACTGACTGCAGGTGGAGTACGGGTCAACAGGTTATGGTTCCAGACCTTGATGGTGCCAATATTGATCAAAGAATGAGTCTGGAAAGATGTTTATCTTGAGTTGGTTTTGAAAACCGGCTTGTAACTTTGAAGCAAAAGTATAAGCTGCTCAGTGGTATGGCAAAAGCTGGATGGGGCAGTGTCATGTCCTCTGCGCTTCCAAAAGATTGCTGGATTCCCAGTATGCTTGGCTTATGGACACTGGGCTAGAAGAAAAGTAGGAGGCCCACATGCTGTCGAAGTATTATGAGAGTTGTTACCTAACTAGCTCATTAACATCCAATTCCTGAGAGAAGGCAGAAAAAATCCTATTTATAAGCAATATTCCTATAGAAAAGTGTAGTTTGTAGCACTGCGTGAGATAATTACAGCCCTTGAAAATCCCAACAGTACGGGAACACTTGGCTTAAGAAAAGAAGCAGTAAGTAGCTTAAGACTTTCAAGCTGCCAGGAGAATAGCGACCTAGGCTGGTGTAGAGTAAGCACAAAGAGTGTTTGGATTTGGAACACGTGGGCAGTGAGTGATACACCATAAAACGGTGCTGCATTAGTGATCTGTGGGTAATGTGGATTTCTGTCCCATGAAGAAATGGAGAGGTAATAAAGGAACACATCAGTAAACTCCTGACTCTTTCCTGAGTCTGAAAGTACAATTTTGATGCTTTCTTAAAGGGGGGGGGGGGGGGATCACATTATAACAAAACAATAGTCCTGGTGGCTAATAATGCCTTTGGGTTTCATGCTTTGAAGTGCAGAGATGCTATCGTGACAGGGGACAGTGGAAGTCTCGGTATGAAACAGGTATGAGAGTTCTCAGTGTTTATGTGATTGCGTGGTAATTTTAGTATAAAAAACCAATTACAGCAAAAGTTTCCTTTCCAAACACTTACCTTTTCAGAGTTGATACCATTTTTGTTTAAATTCACGTGGAAGAGGTAAAGAAATGCACAGAAAGTACGCTTTGCTTTTAGAGCTTCCTTCCAGCTTTAGGGTAGCTGTAGGGCTTTACATTTTGCAGAGTGCTTTGTTCTCAGCTACCTAAGTATTTATTTTTGTGGCAAAAATCAACATTCTCATCGAAGGAATGATTAACATTGGCTTATTTAAGAAAACAGTAGTGTTTTCTAGTGGGATGGCCTCCCGCAGGAGTCCAGAGAGAAGAAACTCAAACTTCTGGAGCAGAAACAGGAGTAGGGAGCAAAACGAGCAGAGAATGTGATTTAGCAAACAGGAGGTGTAGGGTTGGAAACAAAACATGAAGGCAGGTCGGCAAGGATTAAAGAATAACTCCAGTATTAATGAAGATTGAGGGGTAATTGCTGCCAAGAACTCAATTTCTGTTGGGCTCAGGAGGAAAGAAGTACCTGGTGAATGATAAACCTGAAGGGTTCTGTTTGATATGTATGTTAAAGATGATGCCTGGAAGGAAAGACAATCATCCAAATGGAGAATGGCAGCTTCCATCAAGCATGGGGGAAAAAGATAACAACAAGGTGTGGGCCATTTATTTGAAAGAATTGGCCTTTTAATTATCAGCTCTTTGTACCCCGATACAGAACAGCACCGACGCTTGATATTCTAATGCATGAAGCTTACAGCAGAGGATGTAGAAAACCAGTAGCAAAATTACTAGTGATTATCTCAATGCATGTGTTTTCAAGTTGCATTGATACATCAAAACGGAACCTTTCAGTAAACCAGTACGGAAAATCTATAGATGACGGACGAGTCTCCCCACACCCGCCAAACTCTTTGCTGAATTGTAAGTGGATGAGGTAACGGAGGGCTGTGAGTTACTGCTCTACGGCACTGTGACTGGCTGTTACTGTGCGCCGTCTCCCTCAGCAATGGCTTTTCAGCATTTATTTGACTTTTTAAAGGTAACAAAGCTTTGTATCCATCAGGAGGAGTATCGATAGGTAACTGTTCTCAACACAAAGAGAATTAAGAGAATAAATAAAACCTGCCTATCAGCCTGGACAGTCCAGCTACTGGGATTCAGGAATGGGTTATATTTATCCATGAATGGAAGTTTTGAGTGGCTGATGCAAGTCTTCACTAATGTTGGAAGTTCATAGTATGATCATTCATCCCACATGGGAACAACTCTTCTTGGGTTTTTGTTGGGTTTTTTGTAGGCTTCCACAGGGAGCAAACTTTTGTGTGTTTCTCTGTGTACATAAGTAGATGTTTACAGTTATTTATGAGAATTATAGTGTGCTTTTTCATGTAGAAGTGCACACTCGGGTCTGAACAGCAGGGAACCATAAAAGCTAATTGACTTGAGCCCTCTACATGCTCTAGTGATACGGTGGCATCCTGATGACTATCGCACCTCTGCAGAAAACGGGAGCTGAACATGTCGATATACTGGTTTGGGTATAAGATGGAATCCCATGTCATGCCTGAAAAATCTTTTCCTTGGTTTGTGTTTATAGATCAGCCCAAATGTGCTTGTAAAACATCCAGTGGAGGCTCGCTGGCTTAGCAATCGCATGTAACTGAGCAGCCTAACGTTGCTCCAAAAAGTTACTGCTTCCCTTTGTTCTTCTAGCAGTCCAGTCCTGTATGAAAGCAGCGCTGTTCTGCCGGCCCTCCTCTCTCTTGAAATCTATACCATTACCAGAACAGGAGTTCTGCATTTATTGCAACGGACTGTTTACATTTCTTGGACATACTGGAGCGTAAAAGATAGGAGGTTAATTGTGCACAGGAGAATGTGTCAAACCAGAATTGTTTGAAAAGTAAAAGGAGGTAGGAAAGGAATGCAATGCCAAAGCAATGTAGTTTGCCCTCGGGCCTGTTGGTTTGGTTATTGGCAAATGTGAAGTGTCAGTCTCATCAAGTATTTTTCCCCTGAGTAAAGATGGTTGCCGGGGGAAAAGTCACTTTATTTCTGTTTCCGCATCTGTTTTTTAGAGGTTGCTGGTTTCCTTTCAGGATGGATAAACCCCATTTGACTGACTGTGTATGCTGCCTGGTTTTCCCAGGGCTCAGTGCCATGGGTTTATTCCGCTTTGTGTGGGTATGTATAGACCAAGCTGGCGGGGTGACCAGGATGGGGGCACGCATCTTTCAAGTGAACTTCTCTAAATTGCAGCTGTGATCTCTTAGTTGGGTTTAAAACCTTGCAGACTTCCCTGGCATTTGTGTCTTTAACCATTAGACAGGGAGTATGTGAAAAGAGCTGGGTTTTGAAAGTCAAAAATACTGCTCTAGCACTATCAGACTTGGTTTGATTTTACACAGACATGAAATGCTCAGACTTCCAAAGATTTTTGTGTTCATAATATCCTTAAAGAGGGAAAAAAGCCTCATGTTTTCTGTTCCCTCTGTATGGGTATCTTTTCCGTCTCCTGCTGTACACCTGTCTCTCCCCCGCTCCGTTTTGCTCTTGGTGGGTTTATTCTAGTTTTCTTTGTTTACCTACTTTTAAGTCATAAAGCCAAATGGATTTTCCTTGATTCCTGATGCTTTCTTTTATGCTGCTTAAATTTTGTGCTATGGCAAATGTGACAGCTGATTGCACATTTTCCACATCTGTAATTTTTATGCCAATTGCCTATATAAAAAAGCTGTCATCTAGACTTTATAAAGATAAAATTTAAATGGAAAAGATGTTTGGATCTTAAAGTTTGATTGCTCTAACAAATGTAGAACCCAATGCAAATACTTGGGAAGCTAGCAAAAATTAGCACACATGAAAGGAATTGTAAATAATTAGAACACAAAATGAAATGTCCCTGATGCTTTTTTATTTTCTGTCTAGTTAGGGTGAGCTTCTCATAACCACTAAGGAGGATGTAGTTTTCTAATGCTGTGTGGTTGCTTGCTAAACATTTGGACAACAATTATATTTAATATGGTAGCATTTATAAGTACTAAATGTTATATTTAGTTCATTGTTATATCAACTAGTGTAACAAACTCAAAGTACAAGAGGTGAGTAATTAAAAGCTCAGGTATATACTTTCCTTACTCATGGGAATTTCTGCTAGAGGCAGCGTTAGTATTTCAGGTCAATGAGCAGTCCCAGCAGCACGTTTGGAGAGCTGAGAATGCACCGAGTTGTGCTCTTCTGACTCTTACTACAGAGGGGTGGCCATACTCTAAAGGCATTGGCAGGAAAGAACTGGAATAAAAGAGCTTTTGCCTACATATACATTTAGGTTTTTTTCCCAGTGGGCCATATCCAGCATGGTTTGGAAAAAACTTAAAATTGGAGGGAAACATTGCAGTATCAGCCATACTTTTTATACTGCTTTATAGTGCATGATATAAAAACATGAAGGTCAGCACTCCTGTGCCTCTCAAATCTTTTCCAAGCAATTTGTAATCACACGTACAAAGCATATCTGTAGGCAGAAACACATCTTTCTTACCGGAGGCTTCACGCTCCTTTTGAAAGGGTCTGTAGAAACAATGATTATATTTTGCTTCCACTCTGGTATTTCTTTTTTCCCTTGTGTATCAGCCTGCAAGATGAAATTCTGAGTTACTAGGGATGAGTAAAAACACCACACACACAGTGGACTGCTAATAGGGTTGTAGGTGGCTTTGAGGCACCGTAATGGAGCGTTTAAGATGATAGCACTAACTGATGAAGCGATTTGTTGTTATTAAAGAGATGGTGTCCTATGGAAAACATTAAATGTAACAAGGAACTGGTATCTTTTAGATGACCTGGCAGCTTTGGCTGATTGCCCTGAGTTGCTGTGCATGTAGTAAAAGGAAAATTATTTGGTTTTAGATGACAGTCTACATCTTGAGCATGAGCAGGACAAAGGCGATGCAGGATTTTGTGCTCTGGGCAGTGATGCCTTCCGGGACACTCAGCAATCCATCAAACCCAGACATAAAGACATCTCGTAGTGGGTCGCAGGCTTTGAGCAATACTTGGTTTGCTTGCCCTTTGTGCTGGGTTTCATGTCTTCAGTTAATGTCTCCAGATGTGCAAATATTAGCTGAAGCGAACTACGCTGCTGCCTGTTCTTCTGCCTGCAAGGGCTGTGGCGCTTCTTCTGGTGGCGTTTCTGGTCAGTGGTCCTACCCAAGCTCTGCCCTTCTCCTGCTTTCACCTGCCCGTGCCTCACCTCCGAGATCCCATTGCTTAGTCCAGATGCGTCTGATCTTGTAGCGTTGCGGGGATGAGGAGTTGCTGCAGAGATTTGCTTGGCATGTGATTAGTTTCTGGCCGTGACCATGAAGAAGCTTGTTCCACTCGTTGAATTGTATGCCTTTACATCCTAGTATGTGGTAGTAATGTGAAAAACCATGCTGCACGTGTGCAATAATCCTGTGGAAGCTCAGTATCTCAAGTCCATAAGGTACGTAGATCTGCATAAGTTGAGTGAAAAAACCCCAACCCCCAAATACAGAGATACGGTCGCAATAGTCTCAGTTTAGGCGCTGTGAAAATGGCAGTATTACCTTTGTGAAGCTTTACCTTATGTGAACTTGTATAAAAGGAAAGCCATCCCCAACACGCTGCTGCTGTACTTCTGATCCACCTTGGATCTGTATGTTCACTAAGACTTCACCCGCTGTGAAATGATAGCCCTTTGTGTACCGAGGAGGAGAAAACGCGTGCAAGCTGCCGTCTGCCAGTCTGCCAGTGTGTAGTACCTTTATCTCCGAGTTCTGTACTTTGAATCTTGAACAGAATAGTTGTACATGCTTTGCTGAAGCCAGTGTTTGAGATAGGATCAGATTTCCCTGAGACTCTGTCACTGAAGTCAGCAGAGCAATTACAAGCGGATGTTTATGGAAGAGGAGCTGTGGCTCCCCAGCAGTATTAGGAGGCAGCACGCAGGTTAATAGGGACTTCTAACTGTAGGAAAAGCAGCACTTTTTTTTCCTTTACGTGCGTAGAAATGCTGATCAGTACAGGCACAATAAAATGGTAAGAACCCAATAAAGTAACAGTATACTTCTAAAACCTGAACCGTGATGCACATATTAATGTGGCAGAAACCTGGGAGGTCCTGCTACCTAAACTTCAGAGAATGCTCATTATAAATTTCAGTGAATACCTATTTTCTGCTGGCACATCTGAGACTGCTGCTTACCACAGCTGCAGCATGTCTTTAGGCAGTTTTGGGATTGGGAATGGATTAATGGCCTGTTTCCAAAGCAAGGGAACAAGGTATGGCTCAGACTGTTTTGTATCAATTAAGTCAGCCTCGGGATTAACTACTAAATTCATTTCCCTGTTCTGCTTAGAAGTCATTGTGTAAACTCTTTCATAAGCCTGGCTAGAGAGATCACGAGGCATCTTGCCTATGTCAAGACTATCTTAGAACTTAAAACTTTCCCATTTCCATTCAGTCCTTATTTGAAACATGAAGTTTTGCTGCATTTTAGGATATTGTAGCTTCATTCAACAAGTTATTACCTCAAGGAATTGAAGTTCATCACTCTTTACAACACTTTTTCAGCCCTTGAAATGCACCGAAGGCACCACTGTGGTGGTTTATTGTGCTGTGAAAAGTGATCGATTTTTATAATGTGGTTATAGCAACTGTGATGTCTCCAGGCAGCTGTTGCAGTCACACATTTGAGAATTTTGGTTTCTGATGCTTTTAAAAACCAACCAACAAACAAAACCCCCACAAAACCACCCTCACCCTAAGACAACCAGACAAAACCCCCAAACAAGCCATCCTGGCTGACAAGACCTGGAACTCTCAATGTCTAGACTGTTCTGCCCATAAGGAAAAGATTGATTTGCAGAGCTTAATCGTGAACTGGACCAATGCTATGGCTAATAGTCACTCATCAGCTGCTTCAGGTCAAACCTGGGGCTGCTGCACTAATTTCTTGTACTAAAAGTTTAGACAGTTTCCTTTGGATCTCACACTGCTGGTTCTGATTTAAACAAGGAGGTTTTTCATTATTTTTGAGGTTTCTTCATTTCCATCTGAAGCTTAGATTTACTGACAGAATTCTGTAGTTGAATGAATTTTGAAAAATATTTTCGTCTTGAAACCTCAAAAAAAGACTACATTTCTAAATGTCTTCCTAAAATACTTGAGTAGTTTTCCTTAATTGTCTCAGTGTTTTTCTCATAGCGTTTTCAAGTAGAAGTTTCCAATGTGATTTAAAAGTTTCTTAACCAAAGTTAATAAAAAGCATCAGTCAGATCCTACTGTTTCCAAAACAAGCGTTTGCTCTTCTCCCACGCTACGAATGTTCCTGGGTGTCTGAGAAGGCCCAAACTGGTCCCGAAAAATGGCGAGAGATGAATGAACGTGCTTAATTCAACTGGCAGTTCTGTGTTGGCTTTCTGGGCCCATTCCACCTGACCATGAGGAGCTTATAGGACTTCTTTTTAAGCATCCACCATTGATCCTTCCCTATTAGCCTCTAATGGAAAGGAAAAACATTTTCCTTGTGTTTCTCTGTGCGTTAGTGAGAGCCTCAGACTCTCAGAAGGGCAGGTGAAGTGCTGGGATACTGCCGGCCCTGACCTGGTATAACAGCACTTCCAGAATGTTTTGCATCAGGTTAACTAATATTTGTGTTTGGCAACTCTTGGTAGATGGTCTTCTGATCAGCAGAAACAATGAACTGCTTCCTTGCCGGGTGAATTTTGTCAGTTTATCTCTGGTAGTGTGAAGTTCAGATGTCATTATTAGCTTGAATACTGGTTGGAAATGAGCAAAATTAAACTGAATCACGCTCTTTTAGCTTCAGAATATTTGCTTGTGATTGTCCTAGCGGCACTACTATTTATTCCTGCTTGCATACAGTTTCTTTTGCTGTTTCTCTGAGCAGAGGAATGGCGTATGCAATCTTTTCCAAAGCAAGACATTGCCCTCTTCTGGACACTGCATGCATAATACGGTGTCGAAGGCTCCAGGCCCCCCCCGTGAAGCAGAAATGCTGTGCCCCCCGCATGTTGACAGTGTCAGCCTTAGTCAATCCAGTCCCGTTACCTGAGATGAGCTTTGATGAAACACAAAACCTTAATGGCACACGTCTAGTAAGAGAATAACGTTTTGGGTGACAAAATCATTTCATTCAAAGTGTTGTCTTATCGACAAGGGGCTCGTCTTCAGCCGCACCAAAAGGGTTATTTATAATGTGGTGCTGCAAGTAACATTGGGTTTAGCGTAAAACAATCTGTTCATCTGCCTCCTTTCAGCAGATGCTTCGTGTAAGAGAATAGTCAACTTTATATAAAGTTTAATAAGGTACTTTGGATTGTGAAACATATGTACACCATAAATAACCTTCAGTTAATCAGACTGGGTTTAAAATCTTCTTCTTTGGATGTTTTACTGAATATCTAGCTTTCTTTTTTAGGATGACCTTTAACTAGTGGACTAAAATATTTGATATAGACGGTGTTAAGAAGATCTATTTCTGTAGGCAGAAAAAAAGTTGCTTTACTTAATTGTAATGCTTAAAAGATGACGGAAATATTTCTCTGAAACATCTATTATTGAAACCTGCCAGGTTCTTTAACTTCTGAATAACACGGGTTTGATTGAATAGCCTTTTTATACTAAAAAAACATGGGTTTGATTGAACAGCATCTTTTTATACTAAAAAAGCAACCCCAAAGCCCCCAATCACTTCAGCAGTTACCTGACTCTCCTGAGAGACTGCGTCTATTTTATTCAATATCTCCAGTACCAGTTATAGAAGTTTCTTCTGATATAATGTGATTTTACTAGTTTGCTTCATTTTGATTTGAAAATATCTGGCATTTTCATACTTCCTGTCAAGGAGGGACGAGTCAGTACTTGTAAAAACCTCCAAAGGCACTTTGGTACATGAATTGGTTCTGTTAGAACAAAATGCTTCCACATCTGATCCTATTCAAAGCAGAAGGAGAAAGGAAGATGAGAGTCAAGTGGAAACAAACAAACAAACTAAAACCCCTTCATAATCACATTTCTAATTTTGCAACCACAAAAATAACCACATTTCTTCTTTTCTACTGGAAGCAGGAAGCACTGAAACCATTGCAAGATAGTCTCTGTGCTGGGCATCTCTATGCATATCAAAAAAACCAAACCCAAAACTGGACTCCAACACCTTCTTGTGCCTCAGTTTGATGCTTGAGTGGGTCAGTATCTGGGTAGGAGACTGTTCTGCTGCTGCGACTGTTGACACTTGGTACATATCCCCCCCCCCCCCCAGATTAGCAGGAAAAGGTGTGCCTAAACTTTGCATCCAGGCAGTGTTAAGTACTACAATAGGAAAGCTTTTATGTGTATTTTATTTGTTGCAAATCTCTCTCCTTGCAACATGCATCTGCAGGGGCTGCACTTTTTAAAGGCAGTATATTTGGAACTGGTCAACCAGTTGCAGTATTCATCATACTGAATTTCTCCATATCTAGACAATTCATTCACCTCTTATTCTATGTTGTTTCACAGTATTCTTTTATTTATATTACCTCTTTCTACAAATGGGATAATAGGTTTTCATTAACTTCATCTAACAAGGACCACCTTATGAATGAATACCCCCTTCATTTTGAGTTGACCAAGTTATTGCCACTCAAAACCTTGCCCTTCAGTCTTGCCTCAGCCCGATATGTTAAAATTATCTACTAAGTTAGATCAACACTTGGGATGTAGACAGAGAAGCATGTTAAGCGAATAATTTTTATTTAGAAGCAATTTTTTTAACTGCATTTGTTGTTTTATAACTTACAGGTGTTATTTTAATCTAGCAAGTGTTCCTAAACAAATACTGCAGGTTCCACCTTCGTTGTTGTTCAGCAAAATGCTTTGTTAACACCATGCAGGGAAATACTGTGTTACTGTCAGGTTTATAAATCGGTCTGGGCTATGATATTTCAGACTGGAAAGCAGTGAAGGAAGTACGAGCTCATGTCTGAGGTTCACTTCTCATTCTTTAATCTCTGTTTATAAATTTTTATTTTACTCATACCTATGCAGCCTTCCTGCCTCCAAGAACTTAGGATAGAGGTTGGTCCTAAAATGGGTATGGTGTTAATAGATCCTATTCCCATAACAATGCTGCTGTGCAATAGCTGGGTGTCTGTGTGGTTGAAGAGTCATGAAAAATAATGAAAACTGAAGTTTTATCTAAAGTCATCTATCTGAAATCAACCGATGTGGCCTTGAGGAAGGCAAACTATATACTTCTTAATAGGAAGTGCTGAGTAAGTTTTATATTGTGAGTGTGGATTCAGATGTGACTGAAATCCTCATAGCGTCTCTGGTGTACGTCTGAGCAGGAATTTTGTGCACTTCCTAACTAATGCTTCATCTCAAAAAGGCAGCCTTCATTAGTCAGTGACTCAAGCTGCTATAAATATGCCTTAAATAAGGCAGACTAGTGCCATATTGTATCAGTGTCTGAATAACAAGAGCAAGTGAGAACTGAGTCATTTTAGTGACTCAGCTCATGTTAGAGAGACCTGGTGTTACACTCTATAAGATCTACTTATAATTGTGTTTCAGAAGACAACTTGTATGATGATCACTGCACTGATCAGAGAAGCAAAAGATACTTGGCCTTGTATATACTAGAGATCACGTCTAAGTTAATTCTTTTATTCAGTGGTGAGCAGCCAGGATTTCATAGCCATCTGGCCTTCCCTGAGGCAGCTAGCTTATTCCCTTCACCTGCTAAGGAAAGAATTAACATCGAAATTGATCTTCATGAGGTGAAACTTTTCCTTCGTTTGGCTGCTGCAGTGCCTATGATGCCACGATGTATTGCCTGACGTACAAGAGCCAATTTACATGAAGGAGCCACCGGCAGTTGTGTTTTTCCACCTAGGCAATTCATGTTGTTATAGCAACAAGGTAATTCATATATTGATTGTGTACAAAGCTAAGCTATTTCACTTTGAATCGTTTTTGCAGGTTTGTGCAGACCTGCTCACTCAACATATATTGAATGCGCCTTAATATATATTGTATTGCAACCTGTCGATTATTGGCACACCTGTTGCCCTCGACAAGAAAAGCAGGCTTCTGGTTTTTTCACTTTATCAGCATGGAATAATAATAGCACTTCAGAGAGTTCTAAGGTTTATTTCTTTACATACACTAACCTTCAGTTTAAATTAAAGACTAAAGTCTGAACCACCTACATTAATTATGTGTCATCCTTCTTTTTTTTATTTTTAAAAGCCTCTCTTATAGCCATGCCTCTAGCTAATTGTACCTTCTAGAGAAGCTACACAGCTTAGTAACAAAGAGTTCCACCATACATTGAGAAAGTAGAGATCAACTCGGAGCTGCTGGCAAGGCTGCGTATGTTGTAGTCTTCTTACTACGGATGACTGGCTCTTGGCACTTAAGCGTCTTCGTTTGCCAAAAGCATTCTGGTCTGAACTAAAGTAGGTGGAACGCTCACCAGCTATGCCAAGTTTGATACCTGCCACCTTTATTTTTCCCTTTGCCTTTCTTCCCCAAACTAACCAGGGTGCAGCTTCTCCCAAAGCAGAATGGCTGGGCTTCACTAAAAGGTTCAACTCGCCTTTTGGATCTCAGAAAAAACTTCTTGTGACTCAGGGAGGAGAAATGGATGGACTGGGCAGGGAGTTGTTGTAAGTTTAGTCCCAACCCCAGAGAGACTTTTTCCGTGACAGATGATACTGAAGTAGTATGGCTAGAGCATTAAGAAATCTTGATACTGAAACAGGATTTGAGAAGGGTGGCAATGGACCATACACCAAAGATTCAAGAAAGCTGCTCTTGCCTACAACAGAAGAGTATTGGCTGGGGTTTAAGCGTATCGGTATAAATATTCAGCTATTTGCTTAAAAAATAAAAAATACCCTTGTTACCCCTGTCTATTAAACTTCAAAGTGGGCCGAGAAGTTTTTAAGATTTAAAGGCATTTATCATGCCTAAACTGACCCCATTAGCCTTCTGCGATGAAACTTTCTTTCTATGTTTACTTTATAAGTTTGTCTTGCAGTTCATGCAGACACCTCAGAGGAAAAGCATGCAGTGCTGATTTAAAGGAAAAAAACCCACTTCTCATTCTTTGCCATTCCCTCTCAAGCCATGACCTTCATTCTGCTCACCCTCTGCCGTAAGACACGAAACAAGGCTTTTTGTAGGATTTCTCAAGCTTGCTGAGCTACCTCAGGAGCCTGCTGAGTTTGTTCTTTCCATGGGTTTCTTTCAGCAGTCTTAGCAAGTGTTGATTTTGTCCTATATAAGCAATCCGCGTATATCTTTGTAATCTTCTTCAAGACTGGAAGATTGAGAGTGTCTTGCAGACATTAAAGTTTTTAGTTGAACGTTCATGTGCTGAAATGTATCGGTTCTCAGTTTGGCCCTGTACAAAGGCAGAAGGATATGCTCCTCTGACAAAGCATGCAATATAGTATACCACAGCTCTACATTAGTATCTGAAATATAATCCTAAATATGAGGAATTCTTTTTTTTTCCCCATTAATTTTTAGGGGGCATCAGATATAGCATAAAGAAAAAGTACTGCTTAGCTATAGCTCTTTAATAAGGCTGAGTGGTCAGATGTCTAGCAACTAGCTGCATAGTTCATTGTAAATATAATAGCATTGTCAGAAAACTAGTGTTCTTGTGATGTATTTGCTATTCTAGACTTGAATTTTTGGTTGCATTTTAAGTTAGCCTAAAATTAGTATTTTTCTGGAGTAAATGTTACAAGAAATGCCCGGTTTATCATTTAAGTAAAATGGGAGCCAATTAACTTTGTTTCCAGCAAGAAAAATATTCAGATTTATTTATACTGGAAACATCTGTGAATATTTTTTTTAAAAGAACAAAAATACCCTATACAGCTGAGGCTTGCAACACCTGAATTAATAGGTATGCTTTTTTGAAATTCATCTAGCAAATGCAACAGCCTCCACAATTATGAAAACAGAACAGATTTACCTACTGTAACTTTGAGCGCTGCCTCCAGTACCATCTGTCTTCCTTTTGACTAGCGAAGGTGGCACATTGCCCTAGTCCTCATCACTATTCTATGCGGCCAGAGAAGCAATGAGAACCTCCAAAGATGATTATGTCTGGAAGTTGCAGCCTAACGATCTGCTTGATAAAGTTCCTTCCACCATTTTTATCAATAGGCCTTCAGGGATCCTGCTCTTGTAAGGATGTAAAGTTGAGCCTGCCATGAAAAACAATTTTTTTTTTTTTTTTTTTCTTTCGGAAGGGTGACTATATGGGGCAAGACAGCTGCTCCTGCTATTTGCTGAAAATGTTTTTTTATCTCATTTCTTATAAAAAAGCAGTTTTGGTCTGTAGACATTGTGCTGCAGTGGCATGGTAAAAGACAAGGAGAAAGAAATCAGAAATGATCCAGGGAATAGCTTCTGCACAAAGACTAATGAACTACACTGCCCTTCAGTCTGCAGAGGGGCGACTGGTGGGATGAGGGACTGCAAAAGGTCGATAGGATTGAGAGTTTTAGAGTGAGCGAGAGTAATCATTCAACCTCTCCTGTAATCATAGCTACTGAGCAGAAAATGAAGGCTGATTAAGAAAATAGAATTTTTTTTTTCCTGCAAAGCATAATAAAACTTTGCAATGCTCTGGCACATAGAACATAGTGGATATTGAGTTCATACAGATCCAAAAGACACATTCATGGAAGAAATATTTACCCAGGCTTATTAACCTCTAAGACACTCCTGTGGCTAGGGAGTCACGGGACTGTAAGTTCTTGGAATCTGGGGAGGTATCAGAATGTGATAGAATCACAGAATTGTTCAAGTTTAAGTGACCTTGGAGGTCATCTGCTCCAACCTCCTGCTCAGAGCAGGATCAACACTGAAATCAGACCAGTTTGCTCAGGGTTTGTCCAGTCAGATCTTGAAAACCTCCAAAGTCAAAGGTTTCATAGCTGCTCTGGGGCTCTGGTCGAGTGCTTAGTTACCCTCATGGGGGGGAAGAAAAATTTCCTTTGTTCAGTGAGGACCTCCCCTGTTTTTGTTGGACAGCTCGGTGCCTCAGGGGAGAGCTTGGCTCCCTCATCCTCAGTAACCTCCTCACAGGTACGGGAAAGCTGGTGTTTGCTCCCCAGATTCTCTTGTCTCTAGGCTAAACAAACCCAATTTCCTTTCTTTTTGTCCCCTTCTGTGAGCATCTGTTGGCGCTCTGCAGTAGGTGTGGCCTGCAGGACAAAATAGGCTTTGCCAAGCACGATGGTGGTCCGTCCACACTTGGGATCTCCCCAAGAATCGCTGCTTTGACAAGACCTTTATTCTTATAGCCCATGTCAGAAAAAAAGTTCAAGAATGTTGTATTTTAATTACTCATTTGTTTCATTTTTAAAGCTTTTTTTTAAAAATACAATGTTATGTGGTGATATTAAATGCTGTTACATGTTTGGATATTCAAAATGTCAAACTGAAACGTGTCTCGGTGGTGTGGTTACTGCTAAGGGTCTTTACTATCAATCCACAATGGTTGCACAAATATACGACAAATTTATTTCATAATGTGCTGTTCTATTTTCAGACATTTGCATAGGAAAGAGACTAATTGTTTTAGACAAACTTATGTTCAAGAGGCTTATGGTTAGAATTAATTATAATATTTCTGTGGTTTATACTCCCATAGAATTGCATATTATATATAAAAAATTGATTTGAAAGTGTTCTTATTTTGAATTTCAGGAAGAGCTGAATAAACATCTTCAAAGTAATATATTCTAATTGTGTTATTAATTATACCCTATAAATGTGAAAAAATTTAGTATACACACCATAACTGTATATTTAACTTAAAATATGTTAAGTACTTTATATTTCTTTTCAGAAATCACTTAAAGTAGAATCGATAAAACCTTTTTAAAATGTCTTTTATTTTCTTGTGGGATAAATACTGATAGCGTGTCTCTGACTATACTTCTGGTTCAGTGCCTACCTCTCCAAAAACATTGGCACAAACTTAGACTTCTCATAAATGGATAGAGCCAGTATGTCTGTATGGTAGGGCTGATTTTGGCTGAAGAATTAGGGGCAGGTACTGCTTCAGAGTATTAGTGTCTCATTCCTTTTTACTTTAAAGACATAGAATCTGTAAGCATCTATAGTCATAGCTCCCAATATCTTTAAAAACTGAAGACAAGTTGGGGTGGGTGGTTGTTGGGGTTTGGGTTTTTTATTCTTACTGCAATGAATGCAGTTAACATTAAAGATAAACCTGGTCTTTGGTTAGGCTCTCTTTGTGTCAGTTCTTAGAGACCTACATCACAGCGATGCCTCCCTCTCAGACTGCCTTGTGAACCACACTTAGGTGTGAATTCAGCTAGTCAGGGAGCACAACGTAATTCCCAGGCTAAAATATCAGCATAAATGCTTTCAGTTAACAAGTCTACCAGAGCTGGCTGAAACTCAGTCCTCAACAAATGAAACTCGTAGAGAATGCTACCACATCTATCTAGAGTCTAACTAAAACTTCACTTTTGAAATAATGACCTGTTGCTGTAAAGATACCTTTTTTGAAATATATTGAAATACAGAGGGGGAAAATACGGCTTCATTAATGTAACAGTTGGCTAATATTTTGCCTATAATGAAAAAGAAAATAAAAATGGAGAGACAAAAAGTAATTATTTTAATATCTTCTATCTAGCTAACTGCAAGGAGCGCAGCATCTCGTTCCTTCTTCTTATATTACTTGTACTAATCAAAACAAGTCATAGCTGCTATATGTGAAGGAGAACCGAAATGGGGTAAACATACAGGATTTCTTCTATATTATTCATTCCGAATTGTAGTATCAGAATTTCTGAATTTGTTTCAAACCATTTCTGCATATAAAATAATAATAACAAAGTGTTCCATGACTTGACCCTGTTCCTTCAAACTTTCAAAGATGTTGCCCTAGGTAGAACTGCTCAATATATCAAATTTTAACTTGAAATGCAAAAGTCTGCTGAAGCTGTCCTGTGAAAATGACCTGTTTCTGTGGATTTAACAACAGACGTTTGCTAGGAGCTCTCTTACTTGTTTGTGTTGGTCTGAAAGGTCGTTTAAATTACTTAAATATCTACTTTTAATATTTATAACTGGAGAGAGCTACGCAGATGGGAGTATGAATAAATAAGAGATGCAATAGCTTGTCTTTTAAAAAAAAAGTGTAGAGGTTTTTAGGATTCTTCTAGTGGAGCTCAACTTCAATGACATCTGTTCCCAAGGTCATTGGTATCCAATATAGAGTGCCTGTTTGCGAGCAGCTGAGGTGGTGGCTGGCTTCCAAAAGCCTCTCGGAGGAGAAGCTGGCCAGCTACTGCTGCTCTGGCTGCCTGCGAGAGCAGCTGCTTCACCAGCCTGATGCCTCTGCTGCACTGAGGAACGCTGGCCAAGTCCAGGGTGTCTGCTGCCAGAAAAAGGAACTGGCAAATGGTACTCAAGGGTTTTGTTTTTTTTTTTTTTTGTGTCTACAAGTATGTATTCTGTAGTTCTTGCGAGTAAATGAATTTTCTGTTTGCAAACTTGAATGCGGTTATCTTTTATACTCTGAACTCCACATGTGCAAGTATTTTATGTGTTAAGGCTTTTGCAGAAGGACCTTGAGAGGTTGAATACTTGATTTTTTCATTTACTCTTAATTCACCAAAGAAAATACTGTATCTAATCTCTGCCTGTAGACATATTAGAAGCACAAGAGAACCAGCACACACTTAAAAAAAAAAAAAAAAAAATTCAATTTAGGATTTTCTTTTTCTCTGAGTGTTTTGGGCACTACTATGCACTCCTGAGAGCTGCGTGCTCTTTTTAGAACTAAGCTTATTATAAACTGAAGAGTTGTGGTGGAAAAATGAGTCGTGTTTCAAGGTAGCACTGGGAGTTGTGGTCTACCTAAGTTACTTCGTCCGAATCATAATTTGCCTTATAAAAATGAACAAAAGTTGAGGAAGACCGAGAACGGTAGCAAAAGGAATCCTATAGCAGAGTGTTGTTATAGTGAGGAAAGAACAGAATATTGAAACAGTTACTATTGTCCACAGTTCTGTAAAATTAGACCAGACTGGCAGCCAAAATGGTATTAGTGAATTAAAGTACACTAGTGTGTACTAGTGAAATGCTTGTGGAAAGAAAGTTTTGACACCCAATGGCCTTTTGATTTTAACTCCTGTATTAACTATTAGCTCTAGTTGTCTCCCCACTCCCTTTAGAAGTACTAAATTAGTTCGCCACCGTGCAAAGTTTAGACATGTGTTAAACAGGAAAGCAAATGCCGAGTGGGGAGGAAAAGGAGGAAGCATGCTTGCTGGATTTTGCTGGGATGTGGGATCGCATCTTGGGCGAAAGGCGTTTTGATACCCAGAGTACTGTGGGTTTATTATTCAAGTGTCTGAACAGAGCATACTGTGAAGCATGTTATTTGGATTCTTGTGTTAATTTTGACTCATCTCAAACCATCTAGGCTTCAGGACAATGTAAGGAACCATAACATACTGTGGGTATTGGCGCTTTTGAACATTTAGGGCAATACATGAAGCCCTGACGTGGATATTTTAAACTTCCATTGTCTTAAAACTGTCATAAACTTCCTATTATAAATTTTTTGTAATTCTGCAGATACAGCTATGAAGCTGTACGCATTTGAAATATCTGACCCCCTTGCTTTTTCTACAGATAGCAGATGAAGAGAGTATTATAGATGCTTTTTCATGTGCAGTTCCTCTAGAAACTTTATTGTATTGCCTGTTGCCTTGGTTCTATATGCATGTTGTATGTTGATTGGCAGGGCTGTTTCTCCTAAGAAATCCCCTTTGGACAATGCATTGCTCTCCTTCTGTAAGTTATAACTTCAAATGTAGGCTTGCTATGAACCATTCTCTTTCTCCATTTCTTCAGCATCGATCACTTCACTGAAACGTTCTTGTTTGAAATCATTGAGTTGATGAACTCTACATCACCAAGCAGCATCAAACTGGTGTTCACTTTCACATTCTCAAAACTATTGAATGTTTTAAAAAATCCCTTTGTTGACCTTCCTCTAAGCTGAAAATATGTTTTAAAACCTAATACATAAAGTGCAGGATTTGCAGATGTCAAGAATAACCTGTCTCTCCTGGCATAGGAACACTGGTATCGGAGTTTGACACAGACTGCTTTATAGCATCAAAAGGTCCGCATTCACCCTTGACCCCACACCAGGGCAGGGCTCCTTGGCAGTTCCCACGTTTTTAGCCACAGGCTGTTATCTCCTTACTCAGTCTGTCAGGAGTAGTGCCGCAAGCTGCAGCAGCCCACCAACAAGTAAACGCAGATGACTGGCAGGCAGGTTGGCAATCGGTCTTCCTTGCCTCCGAATAGGCTGACGTGATTTGTGACTCATGGATATACAGGTAGTTCAGCACAGCCAACTTGTCCTGTTCTTGACACTGCGGGTGCTTCATACAGCCTTATCCTGCTCGGTCACATTGGCATGAGCTCTGTAGTAGTAGTATGTAGTATTAAAAGTTGATTAAAAAGGGGAGGGTAAAACAAACAAGCCAACCAACCTCATGGTACAGCGTGTAGTGTTCTTGCTTTGCAAATTCCACCACCGTCATTTCCCAAATGTGGCCAGATTGCAATAGTTTTGCAGCCAGGTGCTCCCTGGCATTTCCAGGGAGTGGGATTACTAGAGCCATCAACACCCAGGACTTGGGAACTCAGCAGTGATTTCTTTATTACCTCCTCAGGTTCTCCTATAAGCTTGTAGCAAATTATATGCTGCTTGTTGTAACTGTGATAATGTACTGCTTCAGTCAGCAATGCATCCGTGAAATACCCAACTAGATTTTTGTTTATATTTACCCTGGGGGGGGAGGGGTGGCATTGGTGTCTTTATTAACATATTGACATAGGAATTGACATCAGTCTTCAGTCTTGTCTGTTTAGTTAATATAATTGATCCACTGAACATCTAGCTAATAATTCTGGGGCAAATATTCTAACTAGTCTTGTTACTAAAATTGCGTTTTAAGCTCCTTATTATGAAATCTGCCATGGGTCTAGTTGCCAAAATAATTAAATGACCATTAATTTGCAATTTTCCCTTCCTCTTATTAAGCTGGATTTTTATTAAAACAATTAAGAACAAAATACTTAAAATGCCTTCACAGTAAGTGAATGCTAAGAAATAATAATGAAATGCTAGCTTATTTTTATGTAGAAAAGATGAAACAAATTATAGTAATGTCAGTGTGTTATATAAGATCTATTGAATAGCAGCTGAAGTCAACAGAGTTTAAATCTAGGAATAAAATGCATGATTAATATGAACAAAGGATGTAGGAAATACGAACTTTTTTTTATGTATGTGTAACCCAATTGAATGCTTTTCTGAGAAGATGCCCTGGATTAGTTAATTATTAGGTAAATGACTTCGTAATTCTGGGTTAGGTTAGAAATATGAATTAGAGAATAAAAACATCTGCAGTATCTAGCGCGTCATGATATCCTGAGCTATAGACAGGCACTTCTTTCTTTTATCTCTTCTCAAATGATGTATTACATCGGCCATTAGTTTGCTAATGTTTGCAAAACATCTTATGGTGACAGATACGTCTTTACTTAAAGACCAGAAGATCTGCAGGCATTAATTACATTCTGCTCATTAGTATTCATTCTTCTGCTGATACTTATTTGCTATTTATGTATCACCCCACATACTAGAAGATGCATGCGGCGGAATTTTTCCTGGTTTTTGCATTTTCAGCTCCATTGTCTAAAAGATGAAGGAATGAATCTGAACAAATATTTTGTACTTATGTAATTAATAAGGGAAGGCATATATACAAATTAAAACTAGCAATCAAAAACTTACTCCAATCTCCAAGAAACATAACTGCTTACCGAATACCTATCATAGTGAGACTCATTAACAATGTGTTATTTTATTAAAGAGGACAGCAGCTGTGACCTGATATCAGGAAGCCCAGAAGAGTGACTCAGGCCAAAATACTGTACTTAGTCCTTGTCCGCAACTGTTTCTAGGCTGTGTTCCAGGTATTCCTGCTGCTGCTTAGATTTGGTGCCTCTGAAATAGTTCAGTCTTGGATTTTTCCTCTGTGTTTTGATCTGTTGCAGCCATACTCAAGCCTCTAACTTTACAGACTTTCATCATATTTGAGGTCTTTAAGTTTAGGACAGTTAGGGTAATGTCCAGTGAAGTGCCTGGGGTAAATATTTCCACAGTTGAAGAGTATTGGATTGTTCCAAGACTATTGCAGACTCTGAAGTTTTCTTTTAATAATGAAGAGAGGAGACAAAATCAGAAATTTAATTTCAAGTAAAATCCTGAAGTTTGCAATTCTACAAAAATTGCTTGAGAATGCTTTGTTTCATTTTTAAAGCAATAATTTTGGCTGGGATGCACAGCTGTGAAAAGACTAGGAATATCTAGTATGTCTTTAAGTTGCTTTTCTTCCTGAGAATTCTCATTTGGGGTAATAATTCAGATTATGGGCAATCAAGTAGAGTTTACGTCTGATACTTGGAAGAGAATCTGTTCTTGCCGAAAAAAATCAGACAAGCCCTCAGCTGACGTAGTACTTCTTACCATGTGTTTCAAGAATATATATAACATAAAAAGATCGATGGAGAAAGCAGAAGAGAACTAGTGACATGTGGCTGAAGTTGTGGGATTATACAATCAGGTTTTAAAAAAATTTCACCAAGCGATTCTAATTCTTCACAGTTCAAAACGTATTTTCAGCACTGGAAATAATAGCTATCTATTATGTTTTATAAGTGCTGTTCTGGTCACGTGGTCCAAAGGCTGTGGAGTAGTTTTGAGCTGTTCAAATAATTTTGCATATTAAATTGAGTAAACCTAACATTAATTGCACATTCTATCTTCTGGGGGTAATCAATTCTGTAGGATGGTACAAAATGGTGCTTAATGGAATTTTAGTGGTTTAATTTTGCAGAATAATTTTTCTTTGCTAATTTGTCACATGAATAGTTACTATGGGGTAGTCTTTAGCTATTAAAAGTTATTACTCTAAAAGTTTTGATTTTTCTGCTAGAGACAATGGAGTTCCTGGTAATTAAATGTCTAATGATGTTCAAAGATGTGTTAAGATATGAAAACCAACCAAACAAAAAAACCACACCACAAAACCAGCAGTGCTACTTAGCAGCTTAAATGTGTATCACTTAGAGGGCTGCACTTAAACGGTAAGTACTGGTTGTGAATTTGTATTTCATGGTACATGTGGATATTTGAAAACAATTCTCTTCAGCTGTTAGAAGAGGATAACTGATAATTAATTAAAATAGCAATGTTACCTGAATAAGCTTCAGGATATCTCATATGAAGTCTAAGGGAATTTGTGCTTTGTGTTCAGAGTACATGCATCTCTTTCTTGGATAAAAAACAATAGCTGGTAGCAGATTTGAGCACAGCATATCTATACACAAATTTCTTCATCACAGATTTTTGCCAATGCAGTTGGATTACATGAAAACTTGGAAGCCAGTTTTCAAATTGATTGGATTTGTTGTCAGCAGCACCATAGTAACATTTCTATAGATTTCACGTCTAAAATGAAATGTTCTAATGAAAAATATGTAGACAAAGAGTTATTATAGTCAGGCAGGTAGTCAGTGAGGTTTTTTAAGCTTCTGTAGTTTTTAGTATATCTTTTGCTTTCTAGTTCAAGCATCCTTTGGTTTGTCACAAGTGGATAGAAGCAACGCAGATGCTGTTAACTGCAGGTCTTCTGAAATGTTTCTGGCTAATTAGTATTTTGCAGATCCTATTCCTCCTCTTGCTCTTTCACAAATATCGTTCTATGTCACAAACAACCCAGAGCTGGAAATACCCGTACTAGACTGTAGCTTATGGAGTGAATAACATTACGCTTCCTTCCCTTGTTACGGATTGTGTCTTGCCCTAGGTATTTCAGGGAAAACAAGCCATGCACACATTCTGATTGATAAAGCAACCTACCGATGGGCTCTGCTGAGCCTGTTGTAAAGTTAGTGCATTAAGTGAGGACTTAACCTTTTGTGTTTGCTCGTTGTCTGCTCTGCCTGCTAGTGCACATGAACCTGTGATCTGCACGGGGACACATGCCCTTCAACCTGAAAACCAGGTTGCTGCCAATCCTTAGCTGCTATCCTTGGCATGGTCAAGCATCGTAAGAAAAAAACAAAACCAAACAACAACAAAAAAGCCCACATAAAGTTTCTGCTGTGTTTTGTGCAAAGAAAGTTCTGCTCAGCCAGTGTTGTATCTTAGGGGAGGATGTTACTGATTCATCTGCCCTTTTTCCCAGTATACAAGCTCTCTCACACTTAATTATATTTGCTACAGTGAAAGAAATGGAATCATATAATTGAAACTAAAATGTATCAAATGTGTGTATGCACACAGGAAAAATCAGGTATTGTGCATATTCTTCCCATACCTCTGCTGCTCTTTGCAAGCAAAATCCTTGGAAAGGTAAGCAGGAAAAAAAAAAGTGCAGTGAATGACAGATAAAATGTTGTTTGTAATCCTTTCTGGGTATACAAAGTGCCTGGAGAACTTGGTATTTTAATACTTAAAACACCCCAATTTGTTAACTGAGAGTTCAAGTTACTTTAAAGAGATGATGATCCTTTTTCCAGAGTCACATGCAGTGCAAGGGCGTTTGAGTAGTTTGTGCATCAAGGAACAGGGCAAAACAGGCACAAAACAGAGATTCCAAAAAGGGGCCAGAGAATAAGGGTATTGGGAGCTCCTTACTATGTGTATGTGTGTTTATTAAGACAGCCTTATTTGACTACAAAGACTTTTGTTAAGGTGATCAGTTTAATAGAAAGCATTTTAAGTATGTGTTAGGACTGGCTGAAGGCTTGCAAAATTATTTTAATTTGGATAGATTTTTTTTTTTTTTTGGTAGGCTTCCTTTTAAAAGAAGCTGTTTTGCATAGTGGGAGGAGGTATAAATAGTTATTTAGAGCTTTGTTTTAGCAGCGTTCTTAAGTGTAACTTAAAAGGATGCAGTTTCTTGGCTTAGGGCTTACGTTGCTTAGCAGAAAACAAAAGATGCTTTTAATAGTAATATCAGTGTACAAATAGAAAAAGAATTTATTGTGAGTGATAATACACAGATTTTTCCACAGCTCTATTCTACTGCCAGTAATGGCTAATACTTGCAGGTTTTTTTGTCATGAGAGCCAGTAAATGAATTCAGCAGCTACTGAACTGATGTTTAGCTGAGGCTTCATTTTGGTGAAGAGCAAGGACTTTCCAGAAAAGCTGATCTCGGAGAACCTGCTGAGATTTAGTGCATATTAATTTCTGAGAGAGGGAGAGGGAGTTTGGGCCAAAGGGAGTCGTTACAGTGAAATATAGAAACAAATTTGACTTCCGTGAGAAATGGAGAGGCTTGGAGAAATGAAGTAAACTATTTATTGAAGTGATCACTATGTAGTGTGGGAGAGGCACACACCAGTGCAGCGGGGAAGAGGAGGCAGATTGGGTTTGCTCTTTAATGTGGAAATTCTTTTGGCTGTTTGGCATAAAATGCCTTTTACTCACTTCTGAAGCAGAGCAGCAAACACTAGCAGGGAAAAGTACAAGATGAAATAACTGTTTCTAATTATATTAAGGGTAAATGGAGAGTATATAAGATAAAATAGGTAAATGCATCGGCATCTGTATATTAAGCTCAGAACGTGCGGGGATAAAATTAGTATTGCCAAGGAAATTCAACACAAGCAAATGTGTATCAACTAATCAGTAACAACCAAGCTGAAAATTAGAGGCAGACTCCTGTTAAAGCTTTGGGGCATCTTACTAAAATAATAGGAAAAAGAATTCAGAGTCTTCAAAACAGAGCTATATACACTCATGAAAAAGATTTCAAAATGTGGTTGAAAATGAAAATACTGTAATCTGACCGGAGAAAATTTTGGCAGTCCTTTTACAAATGTTTATTTTTGCTTTGAGCTTGTGTATTTTATCACTGCAACACGTTAGCTAATGTTTCACAGAGGGGCAGCACCACTTGCAGGAAACAAAAAGCAGCATTTTATCTTTTCCTTAATATCCCAAGAACTACAGCATCTCTGACGTAGCTGGGTTTTTTCCCACTGTTACTCTGAGGACACATTCTGTACATTAAAAGTACAAGCAGATAGTGAAATAAGCAATATATAGTTACGTTCTTGTGGCAGGCCAGCCTTGTCCAGCTGTGGAGGGGCTGCCAGCCTCCCTGAGGCGCTGAGGTGAGGCCGCCTCAGAGGCGGCGGGAACTGGGCGGAACCAGCCGGAACCGGGCAGCCCTGGCTTCCCTCACAGAGAACTCTGCTGCCTGGGGAAGCGTCAGAAGAGACATGGGACACCAGCAAGGGCTGTGGTGACTGACCCACCTGCCTCTCACCCGCTTCCCTTGCTCACTGATGGTGGGGACCCCTCGACTGCTGTGGCCAGTGTTGGGGTTCGGCTGCTGGGGCAATTACGGTGGTTGGGAGCTGGGCGCCGTTCATGGCGTCCTCTGACGTGTTTGGGTCCCTGCCTCAGCCACACTCCTCTGGTGCTGAACAGGGGCGCGATGGGCTTGATCTGCGCCTCAGATTTTCAGAAATAGTTCAGTCTCAGATGGTAGAGTGGATATGTGGGAGTCTGTAGCCAGTAATGGATATTTTTCCTATAAAAATAACCTTTATGCTCTCTCAGATTACCAGTTGCTTACATAAATAACATGGTTGTCAGCTTTGCCCCCCATACGCAGGGGTAACTCAAGCCACTTGGTACTTAAATTTTTAAAGATAGACATAGAAAATATCACTTTTCCTTCTTAGGTTCATAGTCACAAACTTAAATTAAGTATATAGCATGTGTCAGGACCGGGTAGGTTAAACTTTCTTTTCAATACAGATGAAGCAGGAGTAGGGCAGGGGGAAATGAGCAGCTCATATCTCGCAGGCCCAGCTGGTAGGTAACGCTGTTACCCATTCCCAAGTGCGTAGTGGACTATAGCACTCACTCTGGTAGTTAATAGCGTGAGAGTGAAGTGGTCAGTTATGTACCAGTGCTGATACTCAGCACATCGTACAGAGCAGAGTGATTTGCCAGGCAGATGAAGTGCGACGGCTGAGCCTTCCTGCTGCTGGGGAGTTCGGTCGCAGCCCCCTGTTTTAGTGTTCCCAAGGATGTCAATGCTTTAATTGAATAAGGGCACTGAACTTTATCCAGATCAGACCGTGTGTAGTCTGTAAGTATTTTTCTGAGGCTGAGAAATATTTCTTAGGACTCTGTAGAACTGAACACTTACTGTGTCAAGCTGCCCCTGCTGAAGCTTATGGGAGTTCTTCCCAGTCATTTCAGGGGGACCAGAGTCTTTGTGTTAATACTTTTAGATTGCAAACTCATTAAGACAATGATTTGGGCGTCTTATGTCTAGGTCTTTTCACACAATGGCGTTGAGTAACGTACTGTAGAAGTATCTTGCTGGTGTTCCCAATTCTGCCCTACTTACTATATTTTTCTTCTGAAGGAAATCCTTTCTTCTAAGTTAAAAGGTAAGGATAAATAGCCTGCACAGTTACTAACTTCTCAGTTTGTAGTATTCAATCAATTGTAAAACATTTTAATTAAGTCTGCTAAGATACAAACGTGGGCAGACTTTATCCTATGCTTACTCATCAGGCCAACTTCATATTGTTTTAGGGGAGAACTGAGGAAGACAGTGAACTAAAGATATGTTGGCTCAAACAGCAGTTTGAGCACATGCTTAACATAAACTGTGCAAGTCAGTCTGTTACCTCGAATAAAACAGTAAGGACTCAGATGCATTTAGAGCCAAATAGTGGTTTTCTCAGTTGTCATTATATCTGGACACATCAAAACAAAAACTAGAACCAAACTGAAAACTCATACCAAACACACACAAAAATGCTATGCATTATAAAAGCTTTGTGACTATTATCCTGTCTAAAATTAAAGTTTCAATGGCATCCATTACAGAATAGGGAGGAATAGTTATTAAGTTACTAATGCATCTTTCATATAGGAAGAAACTACTGCAGACCGAGTTACTGCTTTTGGATGCGCTTGATGCTAGAACTCTTGTAGGAAATCTGGGTGAACCAGCAGTAGGGATCAGCGCTGAACCTGTGGGGATACAGAATTCAACATGCATGCAGCAGCTGAGAGCCTTCCTGTAGCATTAGCATTGCCAGAATCTAGATAATGCATCTTTCTTCTGCAGTTTGCTTTTGCTCATTGATTTGACTTTTCAGTCTGGTTTTCATATCCCTCAATACTGGGCTTTTGAAAAAAATAGCTAAAATAGTCTAATAGATTAATTTACCATTTACCAAACCACAGTGTTTCCTCCTTGATCCAGAGTGATTATCATCCAGAGAGCACCTTTCTAAATACTTGTATAACTTAGTTTTCACTTTTCATTCAACCTGTGCGCTGCACTGCCAGACATCTGCAGAAACTGGATTTAAGAACAGAAGAATCGAACCAAGCTGACAAGACTGTTTGTATATTCTCTGCCTCATAGACCAGCAGTGATTGAGCTGCTTGACTTTACAATAGGTTGGAAAGCTGTTTTATGGGACTCTTTATGGAACAGTTTTATTTTCTTAGCAGGCATTTATCTGTGTGATGTATTGATGACTATTAGAGGGTTTTGGCTGTGATGTGCAATTTCACAATACGCAAGCACCTTTTAAAATGGTGCTATTTCTTCAGTGCTTTGTATTCAGTATCAGCTAAAAATGAGGTGGTATTTGAATCATGAAAAAGCTGCTCTGGAGCAAGGGAAGATACCTTTAGGCTGTCTTCAGTGCAACAGAAAAAAACACTTAAGTCTGTATTCCTCTAAACTTGTGGAAAAGCTATTTAACTTGCAAAGTTAGCAGATACCAAGCACTCCTGTTAATGTCCTGCAGTGTTGTATATGGGTGTTTCAGGGTAGGGGTGCTTCAAATCAGGTCTTCATTGTGGAATGGGGTCATTTTGGTAAGGTGCCTGATCCATGCCATGAGCCCATGTGAGTTGAAGTTACAGTATCAAGCTCACAGTGAAGGTTTTCTGAACTATATAAACAAAACTATTTAGGAAACGCCGCATTAGGCCAGATTCGGTGTAGTTCACTCTTTTTCCTGCTGCGTGGGGCAGGAAATTTTGGGGGTCTTCTCTCTCCGTTAGTTATGGTTTCCTGTTGCACTGACATAGCACTAACACAACGGTGATGGGACTGCAGGGCTGTGGCTACTCTAACAATACTACAAATTACCATCAATTTTACTTTTGTCAGGATGGAAGGTTAAGATGAGTTGGTAAACCTAAGTGCATGCCTGCTAGATAAAATCCTTATATTGGTTTCCAGCATAGGAAGAATTTGCGTGGCAGGTAAGTGGAGGTGAACGGGAGGTTGTAAAGTTAACTGTTCAGCTTTAGGCCGATGACTGACCAAAAGGGAGCACCTTAGGGTATTTTGACACAAAAGATATTTATTTGCAAATCAGTTTGGACCAAAGATCATCAGAATAACTCCTGCCTTATCTTTTTGTTGTTTTGCAAAGTTACATTATTTAGCAACATTTTGGACAGTTCATGCTTCTCTTTAGCCTGGGGAACTTCATAGGTAATGCTGTGATAAGTAGCATTTGGCCGACCACCTGCTGTCTCTTATTCTGGAAATATGACAACTGGCCGTGAAACAGCTATGAACTGATCACTTGACCATGGCAAATGAGCTGCCCTCATCAGTGTGTTCTGGTATATATTTAACTTAATAATGTGAGCAGATGGTCATTATACTGATTCATGGAGCAAGGGAGGAAGCTTGGCTGTCTTGATCACTTAAGGCCTGAGTGCTGAGCATTGGAGTGGGGCAAGAAGCAGGGGAGCAGAGGAAAAAAAGGAAATTTTTGTTGTGTGGTTTTTTGTTTGTTTGGGATTTTGTTTTGTGTTGTTTTGTCTCGTTTTTTACAAAAGACCACTGTGGACAGGAATAAAACAAAAGCGAGTTCAGGTGACTCATTGAGCCTGTACATATGGTCATTTCCCTGGAGTCAGAGACTGTTAGTGCACAAGCAGGATGCTGCTGAAATATTTGCACCACTGATGGTGCTAAAAAGGGGCATGGGGGGAGATGGGAGGGCAGTAGTTTGGAGAGTTGTGAAACTTCTCACTCTGCTGTTGCTACTAATGATGACAAGTCTTTTGAGGAAACTTTGAAGGGAAAAAGTAAAACTTAAGTAGTAGTTCAGTAATTTTTTTGCAAATAACAACTTTGTTTAATTGTTTCCCCGTTTAATAGGGTATAACTGGAGATTTAAACAAGCAGCTTATGCTATAAAATATTCAGCAACTATCCTTGTTAGCTAAACTGGGAAGTTCACAAATTCCCAACCTGGATCAGCTCAAAGGAACAGCTTGATCTGGTTATTCATTTTGTAATTTTCACATGAGAAATACTATATACAGAAGAACATTCTCTTGAGCAAGAGCTTAATCTCACACTTTGGTTCCTGTTTCTCCTAGCTGCTGATTAGCTTTGCTGTCTTATCAGTTTATGTCATAGTATGTGACTATAAATTGACTTTGCAGTGAAGAGGGAATACGGTTCGTCTTCACAGATGCTGCTGTTACCATGGAGATAAAAGGACCAATGGCCTTTTCTTGGTTTGGACTGTACTACAGTGTTCGTACAGAGATGGTGCATTCGAAAATGCAACATTTGGTGCTTTTATATTTCAGTCTAAATATCAAATGAGAAAGCATGTTGTTTTTTCTCGGTGATGAAGTTTAATAATAAATACAGATTTGGGACTTTTTCTGGAAGCAGAAAGCAAGCCCACCAGGAAAGTGAAAACAGCGTGGCTGGTTTATGCTTGCTAAACCTCCTCTCTGGGAAAAACCTTTTGGCTTTGCAAAATATAACCCTGTAGAGCCTTTGGGTTTATCTGATGCAGTGCTTGATGCTGGTTACATCACCAGCTTACTTATCTGTGATGTTCCACCGTGGCTGATCTTGAATGAGCATGCAAAAGCTGTGAATGTGATTTTTTTTTTTATTTTTTTTTCTTAAGAAAGAGCTTTTCTACCTCAGATTGCGTGAAAGAAAATATAAATACCAAACCCACAATACATTCAAGGATGGCTTGCAGAAGGTGTTATTTGTGAGTACCTTTTCCTTCTTCATCTGTCATCACGTCTCTGATATCTGTGTTGAGGATTCCAGAAGTGGGAGTAGTGATCAGTTTATTGTTTGGTAGGTTTCTTTCCACGAACCATTTTTAGGGTGTTACCTTTTTGGCAGATGAGTGATCTGTATATCTGAAATGCACAGCTGATGATTGTGTTTATGCATATCAGTATTTAAAAATTTAACCTCGTAAAGTGAATAAGCCTATGTTTAGCAGTGAAAAAAAACCCCAACCCTATATAAAACCTCCACTTTGCGTATAAGAAGTAATGCAGGATGCTAGGAATTCTGTCTATGACGAGTCAAGAATCTCTCTTCCATTTTGTTTCAATGCTTTGTCATATGAAAGTGTAATCTGTCTTTTAAATACATAAATATTAATACAAGGATATAGACTGCAGTCTTAACAATATATATATCAATAAGGCAAAATGTTGCTGTGGTTTTATTGTCATTGCATATATATGCTTGATCAAAACCTAAAGATAAGATGCATTTGTTGCTTATTATTTACTTGAACGGTTTCTCAAACATAGTCAGCACAGCAGGAGTTTAATATTTCATTCATTTAATGCAGTGCAGCAGCGCTTCCCATGAGTTGTCACTTTTGGCAGAAGAGCTAAGTGCTTATCCACTTGTAGCCAGGGGAAGGACGATGCTAAAGTTTGCATACTGTTTGTGGCGTCGGCACCAGGGTGTGTATGGAAACCACACTGGGTGGTTTTATTCAGCTGAATTCTAGTGGTTCCACATGACCCTTCCTATGAGCTTTCTCTTAAACCGTACTGCAATGTTGTTCCGCTTCAGGGAAAAATCAGAACAAAATTGACATGAGCGTGCAGTTAAGTCGTCCTCTACCACCCACCCTCGCTGCCATCAGTGGTTCACTTCTAATCCAGTGTTTTGAAATGGCTGTACCTGCTGTTTGTATTTCTGAAGTCTGGTTAAAGATCCTCTCCCTTTAGGGTTAAATTTAGGTTTGCCAGAGGATCATACGTTAAGCAGATGCAATTGTCATCTGTAGTCTTTCAGTTATTTTAATAGTGCCTATGAGGGTCCTAATTTGAGTAAATCTGCTTCATGTTCAGTAGCGCTGTCCACATGCAGGCATAGGAAGATCAACCATTCAAGAATATGCTACTCAAAATGAATATTGAAACAGTACTGAAATCTGTTCTTAAGTTTTCTTTAGCTTTTTGTTTTACTGTGATGGTATGAATGGTTAAGCTGAAATGATTCAAAATCAAAATAAACTTGGAACTGTACATAGCAAGTTGAAATAGGAAAAGTGGACTTGGAAAACAGGTTGTAGCCTTCCAGGTATACGTGGATCAGCTTTAAATATAATGCCGTATGTTTATACAAGGGACAGGTAGTAATGTTTATGTAGACTCCATTTTAATTTGAGTTCTGGGATTTGGGGATTTTTAACTCTCAGCAGGGGACAGAATTTCTTATAGTGCTTATTGTGTGATGTTAAAAGAATGTTTAATCTCTGTAGGTTACTTTCTTCAACAGTGGCGACGTTGTAGTCTTATTTATAGAACCCTCTTGTACAGTATTTTCGTCTATTACTGCTTACGTGTTTGATATCTTTTTACCTACCTCAGGATGTTGCTGTAGAAAACAAGATACTAACTACGACTTCTCCTATAATTCTGTATTTTAACTCCTATTTAAAAAAGTTGATGCTGATAGTCGAGGAGAAGGAAAATGTAAGCCTGGGAGCTTTTTTAGAACTAACTCTCTAGAACATATATATATACACACACACAGACACACACAAAAAAAAAATCTTCATGTTCTTGAAAATTGATCTGTTCTGAATACTGAAAACATCTATTAAACAGTTAAATACACCAGCTTTTTAATACATGCGTAAGTTTTGGGGTGAAAACTTAAATACTATAAATCTGTCAACGTTCTAATAATATATATGCTAAGGACTTTTGCCTTTTGAAAATAAACTCTCTCTCTTACATCTTGAAAATAAAATGTAAAAAGCTAGATTGTTGCTGTTCTAAAAAAAGCTAAACAGCAATGTCAAACTACTAGGATTAGCAGAAGCATTTTTTCAGATGCAGCACTGAATAGCACATAGTCATTGTACGTTGCTTTAAGTAATAGGATTTGCCTTGCTGTAAATCTCTCATGCTATGTCTGTGTAATTTCATTTTTTGTACATTATTATTTTTCCTCTTTTGTGAGCTTCAAATCCAATATGTATAGATGTTGCTATTTAGATTTGGGTTTACTATGATTATTGCTTTGTGAAATTACAAATGTGACCATATTTTGTAATGTGAGTTGTGGTTTCTTGAGAAATTCTAGGACCTAATTTAATGACGTGGGAAATACAGAAAAGATACAGTGAATCTATCAATTTTCTGATTTAATCTAAAAGAATTTTTTTTCCTTCTATCATACACAGCTTCATGTCTCTCTGCTCCTCTTTATTTCTAGTTTTGAACTGTGTGGGGTTTTTCCTACAGATTTTGGAAGTGAGTAGTAAGCACAAATGGTACAAGCGCATTTTATGTGCACAGTAAATTATTGTACATCATCCTTCAGAATAGATGGTTTTGTAGTAAGACTTAATCAAAAGGGAAATAAATGTTCCTAATTATAAGTGCCTACATATTAGCAATCTTAATTAAATTCACCCTAGTTACAGCTAACCCAGTACTGGAGACTGCCTACAAACTGCGCATTGGCTAGGATGCAAAATAATCACCTCTTGCCTATTTATGTAGGCTAGGACTTCATTTTCATGAAACCAAGAAACTTTATCATAATTATTTTTAAAATACTTATCTATGATGTTAATAAGGATTGTGTTCTAGGATGGGACAAGAATAACTGGTGTTTCTTGTTTAGTGTGCTGTGATGGTACTGGTTTTATTCTCCCAAGAGATGATAATTATTTTAAGGCCCTTTTGATGGAGGAGAAGACAGTGAAAGCATAACTAATCATTCTTTTGAAAAATCCAGCTGTGGACACTTGAGTTGGGAATACATAAGGGGTAGTATTATTCAAAACGAGAACGTATGCATTTACATTCCTGCTGCAACATGTACAAATGCTGATATTTAATAATTTTGATGACAAATTTCTATATTCTTGAGCAAAATTCAGTAGTCTGTACTCTAGCCTACATGTGCTGGTCTCTTAGAACTGCAGATTTTACTGAACATCCTTGATACCTAGTGAAACTGTCTCTAAATTTTATTAAGAAAAAATCCTATCCTATAATGGTTTTAACTAGGTTATATGACCACTGCGTGGGAGGGGGGACAGAGAGGGGAGAAGGGAGAAGACATTGTAGCAGGTCTAGAACATACGGTTGTGCTACATTATGATACCTGCGTGGTTTTCTTGACTCTCAGACTATGGTGCGAGGTAATGATACTGATGTTTACTTGCCATGAGTTGTCTCGTTGCCTTCCTGCAATTTGGTGTCCAAGAAGCTGTGTACAGAACGCCATCTTGTTTAAAGGAAATGATAGGAATAAAGTATTAGTTGTAGTCTTTTCTCATGTGTGATGATCTCTGCCAAATACATGTGAACTGTAAGGTTATTATATATGTAACCATAAAAGCAATAACAGCATTTGATTTTGTATAGTCGCCATTCAAAAAAGTATGTAGAGGAAAGATTGTAATTAGTACGAACACTGTGGAAAAACATAGTATTTACTACATGCCACTACAGCCTCTCCTTGACGTACTTGGCTACAGATTGCTGGAGACATAGTGGGATGAGTGGAATAAAAAAAAAAAAGGTTTTTCAGTGCTTCTGCAAAAGCCAAAATCATACTGTCCTGTGTATTTTGGGTGAAGATCTGAGTAGTGAAAGGACTGGTTTTGATGTCAGAACAGTAGGAATTTGTCCTTGCAAGTGTGAATGGATCATCTGTTAAATCACCTTTTAGTGGACATATCCAGAGACAGCTACAATCAGACTTGGACTATGAGGAGATTGTGAGTTCCCATATAAAGCTATCTGCTGTTTCCTCTGCTGGGGGGAGTTTCCAAAAAGCAAGCTGTCTTGTGGGCTCAGTCAGTGTGTTGATTCTGAAAGCCTTTCTAGCATGTTAATAAACATGTTAGTAAGCAAACTTTTTAGCTGGAGTTTATATGAGTCTGTATTGTTATGACTTTTATTGTTTGTCACCTATTTGGAGATCAGTTTGATTATATTTTAGATTTTGTTTCTCATTACAGAAATGCTTAGATTATTAAATGAAAACAGGACAGACTTTACTAGTGTTCTAACTACAGTCTTTTCTAATCTCAGCTGTAGCCATAACTCTGGCTTGACATGAGAGAGAAAATTTTCAACTTGTAAAATAATGTTGTTCATCAGAATAAAATACTGAGAAATGGAAGTATTCCTTTTATTAGCTCGTAGACATGAATCTAATCAAACAAATAGTTCTTAGCTACCTCAGAAGACATTGAAGAGAATGGGCTTATATAGGGGATGAACTTGTCTACCACTTCTGCTATTTACAATCTAATTTTAAGAAGGATGTGTGTTAACTAGCACCAGCTATAGAGTGCCTGAGGTAGTATAGGGGGCTGTGCTGGTATAAATTTTTCCTGATGCTTGCACATACTCATTGGAACACAGCACCTCGTGGAAAAATGTACCAGAAGAAAAGGAAGAATACTGGCAGATGGAGGTGAACAGATTGTTATTTCATACAAAGAGGAGGAGTAGTGTATGAAGTAATACGTCTGTAGAAAAACGCAGCAGTTAAGATGAACAAACTCCTGTCATCAGCCACATCATTAACTTTATAAAAAGGCAACATTACTTCCAGCTGTCTTCCAATACACTTTTACTAAATATCCATGAGACGACAGTCTTTCAGTCTCTTCTGTTTGAAAGCTGATAATCTTGTTAGGAAGAAGTTCTACCACAGTGATGATTTAATAATGCTGTCAACCTACTCACAGGTTTACACATGCTTAAAATTAAACACTAGCAAAATAAAAAAGGGTTGGATATCATATCCTGTACTAAATACCACGTGCTATTCAGAGTTGGGAGGACGAGCTTTCTCCAGGCTCTCAAGATTTCACTGGATGGATGTGGTGCTTGCTACAGCTGGTAGCACAGCAGCACTACCCCGTTGCCAGGAGCAGGAGGATGGTTACCAGCCTACTAAGAGGACATTTTGAAAACAGGAGATAGCCTGTTAAAGCAAAAGTAATTTCCTGTTAATAGCCTGGTATTCTGTTCTCCCAGGTTGTTTTAAAACCAATATTGAGAAAATTGTCTACTGAGTTTGGGAGCCTTGTTGGTGATTGTAAGAGAAAAGGGGAGAAAAATATACTTGTACCTTTGTGATTATCAGTAATCTCTTTCTCTTTATTTGTATGTCTAAGCAAGTAGTACTAGTACTTACTAGTACTAGTACTTTCTAGTACTGAAAGAGTGGAAAGAGTGGGAATTTCTGTTCACTGAAGGATATGAAATGTTGTTAAAATGAGTGGTTTTAATGGCAAACAATGGAATTTATACAGAAGTGAGAGGAACAGTTAAACCTACTTTGAGGCTGCATACTTACTTCATAGCTGGATTTTTCTTGTTATGTTGGTATCCTGAGGGAGATGCGATTTCAAGGTTTTGCTTTAGATTTGGTTACGGTTTTGCTGTTTGACTAGTCTGTTCTCAAAAGAACTTTCTTTAAAAATTGACTAGTGGTTACCTGTCTATTAGTACTTGGGGAGAGCTGGAAGAAACATGGCCTGGAGGCAGGAAGTTGCAAAGTGTCCGCTGGGATGTTGCAGTGATGTTTCAGAAACTGAAATTACTGGAAGAAGCATTCATCAATTTAGCCAGGTTAGATATGAAGAAACTAAACTTTAATAGGGCCAAGTATCTATGATACTGTGAACAGGGGAAGTGATTACTTCTTCAAATTATTCAAATATATTTCTTCGGATGTCATTAGGTGCTACAGCTTGCCAAATCAGTTCTGTTTTGAATGCAAACTTGTGTTGAAGGCTGATTGAAAAATCTAGCTGTATAGTTTAAAAAAAAAAAAGGCATTTGAATCTTGAACTCTTTCTGATATGTTCCAGAGAAATTAATGAATGGAGGTACTGTCTTAGCAGGTGATTGAAAGCACAAAATGACACATGTGAATCTTAGATTGCACCAGAAGAAAGTGGATTTGCTGTGGGTGAAATTAGTATGCTATGATAGAGGTTGTAAAGCCTGAACCTCATCTTTTGTCAGGCTGATCGGGCATCAGTCGATGAGATCCAGAGGAACCAAAACACTGGGTCAAGAAATCCTGAATTTTAAAATTTGGAGCAGTGTCCAAACCTCATGTTTGCTTCTGTAACTAGCTGGACAAAGAGCCTATCTTTGAACACTCTAAGAAATGGCTGAAATCTAACCTTGTGTATTGAACATACATCTCTGACATCTGAGACGTTCTTGTTGGAACACAGCAATGATATGTGGTAACTTAATTACAAGCCTGCAGTTGAACATTGTCATCTGTTTTATCTACTCCATACCTGCACCTATGACACACAGAGCGCCAGTGTAGTTACTACTTGACAAACCTTTGGCACTTCTTATTTGCTATCAAGGTGACTGGACTTTTGCATTTCTACTGCACCTTCGAAAAGAAACTCAAAGCAGTTGAGCTCCTACCAGTCTTGTGCGATAGGTGAGTATTAACCTTAACTGCAGATGAGCAAGCTGAGATTATAGGGAGAACTTTCTTCTTTATTGTTTAGATTTTTTTGGAACCTAGGGAAGTCAGAGTAGGACAGATCTCTGCAGCCTTGTGGGCAGATTCTTTTTGGAATAGCTAGGCGCAAGCTCTGTTCACAATGCTTTGTTGAGCAGAACTGAATCCAGACATTCTTTCATATGTTTACTGATTTATTCTCTGAAGAAAGAGGTACTATTGATGAGAATAGAGAGATTTGTATGGAAAAAAAGGGTGGTGGGAAGGGAATCTGTGACACCTTCATACTAATTTCCTCCTTTTGCTTCTACTGAAAAAAATTAGGTATTCACAAAGCAAGAAGCAGCGATTTCATCAGTGTCATCTGTTTCCCTACCCAATGTGAGACTATTGTGCAATGCACACTTATAATGTACTACCCTGGTCGGTGAATTGTGTGGAGTAACTTGTGTGAATATCATATGCTTTTCTTGTCAGAAAATACAGCTTTTGCGTGTTCTAACTGCTTTTATCATGGTCCATCAATGTTTTCAGTAACATTGTCCATCTTCCTTTAGAATTGTTCCGGTCATCTTTCCAAGTGGTTTGAAGGTGTCACCAATTAGTAATTGTGCACTACGAGGCATTAGCAGGGTACGTCCCATGATGGCAATCTGCCTCGTGACTGAATTGTGTTGCACTTCTGTTTCCAAAACCTCAAGTACTTTACAGGAGTTACCATCAGTTCCTATCTTTAAACAGAAAATCCAACTCATCTTGGCTGTGCAGTTGCTGACACACCGTTCCCAACAGAAATCAGAACAGGCTGACCTTGGTTTTTTTTTTAAAAAGGCTTAGTAACTGACTCCTTTCTGAACAAAGACTGACTTTTTTTGCTCAACCACTCTGTTTGATCTTATAAGAAAGTGACCTCACAGGATTCACTTTAAGCCTCAGGGATGCATAAGAACCAAAATCAGTCATCTGAAAACATTTGTCAAGATGCCAAGCAAAAGATGAGGGGGTGAAAAAAGGTGTATGTATATACACATACACACAGTCTCTATTTAATAGTCACTTTGGATGCTTATAAGTTAAATGAGGATTTTCAATTTAATGGCTGCTTCTTCCATGTGCGCACGCTGTAAGAGCTAGGAAATATTGATTAATTTTTTTATGATTTCCTAGAAGAATGCTGTGTCTTACGAAATTTGATTAGGTGGTTTTATCATGGAGGACTTACTGTGCTAAACCTTGTTTAGTGTTTCCTGGTGCAAACATGAAAAATGCTGAGAAGTGGACTATGTGTTGCTTAAAGACTTTCTAAGCTTTACTTCAGATGCAGTACCTCGTCTTGTTTTGCAACTCTTCCATGTTTTTAATGAAACAGTACAAACATAATGATCTGGGGTGCAGAATATCTTTTTGTGTTGTAAAGCTTTTCATATTTTCCCATGCTTTGAACAAATGACAGCAATTAAATTAGTATTGCACACTTCAGAATATTATTGAAAACTTGGGTGAATCTTAGGTTCTTTCAAATTTATAAGTGGCATATTGCAATATGTTTAGAATTGCTGGGCCTGAAGAAAGCTTATGTCCATGTTCATCACATTATTCCTCCTCATGTTTAAGCACTGTGTTTGTAATTCCATTAACAAAGAAACAGCTTGACTGGTGCAGAGTAACATGCAAGTCTGAAGCTTCATTTCCATAGGACTTTTAACCCTCAATGTTTAGCTTTTGCCTCTGTTCCACGTGGCAAGGCAAAACCAAAGTCTTAAATTGGCATTTGATCTTAATCTTGCAACAAAACTTTGATTCTTCATTGCAACAGTTCATCACTGTCATTCTTGATGTGTATTTTTAAACCATGGGACTATTTCCCTTTTTATTTCCTGTGATCCGGAATTGACAGCTGTACGTCACATTTCATGAGTTTCAAATATACCTATTAGCACCTGCTTTTCCCTAAAAAGCCCCTTTCTAAACACCTGGTGTTTTGACTTTGTGTTTTTCCTTGTGTCGTAGGTCTTTAAATACTCTGCACCAGTTTTGCTGTCCAGCTCCATTGTACCATACCCAGCTAGCTGTCCCTGCCACACACTCAGAGTACAGGTAAGAGTAGATATGGTCCACCCACTTTTTATTTCTGAAGAGAGATCTAACGTTACGATTTGACGTAAGAGAAGGAACAGTAGTTTAAGTTTTAAAAGAAAGAAGAGTATTAGAAAAACATATCAAACATTTTTAACATCTCATGGGACAGTTCTGTTCGCTTCTGTCAGGCACTCCTCAATTATACAGTAAAATGAGTTTCATGTGTTAAGAGGCACATCCCCCAGACTCTTTGAAAGGTAGGAAGAAGCTAGTTGTAGATGTAGTTCTCACATAACAAACATATTGAAATGTTTATGTAATTTCTGTAGGAGATTGATGTTGTTCTGCACAACACTTTTTTTTTTTTTTACCCCCTGAATATTTCACGGCAGTATGTGAGGTAAGCCAGGTATTGTGGCACCCTCAAGGTTAAAGGCACGGACCTGCAAAAGGCTCAGCGCTGCCTTTGGATTTGAATGGAAGTAAGGGGGTTTTAAACAGATGCAGGCCCTTGATGCCAAGCAGAGTCTGCCCTGAATATATAAAAAGATTTGTTTTCCAGCTAGTAATGCTTTATTTAACATAGATGTCTTTACTATGTCTTTTCTAAGTTCTCTTTGATCAAATATGGAGAGCAGTAATTAAGCATCTTAGTACAATTCATTGTCAGTGCGAGTGTTTATTTTAACAGACATGTTCTAGAAGCATCAAAGAACAGCTGATCTAAGTAATTAGAAATGTGAAAACTGTTAAGAAATTGTGCATGTCATGAAAAAATTGTTTAATTTTTACTTTTACTATTAGTGATTAACTTAGTGATAATTGCCAGCTCATGAATAATATTAATATCAAAATATTGAAAGTCTGGTGCTGAAAACTCAAATTGCTTTGCACTGGTGATAAGGAAAGACAAAAACAAACAATGAATCCTAAATCTGTAAATGCATAAACATATTTCTGATTTGAATTTTTCATCTCTTAGTTATCTCTAACCATGCATGTTTGAATTCATTCTGTTGTTTTACATTGCAGCATCTGTTCGTATGTTTGGGTTTTTCTCCCATCAGAGCTCTTAGTTTTATTTGGTGGTAGTGAATCCATAGTTGAGTTGTAAGACAACTTAAGTATTCCTTCAGTGAGGAGCAGGGCCTGAACTGTATTGGATTCCCCACTTGCTTTTTAATGAGGCTTTTATTTTTTCTTTGTCCTTAGTTCATAATGCTCTAATTTTAAGGACTGATAGAGATCTTCCTGTAGCGATGTTGGTAGGAAAACTGGTTGTTTCTTGCATGTTTCAATATTTTGCCCCATGTAGGTTATTTTTATTGGTAGTATTTCTTCTGGAATCAAAACTTATAGCAGCATAACTTTGTGCTTTAAAAATCCTAACATTCTCTAGCTTTTTTCCTGTCTTTGTGCAGTAAAAAAATAACTGCCCTAAGTGTGGCTGGATCTGTAAAGCATGTACCATTTTTAGAGCGCTAATGCATAAAACAGTATATAGATTTGGATAATACCCAGACATACGCTGTAAAACCTTCAGCTTTTGTGTAAGGATTGGAGTGTCTGAAGAAACTCATCATTGACCTTGTTTGCTCTCAAGGAAGTTCAGGTCTCAAACTCTCCAACCATGCGTACATATGTAGCCATAACTCAGCTAGGATCAGTAGAGGTGTGGGAACTTCCAACAACTCATAGTATCGTAGCTTTGCCCTTATTCACCTAAGGATAATGCAGCAATCAATGGGTCTCACTCCCTTTCCTGGCTAACCAGCCTAGATCTGCCAGCAGCACACGATCTGTGCTAACCTCCTGGTTTACTGTGGGGGATTAGATGAGGGCCTTCAGGGATTAGAAGTGGCCTTGTTCTCCTCTTACCTCTCCCCCAGCCCAACACACAAGTTACCAGGGTAAGATGAGCTTTTTGCAAAAGATGCTAATGAGCCAGCAGAGCGCAACAGGAAAAATTCCAGTTCGATACAAGGTGGAGGAAAGAGGGGAATTTCACCATGAATGCAGCTGAACACTGAACAGAGACCAGGAGAGGAGGTGGTATCTCTGTCTTCAGCAATAGTCAGTCCAACTGGACACAGCCCTGAGCAACTTGATGTAGTTAGCCCTGCGTTAGCAGGGGACTGGGCTATAGATACCCCCAGAAGTCTCTTCAAACAAAAATTATCCTGTGCTCCTGAAGCACTCTGTTCTTGGGAAGGAAAAAAAAAAGCTGCAATGTTGTCCTGTAGAATTTAGTTTCAAATTAGACAGTGATTTTAGTGCTGTCCCAGGTAGTATCCTACACATAAATGTGGTGGTGTGATAGAGCCAGACTGTTACAGTCTTCCTCGTGTCAGGAATTTGGTTTACCCCTGAGTTAAATTTCTGAAGCTGTTGTATTCAAACTGATAGTTACAAATTGACATTGCTTTATCTGTAATCTCGTAGTCAAGTACGAATTATGCACCTGTTTTTGTAAATGACCTGTATATGGGAATCCTATTGCTGCAAATGAAAATCAGCTACTAGAACACTAACAAGACTGGGCTCTAAATTTCCACATACATTTAATAGTATTAAATTTAGCTTTTAGTCTTTGCATTTATCAATTTATAAATAGAAATCATTAGAAACAAAACTAACAGAAATGGATGTTTCATTCTAACTTCATTTTTGAGGCTTTATTTAGAAAATACACAGAGGGATTAATTTTGTAGCCCAGAATTAAACATTAAATTTACTCTGAAAGAAGCAATTAATGAATGCATTACAGTGAAATCTGGAGCATCTCTGATTTGCTGTTAGCTAATTGCTGGATGTTTTATTCACTCCAGCAGTTTTAGTTCTAGTCAAGACGATCTTTGGCATCTGTTTTGAATTGTTAATAGGGAAATAATGCATTTTTAATAACTGCAGCTATTGCAGTAATCCCTTGCTTGCTCATTTTACAATGTTCAAAACAGAAATAATACAAGTTATCTTGTATTCTCCCATTGTAAGAAAAGTCTTAGGAAGCCTAAGCAGATAATGTACTTCCCATTAGTTATTTGTATGTTTGTGTTCCAGTTAGCTTGCTCTTTTTGATTTAATTTTATTTGGGGAGGGGAAAAACCCCCACATATCCATAATGTCTGTAGCATGGCTTCTTTGACTCCCTTTCTCTTCCTGCCTCCCAAAGTAGAGCCCTAAAAACAATGTAGTCTAGTTGGAAGCTGCAGATTCCATGAGGTGCTCAGTATTTGTTAGTGATTGTTTGAATACAGAGTTTATGGCTGATGTGAGGGGCAAGGTAAAGCAGATGGTGGTATGCCCTGGAGAGGCTTCCAAAAGGGCCTGGATCCACGTGGTCTTGTACTTCAGTTGCTGAGCCTCTTGCTTGACGTGGCCTGCATGATCACCGTGGCCTTGCAGCTAGAATATGTGCAAAGCGAAGCCCAGACATATAATGGCATTCAGAGAAGGTAAATTTAATCATCTCTGCTTCTTGTTTGAAGAACAGTCTGTGCCCAGCATTATTCTAAACTCATCTGTGTAAACAAACTTCAGTTAGTACTTCAGCCTGTCTGTATAGGTGCTAGGTACCTTATACTAGCAACATACACGCACCTTTGGGCACCTCATGGTTGTTGACTTTGAGTATATCACTTGAACCTTCAAGTTACTCAAGCTGTTTACACCACTCCTGAACATGGAGGGTTCATTTACAGTCTGGGGATAGTTCACTAGCCCGCCCTTAGAGAAGGCTTCCTACTCTGCTGAAATTAGGGGGGGGTGATTTGGTTTTGCTTTGGTTTAATGCCCTGTAGCCCTAACGCTACTGTAGCTGTCAGCTACTCAGGCTTTTGTGTGATGAGTGTTACAGCAGAAATGGCTGTAGGAATGGCTTCACACAGGAAGATACAATGTAGAAGAGTGGCCGTGCTTGGGAATATAAAATCATATTCATATCAGTATTCTTTGTATGGATATGTAATAGACTGATATACGCAACTACAACTGTGGACTGATTTGCTTACCACTAATATCTAAGCATCTTTCATGTGATACGTTTATTCATAATTATGATTTCCTTGTTCTGATTTGCATGAAATGTTGGCTTTCACTCATTCCTTTCTCCATCCGCTTTACCTTCCATCCTTCTAATATTAAATTAGATGCCCTTATCATGTCCAAAGACCATTTTCAAAATCTTGAAGCTAGAGATTTTTCTTTTCTTTTTTTTTTTTTTCCCCAGTGATACCTGTGAAAACAAAAAGATAATGCAAAGGATGTTATAGTACCAAAGAAATCCCATCATTTTCTTGCAGTCTCTACCTGCTTAATGTTTAATCAGCACCTCTGGGAGGTAAAAACATTATTCTGAAAATACTGTACTTATATGCAATTTTAATGTGGAATTTTTGTTTCACCAGGTAATGTTGGCTTACATGCAACAAACCACTGTATGGAAGATGATAGAAGGATTGATTGTGCTATTTCTTTTTGTCTGAGCCACTGGTAGGCATTGTAGCTATTCTGTTACCATAACTGGTTAACACGGAAGCTTAACATACAATGATGTCTAGCTGTGACAGATGCTTCTATGTTGTATTAGAGTGGTTTGGTTTTTCATAATTTTTTTTTTCAAGAGCACTCTGGGAATTCTTGCACACTAGGCACCATCAAGGAGAATTGGGAACTTTTTTGCTTAGATTCCTGAAAGTGAAAAATACCTATTGGCAGATAAATACAGGTTTTTGCAACTCTCGGTTTACTTTTTCAGCTGATGAGCAGTATACTGTTTCCCAGGCTTAGACACATAGCAAATATTTCACATCCTTCACACAAGCATCCTTAAAGACATCCCATGATACACAACAGACTCCTCAGTCCTGTGGTGGTTTCCCAGTTAATGATTAGTCACAAGTGAAGCTGTAGCTGCAGAACTTTGCACTATATTCAGAATCCTTTGCACTATAGATATGACTATTTATTGCGGTTTTCTACAAAAAAAAAAATTTATTGAATAGGATTCTTATTTCTAACTGAATAGCAATTGCCTAGCTGTATAACTTAGCGCATTTAAGCACTGTAGCCTCTCTTTATAATATGCAGAGCTTTAAAAGCTTGACAGTCTTTTTTCAAATGGAACAAAGGAGTGAAAGCAACACAGCTCGGACCAGCCAGCATATTGCAACCAAGATGCAATATGCAGATGAACAAAGCAAAACAGATCCAAACTCTCACCAAATCGTATACTCTGTGCTAAGTCAGTATGAGGTTCAGATGATTATATAAGGCATCTGTGTTCAAACCCTATGGCAAAGGAAAGCTGGCATAATTATAGTAATACTTGTAATTTTCCACTTGATGCCTACGTGATCTAGCAATGCAAAAATGGTGAATTGTGTTCATAACACAGCAAGCTGTTTGAAAACAATCAGGAGTTGGCAGAGTATCATGAAATTTACTATTTGTTTTTGGATTTTCTTGTTTTTCTTCCTTCATTGTGTTCCTTTCCATCCTCCTCCTTTAGCTTTTTATTTAGTTTAAAGGAAATGACCACTCGTGGTTGTGTTACTGATAAAGAAGTGACCTCGTACAAGCTTCCTGCTAAGCCGGCATCCCTTCCTCCACCTGCCTTAAAGCACATTATAGCATTACAGATGTAGGTATTCCAAACTGCTGCTTTAATAGCCTTTGAGCCTTCTGGTTTGTAGCACCATTCATGATGCTGGCAACTCTGCATGGAAACAGAGTTCTTCTACTTGAAAAGAAGGTGGGGGGAGGAGTAAAGTGCAGATCTGTTCATCATCAGTATTTCTGTATGTAAATCACCAGCAGAAGGGGAATGCATCTGTTCTGCATTTTCAGTGGAATACGGGCAGTGAAAATACCTGTTTCTTTTAAACATGTTAAAAATAAAGGAGCCATGGCCACAGTAGGCTGGGTATGTATATGACTACTTAATGTAATTTTTCTTACGGGAAAACCAGAAATTGCCCTTTTTGGCAAAAAAAGACCCCAGCTTTTGCCTCAGAGTTTAACTCTAGGTGTTGGCCTAGGCTCATTTAGTTGTTCTTTGTTGTGTTGAAAGTCCTGTCTCTGAGATTGAAATGGGTTAATCGGATGGTACTTACAAGTTACACTGTGGATTTAAAAACAAAACAAAACAAAAAATCTCAAGCTTAATTTTCCTAATGCTGTTCCCTATGATTCTGTTCCTCTGTCTTTTTTCTTTCTTGCCCCTCCTCTTCCTTGGCAGGGAAGATAATGTTCTGCACCAGTTCTGCTGTCCACCTTCGGGGTCTAGTAGTCCATCTTCAAGATAACAGAGAAGCTCGGGGTCGCTAAGTGTGCAGTCAGTGCTACATCTGTATAGTCCATCTCTCCTCTCTTACTGGTGTGTATGGGACTGACGCTTGCATGGATGGCATAGGATTCTAACTCATGTCAAGTTTGAGTTATTCGGAATGGCACAGCCGTAAATTTTTGCCATTGATGCTTGGTAATCTCCTCTCCATGCTTTTCTACAGCTCTCTTCCTTGTGTCCAGTACTTAAAACACACGTAAACTGTAAAAAAAACGTAAAATGCACAGTTTATTTTGAACTAAAATAAACAGTACCATAAGTCTTTAAGTGTACTGTGAGTTTTGTTACTGTATGTACATGGTCATGTGGTATGAAGGGTAGAAACTAATGTGATTTCTTCTTCCCCAAATGTTGAGGATGTGGGGTGGGAGAGGAGCTGTTTCTCAGAGTCCGTCTTAGGTTGTTTTTACTGCTAACAGTCCTAGAAGTTTGTTCCAAGGTTGGGCAAACGCCAACGTGACATTTTATGAACGTTCCTATATAGAGATTAACCATTCTTTCTTTGCTTTTTGATTATTCTGAGGAACCAGCATATAATGTTGTTACAGCAGATACTCTAGCTATGAGTGATAACATTTCTAACCTTTTTTGAGGTCTGTCTTCTGATTTTGTTTGCCTGTGTTTGTGAAAGTCTTGTATTATGCATTAGCAAAAGTGCAAGATCATTATTCATGTTCTTCTGTTACCTAACTGATGAAAATATTTTTCTCTAAGCTGTGCACAAGATTGTCATCAAAGGAATGAACTTGTAATCGAATGGCCCTGTAACTCTGACAGGATAAATATGAACATGTCCATGGGTGTCTAAGAACAGAGTCCAAGTTACCATTGCCCAAAAGGCACTTTGTTGATTACATCTTTCCAGACACATCTTGTGGCTCTAATATAACTGGAGGATTTCTGCTGGTTGGATCTTCCAAACTTAAACAGCCCAAGCAGCTATACTAGGAAACAGAATTTCTATGATGTGGCATTTACTAGCCTGAAGCTAGCAAGAAAGAAAAACTGACGGGGGGTGGTGGGAGTGAAAGACTCTTAAGACTGTTGTTGCTATCGTGAGTTAAAATATTGCTCCAGACTGTCTGGAGCTCATGTAAAGGCTAAGGTGGTTGGGTGTAAGGTGAAAAGCTGATCTTTATTTGTAGTTATTTGTAGCTTTGAGGATGGGATAAAAGGAGAATCATCAGGATCAAGAAGGGAAGAACTGTGAAGGTAGCATGAGGCTCGTTCTCATCCTGTACAATGTGCTTTTTTTCATGACGTTGAAGGAATCTATATAAAAAAACAGAATACAGGTTATTTGCTTTTCAGTTAGATTTCATTTACTGTTTCTATCCTTCCTGTTAAATGTTTTCTTGTGCTTGTCTTAGGTATGATTGTGAAGTGTCCGAGGCCTAAGGAAGACTTTGCTTGCAGAAGGCTAATGTGCCTTCATCATTTTGCAAGTTTGTCCACATCCTTTATTCTGACTGCAGACTGTAAACAATATGTGGCTGCTTCTGTTATTTAGTATTGCATGTTCCTTGGTTTCATGTGTTTCTCAATCACTTGCCCTTAAAATATATATGAAGTACTTTTATTCCCACTGTAAAATTTGAAAATTATGTATGCAAAGATTGTGTAGTAGATTACTGCAGTTTATTATATCTTTGGAAGTGCTCTGATGTTTACTGAGCAGGGTAAAACATTGAAAAGTGTGGATGTTTCTCACAATTTTGGTCGTCTTCAGCTTTTTACTGTTTCTTAGAGTTGCTTGCTAAGATAAAAACAGTAGGAATTTCTGATATTTTGACTTGCTTATCTCCCTCCCAAATGTAAACAGTAATTAACTCTCTCTACTCAGTGTACTGAACTGAAGCACTGTAATTATTCTCTTCCATAGGGTAAGATTTGTCCAGTCTTTCAATAAGTATCTTTTATGTATTTGTGTAAAGGAAAACAAAGAAGAAAGACAACTATTTAAACATGAAAATTAAACCCACCAACTCTAGGTGCCAGCCTTTTTGCCTTGAAGAGACAGCGGTTGATTATCCTGAATGTGGTTGTAGTTAATGATGTGTCTCAGGAGAAAATGAAGTCAAGGACTGATCAGTGTTATTAGCTGTAACGGGATACTATCATTGGTTGTTTTCTATCCGGTAGTTTTCCAATTAAGGGAAAATAGTGTCATTATAAGTTGCTGGCATTTGAAACGGTTTGAGTTGGTATCCATAGTATCATCAAATCATGGCATTTACTCTTCATGGAGCACATAGAGAAGCTGACCTTCCCTGATGCAGTGAAAGTCAGAAATGCAGAAGTAAACATTTTCCTTTTTAAATAAATCATGGCTGGCTAAATAAAACATGCTGTGAATCTTGGGATTTAGCACTAGAACCTAGTAGGGGTTCTCTTTTAGTTAACCGGAGTTTAAAAGTAGATGACCTAAATGCTGTGCACGTTATTATAAAACAGAGAAAGTGGAAAAATTTCCTCTTTCTCCTGATTCCTAGATAAATTTGCACTGGTTTTGTGAAGAGTGAAGACACTCTTATTGTGCATTCTGGTATGGAAGGTGGAGTAGAAATGGCATTTTTTCATATTTTTGTACACCAAATGTCTTCAGGAACTCAAAGGATTGAAGAAAAGCTGCTGTTTTGGAGGAATTCAGTTAGGGAATTATTCCTTTGGCACCTTGCACCTGTTAGGATCAGGTTGTTTTGGTTTTTTTCTGCAGAGTGGAGTTCTCCTCTCCTCCTCTCCACTCTTTTGAGTGGTTTTGCCTGAAATAAGTGGGTGGGACTTCAGTTTTGCAGAGCAACTGCTGACTTGTGGTTATTTTCTACACAAGTATTATTTCCTCTCTCTAACTGGATGTGGGAAGTCATTAAAACAGCTCAGAGCAGTGTGTGCAGACACTTTGTGCTTGAATGGTACAGACTTTTATGCACCGCTAGATGGAGCAAAAACCAGTTCAACTGTGATAAGTTAGAGACTCATCTCCCAAAGTAGACTTTAAAATAACTCTAAGTAGCTGAAGCAAAGTACTGTATAACATGAGGGGAAGAAATAATCCTCTGAAAAATGTAATAGGGTATAGATCTTAATCGTGACTGAAACCAAGCTTTTAAAATTTTCCCTTAGCCATCCCACCAGCTATGTAGTTGAATATGGATTGCCACAATTTCAGGCAACTCAAGATTCATAATGAATTTGAATTACTTATATAGTTTATGGCCAAGGAAGCTCCGTACTTGAGCAGGTGTCTGGAGATGGCAGAATGTCATCTGCTGATCAGAATGAAGTAGCATTGAAGGTGAGTCATGGGTTCATTGTCAGGAGGTGGGGACTTGGCTGCTCAGGACGCACATTCAGAAGACGCTGCTTGCCCAAAGACACTTAGTCCCCTCTGAAATCTCCTGACCTGCAGTTTTGAAAGGGTGACATTCATGGTACGTCATACCGATTTGCCAGACTGGCCGTTTTGAAGTGCAGCGCTAATTCCTTTTTCACCTCAAATACTGAAATGGAGCAGGAAGTTCTCAGAAAATGTAAACCCAGAAATACCTACACAAGCATCTGTGAAAGAAGGTACTTGCTATCTTTATGTTGTTGCCAGGATTGAGGGCTAGAATTTTTGGAGTATTTTTACAGTAATTGAATAGTTCCTGAAATGGTGGCTAGGGGGAGCTCCAATGCAGTCTGTCTCAAAGCTTTCGCAGTAAGTCAATCATTACAAATATGGCCTATTTTATTACATGAAGCTGTAGATGAAAACAAAGGAGGAAGCCATCTGTATTTACTTTTGCCTGCTATTAGCACTGCAGATGGAGAAGTATTTGATCATGTGGAATGACAAAATGGATATATATGCCAGCATGCCTTACCGTCAATGTTGTTTATTTATTTTATAATTATTATCATAAATACATTGTTTGCTTGTGTAGTTTACTCTGCTTCTACCTTTGTCAAGTTGTAATGCAGAAAATGTTCCAGGGAAGGTGCATGTCTAACAACATCTGAATACCATATGGGATATTCTGCATCCTACTGTCAGGTGTCCGATGGTTATGCAGAAAGGAGTATAAGAACAAGACAAACATACAGTGAAGCAACTAATCCATAGGTGATGTCTAGTAGGTTTTCAGATAAAGAAATTGATAATTACTATTTTTAAAAAGCATGAAACAATATCAAAACTACTAGATAGATGTTTCTGCTGTCAAAACAACAGAAATTCTAGTTTTACTGTTCTACCTCTACTGAATTAATTATAATAATTCAGTTAAGGGTACCACGCTGCTATTTACAGGGTATTTGGCTTTAGGAACTTTTTTTTTCATGTGCAGGTACGTTTCACGTTTTCTTTTAATGTCACAAAATGTGCACAGCAGTTGCTCGGTACTGGGTGGGGAATCTGTAAGGAAGCACAGCGGCGCAGGAAGTTTGAATCATCTGCAACAGTAATAGCTTAATGTGACTCAGCTGAACAGAAGCTGATTTTTATTCCACCCCTTCCTCTCCTGTACTGCTTGGTGAAGGACACTTTGCCGCCTTCTCAGAAGGGAGGCCCTGGTACCAGACAGGATTACCTCAGTATGCCAGGTAGTGACCTCGGGGCTTGTTCCTAGCATCCCTAGCTGGTTAGGTGATCACTGGCTCTGATGAGCTGACAAAAATGGATAGATAAAGAGGAGACAGAACTTAATTGAGTCAATCCTCAAGGAGAAACAACATCTGAGTTCAGTGAGTGTTTTTCCTGGCTATGTGTGCATCAAATTGAGCCTTCTGCTCTCTGCTACTAGCTGACCTTTTGTGACTCAATCCTGCTGCCATTCAGTTGCCACTCTGTAACAGAGAGATGTTGGTTTACTGACCCTTAGAAGAGACTTTGGAGACCTTCCTGGGGATGGGAGGGACTCACTCGGAGGGAGTTGGTTTGGGTTTTCACAATGGAATGCTACAGGGTGAGAAGGAAAGAGTAGCTGTATGGGTAACACGTTTTGCTATACAATTACTATGCAATCCAAACATTTAGGCACTCATTAAAGACTGCTTCGATTAAATAAAGATGATAATAAGGATGGGAGGTTTCAGAGATCCCGATTAGTATGGCTTCCTTCTTTGTGCTCAACTAGCATCTTTATCTGCAATTAATGTTTTACCTTGCTCATTTCTGTACAATATGGGTGTTGCTGGTTTCCCTTTAGAGTTGGGGATAAGATTTTAGAAAATTAGAAAATAATTATCTGTACTTACTGAACAAGCTGAGAAGCTGAAATTTCAAATAACCCAAGACCGTTTCTTCCTATAGTTACGTTTACTTTCCAAATTCAAGTGAAACTTTGTACACAAGATACTTTTCATGAAAAATATATCCCTTTCTAATTTCTAGTGTTTCAAGCAAGTGCCTCTTTTTCTACACCCATTAGAGTTCTTTGTTTTCATTTTTTTGATGTTATTTGTATGCTCTTTGGCCTTTAGTGATTTGTGGCTGCTGCATTCATAGAACAAATGCATAAGATGAACCTAATTTATGACCTGTTAATGTAAGCATTTTTTCCTAAAGAAATTATGTCATGTTTCATTCACCTCTGATTTTTTTCATAGCCAATCACTGAAGCATCGCACACCTGAAAATGAGATAGTATTAAAATCTGCCTTGCTCTCTTCCTCAATCAAATTCATCTTTATGGAGAATTCAGTTAGTTGTAATTGATATTTTATGACAAGATTTTGCCAGAGGCTGCTGTAGTACAGATAATTAATCTCAGTCAGGAAATGTTACTTAAATAATTTTATTTTGTAATCCTACAAGCAGTATTATTAATCAGGTGACATGTATTCTGACACTGGAGAGAATGGGCAGCCAGCCCACTGCTCACGCTCTTAGATGTAGCAGATGTTTCTGACAAACAAGTTTGTTTGCTTGTTGGTCACGAGGTGTCTGATTAAAGCAATTTTGCTCTGCTTTGTTCTTTGTTAGTGGGCGAGCTCTCAGCTGTGCCCGCTGCTATCAGCTGGCCATGGAAGCCACGAGATTGCTGGTGGTGCCCCTAGGATTCAGCATGAAATTGAGGTGCTCTCCACATGCAGTTAGCTCTTCAGGAGCCCACAAAGATGTGTCTTCTGCTTTATAGATAGACTTTATTATTGAAGGCTCCTTTTTACTTTATTTATTTTATTTTATTTTGGGGAACTTGATCAAAATCTATTTAATTTAGTGCTGTCAATCCATACTGGATTCCAAGTAAGACATGAACAGTTGTAGTTCTTCCCACAAACTGTTTGGTTAGATTACTTCAGTGGTTCAAGGCAACAAAATAGCCAGTGGTTTTTAAAATAAAACTGAAAACAACTGAGTAATAGGCATTGTCAACTCGTTTAACACTTTTCATCAAAGAATTAAGGATGATCAAAGAGCCAGCAAGGCAAACTAAGGTTTAGGTGTGTGAGTGGAGTAGCAGGAAGCCTGTCACTTTATTACGGATGAGACTAAATGAATCCTGAGCTTTGCTTTCATGTTTCATTAGGCACTTGTCTCAGCCACAAAACTTAGTCCAGCTTGAGAAAGTCCACAGTTGGCATAGCCATGACTAGGAAAATTGGGAGGCAATTTTTCTTAGTGTCCATGTAAGATGCTTTATCTGTCACAACCTGGAGTGATAAAATATGTAGCTGGGGGCGGGGGGCCTAGAACCAAAGATGAAGTGGTTCTTGCTGTAGCCAGATGTGCAAGTTTCTGCCATTTGTTTCATCTAATTCTCTGGCACTGACAAGTTAAATGGTGTAATAGTCTTTGGGTAATAAGTATGAAATTGAAGAATGGGGGAGATTGATTTAAAGCTTACTCTCTTTAGGTACTTTGACATTTTCTTTCCATGTTTTTTGTTTTGAGGGCTTTTCCAAAACAATTTAACAGTATTGTGTGTGTATAGATACATGTATACACACACACATGTATAGCAGTTTCCCAAGTATGCTTGTTGTCCAAACACATACAGCTGCATCCAGATGGCAGGCAGAACCTTTGGCCCTCTCAGACGCCTCTGGCACTGCATGGTCTGATTTCTTGGTTTACACTGAAGCCGTACGAGTTCCCATGGGTACAAAGGCACCCTGAGCTGTTCTACTGTAAATACTGTTTGGAACTCAGAATGAATATGGCAATCACTTTTGAATGCTGAAGTTATGTAAAGCACGTAGCTGTCTTATTATGGTTTCAACTGGCTCCTTTTTATTGTGAAAAGTCAGAGTAGTGAAAATTATCATTACGGTAAATTCAATTTTTGTATATACTATATAAATGTATGTGTTCATATATATACACATACAAATATATCAGTATATATTTATATATATTTAAAATCTAGTACTTATACACTCTGGATAGCTTCCTGAAGCTGGGGTTTCTAAACGTTGGACAAGAGCCACTGGGAAGTGGGCGTGTGCTGGACCCCTGACCTGTGGTCCTGCGGCTGCCCGTGGTGAAACCCAGCACCATGTGGGTCTGTAGCCTACGGGATCTATTTGGTACTGTCAGGGAAGTGCACATCTCAGCTTCTCAGGCATGTTTGAAAGTCAACAGGCCTCTGTAAATTTGCTCGGCACACTTGATAAATGTAAACTGGCAGTTAGCTGAAAAATCACGTTTCCTTTCTATGGACTAGGCTACTCTGTAGCTTCCCCAGCCTGCTTCCAGCGTGCGCACTACTAACTCCTCTTTTTATTGTTTTGCCACAGACATGCTGATGTAGCTCCAGTTGTGCTTGTTTTCAGATTCTGTAGTAGTTTGCTAGTTGCATGTTATTTAATTTACATTTATAAGCCTTTTCTTCCAGAAAACAGTGATGCTTTAAAAAAAAAATCTGACCCCATTTCAAGTTTAGTAGATTCATAGGCTACAGAAGGAGCAGAATTACTAAAACATTTACTGTGCATGTGTAGTGATAAAAAGGTTGGTTTCTGTATTTAGAAGAAGCATCATAACCTCTGACAGACTGAGATAGTGCACTACAATTTAAATCATTGAATCTGCTTATGGGGCTATCTCTGTCAATTTTCTTATTCAGAAATGATGAAATTAATATAATAGAGGCAGCTTTACTGAGTAATAGGGAAACAGCACGTTGATCGTAGGTCTTTGAATCCACTTAACAGCTTGTGTAATTCTGTTACATTTCCTGGGAAACAAAAGGGTCGTACACATTGATCTATAGTATCTTTCTTATAATCTGCTGCTTCTTGTTAAATGGTAGGTAGTCAAAGAAAAATATCCCTGACATGCAGAGAAATAATCATTGATTGCAAGTGAATGTGTTGAAATAGATTGAAAGTCATACGAATTCTTATATTGTAATACTGATGTTTCTGGACAGCTACAGGAACGAATAGCTTTGTCGTGGTACATGATAAATTAGCTTCTGGCAGCACAGACTGTGGCTCATGCTGCCTGCAGATCTGTGCAAGGGAATAAGGCTCCTCTTTAAGCCTTTTGTTTTTCTATACGTATGTAAGCATTTGCAGTATGCAAACTACAGGGAGGTGCCTGCAGCATATGGTAATACATGGGACATACTTAAGCTGCAAACTGCTCTCAGAGCACTCATTCTGAACTGGGGATTTAAAATCTGCTGATGAGAAACAAATTATTAGTCTATAAACCAATATGAAAAGCAGAGTAAAGTCTGTCACTGAACCACTCCTGTGGTGCAGCCGTGTACTTCTCCATGCCAACAGATCTTTTAGGCTTTGAGCTGTCTGCAATCATAGTGTTCTTATGTAAGCATGAAGGAGATAGGACGACTATTTCTGTTGAGTATATTTTAAAGGATGAAGTTGTAAGTCTCTGCTCCTAGGATATAATGTAACAGAACTAATTTGATGTGTTCATTTTCATATTCAATTTGATGTGGTTTTTTTTTACTTTGCTGCATCACTCTTGCACAGAGCCATTGCTAGCTGTTTTAGGAGAACACTAGTAATGCTGTAGCTGCAAAAGGACACATGATATTCAAACATTTGTTTTAAATTGCACATCCATTTTAGGTTTACTCAACAGCCTTTGTTTTCTGTTATTTTTCAGTCAAGTGATCTCAAATGCCATGCAAGGATACTTGCAGGATTTAGATCTTCGTGGTACCCTGGTGGATACTGGTATGGGGACTTGTGCAGAGAGCGACCATGTGTCCGTGCTGAAGCTTCTGTGCTTTTTTCCCTGTACGAGGCATGATTTTGCTTACACTGTGGGTAAGCAGTCACACAAAGGATAGCAGTTAGCTTAACTTGGTTACTGTAAATGCATAATTCACAGTAATTGAGAAACCTTATGCATAATGTTAAAGTGTTTTCAGATTTATGACTCTCATAAACAGCACTTTCTTTGCAGATGATACGCAAACAAAAAAAAAGGGAAAGGTAGCTGCTACTGGCCAGTAGACACAGATGAGAACTTCTAATGGAGAGTAAGTTTGTCCAGCTATATTGTTGAACTAGACGTTTTCAAACACTTCAGTTCTCAGATTACATTAGCATGCTGGACCTCTGCCTCACAGAGGATTAAACATAGATCTGGAAACTTTAATGTCTTCAAATTGTGTTATATACAATTGGCTGCTGCTATCAGCAACCGCACTTTCTCTTCCTTCTTTGGAAAACCTCAATTCCCATGTTACATGTAAGGGTTGGCTCTGTTTTCATGGCTCTAAAGTTGAGCTGCAAATAGTAGTGAAGCTTGTTAATAAACATCTGATGTTCATGTAACTCTGGGAAAAAGTGTAACTTAAATGATGGGCTTTACTTCTAACAAACTCAAAACCACATCACTGCAATATTTTAATATGAAATCAGTTCCTCTGGCGAGATATCACCTTGAAAAACAATGCTGATTAGATGTTCAGTGGATAGTAAATTCTAAACCATTTTTTGTTATGAGGGTGGTTCCTTGATAAAGAATTTTTTTTTTTTTTTTTTTTCAGGGTTCAGGGCAGGGGAACTTGCAGCTCCTTTGGAAAACTTGTAAAAGGCTGAGGTGACTAAATACAAGGCATAGATGATTGGTGTGAACTCTGAAAATGTATCATAAGATATAGTGGTGAAGAGTGTTAAACGACAGGGCCATTAACCTTTAGATGTTGTTGCTGGAGTTAATCTAGCTGATGGGAGATTTTTTTAAACTTAATTTTTCAAGCAACATCTCACTGTACAATGTGTTACTACAAAACTGAAATTAGCGCATGTCTTGAAAAGGAAGCTTCTCCAAGTACCCCCGTTGTTACTCTTGCAGATTACTCCAGGAGTGCCGGCTCCAACTTTGTAAGCACAAACTGGGTTTTATTTAATATCATTCTGTTCTGTCTGTACAGAAATTCAGTTTTACTTTTGCACGACCTTCTCAAATTAATAGTCAACTGCACTTCCTAGTCTGGCTATTTCCTCATGGCTTTTAGGTTCATGTTGAGATGGCTTTTTTTTTCCTAGATATTGTTTTTCTTATAGATTTAAAATCTCTTTCAGATGCTGTGATTATATTTTGACTTGGAAAGCATGTTATAAAAATGAATGTTTGAGCATGCTGTGCTGAACACTCCCTAAAGTATGACAGAACCCTGTGGTGCAAAGTGGAGCCTCCTGAAGGAGGAAGAAGAAAAGAAAGCTTGTGTGTATAGCTTGCATGCAGCCCAACCCAAATTCAGTTACATTTCTAGTATGCCAAGTAGACAAGTGCATTCAGAGTTTTCCTAAAGCTGCTCTTTTTCTCGGATCTGTTTCTGTCTTTGAATCAAACCTCTAGGTCACTTAGCCATGTCATGTCTGGAAGACATCCAACAAAAAACTCTTATCAGTCAGTCGGGTTTCTGAACAATCAGTTGCTGCTTAGATTTGTAATCCAGCTTTAACTGTTGGCGACCTGGGAGAATGTACTGCATGCTGCAGACAGGCAGTACGGGCTGCCCAAAACCCTTAGACCCAGCAGAACTCTACTCAGGAACCTGAGTCATTCAAACCCCGAGTGAAGAAAGCTTTTTATTTCTAAAAGCAGCATTAAACATGTATTTAAGTACTTTCTTGTCTAGATGGTTCATTTAAAATATTTGGAGCACAATGTATGAAAAGAGAAAATAAGCAGCAAGAATTTCAGTGGTATTCTTTAAAGTTGCTAGTGCTTCCTTCTGAATGCTGCCTTTTCACAGGCGAACAGTGCCAGTTATGTCAGGAAAGCTATTAAATGGTGTATCCAAAAGAAAGGCTTAATTTGAACTATATTTTCAGGTTTTGTTCCAATGACTAATATCAATTGAGTGATGTTTAGTTCTGGCCTACTTATGCAATTCTGCGGAAACCTCTGGAGTTGGGCTGTTCTACTTTTAGATGTATGGTTCAGACAGGCTACAGAGACGGGTTTTCTGAATTCAACCCACACGTGAATGTAGCTACGAGATGCATTACAGGTTTCTGAGAGCTGCTGCCATTGTAACACACCTCTTTTAAGATTGCAACGTGTTCCTTCGCAGAACTGCGCGACAACGTGGTAATGAGTTGGTGGAAACAGTGGGTCAGAATAGCCGTGCTGCACCAGGGCAAACACCCACCCGGGCCAGTACCTTATCTCTGGCGGTGGTCCATAGCAGTGCCAAGGCAGACGTAGAGGAGTAAGACAAGCATGCTTTTGTACGAGTCTGCCTTTGGTTCTTGGAGATATCTTGATTCACTTGTATTGCACTAATTAATGCAGGACACAGCTGCATGTCTGATAAATGATGCTCCAACCAGAAAAGACATTACGGCAGAGCTTCTAGCCATATATCCATCAGAATCCTCTGAATTTCTGGGAGGAGCCTGTTCTCTTCATTAGTTACTGCTCCGTGATATTCAAATTAGAATTTCGCACAGCTTTTTTCTTCAGGGCCATTTGTTTGGGACATCAGGCAAAGGGCTGCCTAAGAAAAGCGAATGCTGAACTGCTAGCCACTGAGTCCCTTCAGCTGAGGGCACTTCTGAGGGTTTTTTCGGAAATGTGTCCTCCCTGATGGCTTCACAGATCTCTGGGCAAAGCCAGTCTCCACTAATGAGGGGGATCTTGAGCTGAGACATGTGCTGAGCAGAATTTAGAGGTGGGAGGCTAAAATTAACGCAGATGTTACCTTGTTACTTTTTTCTATTAGTTCTCTGTTAAGTACCTTCCCCATATTGTGGGTGTTTTGGAACTTGGTCACTAAGCAACTAATTAAAGGGGAGCAGGTTGAAGATGACACAGCTTTCTCCATGCAGTTGAACTGCAGCATTATGAAGAAGGCATGATGTGGTACAATGCAGGATACTTTGGTGATTATGGCTTTCACTTGTAGCTAAAAGCTGTTGGGTGTCAAGCTAGACATCCTGGAATCCTGTCAGTGCTTAAGGAAGTGGCTTACAGCAAGTTCACACAGAATATGAAAGGATGGTTTTGTTTGATGGCCAATGTAATGGCTGGAATATCATTTCCAGTTTTGTTTCTGTGGGAGGGTGGTGTTCTGGCTGGGTACGATCCTTCTGTTACCTTCTTTTTGCCCATTATAATTAGATGCTTTGGGCTTACCTACTAAATGGAGTACTAAGCCTGGGATCCAGAGCGTTCATCAATGCTAGGTTTCAGACTGGCCTCAAGCAAGGGTAAATATTTCCATTTAATGAAGCTGCATTTTGGAATATAAAGAAATCATTTGGTCCTCCTTTGTAACTGAACGTGTGGAGTATCACAGTATCAGCCTGTGGTGAGCAGGATTCCCTTTCTTCTCTGTGCTCCCAGTTCGTATGAAGAAAATGTGACAAGCAGCAATTATTCACTGAGCAATATCTAGCACAGTGTCTTAAATATTTAATATATTATTCTCCATTCCTTTCCTCAGCATTAAAAAGATGCAACACCACGCTGCTTCGAGCACCAAAGGTTTGACAGAGCTCAGAACTGTCTTTTCCCCTCACACACGTGCGCTCTGAGTTGTCATTTGCAGACAGCGTGTCTCTGTACTGTGATGCTCCAAGTGAATTTCACTGCTTAGCCAAAAGATGATATATTTAAACAATCTTTATTTGGGATCAAGCTGTGGATTTGCTTAAACTACAATTATTTAATCTGCCGCTATTGTGCATTTTCATGCCAGAAGAACATCTTGGCTTTTCTCAAATTGGAAATTTGTCTTGCTGTTAGCAGAATGCCTGCTTAGGATCTGTAGTTACTTGTAGCCTCTGTCAGCTGTAAGATAGGCAGTACTGTGCTCTCGTTTGGCCTCTGGTTAACAGATAATGAAGCAGTTGCAGCCATCTGCACTGATGGAAATGGACCGCTCCTATCCCAGCTTGGCATTGTTCAGCAGAACAGTCTGTAGGGCTGGCAGTTGCCCACAGGACCCTGAGGAGGGGAAGCAGCCATACTGAACTGTCACAGTGAGGGGACTCTCACAAGATTATCCACTCAGCATAGTGAGAACCTCCATATAATTTTGCACTCCACCCAGAGTTAACAAATACTCTGTGAAAGGCTTATAGCACAGACACAGTACTGGACTACTAGAATTACTGTATTCTGTTTATCCAGTCAGCAAGAGCATAGTTGTTATCTGGTTCTGTTACACTGGTGCTTACTGCAATCACATTGACATCTTTCTTAGAAATGTCTTAATGATTTACGTTGTCACTGTTCCATACTGAGAAACAGAATACTCTAAGGTCTGTGTAATGTTGTCTCCCAGATCAATAACACTCCCTATTACCACAGCTGAGGAAAGCAAGTTTTAAGATTGTCAATTCTTTGAAGTATTCATTCTCTACCTTCTCTATGTCCATATGGTATAAGGTACTACATCTTAGGCAGTTTCAGAAGTAATCATCGATAAGACTGATTTTTGTATTTGTGAAAAACAGTTTCATCACAAAAAAATCAAAATAAAAAAGAACTTGTATCATTGCTCAAGGTACTGAGAAGCTAATTCTGTGTCTCACTTAAATCTACTAAAACATTTTGGAATTAAATACCCAATTGCTAGGAATCCTGTACCCTCAGGTTTGCTCACTACACAACCTTCATGTGCAGCATGTAAATGTGGTGCAAATAACAGGTGGTGTTGCCCGTGGCCTTGGTTTTTTGCTGCAGGACAGAACTCTCAACTAGAATTGTATTTACTCTTCCTGTCTAGGGATACCTAAAGCCTACTGAATCGGACAGCAACTGTCCGAATTTTAGACCAATGACTTCTTGGTAATATTTTTATTTTCTCCTGCAAAATACCCTGCAGAAGCAGGCTATTTATGATTCCTGTGCTAGCTGATGAAAGTAGATGCAAGCTCTAAGCAAGTTTATAATTCAGGAGTTGTGTGTATCCATATTTTGTGTAATTCTTTTAACCTTGAAAGAGATTGTTATTACCAACAATTCCACCCATTCAAGTTTCATGCTGACCGTGTTAGCACCAAATATTCCAACTGCGTAGACCCCAGCGTGCTGGGTTTAGTTACAGTTCATGCAATGATTCCTCTGCGTTTTTCTCTCAAATGTCAAGAATTTGCATGAAGAGGAGATGTCATTGAACTGACTCATCAGTGAAATTGGTGCAGATTTCCACAGCTCCCTACCTAGAATGCCCCAGGAAACTCCATGGAAACAAACTCAGGCAGCCTGCGGGGTTGTTAGAGCATTTCCCTGCTAATGTGGGATCGTTCTGCAGTTTGCTTTCTTCTGTTTAATCTTTTAGCTCCACTTTCAGCCGGTTCCTTGGGCATAGTTCTACAGTTGATAGGTGGTTTTTTTTCATTGTGTATGTACAAAATGGAGGTTGTACATATAGAGACAAGTCTAGTATATTTTTAATAGCTTTATCATTAGACGGTGTATGGATTTCTTTCTGGACTACAAATGTACTCAGTCAGTGCCCATTAGGAATAAACAGATAGGATTGTTAGACCTTCCTGCTTGCTTTCTTTAGAGCAGTGCAATATTTTTTTTTCCTGCCCAGTTAATTTGTTAAAAAACAAAATAAACAAACCTTGTTTTGAAGTAACCTAAAATAGGTATTTCTTTTTTTTCCCTGAAACAGACATTCCTGCAATTACTTTGTGTAGAATGAGATACTTTGTTTGCTGTAGCTTAATGATGCTGTGTTCGGGAATTGGGTTATTTTTATGTTTTAAATTTACTTTCCATCTTTGAGCAGTGTTTGGAAAGAAGCCAAAAGATTTAAATGGGATTTTAGATGTAAAGAAAGAAGGGGGGTGATTGTGTGATTATACTAAAATTATTCTGTAAATGCAATAAGAATTAAGTAACTTTCTGTACCCTGAATACAGATCTTTCAATAGATTTTAAACTTGATTTCTTCTGTCTCTACTGGTTTTTGAAAAACAAACTAAACTTTGTTTTTCATGTTGTCAGTCTACGCCTGAGGTTTTCCACAATGACAAGTTGGATCTGTGGGTGGGTGACCAGGTTAAAAGGCTGGGCTGTAGCTTTTTCTGGGTGTGTAGACCTTCTTTGTATATGTCTTGGTTTCCGTCTTGCTCCCCGGTAGTGATCTGTTTGTGGCTCTCATCCAGGGAGACTTCTTCAGCGCATGTAGCTTTTCTTGTGTTTGACACTGTTTTCATATCTGATCTTCACGTAAGAAAACCAGTAATAAGCCTTTCTCCGTAGGGCTGCTTTGATTCTGTATTTGTCTGAAGAAATTAATTGTGCAAGGATGGGAAGTTTCTAACATAGACTGTACTACAAGAGACTCCATCGTCTGCCTCTGTGCTCCCCGGTGACACAATGCCGGGGGCCAAAGCTACAGCGAGGTCTCTCCGTGCCGAAGGCTGCCCGCCACATACGCAGCTTCTTTAAAGCAGATAAACTTTTGAAGCCCTTCCACCACCACGGTGCCTGTGGGACTTGCTGGGCGCTGGGCACATTGGCAGCTATTGCGGCTCTGTGTTGCCAGCTACCAAATTGATTGGATCTGTGGCTTTTTGTGTTTGGGGCTTTTCAGCTGCAGTTACCAAGTACATAAACACTGTTACTAATAGCACACTGAACTGCGATTAGCAGCAGCAGGGAAATTTCTAGAAAACTATCTCAGTAAAAAATAGAACCTTCTAGCCATGTTTCAGGCCAGCCCCAAAATGGGGATTTTTGCTACGTGAACTGTGCTTTTTCCTGTATGTTTGAAAATATATGCATCTCCTGACTGAGGCATTTGGTCGTTGGGGAGCGTACTTTAGGTGTCTGTCTTCAGAAAGAAAACGAGGTATTTTTAATGAAGCTGTAATCCCGCTACTTGTGATTGTCTAAGGAGGAGTCCCTGAGGTCACAACGTGCTCAGTGTCATTCGGCACCACAATCAAGGTTGCGCCGGGGTGGCGGCTAATCAGCGCTGCCTTGTGTCTCATTACCATCTCTTCTTTATGTACAGCATATTGTCACTGCACAAAGACAGAGTCTGTTAAATATTTATTTATAGTAAGAAGGGCCAAACTGTTAAGAGAAGATTTAAAAAAATCTGTGTTAAAAGCAAGGCAGTGATCGAGTGGGTTGGCACTTCCACGGCACACTGTGTTAAGCAGTAAACTTAATTATAAGTAAATTAAGTTCACCCTTTTCAATTGTTAAACTAACAACGAGCCACAAAGCCAACATATGTAAACCACCCCCTCAAAATTGATCACTATTCACAAATCTTGAACTCTGAAAGCAAACAAATTACAGGGTGGAATAAGCTCCTAAAAGCTCTTTTAAAGCTTTAGTGCTTTAGTTAAAAGCTATTTGGACAATATGGTTTGTTTCCATTCTTGTACAGCTAATTCTTGCATATGCTGCCTCCTCCCGTCACACAATCCTGTTTATTTTTGTAAACATACTAGTGATCTTGGGATTAAAAGTGAAGATTTGCAATTAATTTACATTACTCACTGTAAATATAATTAATGTAATTCTGATGCTAATTTTATGAACCTCCATAGACCATACACATTTATGACTGTATGACCAAAAGTTGATCTATGGCAGTTTGGATAAGTACAAATAACCATTTAAAAATTTCTAACACAATGATGGAGCATTCATTATGAGGCTTTGGCTAATGTTTTATTACAGCCTGTGGAAAAACTGGTTTCACCCTAAAAATTTAACTCTATCATATATATGTTTATATTAAACCTGAAGTCATTCACAATGAGAGCAAGTCTAATTAGTAGTACTAGACTACACGTTAAAATACTGCTGTTTGAACATAAGCGTAGTTGTAATGATCTCTGTACTGTCACTATCTTAAGTAAACTTTCTGCTGCAATAATTCTTCAGGAGGGTTCTGTAGTTGCCTTTTTGGGTAGCGAACACAAAGCCACACAATGCAAGGATGACTGTTCTGTTAGTGAATAAAGTAATCTGATGCCCAGTGTGAGAAAAGCCAGCAAGAAGGTAGAATATAAGAATGGATCTTAACGAGGCTCTCACAGAATTGTGCCCAGCTCCCTGTTCCATGCAGCTGTGCTATTTTTGCTCAGTGGGTATATGAAGGATAAAAGCAGTGTGGCCAAGAATATGTACTTGTAAGCTGCACAGTGCGATTCTTCTGCGATCATGATTTGGTTTATGTACACTGCCCTATCCTGGTGCTGCTCTTTGCCACTAAGCCGTCTGGTGAGGACACTTTTTTGCACCTTGAAATTACATACACCCCTAAACTAAGCTTCAACTTTAACTTCAAAATGTGCTGAAAGGTGGTTTATGCTCAGGGACAAATTCCAGCAAGTGTGATGAGAGGGCAATGACTATGTGTCTGCTGTGGAGCAAGCTTAGCACCTCCAGGAAGGATGTTTGCGCTGCCTGAAGTTTTCAAGCATTTACAATGTAAAGGTTTCTAACCCTTCCTAGGGCAGGCTTTAATACTGCATATGCTAGTGTATTCCTGATACAGGTGAATTGAGCTGAGATCGTAATGCTAAGTGCACAGAGTGCAAGCCTGAAAGTAGAAGACAGGTTCTGGAAATGCTTAATATAATGGTGCATACAGTAGAACTTGTGTCAGTCATTCATAGAACAAAGTACTGTCATTCACGTGTGACAAGCACGGAAGAGTAGAGTGCTTTTGCAATAGTGAAGATTGATCACGTTTTGACTAGTTCAGCAAAAATGTTTCTGTAATTCCCCTTTCTCTAGTGTATAGGAAATGGTTGTTGGGGTTTTAGTTTCGCGTGGTTTTGTACATGTATGTTTATATTGCTAAGTATTATAAAATGTCACTAAAAAGGAAGAAAATGTTAAGTCATTAAGCATTTGACTTTTAAGGACATAGCATTTTTGAATAGTTTTAATACAGTATAATTTTATTCTTTTGCTATCATCTCAGGACCTCATTGGAAACACGAAGCAGCATCTCAACTGATCCACTCAGGTACTGTAGTAATACAGGTATTAATTTTAGGTTTGAAATAATAGAAGTTACCTCTGTTCTGTATCAGCTGTACATCATGTAACTTTATCTTACAATGCACAGCCAGTAAAGGCATTGACCAAATAGCTGGATTTTTCTGAGGGGATAGTTAGTTGTCTTCCAGGATTTCAGTGAACTTGAAATTCAGTTCTAGCTTCCAACACTGTGTATTTGTTCTCAGAGGAGCACGAAGGGGAGGGAGAGAAGGTGTGTTTGTGCACACACATGGGCAAACCATGTCTGTCTCAGATTTTTTATAACCTTAGACTGTGCTGAAAATATTTGACCTTCACTGGCAGTTTTATACTGCTTTGAGTGAACAATACTGATTGTGTCGAAATGTCATTCATGTTTTCCATTGCTCAGCATTTTGATAAAAGCACATGTATAAACTTCAGAGAGTACTGTCATACGAGTCATTGCAGTAACTGAGATTTTACTTTGATCACTCGATTTAGAAAAAAATGCTTAGCACTGTTAACACTGCATATCAAATGGGCACCTTGCATCTTTGATTCTCATTGTTGCACATTAAAGAGAGCATCAAAGTCACAGACTTCCTTTGATTAAGTTGGGGCAGAGTCTCTTCCTCTCAAATTGACAGTTGTTTTGGTAAAAGTCTTCCTTTGGAGATGTTACAGATTAAGGATGTGACTTTTTCCCACACTGTGTAGTTTTAACCTTGCTTGAACAAAACATTGGTGGAAACTGTTCTGTTTAACCTTATTCAAATTAAAGGTCCTCCCTATTATAATCTTCCATTGTTTCCCAGCATATGGGCTTCTGAAAGTGAAGTGTATGCCTTATTATCATTCCCTAAAACCACCACACCACACACCTCCCCATGTTGTCATATTATCTTTGTCTTCAGCTCAGCATAGCAACACTGGACGATGTTCAGTCATGACTGTAGTTTTGTTCCCATCTCCCGGTTTGACTGCAACACTATTTCTTTGTGTGGTAGGACAATGCAGGAAACAATGTCAACTTCCACCTCCAGCCTCGCTTTTCTGCAAACTTATTTTAGCAAGAATATCATGTAGCTGGTTTGTGACTTACCATGCTCTGGGATAAGGTTCCCTGATAAGGGATAAGGTATTGCTGCCATCTTTAGTCCAGGCTAGATAAGTCTTTGTGAAAATAGCAGATTTTATTACAATGTTTTTCCTTCCCGGTGGAATTTTTTTTCATCAGTGAGAAAGATCAGGAAGAATTAGATAGATGTAAGAAGTGGCTGAATTTTAACATTTAGTGGGAAAAGGAAAAGGGAATATTTTTTGCATAGGTTTAGTTGCACTGAATAGATATGTTTTCTAGAGACTGCAGTGGTTGAATCATTTTAAGTTGCATGGGATCATAAAAACATATGAATATTTCCTTGTTTTGAACTATTTTCAATAAAAAAGAGACCATGCAATTTAATATCCCCCAATATGGCCACTGCCACTGCTGCATGGCCTCATGAACCATAAAGTTTAATACACGCAGTTGATGTGTTAAGTTCTGCGGCGTTGGCTGTCATTAGTGTGTGTTCAGTGGGTAATGCTTCCTTAAGCCTGCAACAGAGAGGTGCAGGCTGAAATGGAATCCTTGATTGTGCTTCTTTATATTTCAAACAATACTTTTATAATAGCTTGTATTCTACCTTCTTTTACAACATTTTTTTAAGCTGTAAGTTATGAGAGATTTTGAGACTTTCTTCTTTATCCCATTCATTATTATAAAACCTCTGTGCTCAGACTTTTCCTAAACTAATTCAAACACATAATCTTGAGAATACTTGTAAATTTTTTGAGAACCGTCTTTATAAAAAAGTATTTGGAAATAAATGTGCTTGCATCCAGTAAGTCCTTTTGAATTTTGAGAATTGGGCTGAAATAATATCTAGGAGTTACCAGATGAGGATGTAAAAACACTACTCTAACTACAAATGAAATAATTGTATGATTGTTTTACTCTAGAGTTTTTAAATATGATAGAGGAGATTTAAAGAAATTTCCAGATATTATCAGCTAAAGCAGTGGATTTTTTCTAGGGTTAAATAATTATTGAAGAAACAGCATGTAAAATCTAATTGACTTCAGTACCTCAAAGAACCCTGTTCTGGAGTTGTAATTAAACAGAATTAAGGCTACTATTTTTAAGTAAAATGAAAGATAGTAGAAGACTTCTTGTTACTGAACGTTTTCTCATGAACCTCTTGAGCCAATTTGCCTTTGAATGACCCATAAAAAGGAATGTACCAGTTAATATGAACCCGTGTAGTGTCCTGTCAAGCAATTAGTATTGTCTGGTCAGGCTACTTTTCTTGCATTTTGCCCACTAAACTCCTGTTCCATCAGCAAGGTAAGTTTGCCCTTGAAGAACCACTCTGCTAGTTCTCGCCTGTTCTGGAGCATTGTAATCCAGACTTCTGATTGTGTGAAATTTCAATTGTATGTAGATTCCCCACAAGAGAGATCCATTTGTTTCCCCTGGATTTATTTAGACTGCACTTGGATTCTGTAGGTTCAATTTGAAAGTTACATCCTTGTGAGATCAGAGAAAAGCTTAGTGCCATAAAGAATAATGTGAGAAATTTGCTTATGTCCTTTATAAAGAGAAAAATCTGAACAAATTGGCATGATACATTTATATATATGTATGTATATTTTGTTTTGTTTTGCACAGTTTCTTTCATAGCCTGCACAGTATTTGTTCTGGATATTTGAAGTTGGTATCTGAAAATATTTTTTTTCCTAATATCTAAATCTTAATGTGGGCCTTCTGGAGTGTTGTACTACCAGACCTGTTTCTACCAGAAATTTAAATATTTAAGCTTTGCAGATATTCATGGCGTATTTTTTGTCTTCCGTAACAAATTGATTAACTAGCATTGGTATGAATTTGGAGAACAGACCTGCAGAAAAGATAATTCAGCATTAGGAGAACAGCAAATTTCTTACCATTCTACTTCATGAAATTTAGGCAGCTTAGAGAGGTAATAACCAGAAATTAAGGATAGTATCAGATGATGATTAATATTCATCTGTGGGGGAGTGCAAAATCTGAGAGCTATTTGAAGCAAAATAACTTTGTTTTGAGTTACTGGAGCGCTCCTAGGCTTCAAGCAAAGAGGTGAGGAGGAACAGAGAGCTTGATTGTTATGTCCCTGATTCTCTGGGCATCTCTGTAGAGCACGGCACCAACGTGCCCAGGCGTCCAACGGTGCAGCAGAGCCCGAGAGCTCTGCATGAACTCAGCTCCTCCGTTTTCCCTGATTGGGAAGGGATGCTTGCTGAAGTGGTACCCAGAAATGTGTAAGAGGGCTGGGAAGAGAGATCTGGTTTGGCAGCACCTTTAACGTCAAAGTCTTCCTTATTCTTTGCATCGGGAACCTAGGAAATTTTCCCACCAACTTGTATTGGAGGCTATTTGATTTCCAATATCAAGAAAGGAACCCAATGCACAGGAGCTTTGTGTGCTGTTGTATTCTGTGAGCAATGAGGCCTTTAAGCCTCCCAGGAACTAGTTCAGCATCTATTCGGTTGCACAAAATCTTGTTTTGTACCCCTTCTATGTATTCCTTCTATGATCCCCACTTTTTACTGTGGTGTGCACAGGGGATATCATGGAATTAGTATGCGAACCATGCTGTCTTGGTCTCACGATATTCTTGAGCTCCACGATCGTGAGCATGAAGTTTTTGTGTGTGGCAATTTAAGTGTTTCACCCTGGAATCATGAAAGACTCATGGAAAACAGTTTTCTTATCGCAGGCTTCCAATTTCTGTACTCCATGTAAGCAGGCAAATACACTGTTCTTTCTGGGCAAGTGAAATATCTTTCAGGAATGTTCCTGGTGTATCACTATAAGGGTGTAAGTAAGTAAATAATAGTAATTTATGTATTTTATGAAGGGTTAAAGATATAGCTAGAAAAATCAATTTTCCTGATTTCCCCAACCCCAAGAAATCAGTATACTAGTAAGTCTAGCAGGCACTGATGTCATGCTGGGGTTATTTTATACAACGCTCTCCCTCTTCAGTGGATTGTTTTACTTCAGCCTCAGAACTTCATGGATTGACAAGACAACCATCCCTTAAAAAAGAGGCATTGTACTGTATGATTTTCACTTTGCCCTTTTTTTAGTGGCTGTTTTTGAAAGCCTTGTCAGAGGCTTCGGTACATTGCTGCCAGAGCTGCCTCTGCATAGCAAAACTCTAAAGGACTACAGAAATTTTCAGCTCACTTATGGTACCCGTGCTGAAGCTGCAGCATGTCCAGAAATTCCTACTCTTGTTAGGCCTGGGAATTCCAAGTCAAAGGTTTCACTAAATGCCGTTCTGAAAGAACTAGTTTTATATCCAGGGAGAGCGTGAGATGAAGCTCAATTTTCTTTGTTGTTTTCCTCTGGAAGACAAGTAAAAATGAAGAACATGTTGAGAGCATGGTGCTTTTCATTTGCAAAAGTCCTAATTAGCATTTTCTCTGCATGCAGTGCAGTATAATCAGCATTGGTTGCTGTCAGAAAATTCATGGGTCCATAGCCTCTACTCACTGAAAGTCCAGTATTTAGAAGTAAGTAATTAAGGTGACAAACAGTGTCTTTTCTTTTTTTTTTTCTTTCTTTCTTGAAAGGGTATGATGGAGAGAAAGAAATTGCTTTGCAATGTGAACAGTTAAAGGATGAGTTTTCAGAAAAATCTCATTTCAGGATCAAATCTTTAGATGGTGGCTCTTGAGCTTAATTGTGTCAGTATGGCTTCCCCCTTCTCCTTCCTTGATCCTGACAATAGATCTTCTTGGTTATGGGGCGAGGCATTCCTTGCTGCTGCTTTTTTTTTTTTTTTTTTTTTTTTTTTTTTTTTTATTTTTTAAAGGAATCTCAAGAAATTCAGGCAGAAGAATGTTCCAATAGGGAGAATTCAAACTTCCCCCCCCCCCCCCCCCCAACTGTTTGTTCTTGGAAATAAAAAGAAAAGGTTTCCTCTTGGCAGTATACCATGGCCTTTGTAATGGACCAGCCCAGCCCAAACCAGGAGGCAGGACCAGGGAGACTGGGGAGGGCTGGGGCTCAGCAGCAGGCACTGGATCGCCAGGGCCTTTCAGTTCCTCTTTAGATAAAACCATCCCTGGAAAACAGAGTAGGGATGAAAAGCTGGAAGATTTTGATATCCGTTGCATGATGGCATCACTGTCTTCAAAATTGCCAAGCTAATGAAGCCCGAGGGAATATGAGTTCAGGAAGGAAAATAGACTTAAACTTTCCCAGTATTTAATATTGTTAGGGGGCTTGCTTCTCAAAAGTAAGCAGTAATGTTTTCTTAGAAATCACTGCAACAGTACCAGCTCTGAAGCTGGTCTGCAAGAAATCCCAGTGAGTAAATGCAGGCATCACAGGCAATTGATTGTTTTAAATTCTTTACAAGAAATTATTTTTTGAAAGGCCCAAATCAAATGCATATCATGTTCATGCTTTTTCATGCAAGTTGCTTTTCTCAGAGCCTGTTTGTTTCCACACTTATCCTGTACAATATATTTTTTAGGGAAATACCAGGCAAAGTGTGACATTGTCTAGGTATAATTTACAGATTTCTTTACTTCACTAAAGAAAGTGCCAAATCTTACTCAACTATATTTATTGTTTCATTTCAAGTAAACTTACACAAACCAGTTTTCTAAGAAGTTGCAAGGCTCTTATGTAACTGAACAGTGACAATGAGTAAAACCAGAAACCAAAAGGATCCCTAAATATAGCTTATTATCCAGGCACTTGGGCAACTAGATATGTCTACGTGGAAAAGAGCCTCCAGTTAAGCTTGAGGGGTTTGGGTTTCTTTTCATATTTTTTGAACAGTGTTAAAAATGGGGGTGGGTGGTTGTGGGTTGGTTTGGTTTTGTTTTGCGTTTTTGTTGTTGTTTTGCTTTTTGGGGTTTTGGTGGGTTGGTTTGGTGTGGGGTTTTTTAAGACCACTTGTCCAAGTGCCAGAATCTTTGCTTTTAAGTATTTCCTCAGATTCTGATGTTGGGTTTGTTGTTGTTTCTGTTGAACTCTTAAATTCCTGTTACCTCTCTGATACTATTGCACGCTGTATCCTAAACATTCACTATTAGTGATTTTCAAAAACTCAACAGAATGAGAAATACCCAAATTGCAGCGTCTGGAAAAGCAAACAGCAGACTGGACAGGAGAATTGGTCAATCTCCACTAGGACAATTGTTATTTCACAACAACAACGACGACTGTTTTAAAAAATGATAATTTGCTGTTAAAGTCTTCTCTTGCGCCGTTAAGGTCTCCTGCAAACTGGGAGTTCTGCACTGTTAACTCTTGCTCGGAGTATCCCGGGAGACTCCTGCGGAGTAAATGTGCACGTTGGGGTGGAGGGGAAAGGATGGAGGCAGGGGTTGGGGGGGAGAGCGGTGGTGCTAGAATTGGGCCAATGTCTTCCATAAAAGATGTCAGTTAAATTTGGGCTCCTGTCTTCAGAATAAAAGCAATTTGCTTTTATCGCGTCTAGCCAGGGGTTTTAAGTAGCAAGCGCTGGTAATTTGGCGATTTCCTTTAAAGCAGCTAATCGCCCTGCGCTCCCTGCGGAAGGAAGACGCCGTCCGGCTCTCGCCGCAGCCGAGTCGGGCGGAGGAGCTGCCGTTCGGCACCCCGCTCACCGCCCAGCCCCGACCCGGGCCCTGCCGCCGGTCTGTCCCCGCAGGGCCACGGCGGCGGCTCCCGCCGGGAGGTACCGGCGTGTCCCCGCTGCCCCGGCAACGCCGGCAGCCGGCCGGGGCGGCGTCAGCGCTCGGGGGCGGCGGGGGCTGCCCCGCTGCGCACCATGTGCCTCCCGTGATTAGTTGTGCTTCACGCAGACCTCGCTGGCCAAGTGTGTTGGGAATAAGATAAGCTTCATTTGGTTTGTGAGTGGGGAGGGTCTGCACTTCTGCCTATCTTTTTTTTTTTTTTCCCCCCTCCTTTTTTTTTTTTTTTTTTTTCTCCCCTCCCCTGTCATAAGGAGCCCACAGTTTTCATAGGTGCTGGCAGACAATGGAGCTGATGTGATTTACACAGGAGGAGCTGATTAACAGAGTTGTGTGCTGCTCTATTTAAAAGGAAAAAAAAAATAGAAAAAGGAAAAAAGCCTGCAGTTCCCATGTGATGGGATCATAGCAGTGCTGTGATTATAGGGCAGTTGTTGTCAGATCTGATTGAGATAATTGCTTGCATTTTCCGAAGTTCCGTGAGCTTTAAGGATGCTTTCCAAAGGTCCTTTGAAAACCTTAGCTGGAATATATACACGTTGTTTGACCGGAGGGCTTTTAGAATGGCCTAAAATAGCCAAAAGGAGAAGTGGGATTTCTGTGCAGTAACAGTTACCAGGTAGTATTGGGGACTTTTGGAAAGATAAATCGCAGTTGGGATCAAAGAGCGATACAAAGAATTTGTATCCTTTGTGCGACTGCCTCTTTGTATTAAAGTAGGATACTGTAACTGTGCAGGTGCGGTGCCATGTGCATGACTAGCTGCATATATTGGTAGCAATTAGAAACACTTATGCTGCAGCAATAAGGAGAGGAGTGTGTTGGGCTGGATTTGAGTCATTCAAATCATAACAAAAAGAAGTCTTGTGTTGTTAAAACCTAGCTGCAGACTACAGTTGCTGCAGTAGAAGTATTTGAAAATGCTGAAGTTAAAGGCCTTCTGCTTGGATTACTGGCAGTTTTTGTGTCTCCAGCCTCTTCACGGTTTCTATAAAAGGTAAGAAAACATTAACTCTGAAATGCTTTTCAGAACCTGGTGGCTGCACATGATGCCACCAGTGCTTTTACTTGCTGTTCTACTCTGTTGCTGAAGGGCAAATATGCAGGGGAAAAGGGAGTGGTAGAGAATTAATGAGAACTTGTGACAAAGATTGTAAAGCTGCTTTTTTATTGCATTGATTATCAGCTACGTTTGTCTCTGTGCGTGCTGATGTGAAAGGTGATGATGCTGTTTGGTTTTAACATTTACTTTAAGTCACATCATCTCAGCTAAGACTCAATTAGTACTTTTTCTTCTCTGAAATGTTATCCTTAGGCACGGCAGCATGTGTTGTGTAGCGTACAGACTGTAAATAGCACTAGGAGATTAATTGAAATGTCACGGAAATTTATGTAATGCAGAGAAGATCTTTTTTTCCCAGAGATATTTAGTAATAGAATAGTTCATCTTTCATCTCCCTCCCAGCACAAAGTACGCATCACAGCCATTCAGAGCAACGGGCACTTCGCTTAGGCAGGTCTGACATCCGGCTTAAATGATTGATGGTGAACAGTGATCATAAAGAATAGGACTGGGTGTCAGATGCATTGAGCTTGTCTATTTAATGGAACAGCAAAATAAGCAATTCCATTTAACATGTCCCTGAACTTACCCTGATGCTTTTTAATCTAAACTTCTGGTTTTTTGCTCTTGATTTACACTACTAAGCAGAGGGAATTATATGTATTTGAATTTTCTGGGGAAAACGTGGGGGTCACTTTGCTGTTAACAAAAACCGTGCAATTCTTTAAAATAGGATTCTGTTCTTGTTATGGACACTTTCTGGTCTGACTACCTATTGTCAGACTACAGAAAGTGCTTTGTACTAAATGCTAATTGCAGTTGAATTTTTCATGCAGTGACTGAAGGCTGGAAAAGGGAACTGTTCCAATCTTTTTCAAGGTTTAAGGGGTGCCCCGCACACTCTGGCATTGAGTAATATAGGACCCTCATCTGTGACCATTGGCTTGTGAAGTTTCAAAAGATAGCTTTATTCTCCTCTTCTTGCAGCTTTTCACAGATTTCATTTCTAAGCCAAAAAAATTCCACCCTATTCCCAGCCATTGTAATGTCTTCCTTGCTGAGAAACCATATAAAATAATAGAAATGTAGCCAAACTGTTTTGACACAAATAAATACAACTAAACTAAAGCTTTATGTCTTGGATTCCTGGTGAAATCCCAGCTTTGTTGCAGATGAATTACTGTAGAGTTATTCTACATCTCCTAATGGAAACCTCTGTGGTATCTAAGGACTGCCCATTTATTTCCTTCCAGATAGTTAATTTATTTGTCATCAAAACCTAGATGTATTTGAGCCCTCCTCCTGGAGTGTGTTTGCGTGAACAGAAGTAAAAAGAGGACTCAAGTACTTAAATATCAGATAGAAGCACTTTGCTTTCATCGTTTTGAGAACAGGAAAATTGAAGGAAAGTTGCAACTTTCTCATGTTTTAAAAAGGGAAAAAAACCCACCACAAACACGCACACACACACACACACACACACCCTTTCTTGAGACTTACTTTCAATTACTATTTATTAGTAATTGAAGATAAGTTAAAATCCTCTTGGAAAAGAGGCAAGGGGCTGTGGGGAAGAGTTTTGTGTGTGCCTAAGTGTATATATTTCTTATTTTTATGTATAAAAACCAAAACAAGATTTGAGTAGCAATTTCATTACATGGGTCTTACTACACAAATTTTTAGTGTCAGTGTTAGGGTTATTGCCCCCCTCTGTTATACCTCAGTGGTGTAAGGGAAGATGTATCGAAGGATGCGGACAGGAGCAAGGAGCAAACTTCAGACGCCCCTGTATGACATTCCCTCGTGCCACCACTCTCACCTGGTGACCAGCCACGGCTTCAGAGATGCAGTACCAAGTTGTGGGGGCAGCAGTACCAAACCCCTAAGCCTTCCCTGCGTACAGGTAGTGCTGTGACAGCAGGTGACCTTTCAGAGCAGACACAGGGTTGCTGTGGAATAGCTGCCCACCTCCTCCTTAAGCCATGTGTTCCTGATCCTCTGGGGTGACTCAGAGCCTCATTGCTTGGCCATGAGAGCTCTGCTCATCGCTCCTCGTGCGCTCACCCTCCCCAGCAGCGCTTAGCAAGCCGTACGTGACAAGAAATGTGACTGTTCTCTTTCCTTTTGTGGACTGAGCAGAGCATGACTTATTTTCAGTTGCAGTCAGTGCTCAAAACTGTGGTAAATGTTTCTTATTGCTTCAGAAAGCCACAGCTTCTCTGTGGCTTTGCTGCTCCATGTTCAGAAACCAAGCTGTCTTTTTCAGCTTTTGTTACTCAGGGGAGTCTTGCGGGATAGTGTCTGTTGCCTGACCTGGACAGTTCTGATTTATGGTATAATTTTGTCTTGCACTGGGAGCCACTTGCATGGAACTGTGCATCAGTATTGAAATCCATGGAGTTCAAGAAAAGTCTGCGCAGGGTGCCTAGCAGTGCTCGTGCTGGCTGTGTGATAGTGTGCACACACAACACGTACACCCTGAAGTGGCGGGATAGGGCTGGCGAGCTATGTTGCTAAGTGTGCTTTTTCCTCAAACCCTTGAGAACGAGATGGTACCGAGAGGCTCAGGCAGACTGTGGTGGTGGCCTGTCCCTGCAGCCCTGGGAGCAGGAGAGGAGGACAGGGCGCATGAGCAAGTCCCCTCGCCGCCTGTGGTTGTAGTGCCAGTTGGGGCACGGCAAGAAAACAGTGATTCTGGGTGATGGGACAGAGTAAAACTAGGAGCAGTTTTGCCTTCTGAGGTGCTAGTTTTCAAAGGTATTCAGGTATACAAGGTAAAACTCCAACTCCAAAGCTCTTTGTAGCAAGCCGTGCATATGACGTTCCTACCGAGAAGCCCAGCTCAGGGCAGGCACCCAACATAGGGTAGAGGGCTTCTGCAGAGTGTGCACTCCTCCGTGAGAATTGGTTCAGTGAGGTTTATTTCCTCAACACAGCAAGGGAAAGGGGGAAATAGGACAAAATAAACCAACTGCACTTTTAGTCTGTTTCTTAAATTTGGCAGTGGCTTCAGTAGCCAGGACTTTACCCATTGCATGTATGTTCACAAAACAAAGTTACTGCAAGGTAATGATGCTGATGCCTCCAATAATGTGTATATAAACCTACAGCCTGCTTTTCTCCAAGGTGTAGCAGATTGTATGCAGCAAACTGGGGGGGCTGGTGTAAGAAACCTTGTCCAAAAAATGTTTGGTAATTCACTGATTTATGAAAATCAAATTTCAGCTCTCTGTTGCCATCAACACTGAGTGCATTTTGGTCAGTGCTGTATAACCCCTCCCTAAAGTGCTGGGTTTCGGTATCCTTTGAATACAAATACTAGAAGTGTAGAGATATATTTCTATAACAGATGAAAGTGTAAGATGAGCAAATCACTGTAGGGTTTCTGTGGGATTTTGAGGATGAGTGTCGCATGCTTTACTCAATGGATTATTATAAAATCATGTGACTTCAGGTTTAGCATGTGAAAGTGAAGATTTTCTTTAGCCAGTGGGTGCATCGTGCTGTGCTTCTGCCAGCTGGTGTGTAATAGCCCAAGCGAGAAATTGTTACCATTAGCATTGCATTAAAGATAAAGCGTAAGGTGAGAAAATTGTGACTGCCAGTGAAGGCAACTATAATCTGTAGTTTGGGGAGGATTTTTCCTTCCAGAGTATCTTCTCTCTTCTTGCTAAGATAATAGTATTTTAAAAAACATAAAGGGCCATGTTTGTAAAGGCTGTTGTACTGGAATCCAGTTGCTTGACAAATGAAACAGTTTGTAAATTGTTTCTTCTTACCTTTCACTTTTATTTCATCAGTTTGATCTCTCTAAAGGACATATGAGTCTCTTACAGAACAACTAGGGCCATTTTTAACAAGCATCTGATTCCAGCCACACCGATGGAATAAGTGAGAGATGACTGGTTTGGTTTTTTTTTTTTTTTTTTTTTGAAGCAGGGATTAGTTGGAATTGTTTCTGCTCGTCTTCAGTTGGGACTGGCAATTCCAACATTGTGATTCAGGAAAGATTGAATCTCATGCTTAAGCCCATCTCTGGGCAAGAGTAGGTCTGTATTGTGGTATATGATTCAGTCCCGTTAGGATGTTTCAGTGATGATTATAAATGAGAATGCTTTCATGAATTTGCTTGGTAGCTTATTGCTGCCATACTAGAATATCACAAAGTAACCAAGTGTCAGAAGCCACTCAGAGCCACTCTGATCTTGCACTCTGCAGGGCACCTGCAGCTCTGGGCTCATCCTCTTTCCCACTCTGTTATCCAAACAAATTCGTAGCATTTGAGGCCATTAAAGGAATTGCCAGCCTTAATTTAGATGCAGTTTCAAAGACAGCACATGTGCTTTAAATGATCTATGTCAGGATTGTCCTCTAGGTTAACTCTTTGTTAAAAAGAATGTGCTTTGATAGTCTTTGTTCCTCATTTCTGGTGTTAACAGCATGGACTCTGCATCTAGGATTATGTGAGGTGGGTTCAGATGTGCCAGATAACATGCTTGCTAACAGGCACAGAGCAGTACTGCTGTTCCCTTTAAGAAAAATGCAGCGTAAAGAAAGATGCAAGGAGCTCCATGGTCGTGCGTTACTACATAGTTAAAGGGAATGCTATTGTTAAATTAATTACTTAGAAACAGATTTAATAAAGGGAAAAAATAGTTATAGATGGTGTGTTATATACAATACTATAATCCTGTATTCCTGGAAGCGATAGCTGTATACTAGTTACAAATCTCAATAACAGTGAGCAGGGAGGAAAAATCCTGAGGTTCTAGTTCATGAGAGATCAGGGAACTTCTTTTGCACACTTATGGACAGTGATGTCGGTTTGATTTGCTTCTTGCTGTCATTTAAATTATGAGCTCCTTTGCAATATCTTGAACAAAACAATAGCCAAGTGGGTGGGAAAAATTACTGAAGCTTTGTCTTGAACTTGCATTTAGAGTTCACCATATATGTTGTTAGAAACAAATAGTTTGCTTCACTTGACAGTGACTTCATCCAGAGCAGGGCTGAGTCATATGCCTATAGTACAGCTCTTTCTCCTGAGGTTTGTGTTGGCAACGTTTATGCAATTGCAGAGCAGCTGAGACCATAAAATTCTCTCCTCCTCCTTATCCCCCCAAATCCACCATCCTTATGAAGTATAGCCTGCAAACAGTGCAGACTGCAGTATTCCCACGTTCAGCATAAAAATCATTAAGAGGAAACCCTCAAATAAATACACAAAGTAGCAAAATGCCTTAAAAGCAATCAGAGGACTTGTCTACACTCAGGAAACTAAAGTGATTTCATGTTGAGAAATTTAAATTAAAATACCTGAAATACCTGCTAATCTTGTTGAAGCCTTCATTGTACTGTAATTAATGCTACTTGTATCTAAAAGAGGGTCTTTGTGCAAGTGTTCAAAACACATTGTTCCTATGCCTTAAATTCATACTTCTGGTTTGTCTTAACTTTCCAGGGTGCTCTTCCTTCCTACCTGGTGAGCAGTCATCTTACAGGATCCCTTAACTTTCCATCCTCTGATCTCACCGAGGTGTGCTGTGGCATTGCTGAGCAAAAATCCTGTGCAAATATATAGGGCTGTGTGATGTGTCTCCCCTTACCACTGCTGTAACTGATAAACTGAGTTTCAGACTGGAGACAGTTGTCTGTGTACATGCCTTTCTTTTTCTGCCTCTCTGCAGCCTTCAGTAAGTGAAGGCTTTCTGAAGCCTTCCTTTACCCCCTTCCCTCTCACTCAGGAGCCATCTGGAGTCCTCAGGTTCTCCGTTCTTCGCATTCGTATGGATTTTAACCTTCCACAAACAGAGCTTCAAAGATTCATGTTAGGGTTTTGAAGAATGGTGGTATCTGTGCTGGGGCTGTCACAGAGGCGTAGCTGGTGATGCCTGCCCTTTCGCTGCCCCCCTAGAGAGCACGTTGTTTGCCAGGCTTTTCTTTCCCTATCTGGTCTCTACTGTATTTAGATGCAACTGATGGGCAGCCCCTAGAGCAGTCACATTTTAATTGTGCGTTTGGCTATGCGCCCTGCAGAGGGGGATTGGAAGCTTTCTGAATTTCCTTTGATAGTCTTCCAAGATTAAGTCACAGAAAAGGGAGTCTGGGAGCACGGTGGAGGCCTGGAGACATACGAGGAGTCTGGCAGAAGCCGCAGCTGGAGGGGTACTGGAGGGGCCTCCTCGAAGCAACGCAAACTTGCCAGCTTGTTGGGGATGTCCTTTATCAAAATGCCAAAATCATGCTGACTTTGTTCCGCAGAAGGACTGGTATGTGGATGTCACTGCTGTAAACTCCCGGGAAACACTGTGTCTTGCATACTTATAGGAATGTTTGTGAAAAATCAGAAAAGGAAGTTTAAAAGGGAAGGAAAGAAAATACAGTGAAGGCTGAGGAAGAAATGTGCGGTGAAAATACTGAGTTTCAACCCCTTCTCCTAGCTGGTAAAAATGCTGACTTGTAAAAAGTTGAAGGTTTAAAGATATCCCAAATTGTCTAAAAATCCAGAATGCTTTTCAATCTAAAAATTTAAAACCCATCTATTTGCAAGGCTCCTTTCAATCCTTAATTGGTAATAGCTGTTGTATAAAGGGAATGCTACCTAAGTTAAAAATAGGTCTGGAACTGTCCTGACAACCAAAACCAAGCAAGCTCTAACGCTTGCATTTTCCTTTTGTCAAATGACCTATAAATATAATCTATATAATAATAGACATGCTGTTAAATTCTGTTTTGTGATCATTTTGTCCTGGTAGAAACTTCAAGAAAATAAGCAGATTGCCACCTTCACTCTGGAAGGCTGCAGTATACTCGTTTTCCCTCTCTTCATAGGAATGTTACACTAACCTAATTTAGGATGAGCCTATGCGCAGTTGAAGTAGTAAGATGATTTTAGCTGTGTAAAGTGATGCATGCATCCGGAGCACATGACTTTATCAAAAAGGAGATCAGATAAGGTGTCCTGGGTGCTTGGTTTCCCTGAGCCACTTCACGGTAACTTCCGTGACAGGGGCTTGACACTCTCAGCTCCTCTCCCTGGCTGTACCAGCAGAGCCCTCTGCTTATCATGCAGGCTTTTATGCAAAATATGAATGAATCTCAGGAGAGGGCAGACTAATAGAATGGGAGACTCCAAATTAAGTGCTGTCTTTCTATTAATATCATTTAAAAGTAATACACCACCTACAACTTGTGAAGGAACCTTAGCTCTAGCATTTTTAAATACTTAGTGATGTACCTCCCCTGTAATATCTTTGCCTGCAGCAGCTTTGTTTCCAGTGTAAAAACCACAAAATAGATTGAAATCCCCCAGTTCGTTTCTGTTCATTACCGCCCTCCTCTCCAATATTTTTTAATTTATTTTTTTAAGAATCCTCAAGTACTCTCCATCCCATAGTGGGCAAGTAGTTGCTCTGGGTTCTCTTAGCAATCAAAAACATTGGGAGAATTCTATTATTGTTACTAAATGTGTGGTATGTGCTTGGAAGTGGCTAAGTTGAGGGCTCTGACAAACAACTTCTAGTCAATTCTGTTCCAGCGTTTTGGAGATATTGATTCTTCCAATTGTTTTTACTCCCCTGCAACAGCTCACCGCTTCTGTGGGCAATCAGCAAAACAAAAAAAGTGTGTCTATCTCAGCTGTTTCAGGTTGCCTTGGTGCAAACTCACCTGCCTCAGCGGTTTTGGCCGGTGCTCCAGACTGCAGATCAGAGCAGCTGAGCAGCAGACAGTCCTTTATGCTGACTCTGCAATAGGCAGCAGTACCCTGTCAGCGAGGCAGGGATAGCTCGGGCTGGAGGCATCTTCAGTGGCCTCAACTATTTGCTCAGTTCTCATAAAGCACTTGAGAGTGCCGGTATCATAGCATCGTCTTTGAATTAGTGATTGCGGCTGTTTGAATTAAAGATTTCTTCCTAAAAAAGAAATTGGGAATTGCTTTCCCTGTTTTGCAGACAGTGAAATGCAGCTCCAAGAGACCTGGGCTGTCTGCTCAATCTCGAAATGTGGAAATAATCTGGGGGGAAACCTAAGGACAATGTAACCTTTGGATGCAGGGGGCAGCACTTCATGGTTGTGCCTATTAATACATCCACTGAAAATAAAACAGGTACTCGGTGTCCTGGGGAGATATAACGATGCTGAGTTTGGAAAAGGCAGCGTACTGAAGTGGGAAGAAATTTTGGAAGGAGGCAGAACTTCTTGCACCTTCCTGTTGCGAGTTGGCAGCACAAAGACAGCTTGTAGTATGTGAACCATTAGCAGGACACTGTTGTGGGTCCAGACACAAGAGTGCTGACATGGCTACTGAGAATGAGAGTTGTGTGGCAGATGCTTGCAAGCAGGGCGTATCTAATAAAGGTTTCCAAGGAGGATAATGGGAGGGGAAAAAAAAAAATTCAGCAAACTAAGTATATCTGTTTGGGGAGTTCTGCCTCATACAGAGCATGGTCCCACGCACAGTGTGACTGGGTGGATGCAGTGATGTCCTGTGAATGGAATCTGTTGTTTTATTTCAAGGGGAAGAGATAACTGAAGTTTTCATTGCCACACCCAAAGAGGAATAATAAACCAGCCAGGCAGCAACTGTCTCCAAACAGCCCTCGTTACCAACCCACAGTCTCTGCATTGGCTGGGATTTCTTGGCCAAGCGCACAACTGTGGGAGAAGATTGTCACTGGAATCGTTACAATAGATTATGATTGATGTACAAAATGGAAAAATCCATGTCAAAGACAGACATGATGCCAAATGGCCCCTGCAGTGCCGGGGCTCATCTTGACTTGTCATACAGTGAAAGCAAACAAGGCTTCAAAACAGTGAAATCATTTGATATGCTAATCTGTGCCTTGTTTCAGGCATAGTAATGTCACTGTGAACAAAGGAAAAGAAAGTAAACAGCTAAGACAAAAGGGACTTACTGTCTTATTGCGCTGGAAAAGTTCCTCTATTCCTGAATAAGACTTTTCTTAATAGTAAGAAATAGTTGATCAGTCAGTTTCCTCTTTGATATCCGTTCTGTTACCTCCTTGGTAATCATATTACAAAGGAGCTGTTTTTAGAAATGGCAGCCTATCATGGGAGACAGAATTAGCCATAGGTTTTGATTAATCACCAGTTCTTCACATCTGTGTATGTACAGAAATCATCAGCTATTAGCTGATGCTGTTAGCACCCGCACTTGGTCAAATCTAGCATTGTTCTCCCTGCCTTCCCGAAGCTTTCCAGGATGCTGTTAGGTTTAAGCATATCTCTCCAATATCATTTCAAGGAGCATTTCACAGCAATCTGTTCTTCCTATATACACCTGAATAAATAGCATTTATTTACATCCAAGATTTAATCACGGAACTGAAATAGAGTGATATTAACTCATTATGTGATTTGCATAGTATTCAGCATTTTCTGGATGTATATTATTTTGTCTTTGCAGGTTGTCTGTCAGTTCTATATTCCACACTAATGCGTGCCGTTCCCTGCAGAGTTAATGCTTGCTTAGTGGAGGGCTATCTTGGTTTTCCTAGGTCTCATTGGGAATTAGTGGACAAACTCAGTTCATCAGAACAGGAGCTGAAATACTCTCTACACTACTTCATAAATAGTCTTCTTACCATGGGAAATGCTGCAGCAATGATTTAAAACCAAACCAAAAACCAACCACCCACACACAAACCACCCCACAGCATCTCACTTGTGTCCTATGCTGCTATCACGTGTTACTTTAATCCATGTGGTCATTAGTGGTGCGCAAATTTTAGAAACATGGATGAAGGTGATTAAAATACTATTTTCTTGCAGATCTCATCCACGTTAATCTATCTTTAGAGACAAATAAAAATACTAGTTCTGCAGATGATGATAATATCAAAATATTGCAGCTGCAGGTGAATCAAGGAACGTATAATCTAAATGCATCAATTACATTGAAGCCTCAAGTATAAACTCAGCGAGATGTTGACACAACTGAGCATGCAGTTTGATACCTCTCTGCTACACAGAAAATAAACTACTAGTTTTATACTCTGTATATAATGTATATGTTTATGCTAAATGAAATATTTCAAATGTACACCATACAAAAATCAGAAAATCTATCTTGTAGGCACTTCATCTCTGAAATTTGCAAGTTAACGTAATGGTCAGGGTTTAGCTGGTCTGCTTGAACTTACATAGCTTTTTCCATCATTGAAATGTATTTAAATGATTATGTTAAGAACAGAGGTACAAGTTTTCTAATGTAACTTTTCTTCATTAAGCCTACTGATTTAAAATGTACAACATGCTGTGGAACTTGTTCTGACTTTTTTTATGAGCTGTGAATAGCTTGCTCCAGAACAGTTATCAGAAAACCCCCGAAAAAAGAAATATATTTCAGAATAGCAGCTAACAGCCACGAGATCCTAGATAAAATGGTCTTACACAAAATGGAGTTGTGCAACAGAAAACAGACACTTAATCATAAAAGTGTACAGTTCTATGAAGACTTAGCATGAACTTAGTTTCTTGCTTAATTAAGTTTTAGAATATAAACATGTATCTAATGTCTTTGATCCAGAGGAGTCCCCGATATTCGTGCTGTTGACCTCTTTGTAGAGAAGAGAGTGTGGTCTTGTGGGCTGAGCAGAGGCTTAGGAAGTTTTAATCTGTCATAGCAACAACGCTAACTTTCAGGGTGGTCTTGGAGAAACCAGGGCAGAATTTAAAGGGCTTGTCCTTCAGTTAAAAAGACTAACAATAATTACCACAACAATATTAACACAACTAAGGTTGATTCCTTGTGAGTGTGTGTTGAGGCTTAAATTCTCTTCAAACTTTTGGCAATAAATGCTGTGTGTTTAAACTTACTCCTAGAAAAGCTATGGGCAAAATTCTTCAACTTGGTAAAAAAAAAAAAAAAAAAAAAAAAAGTAAATATTTGTTTGCTCATAAATCCCTATAATCATGAAGAAATTGCATGCTACATAATGTATGGGGTTTGGTTATTTTGAGGGGTATATACTGTCACAAAGACAAAACCCCATTATCACTTACCTGTCCACAAGGTTTCAGTGGAGAGAATTCCATGTGTATAATGAATAAGTTGGGCTTTGGTTTGGGTTTGGGGTTTTTTTAAATCAGATCTTGCCATTTTATTTTTGATGGAATTTAGCTGATGTAATCAGCTCAGTGTCATAGCTGATATTCACAATTGAGAGTCATAACTTCATCTGTGTTCACATACCGCTTTGGAAAATGACTCATTTACTTCTTTTGGCACTAAAAAGTTTATTGCAGTACACAAGAAATTTTTGCAAACAGTTGAGAGTTTATTCAGCCTAAACCATTTGATTTAGCGTGTATTTGGTAAGCATTTACAGTTCTTGTAAGTGAATTTCTACAGTCATGTTACTGGACTGTTTTTTTGAAGTGAAATAAATTAGAATAACTTTTCATAGGTGCTGCATAGGTAGGTTTTTCTTACTTGACAACTTGGAACAATATCGTATGTAGCTTTCTGAACAGCCTCTAATAATCTCTTCTGGCTTGCAAATAATGTAAACAAGGAGTCGTGTAAATCATGAAGAAAGAAGTAACCCGAGACTTCAGATGAGAAAGCTGGCTTCTCTCGGAGTTCATTTGAGTGGAGGTCGGAGGAATCACTTGGAAATCGTGAATCAGTGCTTGGCTGCTGCATGAACCTTGGACTAACTTTGTCGTGTGCTGCTAAACTGACTTGTTCCTTGAGTTACTTGGAATCGTTTTCACTTTGCAAACACTTCAGAGAAGGTCATGAAGGGAGATGGCAGTGCAATGTGGAATCTGATGTGGAAATACTGCATTTCTGTCAGGACAATCAGGTACGGTAAGAATATATAAATATATGTATTGTTTTGTGGTAAGTCTGAAAACTGCATGCGTTAGAGATCGACTGTCCTACTACTTGTACTCTTTCTCCCTGCATAGTTAACTCTAAGTAGACTGAGATGATTATTTGGCTAGATTCTTACTTGTGCTCATACTAAAGCTGTGAAAAGAAAAATACAGGGTTATTGCAAGAAATCTTCAAGGAAAGTGAAGTTTTCATGATTTCAGTGTCTTAGAAATACTGGCAAAAGTTCGAATGTGGAAGAAACCTTATTTTCATGAACACTTGCCTATCAAAATCTTCTATTTACTCTGTCTCTCAAATCCAGAGGTACCGCATGTGTTCGTAGTGTACCACAAGCATCGTTTGCTTCAGACAAAGGGGAAGGGGGCAGAAAAGAAGGTGGCTTTTATGGCTGAATAAAACTCTGAAGTTTCAAATATCTCTAAGCCAGGGTGGTGCTACAATCTTACCTGTGTGCGGTAGTGAAAACGCAGCCGACTTAAACAAGATGACAGGCTGGGGCTGCTGTGCATCGCTGGTCACATTCTTTGAGTGGTTCGTGTTTGACATGCTGCACGCTCCCTGCCAAGCGCAGTTGCTGAGGATTCCAGTAGAGCTTATTCCAGGAATGGAGCTATTAAGCGAGATGTTTGGTGATTCTGCGTTCTCACAGCAATTTTACATATTTAAAAATAGCTAGCCATTTTCATGCTGTAGTTTCTTCATGTTACACGGTTATATGATTTGAATGGTACGTTTTGTCGTGCAAGCTTCCCTTGAGAAATCACATAATCTAAGTAATTACTGCATTTCACACTGCATAATTATTCTGTGCTGAGGAAATCGTTTGGAGAGCCTGAATTCCTGCATGAACTTTCATTACAGCTGGAATGGGACTGTGCAGAGCTTTTTATCATCAGGATACTGAAATAAAGCTAAAAGTCCCTTAATTTCCAGCAGACAGAGAGTCAGTATAATAGAAACTGAAAATAATCCCTGAGAGAGGCTTCAGTTAAGATAAGAATCATTTTATTTACAATCTGGGTCTAGAACCAGAAGCAGAGGGAAAGCCTGCAACAAACTGGATCAGTGCTTACATCCAGAGAAACAGTCTTTACAGCACAGATGTTCATCCTGACCTCAGTACTGCTGGAAATGTCTGAGAAAAGTCCTGTGTAAAACCCCAAAGTTATGTAAGATGTATGTTCCTACTCAGACTAAGCTTCAAAGGTTCCTGGGAGCACTTGGGTGTGGCTGTTTTATCTGAAGTTTAACATGCAAGTTGTGCTTACCTGTGAACAGCCACTTGTCTCTTTTATCAGTGACCTCACTGCTGTTCAGAATATGTAAGTTGAATATTAGCTTAATTGCTTACAGCAGGGCTTATTTATAAAGCAGCTTGCGGGCTCCCACAGCTGGTGTAATGCAAAGTAACGTTCCTCTCTGGTACAGCCCTATGAGTATTTTCAATTAACATTTTTGGTTGTTTTAACAGATCCTATTTTCTTTGGCAGCAACACCCAATGAGTTTGGGAGCATAAAAAAAATTGTTTTTCCTTTGTGGAAAAAGATCTCTACTACCTTAATTTGCTTTTCTGATATCCTTCAGAAATCCCAAAACTCTCCTTGCATTTTGGAAAGCTTCTGTTCTGGCTCACGTTCTTATCCACCAAGTATGAGGCTATACCAGTCTTTCTCCCTACCCTTCCCTTTCTAGAAAACTGTGAAGCCCCTGCTGGAGATTTCAGTCAGCCTCAGTGTGTTTTGTACCAGTCGAGTCAGTTTGTTTTTTCCCTCTGCATGTAAGCTGCCCAGGTAAAAGCATTTCTACATGCCCTTAGTGCCGCCGCACTGAACAGCAGTGTATTGCACTGACTACACTGGGCCGGTTGTACTACAGCTCCTTACGTATGCGCGAGGCCTGAATGAGGGGTTTTGTGTCTCCCTGAGAAAACAGTCCCACTCCAAAAGGAAAATTATTCTTAACGGGGGTTTAGGGTTGGTCTTGTTTCCATTGGACTCCAACAACTTTAAAAAAAATATTTGACTGAGTCTTTGTTGTCTGTTTTAATTAGACTGTGTGGCTTGGGGGCAAAGAGATTGTCTACATCCATGTATATGTGTTTAAGTTTACGTGTCTAGACCTTAAAATCATAGGGTCATGCCTGTCAGCGAGGTGAAATACATGTGTAGTACTACAGGGAAATGCAGTGGTTTGTTTTTTGCATAGGGGAGCTTCAGGTAGTGCTGGAATAAGCTGAGGAGAGGGCAGGACAGTATGATGTGGAAATATACTGCACTGTCTAAATGATGTCTTTTTGAATTCTGTGGAGTATTGGCCTACTCCTAGAGCAAAACTGCAAAAATTCTAAAGATGAAGGGATTTCAGCTTTACTAACGTACCACAGCTGAGCTTGTGGCACTTGACATGAAACTTCCGTCCTTTCAAAGAGCTCGGTTCCCTGAGCCCATGTGAAGCCTACGATATTATCAGGTTGTGTCCCAAGGCACACTAGGAGAATCAGGGTCTGGCTGAACAAGTGGGAGATCCCTGAGCCCCGGGATGGTGCCTACCTGGAGCTGGTGTTCCCAGGTATCCAGGGCAAGAGTTGTCGTTCCTGTCCAGTTTGCACTGCGTTTATGGGATATAGGGCCATTAGCCTCTTCCCTTGGCCAGGGCAGTCTCCCCCAAGGCCAGCAGTGACTCAGGGCACACCATGGTATTTCCGACTCTCCTTGGTGACAGCAGGCACTACCTGCACAAGAGGTGTTAAGTGTCCCTGCCTAGAGCACTGCAAGTTGTCTCTGGTATTTCTGGCAAGGGGAATAATGGTGTTTGTCACCGGCACAATTCCTGAGAGAGGGGCAGAGCAGTGTGAGAGGCTGCTGTCACAGCACAGCCACCGCTTCACTCACCCTTCTCCCTGAACTCGTTGCTGTCCCAGTGTGTGTGCGCGGAGGGCAGAGTGCCCTTCCCACTCCTCGGAAGTTCACTGCGAGGGAATGCTGCGCTAAAGAACAGTGCTTTCCTCTGCTGGTGAATCTCCACTTGTGATGGTATTCGCAGGTGGAAAACTCTCCCAAAATCAGAGAGCTGGCAAAGCATGAAAGCAGAACCGGGGTTAAAGCATCTGTACTCATTCTCTTCTGTCCAAGTTGCACTTTAGTAACCCACCATAGCTGGGGGACAGGCAAATATAGAATTAGGAAATTGTTTGTCAACATATTCAGATTAGCCGTTGTGTTTATAGGGTCATGTCAGTATTAAAACAGAGGAACATGTGTTATATAAAGACTAGGAGCAGATCCGCTGCATGTGGAATTACTCGTTCCCTCAGTAATGTGCTATATGCCAGCCAGCCTGTAAGGATGGGGTTAGTGGTTGGAGGAGCAGACTGGAGCCATCTGAATCAGCAGATCCACAGCCCACAGAGAATAAATTAAAGGGTTTATAATAATGTAATGCATAGTTTTCGGCTTGCATCTTAAAGTTCCATTTGCAAGTAATGGAGGAAAACAGTCAATAGTTAGTTCTTAGTGCTCTACACATCTGGAAAAAAGTAAGAATTAGTCCTCAGTATGAGTTGTCATGGAGTTTCTTCACTTATTTTCCTTCTGCTACAAACATTTTCCATCTTGGTTCGGTCATACTTTATTTTTAGTTGTCTGCTTTGGGTTTTTTCCTGAAGACTGACAGAACAGTGCTGCATTTTCATCAAGGAAAAATAACACCCTGACAAGTGAAAGGGTCTCAGTTGGGCTTTAATTGCCTTTTGGGCAGCAGGAGCTACTGTAGCTGTGTAGGGGAGGGGCTGTCGTGGAAGTTTGGAGCACATAAAGGCAGTTTGGTGTATCCTGTGTAGGGGCTTATTCATAAATGTTCTGAGTGTCCACACTGCATCGTGAAAGCTCAAACTACTCTAAATAATCATTTAACAGGGGTCAATGTAAAGGAATAGTGAATACCTTGGTCCCCAGTTCATGTTCAGTGATGGTATTGCCCCATGTATTACTGTAGCTCGTGCTTCCAGACTGCCCGTGCACGATGCCAGCAGAGGCGTTGCACAGCCATGCAGGAACGCCAGCAGGAGAAAAAGGGGTGCTTTTCCATCCAGGCGGTTGCAGTGGTAGGGTTCACCACAGGACCCCACAAAAAAGCTTGTGTTCGCATTGGGCAAGGGAGCATAACAAGCAACGGATGGGGAGAGCAGGGGGACGCAGTGCTCACAGCTCGAGTGTGACTTTACCCAATGGAGTTGGCACCTTTCATTGAGGTCAGACATAAACAAACTGGGTTTCCTATAGCTATTTTATGGCTGAAACACTAACAAGAATTACGAAAAACTCACTTCTAAGATTTAAAAAACCCCAACGTCTTCCATGTTGACTCCTTTATCTCCAGAGGGTGTTTACATTTGTATTCAGTTTGTGTGGGTTTCTTTGTCATCTGCAAAATGCTGCACTTGAGAAGTTACAAGAGAAAACTGAATGCAAGTCATCATTAGCAGATTGGACGCTTTAATCTTCATATAGCGCATGGCTTTCTATAGCCATTAGTCTTGTATTTTAATATAGTACAACTGTAATTACCCTAGTGCAAACCTTCCTTTGGGTTAAAAGATCTCTTCAGTATGATGATGCCAAGAGCCAGACAGCACTTAATGAATTTTTAATAAGCTCTTGATGCCAGTATAACAAATCATTGTGAGGTTAGGATGAAGTTGGTATCTTTAGAACCTTGTGTTAGGAGTGTGTGAATGTGTCCAGTACGTTTTGCATACCAAAATACATTATTTGAGTAAGGTCTGTCATGTTTCTCTTGTTGTCTCTGGTCTATGCATAGGAATCTGGAGAGGAAATCACAATGACATGAATTCCTCTGAGCTCAGCTGCTCTACCTAAAGCAGACTTGTTCAAGGGGTGAATTACACATTGCTTTGGATTTGGATTGATATTTTTTTAACTCATTTAACTGTCTTTAAATGTTGCTTGTGTTCAGCTAGAGTGTGTCTCTGTTTACACGGCTGGATTATTTCAATCTGATTGTTAATATAAATTAGTGGTTTGTGATTTAAGTTCAGGAAGGGCACAGTAAGCTTAAACAGGTTACGGATTACGGATCTGTTAAAGTAGAGGACCAGAACCTCATCAGGTCCTTTTGCTTTCTTTTTTTTTTCCTGTGAGCACTCAGTAAAATGATCCTAGTCAGTATTTTCATGTGCTCTTTTTGTCTTGCCCCATGATCTCTTTGTCTTTGTGTACCACTTGCTATATTATTGCTAAAAGCTAAAAACGTATAGGCAGGGGCTGTTAGAGGCAGTAGGTAATTTAAGTTTAATCCTTGCTTGAGTTTTAGGATAAAAACTACCACAGAAGTTGCAATATTTGTGCATATTTAAGCCTTTCTTCACATAGAAAACTCTCAGGTGAGAGTCCACTGCCTGGGAGGAATACAGAAACTCTCCGTCCAGCAGCGCGTGTTGTTTGTGTGTTCTCCTGTACGAAAAGGCAAGGTACCTTATGGACTTAAAGACTGTGTGTTTAAGAAGGGTCAAATAATTGCAAAATGTGGAGGTGATGGACCATTGTGAGATCTGAAGGCTGGTTTTAGTCACTGCCCACATCAGTTTTATCCTAAAAGTTCTGTTCTTTTATTTTAGTTCTGTTCTATTTATTTTAGTTTGGGTTTAAACTATGCCGAAGCCCTGTCCTTTCATGACGCAGCGTATAACCATATGCATTGAAACCCTAGAAGTCCGAAACACAATCCAATCCAAGGCAGTCTAGAGAAGTTAACAGACCGTTTTATTATTTATTTACACAGCCCTTTCAAAAGAGCTTGTTGATGCAGAACCATAGATTACTGAGCTGGTAAAATTGTTTGTCTAGTGATGGAGGAGTTCAATTATATTTAAGGTAGCTTTTTGTATTTAAATGCTTGCTGTAGCTGATGCACATGGTAAAAATGTATGTGGCAACTTTTATAACAGAACTACTGTTTGAGGTTTGTTATACTTCCACTGCTAGTCCTATTGCTCGATGTCTTCTCAGACCTACCTAAAAATTGGCATTTAGGATTTATTTTGAAAGGATACCACTTCCGTTGCTGCTCTTGTTTGCTCAAGTTGCTTGGCTTGTATTTTTTATATTTTAAGAACTCCTGAAGCAGCCTTTCAGCTGGTGTCTTTCTGCTCTGAATATATAGACAAGAAACAAATTATATGGAAGTGTTACCTGCTCTTCAGTTTGAATGGGATTATCTTCTAGTGGACTGTAAAGCAAATTAGGTAGAGAGAAAATGAAGCTCTGAGTTTATCTGGGTTTAACAAGATCATGTGTTTTCCAGAAGGAGTCAGATGACATTTTATTAATTGGTGAGTATTGATCAATTTAATGCTTATGAATCATGCGATTAACATCAATGATACTGTGAATTGATCATAGCATGAAAAGCATGGCATGTGAAATTATTTTAATGAAAAAGTCTTCTGCTTAAATGCCTGGTAAAGCTTTTATTCCTTTTTTACTAGGAATTAATTTTGCTATACAAGTGTGATTTCTAATTCTTGATATGTTTTTGAACATTACGTAAATAATTTCTTGCTGTTCTCTATGCAGTATCTGCCTATTTATAATTTTCTTTGACAATAATCATAAAACCAGCAAGAATTTATGCGGTAAGCAAAGTGTCCTGCGTTCAGTCATCTTTTAGCAGGAGACAATAAATTCATTCGTATAATTAACTGCCTGACAGGTATCAAGTGACTGAAATGTTTGAAGTGTTATTAGATTGTTGGGGTTTTTCCTGTACTCACCACCTGGGGGGGGGGGGGGGGGGAAGAACTGCTTAATTAGGATAGTTTAGAGTCTCATGACAACTGCGGTAACATGCAAATTAAAATAAAATAAAAGCTCATCACCTATGTGTTTACGTCAGACCCTCTGACTGGTTAATGAAACTTAAGCAAAACTTGGGGGAGGCAAGGCACGATTGCCTGACCTGCTATGCTCGTGGAGCATTTTCATGCTGAGCATACCGAGGTTTAAAGCTGCATGCTGCAAACTGATCAATTAAAAATTAAATATGCTCTTGAGTTAGTCACACCTGCGTTGATCTTCTGGAAAAGTCTCAGCAGCATGCACGGCATTTTGCATTTAATGAATTCTCATTAGTTTGTGATATCAGAGTAATGAATAGTATTCTTTCATATCATCAGGGGGCCACTTTCATGGTCTAATGGGGCCTGTTTTGTGCAGGGAGCAACACCATGCCTGTAAATTACACAGGGGGAATTGCCACCCTGACGTGAAGCACTCTGGTTCAGCTCTCCTGAAAGTTATTTGTTTTCACATACATTGTTTTTCTAATATGGAAGTCTTCTTGCACACAATTGTTTACCACATCATCTTGAGGACTAGGTTATGTTCACAGCCACAGTTCTGTCACCGCTTTCTTTCTCAAGGAGAACTTCGCACTCTTCAGGTATCAAGAAATGCAATCTTTCAGAGGGAGATCCTTGATAAAAGCATCAGAACACTTGTGCTGTTGAATTAAGGTAGTATGAGCTACTGTGCCCGTGTAGTACCTGTGATACCTGCTCTGTGTTGTCTGCCAGTTGGCCGAATATCGTACAAAATGCAAAACTAGTTAGACAACTCAGTTGTTTGAGGAGCTGCGCTGCTGTCAGCGCTCCATTATGCAGTTAGCAGTAGCTGCGTATGCTGCCTCTTCCTTGACAAGAAGCGTTTCGTTATGACCTTTGGCAGAGATCGGATAGTACTATTTCACCTGCAGCCTGTATGGTTTTTGTGTTAAAGCAAGAGCTATTTCCAAAAATCTGGGCAGATTGTGATAGGTCTGTTGAAAAGGCAGAACACAAAGCCAGCAGAGGCTGATGCAAAGGGAAATACGACCTTTCTGTTGCTTGGGAGCCTTCAGCATATATGATGAGTCTTATGGATAACACATTTTTCTATTAAGGGGACAGCAGGGTTACAATCTCATCTGTTGCCCACGAGCCTTGGAAGAGGATCTTTTTGGCTCACATTTTCTGAACGATTGTTCCACCTCTGACTTTTAAATGACTCTTTGGCTGTTTCTCTCTCGTTAGCTGGCAGGGGGAAGTGTGTCCATCCATGGTCAGTCCTTCCTCAGACAGAGGTGTTTATTGACTGCCGTGCAGCAGTCCAGCTGGGAAGCGCACCCACTCCCCTGGCCACCACAGCTCTGCGTAGAGCAGCTGGGCAATTCGGAGAAAGGAGATGCTGAGCTTCTGATGCCTCCTGGAAGATCAAAACCACGTTTGTACTTTTGCCTTGGATCTTCTTACCTAAAAGCAAGTCTTGCTTGCCTTTGGAAGAAGTGGATAGAAGTAATACCTATTATTGGCAGATATAGTTATATAAAAGCTTCTATAAAAGCTATAAAAACAGCTTCACTGCTGTTATTGTTGGTTTTTATTATGCTCTTAAGGAAATGGAAGCTGGTTTAACAGAAGTTTGAGAACTAAATTAGCAGTTACCATTTGTTAAATTGCATATTTTTAATCTTAGGCATTCAGCTTAGATTTAAAGCTCAGTTGCAATTTACTTAGAATTGTTGGATGTCCACAAAATGCCTGCAGGCATGTATGCTGCTAAATAGGAATTCTGCATAGGTAGATGTATTCATATCAGCAGATGTTTGTATGGCCTAACTCCCTTTCATGTTTAAATCGGGAAGAATGAAGTATTCCACTAAATCAATGAAATAGGGGGAAATTGATCTTGTCAATAGCTTATTATCTGTCTGAAGTTATCTGTTGATCTTTCAAAATAAGTGAAAACTTATGAAAAGCATACTTTTTACTCTGACCATTTCAGAGAGCTTCATCTGAACTGCTGTAGGCACGCAGCTCTGAGTTTAAGGACTTTTCCACAAATAGCAAGACTCAAGACTTCTGTCCTGCAGTGTTCTCAGCTGTGTGATTTTCCTGGACATGTATACAAAGACCTGATGATAGAATTTCACTGTCTGTATATTTTCAAGTTAATGTAACAAACACTTGTGGAGGAAAGGGGCCAGTAAGGTGGAGATAAATACTTGAACTCTTTCCAAATGGCCAGTGTTAATTCTTTAAAAACAAACATATGGAAAAGAACCCAAACCTTAAAGGCAACCTCTTGAAAAACTTGTCACGAGTTGTTTATCCTCTTTCAGGTTCCGAAACCACTGCGTTTTACTGGTTATTCCACCTGCATATTCTAAGTACTCGAGCAGATTTGTTACTCAGATGATTGAGTCTTGCACAGTAGCTCATACCTACACCTGGTGAGACTGGCCGCCTTGCAGGGACTTGCATGGCCTTGGTGTTTCTTGGCATAAGAATGGGATGGAGAATGAGAAGTCATGCTGAAACAGGTATAAATGATAATTCATAATTACTTTTTGTGCCTAAGCTGTGCTGGCCTGCTTCATCTCATCTGATGTCCTGACACATTGATTTTGTGGGTATAACGATCAGTTATGCTGCGTGGCGATAGAGAAGGAAAAGAAAACACGGTAAAAATAGGCTGCCAAAAAATGAGTCGGGGCTAATGGGTTAGCATGAGCAAGGCTTCTTATGCCATGGTCTCTTCTGGAGGAGAGAGGTTCAGCAAACGAAAGCATAGCCATACTGGCAGGACCATTTCCTCCAAAACAGTGAAACAATGAAACTTTAAAGGAATCAGGAGTGGACTCCATTAAAGTGTATGTGCCATATATGCCATTTCGAAGCAGAGGTGGAGATGGCTGTTAATGCAAAGACAGCCAGAATGAAAATCATGCTGTAGCTGAAAGACGCACAGATCCCCTTGTTAGTACAAGTCCCAGTACTGTTAAGAGAGGAGCAGTAGTGGCAGGCGTGTGGCTATTCAGCTGCTGCTTTAAACCAAAAAACAAGAACAAGCAAACAAAAAAAGCAGACAAAAAAGACCTTGTGTGAGTTATTTCTGTATCTGATACTCTATATTTTATACTATGTATTCAACTGTTAAATAAGCTTACTGGCATAGTAGTGTTTTGTATCAATATTTGATCATTTCCTCAGACTGTGAAGAAAAGACAGTGTATTTTGAGGCACTTAGGAGCCTTGTGGGAAGAAAGCTGCATGAGTGGTCAACATTGTAAAGCTGTTTTGAGGAGGGGAAAGACACTTGGTTCGAATTTGTAAATGTAATGAAGAGTTGCTGTTTGGTGGTGGGTTTTGTTGATTAAGTAGTTTAGATAGTCATGTTAGGAAGCCCTAGAGATGAGGGCTAAGAAAGCTCTCAGAGCAGGGAGTCTTGAAGCATTAACACAATGCATTATTTTATAGACATTTTCATCTGATTGTTGGTGACTGTAAATGATCTGAGTGCAGGGTCTGAAGGTATATAGTATCCTGGACTACCTGGTTTTCTGAAGCAGTAATTCTGGGGTAGCATAAAGGTGAATTTTCTAAAATGAAAATAAATCAGGAGGGGAGAAGAAAACCTTTCATGACTTTCTTATACTTTTAGGGAATGAGAAAGGACTGCTAACACACTTCCCTCCCTTACGTCTAACCTTTCAAGAGAGATTTTTGTGCGAGGTGATGACCTGCTATCTATTGGTGCCTGCTCAGAACCATTAGCTCACTGGGGCTCTTCTGTCTTTTCATTTTCTAAGTGGTGAGGTCAGGTACGTGGTCTTTGCCTCCTCCATACCAGTGACTAATGATGCTATTAATAAGAGGAACCGTGTACCTAATCTTCCATCAAAGAAACAGAAAAAAGTACATCTATATCCTTAGGGTACCAATATCCATATGTGTCTAAACCAGATGAGACTGGTAAGAAAACAAGAGATCTGTGGTGGCAGTCTCAGCCTTTTCCATATCTATCTCTAATTTTTCAAGTCTATCAAAGCACAAAAGATGGATTTCACTAAGTCTAAATCTGCTAGGAGGGAAGGGAATGAAACATTTTTTCCAAGTAGTTGGTGTTCATTAAAAAGGAAGATGAACTTTGCACAATGCTTTAAAAAAATATTTTAAAATCTGGCCCCGATGTGTGCTATTCATTCTTCATAACTTTCCTTTCAAAAAGCTTTTAAAATAGGATGCACTTTGGGTTGTGAAATTATCTTTGCAGACCTTGGAATTTTTTTCCAATGGTAATTTCAGAGCTCATATGTCAACAAATCAGTGTATGGTATTATCATTTCCCTCTGGACTTTTAAAATCTATACCTCCAGGGGAAATCTAGGGACCATATGATGTCAGGGCTGAATACATTAATAAGAATGAAATGTAACATTTGTTAAAGATAAAATCCTTTCATTGGAGAAACCTTCAATTTTTCTGATTAAGTGGTGTGTCAATTTTACATCACGTTGACTTGAAGTTTCTGGATATCAGCTAGTCTGACAAGCTCTAACCAGCTTTAAGAATACCTGGAATCCTCCTCTTGGCATTAAAATTCACAAACATTTGCTAAAGTAATTACTTTTGTTGAACGAATCAGTGGTGTGTCTTGGGAATTTGCTGCTGGTGAAGACCTTTTTTCCCCTCCCCCGCCCCCCCCAACCTACGTGTCAAAGTAATTCCTTGCAAAGGCTGCAAAAGGCTTAATATAATCAATCCACATGCAAATAAATATAACTACATTAGTTCTTTAATAGAAGGAAGACACTGGAAAAATCTGAAACTAAGGCATGTTGTTCTTTGGCAAATATTTTTCAAGTGTTTCCTCCTCTTCTAGCTGGAGATCCTTCTAATTAAACAGCTATGGCAACAAATGCTGTCCAGCCGAGGGTCAGGTATAAAGTTCAAATCCCAGATGGTCGATATCTGTACATGACTTATCTACCAGATGGGTTCAAATGTTCTACTGGCTTTTTTATTCTTTTCTCTCACCCTTCCAGTATTAAGGCAATTTGTTATATTCCTATCAAATATTTATATTGCTTTTCTATTGACTTTTGCTAAGAATTATTTAGCCAGGAGGAAGAGTTTCCCCAGAGCATATGTTCCTCTGCTTGAGAAGTACTCTGTTCAACGTTCCCTTCCTATCACTTTGTATAGTCAGAGTTTCCAAGGGTGCCTCAAAATGACAGGAACAAAAGGCACACGGTCATGGGGGTGTGAGGAGAAAGAGAGGTAACAGTGTTTACTCGTACTGTTCCTGTGGCTAGTTAAAGTCTATATGCTTTTATAGGATAATCAATGGAAATTCAAAGCAATTTTGATGATTACCGCTGATGAAGCACCAGCTGACTGTAAAGCTTATCATCACTGGTAGCTATACAAAAAAATAGCAATATAGTGTCTGTCTTTAGGTTTATTTTTTATGATGTGCTACTATTGAACAGCCTAGGTAATACAAATGGTGACGTGTTGATTTAATTGTATATTTTTTAAAAGGTCTTAAATATTGTAGCGTGAACTTTCTCATGGAGATGAAGACTTAGGTTTCTAATTCCTGATGTTTCTAGCCTTTTTGAGTTTTGGAAGGCTTACATGGTAGGAGATTACAGTTTCTTTTGGTTCAGATTCCAAAACCAGAGTGGTTCAGGAGTTTACATATAAGCAATAAGCAAGGCAGAAACAGATTCTGAACTCTAGAAAATATGGCAAGAAGGCCTTAACAGAAGTTGAGTATTGCATTCATTACTTTCATGTAATCTATTTTACATTGCATTAAGTACAAAGGTCAAACTGGTGGTATTCCCAAATTGTGGTTAGTATTCAAAATACCTTCTAAACTTCAGACTCAAAATCTAAGTTAGATTAGAAACTGAATTAAATGTTTTAGAGAAATGCTGCTTTAGACCTTTTGTGGGTTTGTGTTTGAAATACAGTATTCTTGCTTTTGTCACTGGAAAAACTGTATCAAACATGAAAAGGAAAAAAAACTAACCAAACCCCACCACACACACTTTTCAAGTTTAGGCTTCCGTACACCTGGAAGACAGATTTGCCTGAATTTATCCAGCTTGAATGTTTATCCCAAGGTTGGTGGGCTTTGCCTTTACATTTGCAGATGCTCTGTGCTAGTCTGTCCCTGCTATTTGTCTGCTGCACTTGGGATTAGGAGTAAGGATTTGGATAGGATCAGAATTGAAAGGATTGGAATTTGGATCGGAATTTTCATTCTGACAGGTACTGTGATCACACTTTTGTTGAATCCATTTCTAAATAAATCTGTTGTTTAAATGTGGTTCAAATGAATGACAAATGCAATATATAAGGGATTGTCTTGGTGCTATTGAAAGTCAGGGGGAAACTGAACTTGGAAAGTTATATGAAGTGTGCCTGATCTTAGTATCCTTAAACTGATGGCTTTAGAAATAATTCTGCTTACAGTTTTCAGTTATCTTTATCCTTCCTTTGTTTTTAAAAATAAAACAAACTTTGGAACTCTTGCTACAATAGCAATAAAATATTTCTTACAGCAACTAGTTTGTGAGCTAGTCTGTTCTGACTGTACAGAACTGGAAAGATACCATTAGAAATAAACTGCTGTCCAAAGTTGAAGGAATTGATCTGTTAACAGGATGTGTAGAAGAGCCTCTTTCTTCTCTCCAGTTAACAATTTCTACTCATTGGCCAATTTTGTGGTGTTGCTTTTCTGCTAATTTTACCATGTCTTTTTTAGTTTTAGATATTATAGGTGTAGGTTCAATTAAATGTATACAACAATGTGATTTGACCCCAGAGAAACACTCCTTTCAGTGATCTTTACAAGGGCAGACCTTTTCATCTTTTCTTCTATGCCCTCTTATTGTGTCTTTATTGCTCAGGGGAAGAAATACAGTGATTGCAGTAGACGTGTTCTCACAGAAAGCTGCTTAAGCAATTGGGTTTGGGATGTGCTGAATGCCACAGCAAACCTCAAAGCTGAACACTTTAATGAAGAGACAAACCTCATTTTGTGCAATATTGCTTAGTTTCTTTAAGTAGATTTAGGAACTTGAAGCAGACCCTGTCAGGCAAGGCAGAAAAAGTGTCAGTCACCGAAACCATCCTGCTCTAGAGCTGTCTCAACAAACAGTCATCTGGGCTTATAGTAAAAAGATATTTCTTAGTAAACACATTAGCATGTCATAAAAAGAATACGTTTAAAGACATAATAAATCCAAGCTTGGAGTTGCAAAATACCATGCAAGGCAGGCCACAAAAATAGATGTTGTGTTATATCTTTAAGGAGTTCTTTTTCTATCTATAGGTGTTCAGCCCTAAACCTGAGTTTGACATATGATGTATACAGGTAACGAACACTGTTGCAGCATTCTTCCTTCCGGGAATGACCACTCTGTACACAGCGTCAGTGTACTTTGTAAAATCAGCTCTGGTGCGCGTTTCCAAATGCTACCAGTTGAGTTTCCTCTCTATCCACAAGCTTTCTGTGGATGTGGTAACTCCGGTATCTCTTCTAATGTAACTAGTGCCACGGACAAACACCTTGCTAAAGCCGGAAGCGCAGGTGGCTGATAATCTGTTTTAATTATAGGTAACATGCTTAATTTTCAAAGTGATGTGAAAGCTGACAGGCAGTTCCAAAGAGCTTTCCATCCCAGCGTCTGAACCTTTCTGTAGTCATACAGCCTCCAGCTCACAAGCTTTTAAATTATTTACCCAAAATTGTCTTTGAAGGAAGAATTTTATTTTTTTTTTTAAAAAAATAGTCTAAGCCTGGGTGTATTAAGACGTGATAGAGGAATGGAATGTAAATAAGAGCCCTTGCAGGAGCCCTTTGGCTTCTGCTGATCTACAGGGAACTCGTAACGGGTGAGCTTTGGAAGTCTTGGGTTTTTGTTTGGTGTGTCCCTCACCACTGTTTCTCCCTGTCCCCCCCATCCCTGTTTTCCTTTTTTAAAAACTAAGCGATCCATTTATTTTACATTTTTAGTCGCTTTTGCAGTGATCAACCGTGTTATCAGGTGAACAGATCTATGTGCTTTGTTAATATCCTTTCCAAATGGCCGTCGCACTGAATGTGCTCAGCTGGCTGTTGTACAGATACAAACCCCCTCCTGGTTTGGGGGGTTTGTTTGTGGGTTTTTTTAACTTGGCTGTAAAAACAAAAGCTATGCATGTGTTTAACTTCCTGATTGCTTGTAGTACCAGAGGGGACTGCCAAGCTGCCTGGGCAGCTGGTAGGCCCACTTCATCATTTTTATATAAGCTAAACCCTGCTCCCACCCAGTGGTCCACATACAGCAATCTGTCTTCACAGGCTAAATGAAAAGCAGTTTGAGCATATGATTAGCTGTATAATAAGACAGTGCAAGGAGTGTGGGGAACAAAGAGTGTAGGAAGGCAAAAGGACGTGCATCCTATCATTTTGTGTTCTGTGATTCAGAAAGGAACAATCATTTTCTAAAAATTACACCCATTCAATAGGAAGTGTTCTAAACCAAGATAATTTTTGAGCAACAAAAGATGCTAAACGTTAGCCTTTAAGCTGTAGCGTTCCATAGGGTTTGAGCTTATGCTGTGGCTCCTTCATCCAGTGATTCACGTGGCTACATTGATTGTGTGAAGGACTGTAAATTCAGAGTGCTGTGAGATAACGCTGCAAGATAAGCTGCTGCCTTAAATTTATTTTTTTCTGCTATTTAATAGAGTTACTTTTTAACCTACACAGAGTGCTTTCACACTGGAAAAAGACTTCTGGTCCTTTGGAAGTGAGACATTGAGATAATTACTTTTTCCAGCACTTGCCATGAACTTGCATAGCTTTTATATCTGTTTCCCTCTTCAAAGTATCCCTCCTTCCTCCTTCAGTATTCCCAAGCACATCTTGAGTGTCTAACTATTTGTTTGGAAATTCTATCAAGACAATATTTAAATGTCAGACCATGTGGCACATAAGTTCCTTAGTACCCACAGCTACAGATGTTATAAGAATATAGTGTGTGTTGAAAATTATCATCTTATTGCACGAACTTCATCTAGAGACTGTAGAATCTATCAATTCCTGTTTATAGTTTAACAATAAAGCAATAATTGTATGTCTTATGTGATTTCTGTGGCTATTATATTATGGTGAGCAAGCTTTCAAAATCTGCATGTAATGAAGTTGCAGATGTTTTGTTGGTAATGGAAACTTGGGATTCTGATACTTCCTCATCGACTACTGGTCCCTGTTGGGTTTTGGGGTTTGGGTGTTAACAGTTTGGGGCTGAAATAAAAAAAAATTAAAAAATTGATAGAGCAATATGCTAGAGAAGTTGCATGGTGGGGCAGTTGTGGGACTGAATATTCTCAACGTGCCAGGGAAGGAAAGCTCTGCTGCCAAGCAGGTTGGTGGGAAATTTAGACCTTTGCCTTTGTGCAAGTCTTTAGAAGCAGCTACAGGTGCTATCGGTCCTCGTAGAAATAGGTTCAGTAAACTCAGAGTTGCTGTGTGTGCCAAGTTTCATTCGAGAGGTTCACGGGAGTTGTATGATACCAAAAGGCCTAAAATAGTGTAAAATGGTCCAGCTGGGATTCTGCCCAAACCTTCCCCCACCTCCGGGGGTATTCCTGAGGGGGGCTCAGGGTAGGGTATGTTAGGTCGATCTTGTGCGTGTTGAGGAGCACAGAGAAATACGGCCATTTCTTTATTCCACATCTCTCTCTCTAAACAGATTATCTACAAGAATTACAGCATTTTCAGGTGGAACTAAACCAAATCAAGGGGCTAACCATAAATTTGGGTGGTCAGGTTGTGTATTCAGCCATGCGATTCAGGCCCTTATTCCTCCATGAGGATTTAATACTGAATGGAAAGGGTGAAAAAGAGAAGAAACCCAAGTACTAGCATCTGAGAGAGGTAACGCAAGCTCGGAACGAGGAGGAGATGGGAAATGGGGACCTCGAGCCAGAATGAAAGAGGTGTTTGGGGAGATCTCAAATCTCTTGGGGAGTGGAAGTGAATCACATGCAGTCCTCAGGCTTTACTACCGAGTCAAAATGCCCTCCCTTGCTATATACTGCTTTGCAAAACGTAATCTTACCACTATGCTCTGTTGCAGTGAAACATAATATGGATATTTTAGTGGTTTGAAGTTAAATAGTATGTTTTCAGACGGCAAATATTTGCATCTGTGTAACAGAAGCCACAAGCAATTATACTGCTTGACGGAGGTAAAAATTATTAATTATAGGCATTTAGTCAATTGCATATCTGTCTAGGGGAATTAATTCTGGAAATACAAAATAATATAAAGATCTGAAGGATGTTTGCAGTTTGAATATTGCATACAGCCTGTAGCGTAACAATTTAACTGCTCCAGATAAGGGAGAACAGTCTGTGTTTATGTGTAGATGTGTGCATCTGTGTTTATATATCAGTATGTGTATGTGTGTTTACATACAAAACAATATATAAAAACTCAAAAAGAAAGTCTTAGTGTTTCCGGGTGAGATCAGATTCATTCAGTTCAATACTTTGCTTTTACCTCCTATCACGTCTGCTCTCAAAGCTGGATATTTGATGTTTACCCTCATATATGACTTAGGCTGAAATTCCTGAGATAAAGCAGTACTTTTTAAGGCCTTTCTAGGTTAGCTCAAGGATCAAACCTGACACCCACATGTGAACTTCGATAGGTTTGAGGAGGGCTGAGTTTCCATTCAGGCCTGTTTCTAGTTAAAAACGTAATGAGTGGGTCAGCTGTTAAAGGAAGATGCGGTAGCATCTGAAGAGAACATTTATTTAGCAGGAATATTAAGTGTAAAATGCCACAGCTAACATAATTTAAAGAGACAGTCAGCACTACTACTGACAGTGCAGTATCCTAAGGGTCCCTGGCTATGGGAATTACACATGCTTTTAAACTGCCATTTAAGTACTCCTCTAGCTTGATGTAAAATCCTCCATCCCATGTTCATTTCCACTCAGGAAACCTTGAGAACTTGAAGATTTAGTCCTACAAAATAATGTTAATTCTTGAAGTAGATTGTATTTAAATGTGGTTCTATGTGTAAAATTAGAAAAATTAAAATTGTATTGCTATATCGTGCAGTCAGGAGGTCATACGCAACACAAATATACTTTTCTTTTTAACATATATGCAAAAAATGTGAAGATAACTTCTAACAGTAAAATCTCTCTCCTTATGTGAGCAGTGCATATGTTTCTAGTTTGTTAGTGAAAAACGAATTTGTATTGCAGTGGAAATAAACGCAGTGAAATGAATTATGCTTAGGGGAGGGATGTGTACGGGAACAGGAATTACTGTCAGTGGAAGCCCCTGAGATGTGTCCCGGCAGTACAGCACGGCAGCCCGTGCTCGCAGCGCGGCTCAAGGTGGTGCCATCTACCCAGTAAACCCCTCCGAAACGCCCGGGCGTGCAAGTGGAGCCAGTCATTTCCTCGGTTCTTAGGAAGCGATGAATGCATTTATCAAGCGAAAACAGGCTTTGGCTTTTTATTTTGTAAATTTGCTTAAAATTGAAAAGTAGGCACTTGATTCTTGTTTCATTTGATCTAAATGTGTCTTGATTTGTCAGGGGTAAGGAGCATTTCATTTCCTGTAACAAAAATGAACAAAAGCTGTCCTTAACGGCTAAAATTCAGTCCTGTAGTCTTGATTAACCTGAATACTGATGTGTTAAGATGCTTAAAGTTATAGTCACGTGGTTTATAAACTGCATTACTTTGTATAGGAACATAAACTAGGGCTTGTGAATGGTAATTATTAATTTCTGAACAGCAATTACTATGTTCTGATTAAGTAAAAGTCTACGCTGTTCATGGGGCCTTTTTGTTATCCACGTAGCTCGGGGTGATGCAAGTACCTTTAAAAATCTGAGTTCATACAACTGGAAAAGAGGAGGGGGACTCTGATGACTATATTATACAAGTAAAAACCTGTTCTGTATGCTAAGCGAAGCAAAGGCCTGCAAATTTATGCCACAACAGGGGCAAAATTCAAAATATTAAAACAAAAAGAATTGTAATGGTATTAATTACAGTTGTTAAATGCGTCAATAAGGGCAGAAAAAGTGAATTCGACTTTTTTATTGTGGTTTGGAAACAAAATTAATTCTTACGTAATAATATTTTCTAGTCTGTGGTTCCAGAAGATAAAAAGCACCTGTCAAAGCAGCACATCTGGCTAAATTGTATCCAAATGCTTCTAGAAGAGTTGGCCAATGATTTCTCTCCAACATGTATTATTTAATTATTTTCTGGGAATGAGGAAAACAGAAGCCATAACGATGCAAGTTAATGTAATATCCATGTTTGAGAAGAAAGGAATGATTTCAACAATTGATAATGTGTCTGAGCCTGCTCCTAGTTTCTGACAGAATTGTAGAACAGCCAGTATGCAACTTAATCATGTTATCCTTTGTCTTTAATTGAGACGGCATTTGTTGACATAAATTGAAACAGGCTGGACTTCTAACGGACATCGTGTATGCAAAGTAGTATTGCTTATTGTGGATTTGTACAGTGTGCGAATTGTCCAAGCCAGTGGTCTCCAAACTTTTTGATTGAGCACCCCATCAGTAAAAAATGTTTGAACATGCACTCCCAATGTATGCATATATATTTGTAAATGATATACATGTACTACTGAAGTTCTAAGGTCATCTTCCTGCACTCCAGGGAATCATGATGCAAACCCCCTGCAGTGTGTGCGCCCCACTTTGGAGACCACTGGTCTAAGCAACTAGCATCAACAAAGCCTCTTGGCAGATGTCATTCTGATAGTTCTCAAAACATAGCTGTAACTTAGAGTTACTGCAGAGCAGATGAGTTTAAGTGGAGTCATAAGGATATTGCACTACATAAATTTTAATATTCTGGTAATAAAACAATTTTAATACCTGTAGTTGATGTAAATACAGGGCCAAAGAGGACAGCTATCGGAGAGTTTGGTCAGCAGAAGAGAAGCAAACGGTGTGCATGTTTTAATACCTTCGAATGTAAAGGTGAATGTGTGTAAACCAGGGCTGAAGCCCACACTTAGAAGAATGGGGACTGTCCCAAGGAACGGGTTTGTCAAGGTGCGGGAGTCGTGCTGAGTGATCAGCACACTGGTAGGGGCCAAACTAAGCTATGGTGGGGACAATGGGAACTGACTGGCTCCAAATCTTTTCAGCAGTTAGGAGGGCTGAAGTAGTTTTGGTACCTTCTAACTTTGGAAACTGCTAGGTCTAGGATATGTTTTCAGATATCACGACAATTTGCTGACAAGATTTCTATTTTCTGTTGTCTCTAGATAGTTTCATTAAAAACTCACTGCACATATGGTGAAATTTTTTAGAGGCAATTACATATATGACATACTGTACACACGGATTTAGAGCGCCATGTCATCGATTGCTACTTGAAACAAATGACTTCCTGGCCTGGTGGTACTCTTAGAACTGAAATCTTAAAGTGCACAAGAAGCCCTGGTTGAGGGTTTGAGGACAATTTTTTTCTAATAATTTCCTCTAGTGACAAATCAAAGTATCCCCTATCACTGCTTAAGACCAAATTTTACGAGCTGCCAAGCTAAAATAAATCTGTCTAATTAGAATAAATAAAGCATTTCTACTGTAATGAAGATGTGCAAATGCCTCAGGAATTCTAACTTAACTCTTAGTGAAGAGCCTTGTAGTGTACAGGGCCACGATCCCCTGTGCAATGCAAGTTTTTCCGTTTGAACAGGACTGTGTTGCTTTAGTCCGTCTGAGCATAGACCTGTACATCACCCTTTGGTTTGGCAGGATGATGTGCTGGACGGACCCTGCAGGGATTTGCTCTCAGTCTGTTCTAGATATTTGTGTAAATGGATGACAGGCTCCATCAGGTGCCAGATTTGACTGTTGCCTTATATATGCACGCAGAAAAGACTTGGGGCAATGAGGCAGCACACGCAAGTTCCTCATTTCCTCTTTGTTAATTTTTAAAATTTGCTTTTTTAAACTTATGCTCCGTAGGCACCTGAGATGCAAACTGCCAGTTGTACTATGGATAGCTGTTTCTGACAGCTGTCTCCACTGTAGTTTTTGTGGTATTTTTATGTATATAGCTGTGATTTGTGCTTTGTCTGTCATTATCTGAGCTTTCAGTGCGATAAGTCTCCATCACTAAAATGGAGGGTTGATATCTTTCTCATACCTATAACTCATTCTGAACACCCTAACCCAAATTGTTTGACACTAAGCTTAAGCATTGGTAACTTTTACTGTTTACATCAGTATGTCATCATGAAAAGAAGGAAAAAAATCATCTTGGAGGTTCTGAGAAGTTTGATACCTCTATAAAGCTGCTAATGCTGGAAGTACTAAGTGCAGGTACTGGTGGTCGTGGCACCAGATGTTAAAAATACGCACCTATGTGTGCTGTCCTTTGTGTAAATTCAGTTTTCTCCTAGCATCGTGAAGAAGGTAAAGCTTATTGCCTTTCTCAATATAGATAACAGAATAGGTTTCTTGTTGTGAAAACATTGGCAAGTTGCTGGTTTTGCTGATTCATACTCCAGTGAAAAAGCTTTTTGAACTGCACGAAGGGAAGATGAATGCTTTCCATTTGCTAAAGGTGGGGAGAAGCTGCAGATTTTGCAAACTCATCCCAGAACCATTTTCAATAATAGTTTTTTTTAGTGTGGCCATTTCACTTTTCTCTGTAAACCCTGCAATGCTACTCTTACTCTTTTTTCTACTGACAACGCTTGATACGTTCTGTAAGAAAGCTCATGAAATGAAGTTACAGGTCATGCAGAGTTAATTGGGATCTAAGTTATTTCCATAGGCTACATAAAGATCACCATTTGGAAAGAAAAATAGAAAAGCTGCCCTAATATTCATTTTGGTCTTGGACTTTTTGAGTAGCTTTGACTTCTGTCCTTTGAAGGCTACCCAAGGCTGAAGGATGGCTGCCTGAAGTGATCCCTTGTGGGATTTTGAAAATATGTGTGTGGCAAAGTGCAGTGAGATGACGTAATGAGATGACACCAGCCCAATCTTACCTTGATCTTGTATTTTAAAAAAAGTATTTATGTTAACATGTATTTTTAGGAACTGTGAATTAACATAATTCTTCCCATATTTCTATTCAGCTGACTATTTGGCATGTTAATAGCAGGGGATTTTAAAGCTGACCCGATTCCAAAATAAAGAATAAATTCCCGTTTGCTGTGTATCCCAAGCATTTGTCATGATCCAGCTCTTTCACGTGATTCAGCAAAGCTCTAAGCACGTGCTTACCACCAAACATACGTAAATGAGTAGTACAAAGGGAAGGTAGGTTCTTTCTTCAGTAGCTTACTCAATTTATGTATAACACCAAGTTTAAAAGCAATTTTAGGAAGAAAGGACTGGTAAAACAATAAAACATTTTTTCTAACAGATCAATCTAAAAAATTGATCCTTTTTAATCAGTATAACAACTAGGAAGAGCTATTTATGTGCTGGATTGATGGATTATAAAGTGCACTCATCAAGAGGGAAATGGAAAAGATGCTGTTCTTCCTGTCTCATTTGTCATACTTGCTGGTATTTATTTCCAAAGAGCATTTAGTCCTTTGGAAAGAGTGCAACAGCTTGAAAGTCATCAATGTCTACATTTTCTTTTCAAAATACATTGAATATTTTTTAGCAACAGCTCCATCTCTGTCCTCCATCAAAGCTCATGCTGTGTCTTTCCTGGTGCACAGACCCCATGACGTCCCTTCGTGTAGGCAAAGCATGGTGCTATCATATAGCTTTTATGGGAAAACGAGTGTACGGGTAGTGCAGGAAGGGGCACCCATATGCATGAATGTATGCCAAACTCAGGGACACCTGGGGAGTTTCAACTGAGCCCCAGTCTGGTGTCCACCCCTTCCACCCATTGATAGGAGGAGACTGAAAGATGATGCTTGCTGAGGCCAAACCTACGCCTGGCACTTGTAAGAAGTAAACTGTAGTGAAAGGTGCTGCTGGGTGATTGATAAACATTGAAAGCAGCAGCAATTAAGGAAGGTAAGCTGAACTGGGAGTTTCTGGGCTATCAACACTAATCCCTTCAGGCAAGCATGTTGTATGTTTTCTTCTCATAATCCAGTCATTTTCCACAGTTTTGCTGCTCACAGAGCTAGAAATCTTTTTATTTCTATCTTAATTCAGTTCCAACTTGTAGATATTTCTTCTTGTGCCAATACTATTTTTTTATTTCTAGCCTTTATGCTCACCCCAGCAGTATATATTGAAAAAGCAATTCTTATCCTTTTCCAGAGCTCTGTCAGACTCAATGAACCAATCTTTTGCAGTCCACTGTTGCCAGAGAAGCTTTCCATTTCTTCAGCCATGCACGGAGGCTTTCTTTGCACCCAGGGCAAAGTTCAATTTACTTCGCCTTCAATTTGGAAGACCAATGCGGTTATTCTAGCTGAGATCTCACCTTTGCTTTAAAAGTGCATTGCTGAAGAACCAGCATGGCAATTAAGTTTAAATAAGCAGCAAGAGCAGCCAGCATTCCCAGAGGGAAGCAACTTGGTGCAAGTATCTTGCTGGAGAACTGGAGGCAGCTGACAAATGAGATGACTACCTACAGTTTGCTGTGACTTCCAGTAGAATGGTTTCCTGCCAGCCTGCCTTTTGGCAGTCTGACGTGAGTATCTTTAGGCTTTTCCTTATATCCCTGCATCTTGGATTGACAGTGATATTGAAAAAAAGAAACAAACCCTTCCCTACAGCACATAATTTTTACAACTACTAGTTTCATGCTTCCAGTAAAGGTACCAAGTAATACACCTTAAAATCCCCATAGTAAAATTATCCTGCCTTATCTGTTTTTCTCAGATTTTTAGTGCTGTGGGATATCTGCCAGGGAAGCACAATAAACACGTAATAAACTGTAGGAACGGCAGGAACTATATACGTGTATGCATACACACTTGTTTAGAAACGCGATCTTTCTGTTTCTTCACCTTAAATAAATTTTAAGAAGTGAAGTCTTGAAGGACTTTTGAAATAAATTTGATCTTTTGCTCCAAAACATCTCCTTTTATCTAATGAGACGGTGCAGAGCATTAGCACAGAACATACACGACAATTGTGTTGCTGCAGTCTGCTATTTCAAGAGTTTCTGCTGATCTACTCGACCCTTGAGAGGTTTTTCTAACAGAGAGGAACACTTCAAAGATATGCCGACACTATCATTACTAAGAAGAAAGGGAAAACTATGGTGAGAAAAGAGGCTGCCCCTTAACTTTTCTATAGCGTAGGCAGATGACAGAGTAATTCTATAACTGGTTTTGGTGACTTCTAATACCAAAAAGTCAAACACTGGTTGCGTTCAAATGACAAACCAGTCATACCTGTTAAATTAGCTATTCCTCCCAAGGTGGATCAAGTATATAGAGAGATGACTGTCTGGACTGCAATGCCAGGGAGGTAAAGGAGGTTCACTAGGTGTGCTGGTAAATAATGTGAATGGCATAAAATGCCATTTTGAATAGTTTAATAAGAACATAAAGCACCTTTTTTTATTTGTAGAGCCCATGTTTAACTTGCACGTATATAGAAGTAATTGCGTTGTACTTGGAAATGCATTTAGGTACAATCTGCGGCTGCTGTAGTTTCTATAAGAATTCATAGAACTGGTATGTGTTTGTGGATGTGTGTAATAAGCTGTTTTGCTTTCGTACACTTCAAATAGATTAAAGCAGAAAGGCTAATGAGCGAATGGCCTGTAGTCTAGATGCCAAGTTATTGCTTAGTTTGTCTGACCACCCCACCATATAGTCTCTGTGGCAAAATAGAGTGCTTTTTGTTTTGTCTTCTCCATAAGGTACAACTGAACTGATTTCAGAAGGAAATGGCGCGCTCTATACTTCACTGTCACCGCTACATTTGTAAACGTAGATTCTATGGCCAGAGATCATTTGCTATGTGATCTCTGATTTCACAGATGAAGTCCTTTAGCACATTACCGGATGTTGTATATAATGTTACTATTGAAAATTAAGTTGTTGTTTTGAGCTTTTGGCAGGGACACGGGAGAGGAGGCTACAGTTTAAAGCCCATCAGCCAGAGAACACAAAGGTTCTGGGGAAGTAAGGAACGCTTGAAGTACCTGGTTCATCTGTCCTCTAGGCAATTTTGGTATTGATGGAAATACTCTTTTTTGGGTAATTTTTCTAGTAGTTTTTAATTATAATGCAATGAAACTCATAGGTTTTGAAAAATAACTTCTACATCGTAACTTGTACATGTTATTAGGCATGTGAAGGCCTGTTCCTGAAGGGAGGGGGAATACAGCTTAGTGAGCAGTCTGTATGCAATTTTAGGAGACAGGAAGTAGAACTCTAAATACTGTTCCAATATTGATACTTTTTATGGATTTCTTTAGCTCTGTTTCCCTAGCTTTTCCTTTTTGTAAAGATGGAAAGAGACCATCTCTTCTTTACTTAGGAGGAGGAGAAAAACGGTTATTGAAAGTGAATAAAAATTAATTATTATACCAAGGATTGAAAGTCAAGAGACACGAGTTCTATTTCTAGCTTTGCGGCTGGCTCATAATTGCTCTTTGGCAAGCGATGTCATAGTGTGACGCACATTTAAATGGCTCTGCCTCCCTAAAGCAAGCAGTTCTTGGTCGTGTGCTGTGCGGCACAAGCAGTAGTGCTAGTCTGCGAGGCCGGGCCATGAACCAGATGGGGGAACTGATCCAGGTGGAAAAAAACCCAAAACCAAAACACACCCACACATGCACAGACACAAACAGGCACCCCCACCACCCCCCACCTCATAGCCCCCAAAAAACCCCCCAAAGGTTGAAAAGGTGGCAATGGAGAAGGACGGCGGTATTTCTGTAGCCAGAACAGCTGCCTCGTGGATGGCATTGTGCAACAGCTCAAACATGCCAGCAGGAGACATGTCACAATGTTAGCCTTACTGCAGCTCATAGGCCTTGTCTGGAAAACAGAGGAGAAAATATTTGAATTTTTTTTTTTCTTCAAAATATTTATGTTTCAGGTAACATGGCTTCCTTGAACTACACAAGACTCTGGGCAAGTCAGAAAATCCAAATCATTGTCCAGCAAAGCAAAAGCTGTCTACAAAGTTTTGACATTGAGGAGACATAAGGACTAGGCTTCTCCATTAATCACTTGGTGGGATAAAAATGATGTTACTGTAGAACTACCCTGTGGTAGATGACAACATCCTGCTTTTAATATACACATAATAAAAACCCACCCAAGATAAAGTCATTATCACACAACATTTAATTCATCCTAGGTGGCTTGACTATTGTCTTCCAAATCATAATGAGGTGTAGCTAATTTTGTTGCCATCTATTGGACTTTGCCACTCTTCTGACTGCTGGGCCTTCTGTTGAAATAGGTCGAGCCCAGAATACCCAAGTGCGCCAATTGTTTAGAGGTAATGCTCTTTGTAAGAAACTGTAAGAAATTCTGTTGAACTTTTTTCATTTTTGTAGGGCAGTATTTTTCTTGCACCTTTTTTTCTTTGGCCTCTTCATCTGAGCCTTCTTTTTCCAAACAAATTAGATTTTTTTATTAAAAAAAACCCCAAACTGAAAATCTCAACAACAACAAAAGGCAAATCTGAATGATTCAGATTAAAAAACTTTTTATCAAGTCAGAGTGATATTTTCAGTGTGAAAGAGATGAGCTGCTTTTTGCAAATTGAACCTTGGATAATGAATTTTACTCTCTCATTCTTTGTAATATGCTTCTACAGCCTCATTCTTTGTAATATGCTTATTTCATTTAGTCACAGTTGACTATTAAAATTTTATATCAATCATGACTGTATATTCATGGGATACAGGTTCTACAGATGATTTTTCTATAACTTGGATTTTGGACCGGTTCTGAGGTTCTGTTCATAAAAATGAACTATCTGTTCTGGGAAACCTCAACAAGCTAGAGTTGTTATATATAGATGTCTTGAAAATTAAATCTAGATTTTGCTCTTTTGTTGTCATGTAGAAGGAAAAAAAAATGCTAGAAGATGAAATAACTGGAATCAGAGGAAGAGGATCGAATTCACCTTGTTGTCTTGGGTGAATAGTGGCATATTTCTGTAAGCAAGACACCAAGGGGGTTAGCCTAAGATGATCTTGTATTGGAAGCACCTCATGCAGCTAAAATTGAGCCCCTTCTTCACTTAGTGAATAAAGCATAACAATAATCAATCTGTTCCAAACATAGTCACAAAGGTGGTTAGTCTGAGTGAAAGGAAAAATCAAAGGAAATCAGTAGCAGCAGCAGTAACTTGAATTCTTGGGGAGCGCAGAAGGTGCGATACCTGTAAGAAATGTTGATGAGAATCTTCCAAAAACCCTGAGGAGAAGAAACAAGGAGCTGGGAGCAAATGAAACGTGACAGGGAAGTGCCCGGTGAGAAGACAGAAGTAGCAAGAATGGAAGAGGCACCAGTGTGAAGCGACAGTGAAAAATCCCCTGGGGTTTTAGTGTAAATGAGCTCTGTAGCACAATAAGGTGAAAGATGGGGAGCTAAGATCTGCAAAAGCAAAGCGTCGGATCAGGAGCTGTAAAACATCTGATGCTCCCAGAGGTGGAAAAAGAGAATTCATGGAACTACCCTTCTTCAGGCAGATACAGGAGCATGGGTAAGTGAGGCAGGAAGAATGGCTTACTGAGGACGATCAGCCTCGATAAAGGACCAAGTAGAAAACTAAATAGCAGATGTTAAATCCTTGCGACAGACGTGGGTATTTAGAAGCATGGTCTACTTGCGTTAAGTCAGTATCTAATTGTTAGATCCCAGTTTGGTTATACTGCATTGAAAGTGTTACCAGTAACTATTTGATGCGTTTCTTCAAATATATTTGTGTCTACATCTAAATCTGCGTTATCTTTCAAATTATATTTTTTTTCTACAGTTATGACTGTAGTTTTTCTATTAATCTCAGGCGGTTTTGTTTTATTTATGATTATTCTGGTCATAGTGTGTAATGACTGCAGTCAGGCTTGTCTTCATTGTCTCTTATCCTCCCCTAAATGATACCATGCCAGCAATTAGGCTTCCAATGGGGAAATAAGGAGAATGTGGCTGAGACTGCATCGCCGAAGAAATGAATGTATATCAAACTACAGAATGACTAAAAATGTCTCCCCAAAGCCAGCAGTGATAATGTTACAAGTGATTCTGACAGCCTCCAACAAAAAGAAGCCAATGGCTTTACCCACAAATGGACAAATCGATCTCTTTCTCTGGAGACAGAATATCATTCCAAACAACGGGAGTAAGGATCATTCTCAAACATGGGAAATGCCCCCATCACCCTTACCGTACACTGCAGGTAACAAAGTGCCTTTAAAAGTCAAGTTATTAACATGCATAAGGGGAGCAGGGTACAAACTCCAAGCCACATCAGGATTATTCTGCTGTCAAACTGGTAAGGCTGTTTAGCATTTGAAGACATACTAGTTGTGTTTTATTTTTAATGAAGGAATGGCACGTGCAGCAATTCTCTATTTTTAACCAAAATTCTTGCATCTGGCAGGGGGGTTTTGCCTCAGTTTCCCCACCTTTGAAATACAGACAATGATTAAAGCTATTGCCCCCTTCAGTCAGCTGGTGTAATGGTCAGCAGCTTGTTCTTTGTTCTTTGAAACGTAAAATGTTTTCTACCATTTCAGATGTAATAGCACTACAAGAGTCCTTGTCTGCAGAATAGGTTTTACTGAAGTACAACCTCAAACCTCAGGAGGGGAAAGCAAGGTACAAAGGTGTCTTCAGCAGCACAGCAACGTTTGCAGCTTTAAGTGTAGTCTCTAGTCATTTACTACTTCTTCTGCAACTCAAATGGCCAGTATGAAAAGTAAAAAAACAAACAAACAAAACCCCACCCAAAAACTGTATGAGGAACAGTATGCATTTGTCTGTTTCCCAAAAACATTAGTTTACATGTAGCACAGCACTGATAGAGTTTTGTTTCACTTCCCAGCAGTTTCTCCTCTTTGCACACTACCTGGGAAGGTGTCAGCGTACACGATTCATTACTGTTTTCACAGAAAGCAGCAATGAAATCATCTTACTTGATGTTCTTTTATATCTCCATTGCTAGTGCTAAATTATTCCCAACAATATAGCTAAAACTGCTCTGTCCTCTAATTTCAAACCTTCTGTGTCTTAATTTCTTCCTACTTGGCTGGGCATTATTCTAAAGCCAATTGAAATCACACTGTATGTGACAGCGCATATACAGGTTACCGTCAGCTCTGTTTTGGCAGCCAGTAATCCAGAACAGAAAAAAATTTGGTTTGAATTTATCTTAAAAATTAAATCATGTGAGATTATGGTGAAAAAATGGTAATCAAATTACTCCTTTGAGAGTGAATTAGTTTCCATCCTATAACTATTAGAGGCTATAATTGTTGCACCCAGCAGGTAGCATTTGCATATCTGCTTTTATTAATATGCTTATGTAATATGTAGGAAAGATTTTGTGAATTCATGAAGGTGCCGAGACCTTTTGCAGTTGTATCTACGAGCTAGGGAAACATTCTTGTCAGGTGCTAGAACCAGGAAGCCCTGTGCTTTACCTCCAGTCTCTGAAATCCATCCCATTCCTGGTAACTTTTAGGCCAGACACTGCAGTGCTACATTAGATAGACTAAGCTGGCATGTTGTGGCTCTGAAGTGCAATCAGCTGTACGGGAGGACCAAGGCAACGTTCGGCTATGATCCGATGTTCAAGACTAACTTTTCCCCAGAAAACAAATGTGCTTAATGGATGTTAGAATGGGATGGCCTCTTTTTGCCTTTGTGTAGACGGCGGCAATGGTCACTGCTCGCACAGCAGGTATCTTGGCTGGCACGATTGCAAGACTGCTTGTAGACAAGGACATGTTCTCGTTGGGGAAGAAGGTGGAATTGTTTCCTTAGCATGTGTTAAAATACAAAATAACACACACTGTGTGTTTTGTATATGCACGTGCATGCCTGAGGCAGTGTCGAGAGGGCTTGTGTATGGATTTTCTTCAGTGGCTAAACAGAACCAAAATTGTCCATCTGGCACCTTTCACAATCCTGGAGGTGGCAGGCATGCAAAATGTAAGCTGTACAGATGAATTGTACAAGTCCAGGTGGAGAAAGGAAGCATAATGCAGTTAAGATTAATGCTCTTTTAGCTGCAAATTGCAATCTGCATCCATTCAAGGCAAAACTCCCTGGCACTTTATCTTGTCTAAGGGCCTGGTGTAGGACAAGGATAATTCTGACACATGCAAATGAGTATTTCCCTGGCTTTACAGAGGTAAATAAAAGCAAGATCAGAATTCTGTGATCTTGAGCTTTTTCTGCTTTGACTTTCAGGGGAACTTACTTGAGAAGGTGCTAGACTTTTAGCTCACATAAGAGGAGCAACTGATGCTATGTAAAAGCAAACCGGCCGCTTCAGTGTCATTCACGCAACTTTTCTCAGTAGTTCTGCTAAGACTCCTTTTCCTGGGACCACAGAGCCCTTTTGGCTTCCTCATGCCCCAACCACTTTTCTCATGCGTCTGTGCCTAAACTCAGGTGTCCAAGCTCCACAGTATGATATTTCATGTCTCTGAAGGTCAGAATTCTCATAGCGACATCACAGCTGAGTTGCAGAACAGGCTGAGGTCACTGAGATGTCAAGTAGAAAACATCATGCAAAGTAAATCAACTCTTACAAAACAATGACCTCCATCTCCCAGAACAACTTCAGCAGCGCAGTAAAGTAACAGAAAGAAACTAAGGTGGTGCCAGAGTGTAAAACCAATTGGACTTGCAGCTCGTGGGGTCTAACGGAGTAGAAGGAGGAATGCTTGCCTCCAGGCAGCCTCCAGCCGGCTAAGTAGACAACCTCATACCGGAAGATTTCTTCCCAGCTCTAGCTGGTCTCAAAGCATGCAGGCTCAAAAATATTTTTTTAAATTTTATTATTGAGAGTAATGTAAACTGTTCTTACCAACATGTATTTCAATAATATTTTGCACTTATTCAGCACCTTTGCATTGAAAAATCTCAGAAGTGCTTAGCAGAAGGGAGTGAAAATTATCTCCAGTTTTTCCACAAGCAAAGCTGAAGCAAACTTTTAAGGACTTTGGTATGGATTTTGGAGAGGCAGCATACTCAGATTTTTAAGTTAGACTTTTCTTTATTTACTGTTCTGTTTTTACCTGTGTACTGGAAAGCTGTTCCAGAGGCAATGATGCACGGCCTGGGTGCGGGAGGTTGCTTAGCCTGCATGATCCTCCGTTCACTGGGAAGCTCTGCATAAGATTTTGGTTTGTGTATGGTTTGACCTTGAACCTCAGAAGAGAGAGCTTTCTGTTATTTGATGACAAATTACACGACAAAGATGATGAAGGAATTATACAGCAGGGAAACTGTCACAGATCACTTTTGTGCAGGGGTGTGCTGAGAAGCGTCTCTGGACATGCTGTCTTCTAACAGAAAGATCTCATGTAGGGAGGCAGTAAAGAGATCCTGGTTGCACTGGAGATCTTGGACTTATGCCGAAGGAATGCTCGGGAGTGGTGAAGAAAGCGAGACAGGAGCCCAGCACGCAGGCGTCCTCATATATCCTTTTAGTCCTTCTGTATTTCCTGTCCTGGTTGAATTATCTTCCTAATGTTTTTGTGTGGCCACGTTTCCGTGTTGGAAACACACTCACTGCTCACAGCCATCCCTCTACAGTGAGCTTCACTTGGCTGCATAAGGAATTTGTCCGAAAATGCATGTCAGCACTCTCGCCCTTTGAATGCGCTATTTCTGTCTCATAAAAAGCATCGACTTCATGCGCCCCTGCAGAGGTGAACCAAAAGGTTGGAATGATACAAGGGAGCGAGTGGGGGGTGAGTCCCTGTGACAGCAAACCATAAAGATCTCCTGGCAGTGAGGAGGTACCAAGGGGGGAGCAAGTGCACAAAATAGGGAAGGAGGGTGAACACTCACAGACGGCGTGCGTGGTTTGATATAGGGGTTTGAAATGTGGCAGCCTGATATGACAGCCTGGTTTTCAGATACCTTGCGATTTACTGTACGGTACGGTGTGTCAAAAGGGGACACCCCGTCTGTCTGTCTACCCTGAACTACGCTTAACTTCTGCCGTACTTCCCAGTTCTTGAAAGAGCTTCCAGTCCTCCTCAGCTGACAGGCTCTTGGAAAGTAACCAGCAGTGATACTATCCCAGAAAACTAGTAGAGCTGAATGAAATAATTTTATGATCAGAGGAGGCTGGTAAATAAGAAGGGAAGGGAAGCAGTACACAGTAAGTCTTTCTCGAAGTTGGGAAAAGGATTGTAAAGCCCCTTGGGCTTCAAGTTCAAACCCTTGAACTGAGTGCCTTTCTGTCCCGCACAGGACAGAGACACTTCCCATCTCCCGGGCTAATTACAGTCAGCAGCATTGTGCAGTCAGACACTATCATAACACGTGCTATACGCATATCTGACAGGTAGGAACAGCTGCATGTAGTACTTCATATATTATTTCTATTTATTAGGCTGTTAATATGCTGTTAATATAAAGCTCCTAATCCACCACTATAGATGTATGCAAAACTCCAGAAAAGCAGTCAAGAAATTTTTGTTCAGAAATTTACGTTTTCAAGGAATATCAAAGCCTCTGGCGAAATACTGGAAAAGATTTGGCATTTGGTTGAACAGATCCTGCTTTACTTTTTTTCATTACGTGTCTGTGATTTGCTGCTGCTTGAACCATGCCAATTGGTGAGCATTAGTTGGGGTTGGCTTGGCAGTGTTTGTCTGTACTGAGACTGTTCTAAAGAGCACGTGAACTTGAGTAAAATCTCAAGTTTCATGGGTTAGATGGAAGCAGCATTGCTTTTTTAAATCTAACTTATGATTTTAAAACCTAAACTACTTTCAGCTTCCCTACACAAATATCAGCAATCTGGTCCATGCTTCGGGTTTTATTTCAAGATGTATTGAAAATGCCGCAGTAACAGCAAACACAGAATATGCATCTTGATGTTAAAGGAAATACTTCTTTTAACGTTAAAAGAAAACAACAAAATCTGAAGGCTGGAGAAGCCGGAGCAATAAATTTTTCCATGAAAGGTGCTGAGCACCCCTCCATGTTGATACAGTCAGGAAGAGCTGCACTTGAGCACCTCCAGTGACATGCAAAAGTCTGACAGAGGCAGTGGGCAGAGGACAAGAAATACTGTGGGACCTCTGAGAGGCTGATATATATTGTCTGGCTCAGTGATGTTTAAGAGGACGATCCAGGGGGGGAAAAAAATAATGAATAAAATTATGATTAGCAAATAAAATCATTTCTGCTTAGGCATAAAAGTTATGCTACAGCATTTTGATGTTTATGCATCACTGGCATCGGTCTAAATTTTGAGTTGTGAGTCAGTAATATACCCCATTTTGGGCTGAACAGTACAGAAGTTGAATATTACCGGAGCATTAGCATGAAATTTAGAGAGTCATCTAGTTCTGGGAAAGCACACATAGCATCGTCATTTTTATACAGCCTGGCATCTGCTGCTTAAGCTGTCTGGTACGTCTTGTAAGGCTGAAAAGGGCACTGACCTTGCAGCGAGATTGCTTACTAGCCAGAAGTGCCATAGAGCTGTGGTTTGTCCCAGGGTACGTTCGGGTATGAAAGCTGCTGAGCAGAAGCTCCGAGGTCCGGCCCATCGCAGCGCCGGTAGGTAAATTTGCTGATCAGTACAGTATATCAGTCAGCGAAGAGCCCTGCACTTCCCTGCTCCGTAACGAGGCACTGACCCAGCTTCATCCTCCGGTAGGACCAGCTAGCTCTTTTTATATTACTGCTGCACAGCCACCGCAAAGGGAAACTGTGACAGCTCCACCTGGATGTTTGGTTTTATTTATTCATGGCCAGTGGAACAATGAAGTCAGAGGTAGGTGAATGATGCAGTGCAGGAAGTTGCTGCAGCACTAGCTTCGCTACAGAGATACGATGATTTAATGTATCGGGCTAACGGTGGAGGGAAATACTAATAAATTCTGTTCGTGCATGTATTGGGCAGGGGGTGAGGCAAAACAAGGCTTTCTAGGTGCAGCAGATGACGTTTTCTAATTATATAGCTTTCTGTTATGCCTGAAGTAGTCATGTACAAAGGTTTTGCTTTCCTTAAAATGATAGAAAAGCAGTCTTTTCAAGGCAAAGCTATCCATTTAACTTGCTAGAATTAACGGAATGTCGTGTCTCATTCTTATAAATGCATATCAAGTTCTCAGCAGAAAAATAAGCATGTTAATCATCGTAGCTGATGTAGATTGCTAGCACTCATTCCAGGCTGTAGGTTCAGGTTTCTTATTTGCATTCAGTCAATCAAGTCTGTGCCCACCCTGAATCCCTGCTGGTGAATTTCTGTTGATTTTGTTGCAGGATGTATTTATTCTTCTTTGTGTATCTGCTTTTAAATAAATCGTCAGAACAATAAACAATCCTACAGCAGAGGGAGCAGAATGTTTCAGGAAGCAAAATCCTTCTGTTAAATGGCATGCAATCTATGCAGTTGTTAAAGGAGGGGTTTTCATGTAAACCATGAGTATGTTTTGGGGTTTTTAAAAAAAAAAAAAACAACAAACACCACACAGTCTTATGTCTGTCTTGTGGATAGGAACGTGTGGATTCGTAGGACAGAAACGTAAGTAGATTCTTAACAGGGTTCCCCAAGCACAGCTCTTGCGCTGGCCTGGGTGTAGAGGTGGTCCGGGATTATGTAAGGGGTAGCTGGAGCGTGGGGGTGAAGTGGCTGAGTTAGGAGGTTAGTTTCTTTTTCTTAATATATCTTTGTATTTGTAATACATTTCTTGTGCTTAATATTTTTTGAAACAAATTTGTTAGTTGCTGGGCCTTAAAGGATTTAAAGGATATTAGATTAATGATAGCAGATCGATATATTTTTATTTTAATGGGGTATTAAGCGTTGCTGTTTTTTCCAAGTAGCAGGTACTTTAAACTGCTTTGGATTGGGTTTGACCGTGGTCTGTCGAGGCTGATGAATGGTTAGAACAAGCGAAGTAGAAATCGGAGCTGCTGCCGGCACCCGGGGCAGGAAGTTGCGAGATTCCCATCTGAAAACCAAAGCTCTCGTATGTGCTGCCTGTCAAAAAGTCAGTGCTTTCAGTCTTTACACGGTAGTTTGATTTGGAGATGGTGGTCTGATGGATCTTTTAATGTCTACGTGCAGTTGGAAGTAAAGGAATGAAAAATACCCTTAAGTCATAAGCCTAGTTAAAGCTAAAATTGATAGCCAGATTGCTCTTTTATGGGAGTCTTTACAAACAGAATGAAGAATACCTTGGCTTATCACGTGCTCATTGATACAACTGTCAGCAATGGTTCTCTGCTGTAGAATAGCGAGGGATGATATGAAACCAGTACATTTGGACCTGAGTTTTGTACGCTCTGAAGGTCCACTGGTCCTTCACCCACCCCTGCTTTGGGGGGGTTGAATGAGGCTGACGTCTAAATACAGAATTTCCTTAAGCAGACTGAGAGGTGTCAGTGATGTTGCATCAGTGGATTAAAGGGTATTTGGGGGTGAGCGCTTTGTCACTTTGAGAAGGTCACAGGCAGAGAAATTCAGGTTGGCTTCCCGTAAGTCCAAACTGTCCTGCTCCTCCCGGTGCTTTGCCATGCCTCACGTATGGCCCAGCAGAGCCGAAGGGGAATGTGGGGCACGTCTCGTCGCCCGGCCGTTCTGTGCTTTGGAGAGTGTCGGCCAGTGCACGTGCACCATCCGTGGGTCCAGTCGCCAAATGAGAAACTCTTCCCATGCTTTTTTTAAGTGCTTAAGGAAGAGAAAAATACTACTAAATATTACTAAAAATGATTTTTTTTTGTTTGTAAAACTAAATTATCCTTTAGTTTTAAACAGGATACCATTCAAAAGCATTAATCTAGGTTCTTTTCCTAATTCTTTTTCCTGAAATAAACAAAACATTTTTTTCCTGAATTAAATGAGAAGAAAAGGTACTGTTTTGCAGCTTAAGGAAAGAATATAGGTCTTGAATTTATAAATGCATAGTTTCATTAGAATTGAAGTATTTGTGCTTGTAGTTATATACGTGATTACATGTTTGAAGATCCAGAGCCTTTCACGTGCATGTTTTTGGTTTTACTGTAACCTGGATAGTAAGGATTGTGCAGTTCGATGTAAAAGTTTCATCGCCAGTACACAAACTGAGGCTGAGGGGGGGGTCTTGGGGGGACTTAAGTCCTTCTTCATGAAATCATTATTTTTCTAGAGGGTAGAGAGACAAGGCATGGCTCATTATTAGTCAAGTCATGCTCTTTATGCCAAAGGAACTCTAGTAAAAGGTGAATGGCCCCCATGCTGAACAGCAGTAAAGCAATAAACCCCTTCATTTACATATACACAGTTGCCAGTTTGAAACAGCGTTGGTGAAGGGCAAACAGTGCATCAGCAACTGCATGAAGCTGGAGCATTTTTTCATTACTCTATCAACAAATTTAGATTTTCTTTTTAATGTACATAATACTAGTTTTGCTTTAATGTGCAGGCAAAGCTAGTGCATTGCTAGTTTGCTGCAGTACGGAGTGGTGTATTAGGCTGTTCAGCATCGCTTCTGTTCTACGCTCCTTGCTGCTGGGGAACAAAGGAGGCTCATGCTGGGGGCAACGCTGTGAAAGAGGCTGTTGCAATGAAGCAAGGGAAAGGGTATTTTCTAGCTTGTACCAGTGGTTAGCTGGGGGTATTGTATGGACAGCCATAATTTTTTATTTTTTTTTTAAGACTCTTCCCTGTGAATAGCAGCGCTGTCACAATAAGAAATGTATCCCAAGTAAGGACAACCAGGAGTTTCAGTGTCCATGGAGGGAGCTGGAAGTTTAAATAGGTAAATTAAGCAATTGTAATGTTGATCTCCCAATTACTGCTGCCCCAATGCTTAGTCTTCAGAGTACTTAAAAGCTTCCTAAGGAAATTCACATTTTCCAGGAGAGAACTTTTATTAAGGAAAAAAACACAATTGCAGGCAAGTTGGATCTTGTTTTGAGACTTCTTCCAGGCAGAAGCCACTGTATTTGTTAGAGGGGACTCCTTCAGAAGCAGAAACTTTAGATTTGTCAAAGTGTAGAAGGTTATCAGGCTACTGTGCCTATTGGAAAATTAAATCACCTCCTGAAGCATGAGAAGGGAGAAGAAAGGAGAAAAAAAAAAAACCCTTTAAAAAAATACTTGCTTTTCAGCAAGACAAAACTGTATGTCTGTGCCTCTTAGAAGAAAGAGCATAGCTGGCTACTTCCTCAAACAGCTACATTTGCCAAAGTGGAAAATCGTGCTGAAATTCAGTTTAATCCAGGCTCCTCATTCTTTTACGTCTCTGGAAAAAAAAATCACAGGCCTTATACATGTGAAGACTGAGTGGCCTGGAGTTTAGTAACTGTTTTAGCCACTTTGTTAGAAAGCTTAGTTTTCTAATGTGAACAGTGGGAACAGGTACCAAGATGATGCTATCCAAGGACTCTTTGAAGGTAGCGTGTAGTAGTATTCTGTAATAAGAAGTGCTAATCTGGGTGCTGATAGTCTTTACTCAGTGTAGTAGCATTCAGAGGTACATGACTAGGATGTGGTTTGGAGAAGGGGGAGGAGAGCTGAGTCTGCTGCATTTTTCTTAGGATTTTTTTCTATTGTGGTGTTCATCTTGAGTTGCAATGAGAACTCCTTCATATTTAATATCAGGCATGAGGCGCCTGTGCCATAACCGTAAGGACACAGTTTCATGGACTCTGGATGGGACCCTTATGAAGCTAGGTTTGCAGGGTTTGTTGGGGTTTGTTTTGTTCCACAAAAGTATAAATAAATGCATTAGATCAGAAATATGTAACTTTTCATCTTCAAATCATTTTTTATAAACATTTACTGATTTATATGCACAGCATAGGCACCCACGGTACAGATGCAAATGTCTTCATTTCTCCAGATGGAAAGACTGAGGGAGAGGAAGGGAGAGAACGGTTTGTTCAGCTGCAGAGGAAAGTTGATATTAGAGGCAGACTTGGATTCTAGAAATCTTTTTTCCCAGTGCTGTGCTCTCACAGCTGCCTAGGAGCATTAGACAGTATCTATTTCATATGCTTGAACAATGAGATAGAGAAATGTTATTTTTAAAAGTGTGATTTTGTGTGTGTGTACATGCTGTGTATGTGATATCTGCAGAATATGGTGTTTGGCAAACATTTTTAGCTCTTTCAAGTGAAACCAGATCTCTGAGTTATACTCAATGTCTTGCAGGCAATGCTGAATTGACAGTATTATTTAAATGGGTGTAATCACATGTTATACGTTACAGCATAACTTACTTCATCCCACTTTTTTACTTCTCTGTGTTATTAAAATGCAGAGGAAGCATAGCTGGACTGCCTTGAACTTTCAGTAATGAGCACAGCAATCAAAATAGTGGAAACAACTAATATTTGCAGACAAACAGAAAAAGGAAACTCATGAGAATGTCTTTCTCAGTTTTTCCAATTTTCCCAGTGTTAGTGCAATGCTGAAGTCCACTTTGCAGATACAGAAAGCATCGGCTGAACAACAGCCAAGCAGCACGATTATAACGCAATTATACTGGAGGACAAAGGGGAGAAACCCCAACTTCTTGGGAGGCAAGGGGTTGATTATGATGACCTGTTTGGGCAGACAGTTTAATGCTGATGTTGTGCGCTCCAACAGTATTTTCCTTAGATTTCAGCCAAGAATAGAATCAATCGAGACAGTCTTCAAGGCAGCAATCAGCAGAGGAGAACGTAGGGATCAAAGAACGTAGCTTGAGAAAATGGCCTGTTGTGCTGCCGTGCGTTTATTATGTTACTCTGAGTGTGCAATAAAGGGTGTTGGTTCAGCTGTGTGCCCCTTCCACGGGGCTTCATCAGAGAATATTCTTGGATTCAGTTCCAAAAGGGGGGGGGGGGGGGGAATATATTGGCCTTTAGACACTGCTCTCTTTTTCCTTGTTTGATAACCCCTGCCAAAGCAGGCTGGCCTCAGATGTGTTTCTTTCCAGTGAAGGGCCATAGGAAAATATTTCCTGGTAATAAGACCTTACTAGTTGGACACTATCTGTAGGACATGTTAGTATAACTGTGATGTTTTGTATCTCTTGATTAACATGATGAATAGACTAATGGAAAAATAAAACACCATTGCATTATCAGTAACAGAACTGATGAGATGGGGAATGGGAGGGGAGCACGACACCCTGTTTTAAGTGTCTGAGCATAAGGCATTTGTATCCCATAGAATAGCTTATCTGTGCCATTATGCTCTTAAATCAGTGGCACACATGAATTTCAAAAGCATTGCTTGGGGATTGGAATGATAGTAACATTAGGCTGCTAATAGAAGTATGAAAGGCTGGGTGGAAAGGAAATAAGCCAAAGAAAATAATTGCCCGGTTAAATTTCACTTGGCTACCCTTTCCTCCTTCCTTCCCTTCCTGTTTGTGTGTTACTCTGAGTCCTGTTGTCATGGGACTCCTCTGTAATACCATTTGTTTGGTCACTTCATCCCACCCCAGTGCTGGCCCTGAACTTTATAGCTTACCAGTACCGCTCGCTTGGCTGCTCTGTTAATCTCTTCACACTACAGCACGCTTCAGAAATTCTTATTCTCTTTACTCAGCAAAACATACAGCTGCAATCCAGTACGCAAGTTCACCCTACCTAAACAGCACGACTGCTTATCTCGATCCAGCTACTAGCACAACCTTTGCACCACCTGGCAAGCTCAGCACAGGGACCCAAAAAATGCCTCGTGAGGAACGGCTTACCTTTCGGGTGAGGACAAGGCAGGCTTTGTGTAGTAGGGAGAGGAGCCCTAGAGATGTGTGCTGCAGGCTCCCAGCCTGGAGCGGGCTTTTCAGGCGGGATCAGCTGCCCCGAAGCGTGAAGCTGCAGAGCGTGGAGCTCACCAGGGTGACTTTTCATGCTTTGACCACGCCATGTTCAACTGTCAGCCCAGCAACCTTTATTAGCACAGAGCTCACATTCCAAACGTTTCTGAAGTAGATAGCAGGACAGAAATGCAGAGAACTTTGTTTCTTCAGAACTGCTTGCTTACGCATTCAGCAGTCCGAACTGGGGCTGGAGTTGATGTATTCTCCCAGCTTCCAGAGCAGACGGGTGCGCTCAAGCCAGGCAGTTACCCCACGGTTCTAACTAGAAGTGGGTCCAGACCAGATGCCTACACCCTACTGCCTCAGGCCTTTACAGAAGCTAGAGCTTTCCTTTTGTTCTTGTCCTCATTTCTGCAGGGGACTGAACAAAAGCCCCACTCCAGCTTTCCAGTTTAAGCCTTTGCACCCACTCTTTTTTTTGAAAAGATAAGGAAACCCGCAGAGGAGATTTAGGTGCAACTTCTGCTTCAGTCCAGAACTCAGACATCAGTGGGAGTGAATGAAGTAGCTGTCAGCTGTAAGAGAATACAAAGTATTAGTATGCAAAAGGAGCAAAACCCAAGCAACTCACACAGCTACTGAGGTATCTGCATCCTAGTACAAGCTCTTTGCTACAGCAGTGTCAGATCTGGGAAGTCTGAAATAAAGCAAGATGCCTGGTGTGCATGTTTGCATATCAATACCAGAAGTGTTTTCTAGCTTGCATCTGACACGTAACTGGTGCTTGAGGTCAGGAGCAGCATCAGAAACACTGTGCATGCGGTTAGTCCTTATGTTTGCTTTGCTAGTTTTCTTCTCTTGCAAACTCCAGTTAGTTATTTGTCTGAATACTAGATCTTCCATACAATCTTCTGGGTATGTTTTCTGCATGTTGTTCTGCTCAGAATATCTGATCTGAATAGCTTTGACCCCTGCAAAAAATTTCAGTGCCTAGCAAAATGTCCCAGCTGCTTCTGCGTAGATAAACAGGTTCCTGGAAGCCAAACAGGACTCCTTGAAGAAATCCAGTTTGTGAACCAAGCCAGCAAACGAGTGGAATTTTTGTTTATGTAGCCTTTGATTTTAATCGGATTGCGAACAGTAAAGTTTGTCTCTTTATCTGGTCTCCCTAGGGCATGTGTGTCTATGTTCTCAAGGCTGTCATTATTAACTGTTTTAGAAGCTTGGTCAAAGAGCCTGTCTCATCACTCCTGAGAGTATAAGCTGGAGGGTACAGTGGAAGTATGACAGTGGAGATATGCAGAAAGTTGACTTTTACTTGTTTATTTGTTTCTGTTTGAAAACTATTTGTCTATAAAAGGGAAAGCAGCATTCAAACACAAGATTAACACAGTATTGATAGATGTATTTCTGAAGGATATCCTTTAGTGAATATCTTAAGATCCTTCTGGTCTCAAGTTTGGTATTAGAGTAGGACAAACTGTGATGAAAGGAGTTTCATTCACTGAATGAATGCTGGAGAACTATGTACCTCGATTTACCGTTACGGCACTGCTCCGTCTCCCTTATCTGTTGTTCAGACTTCAATAGATAAAACTGTATATAATCTTTACTGCCTGGGTTGACCAATGTCTTGGCTGAACCATAGAAGAGTGGCGCTCCAATCAAAACAGGGCTAAATCACACTTTGAGCTGATGGGTGTTTTGGAGAACACAAGGCAGTCAGTAGGTGCTACACATGCCGTGGTAACAGCATGGTCGCAGGAAAAGAAAACCAAACAGCAGTGAAAAGAAACAGTATCTGCGTGTAGCCAGATGTGATCTGACCAAATTGCATCCTGGGCAGAGGCTGTATTCCTTCGTTTGCCTGGGATCACCGTAGAATTGTGCCGTTGAATAGATTTTATTTTCAGTTGGTTTTCTGGGGGGGGGGAAGTGTGGGTATTTGAGCAATCTAGGAAACGTGAGCCACCCTCTTAGGGTATGTTTACCCAATCTTTTAAAATGTACACTTCCTCTGACATTTTTATTTATCTTGGCACATAAATACTAAGGCAAGCTGTTTCCCCTTTCCTGAGCTCAGTGTTTTTAAAGGAAGCTAATGTTCGGACTTGCTAAATAATTTCAGACAGCTTGATAGAAGGACTGTGGATAAGAAGAACGATGCCATCTTGCAAGAATGTCCTCCCAGATTTTCTGGTTCTCATAACAAACTGAAAAAATCTTTGCTCAGAAAGACCATGTGATGCCAATGCTCCAAGTCTTATCCAATTCTGGATAATATGATTACAGAAATAGTTTAAAGGTTAGCCTCTGTGCTGTAAATATATGATCTTCTTATATGAATTTTCTTATCCTAAACCCGTCTAGAGTGGATAAAACAGCGTTTCTAAGCGCTTCACAAGGCCTGTCATTTCAGTGGAGGTCTCTTAGCAGCCTTTAAAGCGTTTGAATTACTGTGTAATGATATTCTGTTATCTCTTAGCAAGGCTCACACTCTAAACACTTTCATACACAATAGAAATTAAAATGGAATTGAGTAAATTCTGTCTCTCACATTGGTGGACTGTCTAGTGATTGTCTGGGTGCATTATATTAAATATAGGGTTATATCTAATAGAGCTTGGTTACTTGGAGCAACAAATTGTAAAACGTAAAATAGTAGGTCAGATGTGGTAACTCAAATACTAACTCTTTCAGTACACTTTTTTAAAAGTATATGCATCTAACAACATAGGCACAGGTTTGGTTTTATTCTTTTTCCGTGCTTTAGGATATTGGAAAAGTCAGCTTTTTTTACTGTAAATACATAGTTTATTGGGTGACAAAATATTTGGCACGCAACAAAATTTTTCTAAAAGCTTCTAAAAACTTACAAGTATAGTAGATATGATGATTTTGGGGCTCGTGTGCACATGTGCCGTTGTCGTGGTCTCTGACAATCCTTTGTTGGTCTCTGTTCTCCAGCAGTACATGAGCTTTCTGGGGAGCTGTGGGGTCTGCTCTCTCCATCGTGGCACCTGAGTAAAATTCATTGTGATCATACCAGCAAATGCAAGCAAAAATTGTCACATGCAGTTACCCTTTTTTAAGGAGCAGTGATCAGGTTTCTGAGGGACATCAGAGAAAAAAAAATATTCTAATATGTAGCTTATAGGTAGGACCAGTTTTCTATGTAGTTGCCTGCATGGAGACCCCAGTGAGATGGTCTCAAGCTTATGTCTATCAATTCCTGGGCTGAAAGATGTTTTCCCCTCCCGAGGTTTGAGCTGTTACTTCACACCGCTTCGTGACTCCTCTCACCTTAGACTTTTAGAATCGAGTTCAATGTGCCTGATTCTTCCCTTGAAGATGTTGCCTGTCTTTTTTTTTTGGCATCAAGGATAGGCTCAAGCAACCACAGATGGCAATGCGAGGGAAAAGCAAAAAGTTGAGAAAAGTGGTAAGTAGTTCATCACTAGTCCTGGTTTGAACTTCGTCCCTCCTGCTGTGGTAAGGCAGTTGCAGAGCAGTAGCTGAATGTGTATCCTTCCATGTCTCAGCGTAAGCATCGCTGGTGCCTGGGTATGCCCCGAGGTAGCTACAGCACCCACGTAGGGGTGTAAAAGTTCCCGCTGACCTCTCTGTTTAGAGCAATGCCTGAACGTACATTTGTTTCTCACATGACTCAAATTTGAGGTGTGGGAGATGAAAAATGAGGCTGCTGCATGAACTTCACAGCTCAAAGCAGTACAGAAAACAAGGAAGTGTATCAAAGTGGAGAAATGTTCATGCTTTTAAAGCATACGAAGATATATAGCAGGATTCTCTTTTATAATCTTTGTTAGCCAGCCTGCAACCTTCATTCATTGCTTCGTACAAACTGCTGATCGGTAGAGTACAATCTTCAGACTAGCAGTGGTGGTGGTTTGCTGCAAAAATTACTGTATACCATGGATGGTACCAGCCACTGAGTAAGATAACTGTGGTGTCTGAAAAACATTTCTGTCTGCTTACTGTGTACAGAGAATCTCTCCTTCTGGGGCACGCTTCTGGTACCTTCTTGGCAAAAGTGTGCTGTTAGAGGAGGAGAAAAGGTGGGGGGGGTGATCTAGAGCGGTGGGTAACATTAAAAATAGCAATCTACAGAGGTCAATTGGTCAAATAATAAGCTAATCTAATTTCCTAAAGCCATCAGGTACACTGCAAAAGTTACAATTCCTGTGGGAAGGGGAACTTAGACTTGCCATGTGCTATTTTGTGGTTTGTACCTCTGAATATATTTTGCGAGCAGTCTAAACATGAATGACAATCATGAAGTTCTGGGGTAATGTTATGGACCTCCCATACTTATCTAGATGTCTTGAGTGTACTTTCATAGCTAAAATGTGGTGTCTTTCAATTCCTTCAGTTCCTAAAAAAAAATGCCTGCCTGTTTTCATGCATCTGGAACACTTAATGAGAGGGCTTGTCTTGCCTGACTGTACTTGTCAAAGCACTATCTCACTAACGATAGAGAAACTAATTTGTGACTCTGTCCTGACAGCGCAGAGCAGAGGCTGCCACTTATTGGTAATGTAAAAGAAATAAAGACAAGTGAGCATGAAGTGAAATGAAAATATTTGAGAGACTTAATGCCAAGCTATTCAGCACTTCCTGAGCATTGTGCTACCTTTGGTTTGATTCTGATGGGTACTCTATCTGGAAGTATTCTAGAGAATCAGAACTAATGGAAATTAATATTTTAATTGATCTATTCAGTTGTGCAGAAATAACTAGATGGTCTCTGTTCCCTAAATAAGAATAGAAAAATCTGTGACCAAAGCTGGTCGCACAGCAGTCCTGTTCAAAATGATTGGATCACTGCAAAGAGCCTTCTTGCTTTAAATAGCCATCCTATTAGCTGAAGAATGGTAGAACAGCTCTGGAAGGCATTTCTGTGACATTAAATTATGTCTGTGCAGTATCTAACTCCTTTCTCTGAATTTGACCTTCACATGCCAAATTCTGAGAATCCCAACTTGAGAAACACTCGCCTAACCCTGAGAGAGATCAAGTCTGTCCAGCTGCGATACTTTATATAATGACTTCTGGGACCGGGCCTTTCTGATCTAGAAATAGAGAGCAGGTTTCCTCTCCCCGGAGCTGGTGGGACTGTGCTAACTACACCGTGAAGCAGCAGAGCTATGGCAGCGCAGCTTTTAAGTAAGGGTACATGTTTATGGCTGTGTGGCCACGGAGTTGTGTGAAGTCCTTATGGGCCAAAACTCACAAAGGCTGCTTTCTGTTGCACTGGTGCTTTAATTGTACAAACATGTTTATCTTTCAAATTGAAATCCTTTAGTGATGTTCTTGGGAAGCACAGCGGCTGTCGTGTTAAACCATCCTAGCTCTGAGACAATCTCAGAGAGCGCGTGGTCAGCAAGAGTTGCAGAAATCGTGCCAAGGGAGATGGAACTGCTAATTGTCAAGCAGAGACTCAATGTGGTGTTTTACACGAGGGCAAATCATCTGACTTCATTTGCAGAGCTGACTCCTACACTAAACAATTAATTTTAAACCAGAGTTTACCTTCCACCCCCAAATGACATAGCTGCATTGTCAGCATGGAGGAGCCATCAGGCACTTTCTCTTAAGCGTAATATAAATTTTAGCTCCTGATGTATGATTTGCTGTAGAAGCTTGCCAAGACACTCTCTGTAACAATTAAGAAGGGTTTCTTTGAGTAAGAATATCCATGTTGTTTGCCTGCCAGAGCACTGCACGTTCCTGGACCTTTAAATGAAGAGGAAGGAGCTTTTGGTTAGAGTAACATCTATGTGTATCCTCATGTGGAGTTCTTCTGAAGCAAGACTTTACAAAAGCAAGTGTGATCCCACTCAGTAAGGCTCCAGAAACTGTCCCCACCCACTGTCACATCCTTAGAGGGCCTGGAATGCATTTTTCTAATAACTGAAGGTCTTTTTCAGTTTTATCAGAAAAAAGAGCAGTATTTAACCAGAGTATGAGGAAATATATTTCCAATACCCATGAAATGCTCTCTAAACAACTGCTTATTTTTATTTGCCAAAACAGGGTGGAGTACTGAGTTTTGTGGTTGAGATCACCACCACCAAGAGATACGACCTGTTGGCTGTATGCTCAGTGGTGATGTAATCCTAATTTAATGTTCATCATTTTTTTAATTCTATGAATTTAGAACAGAATTCTCAGAGTATTTTTTCCTTGCAGTCTCAGCACACGGATTCCTTATTAGCTCGTACAACACGTCCGTAATTAAAATTCCCTCACGAGTATGAACAATTTTGTCCTGGCCTGGTTGCGTCTCTAAGCTTCTGAACCTCTCCCAGCCATTCTGATGGTGAATACAAATTGCTTCATGCTTTTATTTTTCAGCACATTAAAGGGCAGAAACAAGAGAGGGAGTTTTTAAATGGGAGTATAATTTGGGGGTTTTTTGGTGGGTCTGCAATAATTAAATGCGCGTATGTGGACAGGCAGACTGTTCTTACTCAAAGCTTAACTGTTGCTTTACTTTAGCTAACATGGCTACTAAAATTTGCGCAGAGACCTTTTTATTGCCAGCACTGTGGAATTCTCCTCTGTACAGTTTACTTCGGCTGTGGCCAGCTGCTGACCCTGAACTGTCATTTACAATAGGACTAAAATGCCACCTTACGTGTTTTTCCTAGAGCAAGCTGGCGTTTCATGACAACTGAATGTGAAGTTGCCTGATGTAATTACTATGAGGAGTAATAGAGAATAGACATTTTGAGTGTCTAAGGAAATGCTGTATTCTGAAAGCTTACATATTTGGCTGACTTCTGGCAGCAGATTCTTCCTGTCAGCAAATCTGAGGAATGCCTTTACCACACTCTGCTGCCTGGCGAGGATTAAGCACAGAGTGTCCAGCTGAACAAGACTAATCCTCAGGGCTGTGCTGAATGAACTATTTGTAGGCCTGGTGCATAACAAGTTCAGGAAGACCGCCTGGCTTGGAGGAGTCCTTTCAAAATACCTTTGAAAAGCTGCTCGAGCAGCCCAGCGTCGTAGGCAGCCTCTTTACTCAGGTTAAATGGAGTGATTCATAAGCTCTCACGTGTTAGACTTGGAGCGTGCCGCAGTGGATTTAGGATGTGTTTGGATTTGCCTTGGACACCCAGGCACCAGGGCTCTACATCTTCCAGTTCATATGAATCTGGTTGAGTCACTACTTAAAGGCAGAATGGGTTCAAGTTTTTGTTCCTGATTCCTAAAAGTACTGCAGGCTCTGTTGGGCGGAGATAAGTTTCTGCAGCTGCTTTCCCCATGCATGAGCCTGAATTCTTACTGCTACGCAAACACGGAGCAGCTGTCCCGCACTGCCGAGGCAGCATCGCTGCTGTTGAGAGGGAAGCACCACATCAGTGTGCGGATGAAATGGTCGCTTTCACGGGCTCATACCTTAGCTCCTGGCAGGTGGCTGAATTCTCCCTCGTCCCCCTCTCTTGGTGCAGTGAAATACAGAGCAGGTATAGAGAAGAGAGGAGGTCCAAGAAAGACTTTTGAAGCAGAGATGTAACCTTTCTTCCCCCACATCACGAGTTGGCTCCCCAGAATTTATTTCATGGAGGAGGGAGGGAAGATCAGGGCAAAGAATAGGAGAGAGTTCAATTTTACTTGAATTGGCTCTTTTCTGAATGGGCTGACACGTGGCAATGCTCGTATCCAAAACCATCTGGTCCTTACTATGCTGGACTGTAAAAACAGGAGTACATGCTGGACAGAATATCACAAAGAAAACTAAGTAGTATCACGCTGGGGACTAGGCGGTTTTATTGTTCCTTCCAGAAAGCGAGACGAGATCTTGCCCAGTTTTTATTCCAGTCTATATATCCACACTCTGTAAATAAATTTGAGGTGACAGCTTTTAAATGCATTTTTACAGCTTGTTTTGGAGGGTAGTGGAAGCAGATTACCAATATAAAACCGCTACAGAAAGTGGGATGTACTTATTACCGTAGGAAACTTGACCTGAAGATAAACAGGGCCTGCAGTAACGACAGCCTTACAGCCTACGGAGGAAGAACAATTGATACAGGTGAAGAGCTGTATACACAGATGGGGTAAAATAGAATATGTTGGCGTAAGTACATTTCTAAAAATAGCCAAACTGTCCCCTGCAGTCTGTGACCTGAAACAGGAAGATATACAATACAAATTGTGGAGCTTGGTTATCTTGTCAATTATTTCTATCTCTGTTATCATTCACAGGACATTGGTGTTTACAGTGCACACAGCAGCATTTTGGGCACCTGCCTAAGTGAAAATTCAGAAGTAAATGTTTTTTTCCTTTGGAATTTATTAAAGAAGCCCTTTCAGCTGTTGTAAGGACGCTATTTCACATGCCACTCTCAAGACAATTGTGGCATAATTTAAAAATACTGTTGCATCCCACCCTGCACTGCTGTCTCATTTGCCTCACCCTTGGGGTTTGAGAGCAAGTACATTCTGTAGCGCTAAAAAAAAAAGCATATTATGCATGTCTGCAAAATTATATGAACACACATAAAATCAAGAGACTAAAATACTGTTTTTAAAAAAGAATTTAATCAATAAAGGATTATTTACTCTTTAAAGATTTAAGCATAACGCTATGGGCAATTCAGGGCTGAGAAGACGCTGCGTAGCTCCAGCAGTTTCTAGACCCCAGAGTAAAGTCTACGTACGGCATTTTGTGTTGTGATGAAATGACTAGAGCAAAATAGCCGACTGGATTCTGAGGCATGAATAATGCATCCTCTCATAAATACAGTCTTAATATTCTACAATGAATGTATTTGTTAAAACACCATTCCCCTCTATTTCAGTTGTTCTGCTCATGAAATAAGAAGTCTAAGCTGCCTTGTGGAGTTGGAAAAGGACTGCAAGGCCTTTCTGATGTTTTGTAATTACGATGGCACACCAGCGTTTAATGAGAGCAGAAGACATAAGGCTTTCACTCCCTGTAACTCTTGGCCTGTAGCACAGATAAATACAAGACCAGAACAGTTCTGCTGAGCTGCCGTTGTTGAACGTGGTGCTGGAGATTCTCGTTAGCCTCCCATCCCAGTTTGAGTAACTCATTAAGGCTTGGGGAAGCTACCATGGAGCTGGTTGGGGGGGGTATTTTTTTTCACTGTGAAAGGCAATTAACTGTAAATTGTACTTAAAGAGTTTAATAACACAATATGCAGTTCATCTTTCATTTGCCTGCATGTTTATACCTGAGAATTAGGTTGTTATGTTGTTGATTATTTACTGGTTTGGAAAATGTGAAGAGAATTTGTTGATGAAGGTGATATGACAGTATGATTATCTGTCAAATCAGCAGGTACTTACTGCTGATGATGCAGGAGTCGGCCTAGGCAGAGAATGGCAGTTTGATTATATGGAAGAATTTTCTTTAGTCCTGTTTCATCTTAAATGCTTTGCTTTTTATGAGGCTTGCTTTGTGTCACAGTCTGTATTGACTCTATTTTATGCTGTCTTCTTCCTTCCATGCTGTTACTTCTTAACTTATATGTTAAGTGGCAGATGCAAGGGGAAAAAAAAGCCCCGTACCGTATGCTAGTTAGAATGAAGAAATAAATCGTTCTTGTAAGGTGATTATAAATTACTTCAGTTATTCCTGCAATGCTAGAAGTATTCTTCACAAGGGGTTACATTTTTAGTACTTTATGGCATACCTTTACTTTTAGCCATCTAAAATGTTGACTGGGAGGGACCGCTAACCTGACAATCTGCCTTTTCTATACTGTTGATCGCCGAAGGGATGTTTCTCCCAACCCATCGTTGCCTCACTGATGCTGCTCCGCGTCAGCCTGTGGCAGGACAGTGCCGAATTACGTTTGGTACGACGTACAGGCAGGGAAATTCTGTTCATAACTGACAGATTCTTTATTCCTGTGAAGTTAGTATCTTCGGTTGGTTCTTAGAAGTGAAAATGAGACTAATAATATGTTACTGTGAGGTAGTTTTCCTGGCTTATTCTGTGTGGGGTACCCTTTGGTGGGTAGCGCTCGTTGAGCTGCAGTGAGCACGAAGGCAAAACTGTCACGGCTCATTCTGAATGTTTATGGTCCTATTTCTTTGTGTATAAATCTGGTAGTATATATGTGTAGTTTGGGGACTAGGGGGCCATATATGTAAATAAAGTAACCAAACAGAAAAACATGTATACATTTCTCCAAGTTGAGTGGATAATTACAGTAACTGTGTGTAGGAGGAAGAGCGCTCCAGGTGAGCTTGCGAGCTATTTAGAAATCTGATCCTTGGGAGTTTTCTCATTTTCTATTCATCTTTTTCCCAAATGTTTTGGTGATCCTAGAAGTGAGAAATTAAACTAGTCAGGTTATTTCCAGATCACCACCTCACAAGGGAGTTGTGGTTTGGCCTTGAAGGAGTAGGAGAGCTCAAGTTCCTAGTTCAGGGATGGAAAACTGCAAGCGCCGCTGTAATGCTTTAGTTTCCCCTGCTCCTCCAAGCAGGGCGTCTCTAGAGTGGAAAGGTAATTACGATAATGTTTTGTTTTGTCGATGGGAAAAGTTCAACTATTGCAACTATTTGCTTACAAAACCCAAAAGCCATCTAGACTTAGACACCATGGCTGAGATTTTCAAAAGCAAAGCCCTGTATTGTCAGCAGTAGACATGCATTTTTGGGAGCACAAATAGAAGTTGGGCTTTCGGCGCCCTTTGGTATCCCGTGAGAAGCAGGCACTGCCAATGTGCCTTTGAAATCCCCACCCTCAGCCCGGGAACCAGATTTCAGTCTTTTTGCAGAAGCTCTGAGCCCTGACTTGGTTTCTAAGGTGACTGCCCAATTTAAAAGGGGGGGTGGGGGGGTGTCTGGGAAAGGCAGCAGCCTAATTTGTGGTTTTAAACTACTTTCTGAAGATTGTTGGTCCATTGCTCATGTAGAAAAAACAATGAGTACTGTGCTCCTTCATCCAGATTGGTTATTGAGGGAGGACCTTTGTCTTTCATCCTTCATGAAAGGTGTTTCATAAAGCCTAGCACTCAGTATGAGCCGTAATATTGACGAGCTCTGCCAGGGAAGCGTATACGGAATTAATACAACTAATACGATCATTTGGGCTTCCACTTTCCAGATTCCTACCCATACCAAACAGATATTTTGACCTAAAAGTCATATATTGAACTGAGAGTAGAAAGGATAGCAGAAAAGACTTTGAATCACCTCAGATCAATACTGGTTTGTCCTGTTATTTTAATACTTTATACATAAGTGTTCTTTTAATATGGCTTGTGACTTGCATGAATATGAAAATGTTATTCCTGTTCCCTCAGAATTAAACATTTATAGCTGCAAATGGTGTCTTTTGCATTTGTAAATTTTATCTTGTTAATATTTATAAATTCTTCTACAAAATGTACTTGCATTTAAGGCGTGAATGTAGATTTTATATTTTCTTACAGGATACCTTAATATAATGAAAGCAAAATCTGAGTGAGAACATGCAGTAAAAAAAAAAAAAAAAAAAAAAAAAAATAATTATTAGCTTTTATTACACATAGAAGAAACAAAATAATTAAAATGTGATGTGTTTATTAACCTTCTTAAATTCACTCTTTTCTTTCTGTAGTTCGGGAAATAAGAACAAAATAACACGGTTCTCCTATATCTCATCAGTTGGGATGCTCTGCTGGTGTTTGATAGCAGCGGTTTCGGTTTCAATGGCGCTACAAAGTTTTATGCAAGTGTTGCACATGGCTGAATACATTTACTGTCTTTGTGTCTCACTGACCAATGTTTCTGCCTTCATTTCGCGTGCTCTTGCTTCAGTAAGATGCATCTTCATAAGTCAAGAGCAACTCTGAAAGAAGCCATATTAGAAAAACACAGATAAATCACACTGCTAATAATAATCTTTGTGGTATTTCATGCCCTTAACAATCCCTGTCTCGTTTATCCATTTGTACCTCAGAATATTCTCTTCATCTTAGGATAAGGCAAAGTACCTGAAGATGCTTAAACCTTTTGTTCGGGCAAGGCTTTACACAAAGCTGCCGTGCTGTTTCCCCACGCCGCAGCAGGATGATCTCAATGCAAATCTGTCTGTGAAGGAGAAGGCACCTCACTTCATCCTTCTGACAGTGATTACACAGTGCTTTCTTGCCAGCCAGGAGTAAGTTCTAGCAAGATGTATCTGAGAGATTTGAGGAAAAACATTTCCCAAAGTAAATATTTACTTTTCTACAACAATACAACTTAAGCAAAATGCAAAGTGTGTCACCTGGTCTTAAGTTCCCTCATATGGGAAAATGACAACTTAATCAGAGAGTAGCAGGAGAAATGGTTCAAAGGCAGGCAGGGTGCCGAAAAGCTGACATCAGGAGAGCTCTGCCTCTTTGTGCAGACTGACCTAAATGCTCTTTAGCAGTGTCAGGTAAAATAATACCTAGTCTGCTTGGCTGAAGAATTTTAATCTAAAATGCCAGATTTACGTGAACAGAAAGAAGCAGAGATAGACATGTCTCTCAAAGCTGAATTTGTTTCTGCTTTCATCTGGCAAAGTTAGTTACGTTTTATCTCTTTGAGTATTCCTGTAGGAGCTGGGTATAAATACTGAGCTATTTCAGTGGAGGCTTTGTTCGAGCTTTTTTCAGCACCTGTCTCAAGCCTCTAAGGTTATTCTGCTTACTGTCGGCTACGTGGTATTATTATCCTGCTTGAGGAATTACAACATTGTGTTGCTTGGTTCAACCTGAAAGGTGGCTTGGATTATTTATACACATTTATATTTCATACTACAAACCAAAAAATATACATCTGTATTGAGCCTTTTATCAGAAATCATAATTAACTAGAAAATTAATTGGAACCCTCAATTATTTGTACCATTTAAATAGAATCAGACGACTAAGTGGAGAGGGTGTTTCCCCCAGCAAACTTTCACTTTTTTTTTTTTTTTCTTCCTACTTATAGAGCTTTAGATTTATAGCTTTTTAGGAACAGTCGCCAAGAGCTGCGTATAGATTTCGGGGGTTATACCTGATGTATGCTAGGCTTTAGCTGTACATAGAGCAATTATGGTAAACGTAAGCATCTTCACTTATCGGAGCTGAACTGCTTTATCAGTAGCTATCTCGGTGAATAGCTCAGGTCAGACTTTGCTGCTTAGGTGGGTGTCTCGGTCCTGCCGTGACTTCCCTGCTGCGGAGGCAGCCACCGAGCCTGGGCCAGGCAGCGTGAGCCACAGGGATTGCTGGGCAGCTCCGAGCAAGCTGGTGCTTTTGCTGCCGCTGAGGAGCTCGCGTCTGGTTCTGAACAGCAACGCTGAAGTGCCTGTTGGCTGAGCCCGTGGAATATTGATGTCGTTTCAAAACTGTCGGCAGTAGCAAGATCAGCTAACAACATTCCTGGGTTTTGAAGACAACAAATAAAATGGAAAATGTTGTATTGACAGTGTGCATGACTTAATTCTAATAAGCCTGCTGAGGTCCGAAAAGAGAGAATGGCGCAGAGAAAGCTGTCAAAACATGACTACATGCACCGACTAACAGTGTATACATGAAATAAAAATCACATTTTAAGGTCTCTTACTAGAGCAGCAAGGAAAACTTAATTTCAGCAGCATGCTCATTTTTGTCTGGCCTCTTGATTAGACTGTGTCTGACCACACTTTATAGAAATGAGCCAAGATGAGATGCTTTTTTGTGCCTTTGCCTTTCATCCAGAGGGGCACGTTCTAATGGCTTTGGTAAATTGATTAAATTATGTTTTGAATGATACAGACTTCGAACATTCAGTGTGTTTCCGGATGCTTCCTGTAGCAGAAGCTAACTTGCCGCAGGCGTTTGTCCCCCATCTGGGATTCTGCCAACCTCTTCTCTGCTAGCAGAGCTATTCAAAGCACTGTCGGTGGTTACCAGACATCCAGAAAGCCTTGTTAGCTAGCGTTTCTGTCTGAATTCTGCAGCTTATGCTTTCATGCGAAGTCAGGTCTACTCTACTGCCTTCACAAACACAGAGGGAATTGCCACCTGTGAAAGAGATGCTGTTCTGTCGACCCCAGCTGTACACATGAGTCAGCATGTTCCAAAAAGCATAAATGCAAAAATACATTCTCCAAAATAAAACTGTGAATTTGTTTTGAAAGCTTATTGCCTCCCTCTTTACGTTGTACTTGTAGCTGCACTCCTGTAGTGCTTTATGTAGAATTCATGTGTGTGAGGGCACGGGCACGCAGAGCCCTCTAAACACAGAGCTGAGTACTTGAAGGAAAAGTGTATTCTGCATAGAGAAAATCTGACACGGGGTTGGAATTAGTCTGAGTAAAGAATGAATCCCTGAGATTTTTATACGGTGATTTACTTGGCATAATAAAATCTGTAACAGACTAGAAGTGATTTTTATTTGAAAACTTTACAGAAGTGTCTGGACTGATTTATTAACAGGTTTAAAATAATCAATCCTTCACTTTTAGAAATAAATTAACTGAAGAATGTATGCGCCACTATAATTCCCTGCAGGACCACCGTAGCATTATGTAATGCCGTGCACAGCATATGCAGAAATTTTCACCAGATGTCTGCTCAAGAGTGTATCTTTGACTTACAAGGAGATAGTAATTTGTGACAGACTGTTCGACTTCTGTTTGGGTGATGGAGGAAAAGGAGGAGAGAATGAACTTGGATGGTTACTGCACAGGAAAAGATTTGAAAATTTAGAAGAAACAATGAATAACGGGGTGGTTTTTTTATTAGCATGTACACTCTCTGGCCTGTCTGTGAGCAGGGTTGAAAGTTGTAGCATCGTTACCATTTGATAGAGAAATCTGATTTCTGAGCATCCAGGCAGAAGCAGCACTAAATACCAGTTCCTGCCTGGAATACTGCTGCAGCAAGTGCTTGTGAGGCTAGAATTCAGCGCCTTTCATTTTAAACCTTTGGGGTTGTTTTGCTTTACATACATTTGTTTGCATTGTAGGGAGGGTAAATCTAGGTCTGTGAAAGGGGCAGGGTTTTGTCCGAGCTCTTACAGTTATGTTTTAGGCAAGTTGTAGCTGATTGAAGGCCAGCCTGAAGGGGTCACAGGAGCAACCTTCCCTCACGGTGAGGAAGGCTTCACCTCTCTTCACTGTCGACTTTGCTGCTTCTGTTCAGCTGTCCTCCTTTCAACATCCTAATGCTACAAAATACAGGGAATAACATACGTAAATACTAGCAGCATATGTCACCATTTGAATGCTTTCTTCAGACTTAACAAACAGAAAACCCCAACCTGTCAGCTCTGTATCATTGAAAGATACTGGCAGGAGCTCTGAGAAATGCATGCCCAAGGGCCACTCATCTTTCCTTCCCATTTTCATGTAGATGTGGTTGGGGAGTCTTGTCTGTCTGCGGTTTCATGCCATGGTTCAACATAGTGCTACGCAGGTGGTTGTGCAGAAATGAGCGGTTGGCATCCTCTCAGGTTACTCAGTCTGTCTTGGGAAAGGTTGATGGGTGCCATTGGGCCCTTACACACCATCCTTTTTAGGGAAAAAACTAAGGCTTTTAGATTGTCTGTAACACTCGGATGATCTTGGCACATCCTTCAAAATATACTTTTTTTTTTTTCTTGTGGATTTCAAAAAGAATCCACTTGAAATAACTCCAGTCTGATTATTTCATTCCTTCTGGCTCATGGGAGAGGTTTCGAGACAGTACGAAAAGGGATGCTTTGAGTTACTTCACCATTAGTGAAAGTTAATTTGATCAATAAAAAAAATCCAAACCTCAACAAACACCTTCCTGCTCTCAGTACTGAAAGTATGCTTGTAAATAGACATTTAATGTAAAATAAATGTAAGGAAACATCACTAACTGAAGAATATCAGGATAGGCTCTGCTGACTTTATAAGCCAGGTCAAAGCAAAATGAATGATCTCATTTACATTTAGCCCAGGTAAATACTTTATTCTCTGCAATATGCAGGAGAACCATGAAAATGCTTCCTGTCAGTTTTAAGTTAAAGATCTGTCATGCATCTGGAAACAGTTACTTGTTGAAACTCATTGTGATAAGTGACAAAAGACTGTGAAGTGACATAGGAGAAAAATTACTGAAATGATCATACAGCAAGGACCTGGTACAGTCTGGACACATTAAGCTATTTTTATGATTATTTTTGTAAAGTTTTTTCTAATTATCTACCTATAAAAATTAGAGGATTTTGTTGTCAGTTAAGAGTATCTGAAAGTTATTCTAAAAACAATACAGAGTAGCAAGATTAAAAAGTCTTCATTTCTTTTGATTCTTTTTCTTTGTAGGAAGAAAAATAACATTACTTTAAATCAAGTATAGCTGAAATTCCTGAGATTAAATTTTAAATTGATAGAGCAATACTTCATATTTCAATTACTTTGCAGTTCATAATTTAAACGAAAGATGGCATAATATCCAAGCTGGTGATCCAATCAAGTCTCAGTGTAAAAGGTTTCTAACACTTCTTTTTGAGCTACAGTTATCTTTGGTTTTGTTCTGTCTCTAGGAAGTCAGAAGTCTCTTCCTAGACTTAAATACCAGGTTTTTAAGTTGGTAACTAAACATATGACTGCTCGTCCAACACTTTTCCTTCTTTTTAGTGGGGTCGCAAACAGGACTAACCATTGCATTACACATACACAGGGATCACATGGGGCTATGAGGGCGACCAGAGGTTGAAGCGCACACTTGCGTTGTAGTACACTTGTGTACTCCTCGGGCTATGTAGCGAGTCTGTCAGTAGTCGGACTGCTAGCTCACTAGGTTATTTGCGTGTTACAGGCTTGAGGCCCAAAGGTCTGCTCGTGGGGTGCTGCGATAGTAGAAGATATTATAAATGTCACTTTGGGATCACAGGCGTGGAGTGCAGAGGCCTGGTCCCTGTACATCACTGCTGTACATCACTGCACATCACTGCTGGGCGATGTCCTCAAACACTGCTGGAGGTTTGGGAGGGGTTACGCTGTTTTACACGTAGATCGCAGCAGTTGACATTCCATCAAGAGTAAAATTTATCCTCATGTTTGTTCAAGAACAAAATACCTGCAATATCTGGAAACAGGTTTGCCAACAAAGCGTTAGATTGTGCCATCTCTTTGATTTCTCCCATTTTAGTTCCTGACAGTGTACTGCGGTCTCCTTTGAATATGCATAGTGGGCTTTGCACCTGAAGCTCAGCTTTAAAATTGATTTAGGGTACAAATTCAAATCTGCAGTTCATAAAATATTCTTCATTCTAGAAACCTTTGGAGGACTCTAGATGACTTCCAGTCTGTGAAATACCCCTGTTCATCGGTGCTTTCGGTACCTGTGAAGCTCATTAGATGGGAACACCGTGGCCAGGTTTCCATAGAATAACGCTGGCTGGAACTGGGTTGCATCCATCTTCTCTTGCCCCACTGCGTGTAACTGGCTGTGCTCTGCCCTCGGTTACCACTGCACAATCCCATCAACAAAATAAAATGTTTCTTGTAATTTAGTTTTCTAGATTCTCGATAAAGAGAGCTTTGAGCACACCGAGATAAATTCTACCCTAGAGAAGGAGGAAATCTCTCCGGTCAGTTAACATGAAAGGATACAAACTGATTAAATTGCCAGTGCTCTTGCAGTCCTATGTGTGTTGAGCTGAGGAGGAGGAGGAGAAATTGGAGTCCCTTTGAGTCCTGAGTATGTTTCCTCCATATCAATGAAGATAAGTAACATTAATATAAACTGGTTCCCTGAATAATCTTACGGTGGGTACCAAAGATCACCCATTTACAACTCATTCTTCATCTGTATTGCCTCAGGGTCATTTTGATTTGCCAAGTTACTGCACTTTGTAGCATGGGCACCTAGATTAGATTTTTACCACCTATGGTGGTAAAGAAAAAGAATTAACATTTCAAATTACTTCCTGTTTCTATTCTAATCTCCAGACTGGTTAGCAGCTTTTCCTAAGACACCTGGGGGTGGTTCTTATTGTAAATTAACTGTTTGCATTTGAAAGGGTACCTACCTTTAACTCTACCACATAATTAATTAGCATAATGGCTTTTAATTTTCTTTTTGTCTAAGATTTAGATGAGACTTATTAAACATCTTCTGTGACAGGGCAAAAAGTCGATCAAAAGTTAAAAGTGCTTTTAGTAATGTAGTTTATTGCAAAGTAATCTTTTTGTTATGGGTGACAAAAATGTGATTTTTTTTTTTTTTTTTTTTTGGCCATTTTTGCCTTTGGAAGCAATGATTTAAAATATGTTTCAGTTTATGGTATAGGTCCCTTATTACATACCTTGTGGGGCAAGTTGGTGTTCTGTGGAAATTTCCCTTTGGAAAGGTGGAGGGCTGCTAAAATAAGATGGGGCGTGGGCAGACTGCCCTGTCTGGCACGCAGTGGTGGGTGCCATTCAATGGGAACGGTTCTCTTCTCCCCTCAGCAACTACTGGTTTATTTCCTGCAAAGTCAGGGAGAGGGGGCATCTTTTTTTTTTTCTTTTTTATCTAGATTCAAACCAAGGACTGCAGTAAGTAATAATTTTAAAAGATGAAAATTTAGCACTCTGATCTTCCCGCTATCTCTTTAGTTGGCATGTAGTTGTGCCAAAATAACCTTTGTGCAAGACACAAACTTCAGCAGTTACAGATTTCCAAAAGGAAACACAGTATGTCCTGTTCATCTATGAGCGAAGATGTGCTGTGCAGTCATATTCCAGTTGTTTCTTCTGTTGGTATTTTGCTAACGGTGCCTTACAAAGGTCTAAGGCAAATCTCATAGCCGCTTTTAAAAGAGAGGCCTGTGTCACAGGGGCTGCTTTCTGGGCGTTCCCTGTGGATCTAACGGCGGGGACACGCGTTTCTTCTTTCACTTAATGTATTAGCCAATGCAATTCGTTTTCTGCACTGAAGAGTTTTGAAGAGGAATTTTCCTGGTCCTTTTTTACCTTAACGTACCTGTATAGGTCAGTGTTACAAAGAAGGTGATACGCTGGCAGCTACGTGTCCGTGTTCTATACATCCATACGCTGGCAGCTACGTGTCTGTGTTCTTTACTGGCATGCTCAGCATAACAGGCGAAGGGACAGTATTAGGGAGAAATCTCTGAATGAGCATAATGGAACAAAACTTAAGTTTCCTTATTCTTGAATTTATCACTCTGTGGTAATAGATAACCTGCCTCTAAATCCCTGCTGCATTTCATGTAAAATCCAGTACTACCATTTAGAGTTGGTGTTTTCTGATCATTTCTTCCCTCTTGTTTAATAATGCCTAGAAAGGTAAAGTAATGTTGTCCTACTCTTTCACATCTCTTGCCTCTTTGTTTTCAAGTTTAGAGAGAGGTGTACAGCAGATGTATTTTCAGGTGCATGAATTTGGAGCGGGCTGGGAGAGCCGCATGGCAGCAGGACAGTGAGCACAGGCGGCTGTGCCTCGGCTCGGCTCTGCTCAGAGCTTGGGCAGGACCGGCGCGTTTGCTCGGAGGACAGGCAGAGGTGTCCCGTCTCCCTCTGAAAGTGCCCTGTGCTGCCCAGCCTTTTCTCCGAGTTCAACGTATTCCACAGAGAGGACACGGAAATGGAGTTATTCTCTGCTGAGGTGTGTGTTTGTTGGTTCCTTTCCTATTCTTGTTTACTTTAAATCTGGCTCAAAACACCATTCAAAGTTTCTATTAGCTATCAAGGTTACCATGGAAAAAGTCAATATTTGTTTGTGTAATTTACGCTAGGATTGAGTTTTATGGTTACTGAATCTGGTCAATTAGTGGAGGCTCAGACTTTGTTACCACACACAGTGGTATTGTCCGTGCCACAGCTGTTTCCTGCGTTACCTATATATATATATATAGGGTGGCCTTGGTACAGAAACTCGTTTTTGCTATGTGATCATTGCTGGGGAATGTGGTTTTGTTGTTTTGCTTTTCCTTAGCGATCACCCTTTGCATTATACATAAAACTGTGGACAGGAGGCCTTCACGCAATTTTGTGGAAAGGGACTCCGCAGTGCCGGTGCAGTCGCTTGCGGTATCAGCCTACGGATGTGCAACTGCCAGAAAGAAGTGCCACGTCCGTAAATATTTCTGGATTTGGATTAAGTCTTCTGTCTGAGTGATACAGTGCATGCAATGCTGACGCATTTGACAAAATGTGAATGTGGATAAATAGCCTTCCTGAATTAAAAATTGTTGTATTGCACAGTCATGCGCTAATACAGAAACCATGAAAATATTTTCCTAAAATGCCTTTAAATCTAACTTTATTAGGTCAATAATAAGACCTTCCTTATAACGTTCTTCTTATTTATTTAAATATGCAGTCAGTAAAAAAGTGTTTTCTTTACCTTAAAATTGGATTTTGGTCACTTTTTTTAGTTATATATGGGACATTTCAGTGATGCTTGTCATTTTAGTAACAGTGTAAACTTAGTGGTTACTATCAAAATAAACAACTTTAACACAATCTGAGCTTCAAGTAGAAAAAATTCTGGGTTTAGAATGGTGCTTGCAGAAAGACATGCCATGGAAAATATGTACTTCTACATGGTGTGCACTGTACACATGATTTCTCAGTGTAGCACATTATACTGAGTCAGATGTCGCAAATGCTGATAGACAGTTCTATATAGCGCATAAATTAGCAACATTCAGATATTTAATACTGACAAGTAATTACTCTCCTGAGCTTTCAGTCACTATTTGTGGGGTTTGTAGTTCTTTCACATTTTTGTTTGAAGGAACGCTATTCTGTATTTTCCAGAATTAGGAAGTATTAGTAAAGCCATGTTAAACTCAGTCATGTATTTTTCTGCCTGACTTCAGTGTGTGCACAAAACCCAGTGTGCACACACAAGCTCACTCATCTTACTAAATTTGTGAGTCGTTCAAACAGGAAAAAAATAATTAAATAGCAAGCAAACAAAAGTCAGCTTTTCTTGGGGATTGAGAGCTTTTGAGATGTTGATGACGTGAAGCATAACTAAGCATTGTTAATCTCAGCTGTCTGTTAATCCCAAAGAAATGCTTTTCGCAGAAAGCACATTATTACTGCCATAAAATGAAAGCAGAAAAAAAGAGGAGGCTGTGGGGAACCTTGTGGTATAGCGTATTTTTAAAGGATGGTTCAGTTTCAGTTAGTTTACACAGGGTGTTTCGAGAGCATTCATATACTGTGTATTAGCTACCTGTGTCATATGTATCATTTCAATGTTCGTGTTCTGGCCAGCTTCATTTAAAGATATTTTATTCCGTGACAAGTTTGCTAACTACTGCCTAGGTGGTACACAGAGGTTTATATCATCCGGTGTCAGTGGATTTTTCTGATGGCTTTTTAACAGAGGTACTTTGTCATATTAAAAAGTTCCAAATCATCATAATCTTTCCCTTCTGGTCCCATTTGAAGACGGTACCTAGAGGTAAAGAACAAAAGCGAATATTCGCATTGCTTTTCTCTTGTGCCTTAAGTACATACTCAGTGGGTCTTATCAATACCGATTGCTATTCGGTGTGCAACTTTGACAAATGTCTCTGCTCTGTATAAGGTGAAACATCCCAAACTGACCTGCCAAAACCCACTTTGTTTTAAGTGTATTCATGCCCATCACATCAACATGAACACGTGCAACTGCAAGGGGGATGGTGCAGACGTGAGAAGGAGGTAAAGCCATTTCTTTCCGTGGCAGTACTAGTTTAATCTCACCACAAATCCATGCCGTTTCTCTAGTAAAGGAAAATTGCTTTACTTTTTCAGTCCTTTACTATGACTACGTAACAGTCTGGAAGGGGGAGTTCATGACTTGACTTAAGATTTCTCTGTTAGGTCTGCTGTTTTAGAGCATGAGGGTGCATTCCTTACATCCTGAGTTTCTCAATCCTGAGCCGCGTGGGCTCAGTGCGCACCACCCTTGCTCGTAGTGGCACCGAACGCGCAGCCAGCGACGTCCTGGAGCCTAGGGACTTGTTGTTGCAAATGCTTAGGTGTGCCCCAGGCTGTGGGAACTCTGGATTCATCAGAGCCCATAGCACTCCGAGTGAGGAAAATGAAGGAGCCACTCTTGTACGTATTTCACTCTTGAGAGAGAAAGGACTATTATATGTATAATGGTATCGGCAAACGTGTAATTGCAATTGCCTTGTATTCACAGTACAGAGTCCTGCCTTTATTGCCCCCGAGAATGCAGCTCAAAGGTTTCCCTTTTCCTTCTACTCTATTTTGATCTACAACTTCTGGCAGTAATAGAGTGGCCGCCTTGGCTTACAGATGAACTTCTTTCTAAAGGGGCTCTCTGGCTCCTTGTCAGCCTCTGTGCTTTCTTTGGGGGATTTCCAAGCATCCACTATCCTTCTGTCCATGGATTTGTGAGAAGAAAGGGTTTTCTTTTGAAGAACCACCGCTTGGTGCTGATTGACCTAGATGGCAGCTTCTGCTTCTCAGGTATGGTTTCACTGCCGGGGTGACTCATGGCAACATTGATGACTGCTGAAAGCCCCCTGCTAAATGTTTTTTGAAAGGAAGGTTGTGTTGTATTTGCAGAAAAAATATTGTTCCACATGCCTATGGATCTGTCAAGAGAAATTTTGAATATCTTGATACTTTTATAATGAAATGTAGTTACTCAGTAACTGACGAACTTTGTGGAAAACCAAAACTGCATCTTGCTGTGAGCAGCACTGTGGGGGGCAGAGGCAGGACCAGAGAAGCTGAAAACATCAGCTCAGAAGCAGCATGAGCAGTGTGCCAGCATTCTCTGAGAGAAATACCTAAATACTGCACTAAATAAAAGCTCAGTTATTTTTTCTGATGTTGTTCCTGTGGGTGTAAATAGTCAGTGTTGTAGTGCACCTAATAATAGTTTACAGTAGCTCTCCGCACAAGTCAGAGTTTGTAGGATCAACTACTGACTTTGGGGGACAAAACCAGGTCAGAGTATTGAGAGCAGACAACTCTGAGTCAGGATTCCTGGCTTTGGTTTGACGGTTTCACTGCAATCTAATCCTCTTTATGCCTTGTTTTTCTCATTGCTGAGATTTTGTATATGTGTTTTACAACCTGCTGTAGTCTAGGGGGTTGTCTGGTTTGCATGCTTCCACCTTGGAGAAATCAGTGTGTATCAGCATTTGAAACACTGTTATCACTGCACAATTTCCTCATTTTGTTCCAAAATCGAGCCCCTTACCCAAATCTTCTAGGTAGGACTAAGGCAAGAGTTTGCTGCAGAGGGCAGCCCTTCACTGGCAGGATTTCATTTGAGGGGCTAATGACAGACCCTTTGCTTTTCTTCCTCTGCAGAGCTAAGTATCTTGTTTTATGGGAGGGGATAAAGCAGCAGAATGTGCAGATCTATTTCATTTTTAGTATTCCCACTGGTCTGCAAGGTGACTGTGAAAAGTTATTCTAATTTTTCTCTGCTATGGTTTATACTCTGTGCTTTGATATTCCCATCTTTCACATAGGGATAATGCTATTTAATATTTTGTAAAGGTGGGGGGTTTTGAGATAAGCAGTTGGAAAATACAGTTTCCAGTCTACAAACCCTTGAAGTCAGTAAAGATTTTCTTTGCCTTAAATAGGCTTTGGATCTGTTCTTAGGAGAGCAAAATGACTACAGAGATTCATTGTTTTGCCTACTCCATAGCAACCGACAACATAAAGCCTTTTCCCAGATGTGTTTATTTAAAGGCTTTGTAAGTTCAGTTTAAAAAATGAAGTTGTAGCTATTGTTTTAATGCCGATTTTTTTGTATATCGGCATTAAAAAATTAAGAGAACTAGTACTCAGCCATAGGGAATGAAGAAATGTGTATGAGAGAAAATCAGAAATCCGTTTTGGGGGAGACACAAAACTGGGATAAGTACAGTGACATGTTAGCTTTTAAAGAATTACCTGGCATTTTTGAGAATTCCTATGTTCCGTGGGAAAATTATCACAATACGCAATGTTTTATACAGTTAGAGAATCAATTACTGGTTATTGAAAATTCTCCTCATGCACCAAAAGAGAATAAAGTGAGAGAGCAATGTGCTGTATGTCCTTGAAGCTGATGTATCCCAGTGGTTTTTTTAGGAACACTTAGTTTTCGTTAGGTGCGCAGGTCAGCATGGGTGGAGGGAGAGCATGAGAAGCAGAGAATTCATCATGGGAGGGCGGAGGTGGAGGATCCATATGGGTTAACATATTTTTTTCAAGGGATGAATTGGATTAATATCCCCCCAAAGCCAACTGTGAGAGGAATAATGTGTATTTTGACCCATGTATGCATTTTATTGCACAGTGCTGCGTGGCTGTATTTATGCTGTGTGGTTGTATTTATGCTCTGCAGGAAGAAAACTACTCCCCGGTAGTTTCTTCCATTTTTGTTCTGGGCAACCCTTTTCTTTTATTCAAGCAAAATGCAAGATAAATGCCTGTTTCAGCCTTTTAGATCTTGGAAATAATGGTGTATTAAATGTGATTAAGTTGGGAATTACCCTTAAGCAGGGTCATAATTACTGTAGATTTAGATGTCATGTTATACAAATTGCTGTGTGCTCATAATTACAAATTGAGTTTGTTGCACTCTGGGGGTTTATAAACTTTATCTTAGCTGTTAACACATTAAATAACAGTGATTTATGTCAATTACTGGATAAACCAAAATTTCATTGTTGTGCTTAATCTAAGGTTTAATTATATTTCTCTCTTAGAAATAAAATATGGTTAGCTTTAGCAAGGAAGATTGAATAGTCAAAGTATAACATTCACCACTGAGATATTGTTAAAAATGATAATGGTAACAAAATTGGAGCCGCCTTTGTAAGTTTGTCAGTAGTGTTTGCTGGTCACAGACTGAAAACTACAGTGGTGCGAAGTGAATGAACTGGCAATTACAGCAAATGAGCCGGTTGTCAACAGTAAGCTCTTCCCGTGGTCAGCCAGCCTGCTTGCTTCAGAATTATTTACCTCAAACTTCTGGACTGATCTAGTTGAGCCTAAGGTCATAGTTTGAAATCTTTGTTTACTTGCTCTTGCGCAGAAATTTCCTAGTTCCTTAATTTTTTCTTAAGTCAAGCTGATCTTTTTTTAATGGAGCGAAGATAACTTTGTGTTTTACTATTGGTCGTGCTGGAACAAATTGCCAGGAATAAGGGTACTAAGACATGAAAAATTACTTTCCTAGCTCCTTACCCTGTGCTACATATTTCCACAATATCTTGGTGGCAGCCCTAACGCTAGCTAGATGTCAAAATAGAAGTGGGAGAACCACAGAGAATATAGCCTCTATATGTCCTATGGGTTCTGCCAATGCTTCCTGTACAAAGTGCAGATAAATCAAGTGGTATAGAAGCCCACATTAGCTCTGTACTAGAGCTAAGAGACTCCCCTGCACTTGTCTTCTAAGGCCCGAAACATCACCTCCATACGGTTGGCACAGAGCATAACCACTGCACCTATGTAGTCATATACCTAGCTACATGTCACCAAAAAATTGTCCTAAAAAGTCAAGCCTAGATGTCTATGAAAAACCACTGCCAGTTACCTGGGTGAGAATGGATTATGCAGTATGGATTATGGTTCAACAAAGATGGTTTTGGAATGTTGAAACATAAACAAAAAATCCTCCAAAAATAATTTCATCAGGCTGCCTTGACTTGGAAACCACAATGCCATCTGCGTAGTGCAGCAAGAATTTGTTTTTCTGTGTTTAATTTCCCTCGTTGGAATACATGCGAGATCTTAAATATGTAGATGATTTGGGCATTTAATCTCTACTTTAGGTTTTAAAAACTTACTCAAACAAAAAGTGGTTGAACAAAAATTTTGTAGCAGAATGGTCGAAGCAAAATTGAGAATTCAGGTTTTTTGACATTGGGGGAGGGAAACTGTAACAATTATCCACGTAGTATTTGAGATGGGATGTGTTAGTATTGCTTGGTTGTTTGCTTATCTAGTGTGTTCATTCGTATCTGTCCAAAGAAGATTCTGTCTGAAGTGGATTCGGGAAAGCACATTCTTCAGAAAACTCTGACTGCTTTTGAGGTCAGAGCTTCTCAGCCACCCTTTCCAGTACATACCCTCCTTCACAGCCCACGCTAAAACCGTCTGCACTTGGTTTCTAAATAGAAACTGGTTTCCAAAGGAGCAGTTGACTTTTGTGGACTGCTTATGTCTGCTTTGGATTTGTCTCTGTTTACAAGGAGAGATGAAGCTTGATGGAGGAGGGCACTGAGTCAGGACCAGAAAAATGTGGGATTGTTGTTGCATCTGTCTGTCCCAGAACGTCAAAGACTTCTGTAGGGAAGGGACTGTCTGGATAATCGTTACATGCTGAAAGTAGGCATTGCAGTGTAAATAGTCTCTGGTTATAGACTTGCAGTGACATTACTATCAAAACAGTCAGTGTAGGTGTGTCCTTCCTTCATATATTTGAGTTTCACTGAAAGCCAGTTAAACCCATGCTTATTGGAACCCATGCCTAACGCTTCCTGAGGGAACTATGCAAAATGCACGCTCCATCCAAATGTTCACCTGGGTTGAAGTAAAGTTGCTTTGATTCTTTTCATCATCTAGAAAAATGTGATCAGCCTTCATGGTATGTATTGTAAATAAGAGGCATGTTGTATATACAGTGCAAGGGCACAGCTGGGCCTTTCGTTATGCTCTTTCCTGAACCTGATTTGTTTGAGCAACGTTTTTAGTTTCTGAGTGAACTTCGGAGTTTCCCCTGAGTACGGAGATCAGCCAGTGCTTCTTTTTTCTGCTGGAGTATTTCCATTCCTAAAAAGTATGGTGCAAATTGCTCTGTCCCTACACAAAATTGCACTAAATAATGTGCAAATGATGATGAATGAAGCCTTTAGTGGCAAACTCACCAACTGCCCTCCTTCCAGGAATGGTTCTTGGTTTCGTAATTAGCTTCCCCTTCTCCAGGACCCTGGCATCGAAATGAAGACAGGGAGCGTCTGTGGTTACAGTTTGCCCAGCTTACATAGACATGATGCTTATTTTGATGAAGGGAAGCTTAACTTGGAAAGCAAGTTGTTTTGACGGTTCCATGAAACAGGAAACCCCAAAGTTAAAACTTGTCTCGGTTTCTTGTGTTATTACAGGATATTAATCATATGGGCCTTACTATTTTTTGAAACACCAACTTCTTTGTACCTATAGGTACCACTATTTATCTACTGGTTTTATGGTGCAGTTTCAGCTGTTCTTTTGACCTGTAAAGCTAAAATTGCTGTAGGAAGTCTACCAAAGAAACTATGACTTAGCAAGTACTCTTCAAAATTATTTGTGGTTTAGATCAGCAGAGGAACTCAGGTTGCATCTGGAACATGAGCAGACAGTTGATAAGGTAATGTTCCCTGGGGACAATGAGTTCTGGAACCGGCTGACTCCTTAGTTCTTCAGCACTCGGATTAACCTTCCAGATACGCTGCAAACCCTTCTCTTTTCTGGGTTTTGGGGGAGGAAGGCTAGGGAAGCATCATGAAGCATAAGCATTTTTGTTAAAATATGTGTCTAAAATGTTATTGTGTGTGAGAAAACTATATAATTTCGGTGTTCTCATTTGCAGGCGTGTGGTTTCTACATAAGAGGCCTATATAAAAATTAAAGCACCTTTTACAGTATGCTAGGAGATGAGATGGTTTTCATTTGAGTAAGTTACAATTAACTCTGTTTAGACTTGATTTCTTGCAATACTTTAATCACTGCACGGTGAATCTGCTTGAAAAAAATTAGGAAGGATTGTCGTTCATGTGTCAAATACTGCGATGATGAAATTCAGTTGGTGGTGCTTTTTTTAAACTCTAGCGAGGAATTCTCGCTTGCCAGAACTAGCTTTACTATTGAGCTCACGTGTGTTTGGAGGAGGTGGAAGGTTCTTTCCATTCCCATTTACAAATGCTGTGAGAACACTGAGGACATGATACAGCAAAATCCACAAGCTTTCTAGGTCAGGTTTCAGTGGAGCAACAAAGGATAATAATTAATTACTTTTTTTTAATTACTCATTTTTATCCAAAATTCTGATAGGTATTTTTTGAATCCTAAATCAACCACTCCTCCCAAAATTGTTGTTCTCCTGTTGCTACAGCACCTAATATATTATTATCTTGTGTGTCTTTTTCTGCATGTTTCACAGTACCAGGAGTTCACGTCCTGCCTTGCGATCGCGAACCTCAAACCATCTCATACCAGTGTAACGCACATAAAAACAATGTGTTTTATGGAAAGTAAATAGGATTTGGATTATTCTGCTGATACTCAGAAGAACAACAGGGAAGTTCAGGTGCTGTTGTTTTGAATGCCGGTGATGTTGACCAAAGCACCCAGCGTCCTCACCTGGTTGTGTGCCTGCCAATAAGCGGAGGGAGAAGAGAGTTTGGAATATTTGCCGCCAGCACAGCTGCTGCCGTTGCCTCGAGTCAGAGGGGGTTTTTCAACAAGTTTAAATTCTTTCTTCACGTTCTTATTCTGGTGCATCTGAAATATTTTTAGCTTTGCTATTTGGTGTTGCTCTTTCCACAGCCAGCTCTGGGAGTTTCAGCGTGGCTGCCAGAAGCCTTCCACAAAATCTAGCCGCACCCTCCGTCCGAGGGAGTTTTTTCTTCCTCCCTCAGGTACCTCCAGTGTCTGTGTACACTTTTTCCACTTAAAATAATTTAAAAAGATAACAGAAATTAAAACTTCACCCTTGCCGCCGAGGAGTTCCCAGGTCTGTTCTGGATTTATGTGTAATTAAAAGAGTTCTCTTTTTAATTAGGCACGCTCAACGCTCCAGTTTTTTAATCTCCGGGAAGGGCCTCGGACGGTGCCGGGGGCTCCTCGGGCCGGCTCCGGCGGGCACCGAACGGTGCCCGCCGGAGCCGGCCCGAGGAGCCCCCGGCACGGTGAGGGCCGTGAGGCGGCTGCCGTGAGGAGAGAGCGGCCGTTGGCGCCTCACGTTCCCCGGGAAACGGATCTTCTACGCTTGCGCACAGTCCCCGTTCACCACCCCCCCCCCCCACCCCCCACCCAGCTGTGCGCGGCCGCTGAGGGGAGCGGGCGCGGGGGCGGAGCGGCCTGAGGGGCGGCTATGGTGGCGGAGCGGAGCTCCCCGCCTGCGACTTTGGCCCAGCCATGTGGTGCCTGCACTGTAGCTCGGAGAGGACTCAGTCGTTGCTGGAGCTAGAGCTTGACAGCTGGTAAGCCGTGCCGGGGGTTGGGGTAACCGGGAGCTCTCCCGGCCCTGCGCGGCGGGAGCACCGTCCTGTCACACAAAGGGCTCCGCTCCGTCGCTGCGCCCGGCCTCGCCGATCGCCGTTGCGGGGAGCTGTAATTCAGGGAAGCCGGGTGGAGCGGCAGCACAGAGCCGCTCCCAGCTCTGAGGGGGCCCGGCTTGCCGCTGGGGTCACCCCCTTTGTCTCTGGGGTGCCGCGAAGTTCCCAGTGACCGTGAAGGCGCGGCGGCGGCTTTGGGCGATCGTGTTGTTCAGGTCCTGGGTGGGGAGGGGGGGAAGAACTGCGGTGCCGTCTGTCTGGCAGGGACATAAGTTTGGAATCGTAATCGTTTCAATGTGGTATCAGAAGTGGACCGGTACATCTGCTGTCGGTAGTCGGTGGCAGGCAAAGTATAAAACCGCCAGCAGCTTTTTGAGAAGGGTGCTGCTAGGATGTGATCGGACTTGGTGAGCGCTGTGCCTCTAAGATATATGCGTCTGTGTACACACGCATGAAAACACTTCTTTTCGTTGAGTTTGATATAGTGCAAGAAATCACATGACTGGTGTCAAACAAGCGGCGAGTCCTACTTCAGAGCTCTGGTACATACTGTTCCGGTGTCCGAAATCCACGGCGAGACCAGCAGACCTGGCGTTGTCAGCATGGGAAGGTGTGCTACGTTCAGTGACACTGCTTAGGGTAAATTACCATTTGCAACTCGTGTCCTCAGCCAAACAAAAGAAAAAAAGAAGAAAAAAAAAAGAAAAAAAGAAGAAAAAAAAAACTTCAGTTCAAAGGCCTTTAAAGTAGGGATACTGAATAGCTGATGCAAGAAAAACAGAAAGTGGGATTTGTCATGTTAACATCTACAGCCTCTATTGTTATGATATTGATAACTACTAAAATAACGTGCATCAAAATTACAAATACACAGCACTCTGTTACACAAGCCACTTGAAAACCAGACGTAAAACCTACTTTTTTCTTGTGCAATATTACGCGTAGACTATGATAGTCTAAAGTAGTTATCCTGGCAAGTGGACTTGCAAAATAAGTTTGTCTCCGATGCATCGTGAAAGTTTATTCCACCAAATAATTTGATGAAATTCTGAGAAGATTGACTGCTAAAGGAATACTCAATTTAAATAAAGATGGTCAACTTCTTAAATTGGGTGTGTGCATGTGTGGAAAAATATAAAAGGAGGAAGTGACTAGGTTCAGTGTAACTGCATATGAATGCAACAGTGTCTTTTCTGGAAAAGAAAGGAAAAACATTTTTTGATAAAGAAAAATGTTTTATAGTACAGTTTAGTCACACATCTAATGATCCTCAAGCCCATTTTTACCCTTGTGGAAAATCATAACGTTTAGCTTGTGAGTTTCCCGTGTGGAGTTGGTAATGTTTGCGTAAGTTATATTACATGTGCATGGGTTGCTACGAAACATAATTTGTAAATGTTACTTTGGTGACAGATTTGCCTGTGTTCACACAGTTACATTCTGCTATTCAGTCATTGTTTCAGACTTTTTCCCTCCATTTGCACATTGCTATGCACTTCCTTTCAGTTAAACTTGATTATTCTGCCTGATGTGTTAAAAGAGGAATTGCTGAGTACTTAGTTTGGATGGTTGTATTTAACTATGTCTATTCTTGTGGCAAATATCCTTCATATAAACACAGCACTCATTACATCTATCTAGTGCTTTGGGAGAACTTAAGCCGCGCTGAATAAAATGAGTACTGTTATATAGCAGTCAGCTGGTTGGTTGTTTTTCCTCTTGATTAAATAGATGGTCACTGTTGGGGTTTCATGTGTGAAGTCAGCTATCATCCTTTTTTTTTTCCTATTTCTACTGTTGTGAAATAATTCATTATCATCAAAGATACTAACTGTAGTACAAGATCTGGAGCTGACCAGTGAAAATTATAGCACTCAGCATATTAACAACATTTGGTTATTTCTGTGCCCCTTTAGAAGCTCTCTGGGAATCCTGGTGCAGTTAATAAAGAATTTGCAATTCAGTTTCATTGAATAATTTGCAACTTTCAGGTAAGGAAAGCCAAAGGATTCAGGTTTTCACCTGAAAAGTACAAACACCAAGTTGAACAGTAACTCTGATTTGTTGTTCTTTTTACAAATCTATATTGGAAGGTTGCTAGGAGTTAACACAGTGAGTTACTGCCGGGCAGCAGACCTTGTCTGCTGGAGAAGGTATCTGCACTCACAGTTGGCAGGGTGTTCTTCTTGAGAGCTGGGAAGTGATTTCTTAGGATAGACAGCCCTGTGGCCTTACGTGGTTTTTCTTGTCCTGTGACCATTTCATATTTGTGAAATTAAAATTCTCTGAAGGGAATTGCATTTCTATTCATATGGCTATAGAAAGTATTCCTCCAAGTATTGAATTTTCATGAGAGTACCCTTCCATCACTTGGAGGCTGGGATTGGTTCATGCCTTTGAGACCTAGAGGTTAGGTGCTAGGACTTCGGGTGGAACAAGTACTTTGAAACAGCAGTTTACATTTTCTGAAGTATAAAGATGGCAATTCAAGGATCAAACTTTCTGAAGAGGAAGATCTCATAATTGTGTAGCTGATTAGCACACTTACATGATTACTCTCATTATGCTTGCAAACTGTAGTTGCCCTGAACACCAATAAGAAGTAGCTGTGAATTACAAAAGCTGGCCTACAAGTAGGCAGTCCTCTGTTGGTGGATGCAAGGTGTCATCCTGAACCAAAACCAACGCTTCTGGAGCCGCTACCTGTAGGTATTTAACATCATCTCACATATTTCAGTTGTGCTTCTTGAAGTCTGATACTCAGACTTCAGGTGTCTCTAGCAGAACATGGGGAAACGAGTGCTACAAGTGAGATACTGCTTTCCTAGTAAAACACGTTCTTTTGCCTACTGTGTGGTGTTCCAATTGAAATTCAAGACACTGCATTGCCTTAACTTTATAGCCTCCTCTGTGTGACTCTCAATGAGTAGAATTGGATTTAGCCTGTTATCAGGGCAGCTTTATTTTGGAAATATTAATGCCATAAAGATTTCCTGGAAATTATCCATTAGGCCTTCATAGAATCTCCAGATCCAGACTAATGCACCCTCTTTGCTGTAAACCTATGCAGCTTCCAGTTTCTGCCTAGTTCTGACAGGTGCAAAGGAGTAGTTCAAGTTATTCTATTTTTGAATATTGTATTTTTTTGAAAAAAACCTGTGAAGGACCACAATTTGATGAGAAAAAACCCACTTTGTTACTTTCAGCATTACGATACATGGATGAAGATTAGCTGGGTTGTTGTGTCTGTTGTGTGCCTTCATTGCAAGGATTTACCATAATTTATGAAGGACAGTAAGGATGCAATTTTCTTGCTCTTTCAGAATTTACGTAGTACTTTTTCTGTCAGAATCAATGGCAATTTTATTATTAATTTCAGAGCCAGGCATATTTTAATCACAGTAGCTGTCAATTATTGCTTTTTATGTTTATTTAATAACAGAACTGCAGGAGACCTCAGAAACTGTAATCAACACGGAGCCCTGATTGCTCTGTTTGATACATTAAATATATGAGAATGTGCCCTTAACGCAGACACTGCCTGATCAACAAACAACTTAGGAATTAGGAAGAGATGAATCATGAGTTTGGGGAGAAAGTGTGATGGTGCGTTGTTTTTGCTAACTGTGCTTTGTTTAGATTTCATTTATGTTTAAACAGAGTATGGCCCACAGACCAAATTTATATTACCAATTTTGCTGCTTTATTTCTGTTGTCTAACAAAACTGTGTAGTTATAAGAGCAGAATCAGGCCCTGGATTTGGAAGTTCATTTTTACCATATTGTCATTTTATGTCAAAATTTATGTAAATACAGATTTTGTTTAATTCATACATCTTTGTTATGCAAAAATAGTTACTGATCATGGGCTTTTAACAAGACTTATTAACCAAAAATATTTTAGATACATGACCCTTCTTGTGTCTTTCAGGACTTAATCTGAATTTTATTTGGTGGCAGGATGATTCTAGTCAGGGTACGGCAGAGATGGCAAGTTTACTGCACTGCTGTGATTTGACTCCAGGTTTCCAGAGAACAGATGCTGCTTTAATCCACTGTAGCACAAAGCCCTAGTATTTCATTAAAGGGGACTGCAAATTTAGCTAAATAAATCTTCTTTTGCTTCCTTACAATAGACAAAAGACTAGAAACATTTTCATAAAATTATGGTAAAGATGTCTTTAATAAAAATAAAGTAAAAAAAGCCAAGCTTTGGTATGATTAAAAAATCAAACCCTTTTGTCCCTGTGGGAGAAGCAAAAAATTAGAATGATGGCTTTGATAGCCTTTAATACAGGAAATTGAGGTAGTATATCTGTTAATCAGATTCTTTCTGTAGTTCTGTGTCATCCGAGTTAAACTTACGCTTAAAAACAAAGGACCCAATTCCCTGTTGCCTTATGTTGTGTAAGCATGAACAAAATGCAACAGTTATGATTTGGCTTCATTTTTTACACAAGTGGCTACATAGAGGGCAGAGCAATAGAAAAAGAACCCTAACCTTGTTTTGAGGGGTACTCACATAGTTTAGTTAAAAAAAAATTCAGTCGCTCCTGAAATTCACCAGCTTAACAAGGATGGATGTGTCACGAGTTTAAATGTTTTGGTCAGAATAGAGAAAAAGAAAACTAACTTCCTTCTGTTCTTTAATATATACGTGACCTTTCAGGTCATCTTTCTGCAGTGTACGGGAAGCAAGGGTGCAAACCTGATAGATTTTCTGTTGCAGGGTCAGCCAGTCCTAAAACTGCATTACAGGAAAGCTCACAATTTGACTTTAATTTCATTTTCACTCCCCACCTTCATAGTAGAATGGACCAAACTCAATCTCAGTTCACAGGGAGAGTTAAGTACAGCGGGGCCATGGGCATTGTAGCTTACAGCTGTGCATTGGCCTGCATTTAACTTGAGTTTAGTATATTCTTTTTAGTGTAGCCTACAGCCATAATGATTATCGTTGAACCTTTCAGTTTTCATGAGTCAAGTCAGAGTAGGCCATGTTAGTATTTGCACAGAACTCCAAGGAAAAATCTTTGGGAAAGGATGGACCATTTAGTTGGAAGCACTCCCGCCTTTAAAGATAATACCAAAGGCAGGGTTTCCCTCATGGTTTGGGGGGGTTGTGCTGAGGAAGTCATCATTCAAATGACATGGACAGCAGTGTTCCTGATCCAGCTGCAGTTCCTCAGGGTCTAATAGTACATTGAGCAGGCCCGTATAAACCCCTGACTTTCTGGTCATGTTTCAGCTTAATAATAGCTTTTCTCTCAATCTAACTTCTCTCTGCACTTTCAGTTGGGAATAAAACTTACCTTTATTTTTCTTTCTTATGTGGTTCCGCTTATTGTAATGTGCTGTGAAACTAGCTGTTGAATTTCCATTCTAGCGGTGTCGGGGGTGATTCTCATGCTTTGAAGTTAACGTTTCATAGGGTGGATGTTAGATAATATTTTCAGCTGTTCTTAGATTCTTGAAAGAAAGACAGTTCATTATTGTTTTTTGTATATTCTATTCGTGAACCTTGTTTAGAAGATACCAGTGATGTGGTGGTTTCTTGATAGAAACTGGTTCCAAGAAGGACCTGATGCTAATGCTTCAGGTTTGGGGAGAATGGAACTTTAGAGCTAATAGTTTCCTATTAATACTAGTAGTTAATGATTTGTGAAATTGAGAGAACTGAGGACTGCCCAGCATTTATTGGAAATTATCCCAAATGGTGACAACCTGGTGCAAGCTTGGATTCTTTTTTTGTTGTTAAAACGTAATTAAGAAGGTTTTGATTAGGTTAGCCGAGAAGAAAAGAAGTATTTCAGGTTTTCCTGTGCTGCCACAGTGCAGCACATTACACAAGATCATTTCTGACTGTCTTTGGTTGATGTTTTCAAAATCTGTCTTTGCACAATATTTCATTTTCAGTTCACAAAATGGTGACTCTTGTTTTCAGGAATTGGACTTCTACTCTTGTCCTAAAAGATCATTTTCCATCACAGAAAGATCTATGAATTAAGTTGTGGTAAAGACCCTATAAATTCTAACTGTGATCCAAGTTCTGTATTTTAGACGAGTGTTCTTTTGTGGTTGATCAGCCTCACATGCAGCCCCCAGCTAAGGCAAGCTGTATCAGCAGAAGTCAGTGCGGATTGTTGGTGCTTCTGGGAGCAAGAGTTGCAGAGCCGTACTGGGCATGTGTGTGCTGCATCAAAATGAAGCTGCTTACACGCTGCAGTGCAACCTAACAATTACTCTCATTCTGGGTGTGTGCAGTAAATCCTCTATTTTTAGCTACTGATTGGAAGTAGCTAATAAAATTACTTGGAAGATAAAGCAGGTCTTAAAATTTGGTAATAGATAAGCTTTGTAAGGAGAAAGTTCTTGGCTTATAGTGAGCTTTGAAATAGCAGTTATAGGTTTCCAAGACAGGAATTGCTACCTGTGTTACTTTTTTATTGTGATTAGTAAGGTGAGTCAGAAGTCCTACTGAAAGCCTACATTTAACTCCTCACTAACACAGAAAGAACTATAAAATATATAGACTCAGCATAATGAAGAGGAAATGTAAAAGGAAGGAAGTTTGTGAATGAGAAAAAGCATGTCAGCTCTTTAACTGATTTAGAGGTTGTAAGCAATTTTCTGAGGTCTCGTTTGTCCTAAGAGTGAAGATTTACATGTAGTAAGACATGAAATATCTTTCTCAGTATGTCTGCAAATATCTTCTGTATCTGAACACATTGCCTTGAATCTAAGTAACATCTAAAACATTTTCCTTTCCACCAAACTCCACACTTCCAACAAAAGATCTCTTTTTGTTTCCTTAAACATTATGTTCTGTACACTTTGATACAAAACTTGGGTGTGTTGCAGAGGATAAAAATCTCGCTTTTATGAGGATGCCAGTGATTAAAGAGTGGTTAGCAGTGATTCTGTTCCAGTAAGTTACAACACAGACCTCTCAGTGTGCAGAATGTTCAAGGCCAGTTCCTGTTCTCACTAACTCGGTAGCAACACTCTGAACTTCACTGAAAGCAGGAACAAGGGTTAAATGTTCTCATCCATTTGCTTTCCTACGTGGTGAGAGTTTCCCATGCCTGTTTGCGTTTATGCTTATCAAAAATAGATTGTTGTCTCTTAGGGAAAACTAGTAGGGTTTCTTTGTCTTTTGGGGTTTGTTTTGGTTTTGACTTGGCCATGACATAGTTGGCAGTCAAAATGCAAGGTTTGTGCAGTGTTTAAGATTGAATGATAATTTTATATATACTTCTAGATTCAGTTAGATCAGTAAAAGGTCCTTCTCTGATCAGATTTTTAACAGTCCATCTTCCTTTAAGACTGGCTTTTTAAAGTACATTGCTCTATAACCTTACGAGGTTTATCTGTAACGTCAGAGAAAAGTCAAACCACCGCTAGAAGTTGAACAGTCACTTTCTGATTTTAAAAGTGGGAGACCTTTAGCCAACTACTTCTTAAATCCTAGTGAGAGAACAAAATATTTCACGTTTATCAGTGACATTCACACACTTCATTAGATAATAACAATATATTTTTAACTAATTGAAATGGAGTCCCTTCGTTGTTTTAAATAGGTCTTTTTGCGTAACATTCATTTGCCTATTAAGTGAAAACATGGCCTAAATGAATACAGTTGTGATGTGATTTCTGACTTTACCCAATATAGTGTCCAATACAAAAAGATGGTTTTGTTGTCATTTTTGCTGCGTTGCGTGGACCATCTACATACTCTTTGTTTTATGATGATTCTTAATTTCCCTCTGCGCAGGCACACAGACATACTTGAACAGAAAGGCTAGCCTGCTCAAAAATTGTTCCCAGCTCTCTCTACTGCATCTTATTTGTAATTATTTTGAGTAATACAGAGGCAAAACCTTAAAATGAGTCAAATCATAGGCCTTATCAGGCGTATTTGATCTAAGATGAGAATATAGTTTTGTTCTATAATTTCAATGCCTGAAACCCTTTATTAACTCAGTAACCAGAATTTCATTAAGGATCTTTAATTCATGTTTATAAGATATACAGTATATAAGAAAGGAAAGACGACTATTATCTACCAAGGACTGAATGGGGAGAGGAAACTAGTATTAAGTCTCTTACAGAACCTGATTGCCAGCAAGCTGATTTCTCAGCAGTGCCATTCTGTATCACCTCTTCCTCTGGTGGGCTTGACACAACAGCTGAAGCCACAACAGAGGTGAAATACAAGGATGGCTGGTATAGGACACCAAGGATTTTTGCATTATATCAAATGCTGCTTCAGCTGTGCGTGCAAATCAGTTTTTTCTCAGCTGCAGAAACTAAATCTTCCTATTTAAAATTAGCATTGTATTAAGGTCATGTCATGATATAAATGGTAGAATATGTGTTAATATCTTACTATCTTAAATACACGTTGTACGTAGCATAGATACGCTACATAAGAGGATTCCGGTTGCTGAATGATACATCTGAATAATAAATAGTTGAGGTCAAATTCTACCACAGCTGCATTGAGAAACTCCATAGATTTCTGAAGCTTATCCTATTGTGTAAGAGTGTACACAGGAGGAACAGGACAAAGTCTGCAGTGGTAGCTAGACCTTCACAGATTTTGATAAATGGTCAGATACCAGTTACACTTAAAAATTTGTAGCTTTAGACCTTATAAGAAGGTAAGCATCCTTTTGAAGCATACGTGACATTTTCTGATGTTAGTGTGTTTTATGCTGACACATCAAGAGGATGAGCTGACCATAAAAAACCCTCTAAAACCTCTTAAAAATTGGGCTGATAAATTTGAGAACTCTTCCTCCAGCCACAAGCCTCAATTTATTACCATAGTGATCTTTTAATAATATTTTATCAATTTTTTTAAAGAGTTTGAAGTATGGAATACAGTCATTACTGAATAAACATATACTGGGTGATGATTAATGCAGATTAGTAGAGAATGACGTCGTCTATCTTTACCTGAGATAGAAGCTAACATTTTAAGCTGTACTCAAGTTCTGTTGATGCTGTCAGTCTCCTTTGTTACTTTTCAGCTGCTAAATAATGAAAATAAAATGCAGCTTTGCCTTTAGCAGATAGGTTTCATAAGGCATTGAACAGGTACTGAGTGAGGGTTGGTTGGTTTGTTTGACTCTCCTGTAGTAAATACTTGTGTCTGCTAAGCAATCTGCTGCCACTGTTTGACTTGGACAAAGGTGATGTGTGAGGTGTTTAACCTTCCTTCTCCTCCTTGGAGGCTGAAGATAATCTCAAGTAAGCTCTTTTCAAATGGATATTTTTAGTTCTTAAATCTATTATAAAGGTTGTTCCCTAAAATGGAGAAGTTGGGTAGATTTTTGTTTGGCTATCTTTTCATCTTGCTGGTGTGCATCTCCATTTCAGAAGAGACAGTGAATTCATTCCTACATTCTGTTTTGGCGTGGAGAAAATAATCTCTCATCTTTCTTCCCCTGCTCTCCGCTACTACTAATGGCATGTAAGAGTGGGGGTCAAAATGCCCTTTTTAAAAAACATTTCTGTTAATGCCTTTTATGGGATTATTTAGTGAGAATTAAAGCTTGGTGGTGTCCAAGAGAGTAGATGTTGGGGTGTTTCCGTAATTTTGAATCCAGGATTTGGACCAGAGAGCAAACGAAGGTTTGCACATAGTGGTACTGGTCTGTGGAACTCTGGTTGCTCTGTCGACGGTCGTCAGACTGTGTTTGAACTTAAGCTGGCTGGTACTGGCAGTCTGATTACACAGAACATCGCAGAATGAAGTTCATTTTGTTAGTGTTCGCTTCTGAGACGCATGCAAATTTTGTCTGGATTTTTCTTGCAATGATATTTAAGTTCAGTAAGATGAATTACCTGGGACATTACTTTGATGTGCATTCAAAGGTTTCATTTGTTTTTAAGAGAAACAGCTGAATTGAGAGTGCATTCTAAGTAAAACAAGTTGGTCAATATTTCTTTGCTGGATCAAAGCTTTTGTCAGCGCCTGTGAATACTGTTGTCCATCATAATGGCTTTGAACTTTTGACAGTGTATATTTGAAAGTAGATTGGTTTGTTAATGTTATTGAGTTTATTGAATTTGGGGATTTGTATAAGTTCTTAATATAATTGACTTTTGTTTACTAGACAGTACAAAACAGACATGGCAATAAGAACTAGACTCTAATCTGTTGCAAACTGAACTAATAATATACTTATGCTCAAATGTTCTCACTCCACTGGGGAATATTGTAAGGGAGGAGGGGAATGCTAAAAAAGCTAGCTTGTGTAAACTACATATGTCTAGTTTTGCATTTTAAGAAGTTACAGTAAGACCATTTTGAGGAGAGTAATACAATGCATACATCAGAGCTTTAATTAAATACACCTCCTAGTTTATAGCAGAAAGCACCACAGGTACTGAAGTGTAAGCCAACTCTGAAGCAGTGGGGTGTACCCTTGTGTCAAATGAATGCTTATGTTCAGATTAAGTTCTGTATGGGGAGTCATAGCTTTAGTTAGCAGTGTTGTGTTTGTAATTGTCATTTAAAATTTCACGTTCAAATTAGAACATCATTGCATTTGGAAAGACAAAGTTATATGCAAGAAATTAACGTTTATACAGGTTTATTGCTGTGTGGAATGCCTAGCTTGGACCTAAACATTTCTGCCATTTAAATGGAGTTTTTTTCAGGCTTCATGTTGGAAGTGTCTGACCATACCAGCTGCTCTAGCAGCTGCCATCGTGCTTCTCTCTGTTACTCAGAGTTAGTTCCATGGGTGACTTCTGGTCTGCATTCTTTGAGCGAGGTAGAGAATTTGGATCCATTTCAAGTGGGTATCTATAATTAGGAGTTATGATCAGACTTTGACTTTTTTTTTAACCTCCAAATTTCAAAAGGAGATAGTTGGTGTAAAACAGATGCGTAGTATTTCCTCATTCCTGGGCATTTGGGCCTATTTATATAGGATATTTATTTCTGAGTGAGGCAGAAGTTTTACTGGGAATCATGTTTATGAAATGAGGTTATAATACTAAAAGCTTTGCTCTTTGGTTTGCATTTAAATCCATCTCATAAATCATATAGCAGACTCCCTAGGTATCTAGATAGTTCAACTGTAGGTATCATCTCAATATTTACAGACAGAAGAGTTTCTGGGACAAAGGAAGAAAATAAGCTTGCTGAATTTTCCCCTCAGTAGATGTGATTTAGAGGGAACCAGGTTTAACTGCATTTTTCCTGAAAAGGGGAATAAATGGCATGGATTCAGGGAAAAGTAAACAAATTAGAGAAGGGATAGACTCGATTGAGGAATTTCATGAAGAACTACTCATGCAAATGCTTCACTGTTGCAACAAATAAATTAAATGTATAAATACTTAATTGAGTTCAATTTGAATTCAGGTTATGCAGACTATCTGGACTTTTGACTGCTGTCTCTGGCAAGTGATACTCTACCACAGTCATGCTTTAAAAACTGCCTGCTTCCTAAAGAACAGAGCACTTGTAATGTCATGGAGAAGCTGAGTGGTTTTATCATCACATGCTGACTAGAATTTTAAGTTGACTGTGGTTTTTGTACTGTATTCATATACTTGTGCATACTTTCCACAATTTAGAAGAAAAATAATTTATTCTGTGTACCTTTGAACTTGTGTTCATACTTTAAGGACCTAAAATGCATGGAAAAATCTTTAGATGTAGCAGCACAAACTTATTATATTGGCATACTTTATGTCCAAACCAAATTTTTTACAGGATGAATATAATGCTGATCTGTTCTCATGTGTGTACCATCCAGTTGTTAGGGCCTGGTTTCAATTCAATGTCTTTATATGACACTATTGAAAGTCCGTTCTAAATGAATGATGAAAATAACTAGTGATTTCAGAGAATGTTCATTGGTGAAATAATTTCTCAAGCATTTACTCTGTTTTGCTGGGAGGGTCTTCTGGTTCTATTTTTAAATGTTGCATCCAGTTTGGGTTTGACATTTGTATTATTTAGAAGCATGTTGAATTTCTTTGTTGCTTTTAGTTCCAAACTAAATCTGCAACATACTTGTTTGAACATTTGGATGATTTCTGTAAGCATACGTTCTCATTATCTTTGTGTATTAGTCCAACAAATGCACCAGGGCACTTCACTACTTATAAACTGTGAGGTTTCTGGAGTGAGTGAGAATACTGAATAATGCCTTGCGTCTGATGTTATTTTTATATACTTCCTCTTTACATGCATGTAGGTTTAAAGGTGAGGTACTGGGCGTCAGTAAAAAGGAAATTTCTGCTTTTCTGGTTATCATCTCTCTCTCTTTCACAGTATAGTCACTCTGAGAGATGAATGCTTGTGCCTATGGATCTAAACCTGCAGCTTCGCTGATAATTTTGCTATTATTGTCAAGGGAATGAGTAAGTCTGTACTCACGGAAAAGCTTGGGGTTTGTTCTTTACTGAAATTTAGGTCTTGAGGACTCTCTCCAGTTTCCATTTTAAGCTCAAATATTGAAGTTTTCTTGGTTTTCAAAATTTTGTCTTTATTGTGGTTATTTTTCATTCTGCTAAGAGAATAGTTCAGCAAGATTTGAAGGAAAAGGAAGATGTGAATGTAAAAATGACAAATCAAAGAACAACAGTAGATCTTAAAGCATCCCAAATAATATGTTGTTTTAAAATATGATAGTGGTTTTAGTGTACTGGCTACTAATTACAGCCTTTGTGATCAGAACTAATAATAACTGGAGGTATAAAATGAGAAAAGACTTGCCAGGTTTATGCTGCTAAGATGCCTGGAGAGGTTTGGTTTGGTCATGGCTAACCACGCAACTACATTTGGCGATTAGACAGAGGGAAGAAGGAGACAGAGCATTTTCTTATTAGCTAATTCTCAAAATGAACTTACCACCTCAATAGTGGGAAATAACTGTAAAAACCACCAGCTTTTTCTAGCTAGCAACACAGTCTGCTTCACAGGTTGTCAGCTTGGCTCTATTGTATGCTACTTTAGTCAAAGATACAGCCATGCGCTGCATCACTCAGCTTTGACATCTAGGCAAATTGGTTAGAAAAGCAGCTTTTGGCAGCCTGCACGTCGGTATTAGTCTTTGATTCAGCCAGAGCAGGGAGCTTTGATTCTGTCGCTGTTAGAGCGCACTGTGCCTCATGGGTAAATGCAGCGTTAGCTGCGCTGCGGGGATGACCCTTATCTCGCTGCCCCGCTGATGGAGCCAACAGATCCGGCTTGCGTGCACATATGTCACTTCAGCTGATGGATTTTAATTTAAAAGTGTTTGCGGAGTGTGTGGCTTAGCTCTTGCAGGAAGTCTAGGGCCATACATACACGGAAGAAAAGAAAATGCCTGAATCCATCTATATTTGATATTTAGTTTATAGTCGTTAGAAAAAGTAACATTAATCTGATTTTCACTAATAGTTTTACATATCCATTGAGATATGTTAAAAATACTGTACTCAGACTGTTTCCATTTTTCTGTAAGCCTTTCTTCCTCCTTATTGTTCCTCGATACAGAGGTGTTTTGGAGCTTTTTTTAACAGTATTTCAAGCTGAGGCTTATGCAGGAAGAAACTTCCAGTCTCAATTTCTGATAAAATATCGATTCAGTCAGTGTTGACCACTCTTTCAAAAAAGTAATTTAGATGTACAAAGAAACAAAGTTTTTCCATTGCTTTAAAGTTTTGTTCATGCAAAGTCATATTAATAGTACTAACTATTTTTAAATATTTAATTTCCATTTTCACTCTTTAGCTGCTCCATTCTCTGCTGCTTTGTAAAATACTGGCAGGCATCTTTTCTCTTTCTCTGCCTTGGCAGATAATGAATGTCTATTTTCTGCTGAAACAGGAGTGCGATAAAACAATCAGAGTTCTAAAAATGAAAGGTTAATTTAAACTGTTTTGCATTCTCCTAATATTACACAGTTGGAATACTCACCAGATTGCTGGTCTGCCTAGTAATATGCCATTGCACATTGCAGGGAGATGAACCAAATTCATCCACTAGATTTTTTTTTTTTAAGCACTGAAATTATCAGTAATTCTACTGGGCATGTATAGGAGGTGGCAGATGCCTCGAAACAGAGACGTTTACTAACAAGTTCTTTCTAATTCCAGTTGGGACTGGGTCAAGTATCATATTGTCCCTTTTTGCAGTGTACTTAATTTCTCACCCAGCTGAGAAAGTGCGTGCAGGGTGGCGACAGGAGGTGAAGTGGTGTTAGAGAGGTGTGAACTGCTCCCCTAGTCATAGGGCGACTTACTCTAATTCTTGTTGCAAGCCTGGAGCGGACTCTCTGACGTTTTTGTCTGTTGGCATTTTTATTAAGTGGATAGATAAAAACCGCCCTTGTAACCCTGCAGTGACTGGCTCATGTTCCAAGTCTGTTTTGAAGCAAAGGTACCCTATTTAGCATTAAGTCTTTCAAAACAGACCTGGGATTCTCAGTTCCACACCCCTGTTCCACAGTGCTCTATGTGCACTTGCTCCATAGTGGAGCAATACATCTTGTCATCCTTAAAGCTTCACACAAGTCGTATTTGTTGCAATATTTTTCTTTTCCAGCTATATGTAAAGTAGTAAGAAGTAGAAAGCAAGCTGCTTTTCTTTGTCAGCCGAGTTTCATTTTTACAAAATAACTCATATGAAGCTTCCACTGCTCTTAACTTAACGGACAAGGAAGAGCTGAATGGGAGAAAGCCGTCAAATGACGCAGTACTGACTGTGCAGGCTTGGTTGCTTTAAAGGGCTGTCTTGCTCTTGTGCAGGAGGCTGCCTCTTGTAAAAGGTAATTACTTCCCTGCTTCAAAGGTCAGATGTGATGGCGGGGAATAGGCCCATGAACAAAATGAGATCAAGCATTATGGGCAGTCAAGGATCATATTTATGTCTGGAAAAAGTACAAAAGACAAACAAAAAGTAAAGAAGAAACCCCTAACTTTAATCAGAGCCTCGGGCAGACCCCTGTCCAATTTTTTCTGATTAGGGCAGGACCCTTTTTGTTGATGAAAAGATTAAGTGATCCATTGAAGGTATCATTATTAAAATGTCAACAGATTATAGTCGATGCAGAAGGGTTATTAACTAGTTCACAATTTAAGGGCGAGGAAGGCGAAAAACGTCAGAGAACCTAAGAAGGGGGAAATAGGGATAATTCCTGACTTCCTGTTAAAAACAAATTTACCATACTTGTATGAAAAGTACTTACAAATAAGCTTGTAATTAGGAACCTATGATACACAAAATAGTGTGGCCTCACAGTCAGCAGAACAGAGAAACGTATTTTAGTATTTAAAGAGAGAATGTGAAGCAGTTCGGTATTGTAATAATTTCTTTAATGGATATTTTAGAGGCAATGATTTGTTTTTAATAGGTGGCTACACAGTTTCAATGTCACTAGCAAAACTCTGGATAATTTATCATTTTTAAGTTGAAAGCCAGCTGTATCACAGAGGGAAAGGGATTAGTTTCCTGTCAGCTTCCTTTTTGGAAAAAGTGATGTGTGCACACTGAAAATATTTCCAGCTTGGATAAAGTATGCTTGAAAATACCTTTCGGGTAGAGTCATATTTTGATGGGTGAAGAAAGAGGACTTGCTTTCAGTTTTACATGTTTATAGAAACATTTTGAGAAATCTAAGGGGCTTTTTTCTCCTTCACTTCTTTAAAGTACACACTTTTCAAGCTAGGAGAGCTGTGCCAGTGTTAACCTTGATCTCTTCTGGCACTGCGGTCTGGTGGAGAACGTTCTTTCAGAAATCACTCCGTACTTTGAACTGTTGAAGGGACTGCTGTGGTATGTGTGTGCAGCAAGGGTCACAGCATTTCATTGCTGAGAGACAACAGGAGAGCTTTATTTTTTATGTTCATATACATGTGAATGAAAGCAAAATGAAAAATGCAGGGCGTGGTGGGAATGCGGAATTTTACTCCTTTGGAGTTTGGATGTGCCTGTTCCTAAAACAAAAGGTAGGGGAAGTACTGCAAATGCTTTTATATTCATGCATGTGTGGACTCTTTACTAAGTCTTTGGAGTGATTAAAAAAAAGTAAAATTTCATTTTTCTATCAATGCTCTGGGCACACAGGATGAGGCAGATAGTATTTATGTGAAACGTGAAAAAGACATACTGTGGAAGAGGGAAGGTGCATACACTATTGCAATGTGAGAATGCCCTACTGTAAATATAAAACAAATACAAATTACTGTTAGTCATCAGTACTTCAGGATAAACCTTGACTAGGACTCAGTTTTAAAATGTTTCCTATTCTGTACAACTCCTTTAAGTTGTTTTTTTCTTTCCTTTTTTTCTTGCCTTTATCCCTTAGCAATAACAGCATTCATGTGAAAATGAAATGGTTTATTTGCCAGATAGCTCCTATTGTGTTTTCCCTACCTGAAACTATTTTGCTTTCATTAGTAAATGGTTTTATCAAACTATCCCTTGGGATGCTTTACTACAAAACATGCCAAAAGTATCCCATGGGAGCAATCTTCCACTAATAGAGAAATAAATGAGATTTCTCCTATAGGTACTTTTTCCCAACTTCAGTTTCTAGAAACACAGTAGCTCACAAGATCCATTAAATCCCAAGTCTCCTTTGAGTAATGTGAAAGTAATCCTTTAATGTCAAACTGTAAAATAACAGTAAGAAAGTATTGCTTTTATTCATCAAAGCAAGGAAAGACACAAATAAGCATCTGTCATTTTGAAGCAGAACAATTTGGAAATGAGCAGTCTTAAAAGAAATTTAAAGTTTTCATTTGTTTTACACAGCAGTTGCTGAGTGACTTACTCAGGATGTTATTAGTAATTACTGCTTGACTCATGCTCTGAAGATGACCTGTGCAACAGAAATAGAGACTTGCTTAGATTACAGTGAAAACTGGTGTTCGACATGAAAGCCACATTACCCTGTACTAACTGCATCTGAATTTGTACCAAATGTGCTGGCTGTCTACATATAAAGATACTAAGCAAAACCATGCTATTTGTTACTGAGAGTTTTGGTATACAATGCTCACCTGAGGATTTTCCTGTTTTTTCATTCTGTCTAGTGTTGAGGGTGAAGCTCCAAGCAGTGAAACTGGCACATCTTTGGATAGCCCATCCGCTTACCATCAAGGACCTATAACACACAGTTCAGCTGTAAGTCCAGACCATTACGATCATTCTGCTTACGGGCTGTATTCTGTCTCCCCTGGACAACAAAGGTCTCGGAGGCCGAAACTTCAGCACTCAACATCCATACTGCGAAAACAAGCAGAGGAAGAAGCTATTAAAAGGTCAAGATCACTTTCTGAGAGCTATGAACTCTCTTCAGACCTACAAGATAAGCAGGTATTTGAGCTTTGTTACCTAATTTATGACAATGGCAACATGTCTGTAAGCTGGGAAAAATCTTTTCTAGCATCACTTCAGTTGTGATGCTGAAAACATCTTCTTTTCCTGTGACCAACTTAATTCAAAATAGTCATACGTCAGCATTTCTGAGGTTTTTGACTCTTTTTTTCTCTGTTGCGTCATCCCTGTGTTCCATACACCTTCCCCCCCTTCCTGAAAAAAATCATTAAAGATAAGTTAAAATTAAAAACAGTTCTACTAGGAATTGTGGTTTCATGCTTGGGACAAGTAGTAGAATGTAATAATGCAAAATATTTTTCTAAGAGAGTGAGTGATTTTGAAACCTGGCTATCTTTGTTGTTGCTGCAAGGAAGGAAGAACTTAGTGCAGCTGATATTCTGTCATATTTGTGGGGTAAATTCAAAGTCTTAATTGGTTTTACTCAACTAGGAAAAACTCCCATATGCTTTACAAAGAACTAGATGGAAGCTATGTAGATGTTGAAAGCCTTTGCCCCTAAAAAGACACTTCTGTAAGACACTCAGCCTCAGCCATTCCTTTTAAGCTTTATTCTGAAGGTAGTCCTATTTGAAAGATGTTTCTTGCCATGTAAGTTCATATTTATAATTTGAAAATGATGCTGTAATAGCATAAGGTAAGCAAATATGCAGGAAGCACTGGATTTCACTGGCAGATGAACAGTAGCCAAATACATCAATGTTTTTTAATGGGTTTGTGCTTGGGCTTTTTGGTTGTGGGTTGTTGATTTTGGGTTTTTTTTCTTTTGTTAAAGACCTTTCTTGCCACAGACTATTTTGTTTACTGTGAATTACTGTGGTCTATTGCATAGTCACTCCAACTTGTACATTAACATGGCAAAAGTGGAAGCAGGCAAAATTCTGCAGATAGGAAGTGAACTACTCTTGATTATGGACCACACATTGATAGTCAGTGAAATTTATAGGGGCTAAGTCTCACTTGCCACCTGTTTGTTCATTCTAAAATTTCAGGTTGGAGAATCATATATTGTTGTTCCAGAGAGACCTAGAAGAACAGAGCTTGAGCTCTGACTTAAAGTTGAAGCCAATATTTAACATAGCAAATATGAGTTTAGTTTAGCCTTTATGCTCATCAAAGTCTGTATGCTCAGCAAAGTCTGCCCCCCTCAAAGGAGTGGGAACATATCAAGTTCCTGATTATTGATCTAGATTGTGCCAGCTCTGCTATTAAATTGGACCTCCTTCTGTTATCTAAAATGTTACTTCCTTTTCCACCTTCGGCAATCATTTTTGCTAGATGTCTCATAAGGGATTGATATAGAGCGTAAGGCTTACTGAAGAGGTCTCCTGCACTGCAGATACTCCACAGAGCCTAATTCCATCTGTCCTTTTATGCTGGTTTGATAGAGAATGAGGACTGCAGATGTTGTTTTGTATTTGCTCAGGGAGTCCTACACAATAAAAAGTGACAATGATACATAAAGGAAGCTTGATACTGGAGAGTTGCTTACTGCTTTTGAAAAGCTCTCATTGCAATCTCAGAAGATACTGAAAATCTATTTAGGAAAATGTCCAAGGCTTTACCTATAGGCAATGTGCATTAAATATGCATTAAAAGGTGCACTAAATATGCATTAAAATTTATTAGAAATATTAGTTACAAATCTAGTAAATCATCTAGGCAAATTCCACAATACTCCTAATTAAAATTCCCGCCACAACCCCCTAATTTATGATAATCAATGATGATATTTTCTGTGTAAACCTGAAGGGCAACAGCCCATTTGCAAGAATAAAGTCGAGATCATTTATTTTATAGAATATTACTTTTTGTTTTATTCTTTCACACCAGCTATGCCAGTTTTCTTTTCTTTAGGTTTGACATTTAATTTTCAGAGGACAACTAAATTAACAATTCATCATTTGTTTTGAGATTAGTCCAGCAAAATAATCTCTCAGGATTTATTTAAACACACGTGACCTAATGTATACTGTGGATAGAAATAGTAGCAAATGTGTAGCACCAGTGGCAGGGTTGTGTTTGAAGTTCTTAATAATTTTTTTAATCTTCAGAATCACGTACAAGTAACCTTATATCCTCTTTGACATGTCCAAATGTGGGGGTAGTATAACCCCCATTTGGGGGCGAAAGGCTAAACAATTGTTTTAAAGATGAACTACAGAAAATTATACAGAGCTTTACAGATTCCCAGCTCAGAGATCAGTCACAGGTTTTTGAGCTTAGTTAAAAGAAGTTTCAAGGTACAGTCAAAAGAACAGTTCCTTAGCAGTAATCCTGATCTGAGCCCATCTGAGAAGGTGACATCCTCAGTTTATGCCAATAACTGTGCATAATATTTTTTGCATCTAGAATTAAAAAAAAAAAAATTAGTGATTCACATTTAAAAACACCAAGCCAAAAAGGACTTCATCCTCAATGTGGAAGGGGAATGGGAGCACTGGAAGAAATAAGTCAGCTGCTCCCAAATGGTAGACAAAACGGACTAGAAAATATTTTTTAGTAGAATTTAGTTCCTTCCACAGAAGGGGATGAAGCCCCTCTGCACATCGATATCCAAACTTAACAATTACTTGGAGAGATCTCCAAGTATGGGGGGAGGAGGCTGTGTGTGCATGTGTACATAACGTGATTAAAACGTGATGTCTAATAAAAAAGGGTACCTGGGTTTGCAAGTGAGGAGAACTGACTTTTGAATCATTGGAGTATTATGAAAAGTACATGGACTTATAAAAAAATGCTGCCAGAAAAATGTTGGGTTTAATTGTAGTGCTAAGCATATTTATTTGTGATGTATGTTCTGTGTTTGTGAATAATGCGGATCCGCAAAGACTGATCAGCACAGATCACAGTTACTCATCTTTTTCAGTGTTTTTAAAATAAGCAATGCTTTTCAGGATTTGGAAGGAAGGGTTTGAAAATATCTAATGAGTATTCTAAAAGTATTGACATGTCATTTTCACTAGGTTAAATTGATAGCATTTGTAATGTATTTATTTTGCATATTCATTTTGTTAATTGGAAACACTGGCAACGTTGAGTTTAATTACAAGAATGCAAATAGATTTGAATTTGCATTCAGAAAGTCTGAAATATGTTCTTAGTTTGAGGAGGACTGTGTATATGGATATTCTATCAGAGAAACCTCTGGAAGCGTATGGTCTGGGAGGCTCAGTTTTGCTTTGATATCAGGCCTGGGTGAAACGATCCTACCCAGTTTTTATTCATGCTGAAAGCAATGTGTGCCTGGAAAGGTGATGGCCACTTTTAGAATTTACTCCCAAAATATTGCAATTTACATTATCCTTGGATTTCAGTTCTCTACAGTTGTCCCTACAGAGAGAGAATGACTGCATTATGCTGCATTAGAGTGCTATCTTTCTGCTTTGACATGGGCACACCAGTGCTAATGTGTGAAACCCAAAATTTAAACACACACACAAATTGGCAACACCTTAATTTTATATGACAGTATGCACATAGCCATATTTTCATCTGTATTTTTATGGTGGAATTTGCAAATGACTATTGGGTTCACTATTTGTGCAGTTGTTAGTCTGGAGCTTTGAGTTTTTACTTTCAAAAACAGTATACACTTTGAAAAATTTCTGAAAATTAAAGTTGTTAAAATAATTTTTTTTTTTATACTTTAACCTTGTTCTAACCTGCATCAAGTTACAAAGTATTTGTGTTCACCCTTTCACAGGTGGAAATGCTAGAACGGAAATATGGAGGCCGTCTCATAACTAGACATGCTGCTCGTACTATACAAACAGCTTTTCGCCAGTATCAGATGAACAAAAACTTTGAGCGTCTCAGAAGTTCTATGTCTGAAAATCGTATGTCAAGACGCATTGTACTGTCCAATATGAGAATGCAGTTTTCCTTTGAAGGACCTGAGAAAGTCCACAGCTCTTACTTTGAAGGAAAACAAGTTTCTGTTACAAATGATGGGTCAAAGCTGGGATCCCTGGTTCAGTCGGAATGCAGTGACCTTGGAGAGTCAGCTACAATGAAGTCTCCAGCAGCATCTACTGATTTTGCTGATGCTATAACAGAACTGGAGGATGCTTTTTCCAGGCAAGTGAAATCCCTTGCAGAGTCCATTGATGACGCACTGAATTGCCGCAGTCTACATTCTGATGAAGTCCAGACTCCGGATCAAGTCAGAAGTCGTGAAATGGAAAGGGATACTTGTGGTCAAACTAAACCAGCGATTCACAATGTGGATCACAGGAAGCTTGATGAGATGACAGCGTCATACAGTGATGTTACGTTATATATTGATGAGGAAGAGTTATCTCCACCCCTTCCACTTTCCCAGTCAGTAGACAGGCCATCCAGCACAGAATCTGATTTGAGGCTCCGGTCCATGAACTCTTCTCAAGAGTACTGGTCCATGACCCACAAAGATGATAAAATAGACACTGATACGAGCTGCAGGAGTACCCCGTCACTGGAATGTCAGGAACAGAGGATGAGAATGGATCATCTACCACTGCTGACTATAGAGCCACCCAGTGACAGTTCAGTGGACTTGAGTGATCGCTCAGAGAGAGGCTCATTAAAGAGACAAAATGCATATGACCGAGGGATCACTAGTCAACAAGGAAGCCCGAAACACATCCCTCACAGTATCCCTGCCAAAATAATAACCCGAGAGGAACAGGAGGCAAGACATAGGGCTAGGCCTATAGATAGTCATTTAGCTATCAATGGCACAGCAAACAGGCAAAGCAAATCAGAGTCCGATTATTCTGATGGAGACAATGACAGCATCAACAGCACTTCCAACTCTAATGATACAATAAATTGCAGCTCAGAATCTTCTTCTAGAGACAGCCTAAGGGAGCAAACCTTGAGCAAGCAAACATACCACAAAGAAACTCGCAACAGCTGGGATTCCCCTGCCTTCAGTAACGATGTTATCAGGAAACGCCATTATAGGATTGGCCTGAATCTTTTTAACAAGTAAGTACAGTATTTCCTCCTTTTCTCTCCATGTTTGGTAGAAACATAGCCACTGAACCAGGAATATTTTTCTTGTCTCAGATAAGCGAGACTGGTGTTTGATACTGACTTTTCAGTGAAAAAATAAGCTGCTTGTGGTGACTGTTGTGTTAGAGTACTTACAAGTTGACATCTTCATAGTAAAACAGCTTCAGGGGAAAAGAAAAAATATAATTATGTGTATACATATATGGTAGTAAGCTATTGAAGAAGATGGATCGGATTCCTTTCTTGCTGGAAAATATGGTGGCTTAATCCTGATCCATTTTTGGTATTATAACAAATTCAGATTTCTTTCTGCCCTAATCACATAGGTATTGTAAAACATGTCATATGGGAATTAGCAATAACAAGCAATGCAAGATGAGCTTCCTGTTTAACACAGGCAGGGCCTGGAATTTGTTCAGTACATTTCATCAAGACTTTGATACTAAAAACCGATGCACTGAATATTATTACGCTAAATAAATATTTATTATTGATCATAAAATTATCATAAAATGTGTATTTCTGCCTATGACTGTTAATTTTCCCATGTATGGAGTTGTTTAAAATTTGTATTAAAAAGCTTTATCAAGTTTCTTTCTTTTATTGGACACTCCCATGTGCGTGTAAAAAACCATGAATATTACGATAGAGGGTAACAAATAATATACTACTCTGAACTCTCTATTCACATTATTGGAGTTACACAGATCTCATTAGAACTGTCATAATCTGAGGATAAGAACAGCTAGGTGGTTGGCATTAGAATTCCTAGTTTTTCTTCACTGCTTAGTTAATGCCTAGTGTGCCAATTTCCCTGCCCTAGAACAGATATCATTTACTTAAACCTTTCCTGGTACTAGCGCTTATAAAGCTCCTCAGAACACTTAGATGAAAGATGCTAAATGCCAGAATTTTTTTCCTATTCTTCTTTAAAATATTGTTGGCAGCTCACAGTGTTTGTATAAGTTTTTGACATTTTCTACAGAATACTTCAGGATTTCTCTATGAAATTTTTGTAGCTTCTGAAGAGCTAATGGTATTTCAGCATGCTGCCATAGACCTTGCTTCACAGTCTCCTACAGCTTGAATGAGTTCAGCCCTCCTTTTCAGCTAGCACTGCCGTGATTTATTTCGTTTGGATTAATAGGTCAGTGGTTCATCATATAATAATATGTTGTAACATTGTAGCTAATTAAAGCTTTTTGATGCCATCATGTGAGGCTGTGCGTTACAATACTGAGTATGGATGGGCCAGGTTTGGCCGTAAAAACTTTCAGGTTTGTTTTTTTAATCTTTGTAAAAAGTTAGTAAGCCTTTACAGAAGCAGCTTTTAACTTATTGGAAGTATGTAAGTAGTAGGATCTCTGCAGCTTTTACTGCTCATGAAGTAGACTGGGTAGGAAGATGTATCAATTGGGCTTTTTTAGAAGATTTGAAATCATTAACGTCCTTGGTGGGGAAGAAGGTGCCAGTACTGTTTGGCTGACATTTAAGAGACTTGGTGTTTGCTCGGTTTTTTTGCGCAGCAATTAAGCCGTAAGCAGTCAATGATCAGTGAACTTCAGGCTTGGTAATACAGTCTGAGTCAATTGCAGAAGGGTGTAAGAAAAAAGGTGAATGGAAAAAGTGCTCTAGCAGCACACAGCGATGAATGAGAGCGTTGGAAATTGTCAGATGCTTCTAGTCACATGCCATCTCAGTAGGAGGCTGAAAGTGAAAACTAAACACCAGAAATAGAGAAGAATAGAGACTGTTAAGTTTGAAACACATCTAAGTGATCTTGCTGCATGGACTTGAACAGAGATAAACCTCTTTTATATATTGATTGGTTGTAAGATGACTTGCAGTTTCTTAGCAGCGAGTTCTAAAAGCAGTATGCAGAACTCCAGGCAGCAGCGTGGTGGTCTTCTGCTGTATATGATTGTTTCATTCCCCCACCGCACTGTGTCTCCAGTATTGATACAGAACGGAAGATTCTCATTACCTTCTGCTGAGTCACTCTGATTCTACTGATAGACAGTCTCCATGTATCTCATGTATCTTGGTATTGATTATGGCTCTTCAAGTCCGCAGATGGTGACGTTTTCATTAATAACCTTATTTGCCCTCTGAGCAATGTCAAGTATTGAACCATCATAGAACGTGATAGTGCATGAATCTCTAAACTCTTTCGAAAAGGGAGCTGGGAAACTTCCAAAGCTTTATCCCTTAAAAAGTTCAGAAGGGAGACTCTTAGGAGTGTATCAGGTGGGATTACAAACTGCATTTTGTGAGGTAAGTGAAGCAGTAGAGACTGTTCAGGCATTTGCTGGGATTTACAAGTGATGATTTCTTCAAGATGAAGAATTCTTTTTCCTTTTAAATATGTGCTGTATGGGTGCATTAGTTTCAATTAACTTCTGAGCATTATGCTCATTCTTCTCATCACACAAAGTGTGTCATTGCATCTTGTGTGTCCAAATATGTTTTGAAAAGAAAGCCACATCCTAGAGGTCCATTTCCTTGGTGAAGACTGTTATTTCACATACAGGACACTGTAAAGGAGGATTGCCCAGCCTGGCTAGACATGGGCCAGGAAGGGGGTCTGCAGGTCAGGTGGCCTTTCTGCACATCAGTCCCGTCTTCGCAGTTTCTCTCTCATGACATGGCAAAAAGGCAACTGCGCAGCACCTCACGTGAGCAAGGGTCTGCCTACACATTCAGTTCCATATTGCAAACTGCTTGTGCTCCCTATCGTGTGACCAGATGTACACCCGCGATGTGAGGGGATACATTTTTAGTCTACTCTCTAGTGTTCAACTCAATGCAGCAGAGTCATTTTAGATGTCTTTTAACCACATGATCTTCCATGACACATTTATGATCATAAAATGAGGGAGTAGTACAAGTCTTGGCAGCGAGCTCCTGAGAGGATGTGCGCTCCACCCGTGCGGAAGGACTGTGCGCAGAACTGAAAGAAGTGGCTTTGAAGTTACCTATTACGAAAAGTCAAGTTTTTTCCCAAATGTCTGCATCTACCAGAGGAAATGTTAGGGCTGTCTTTTACTAGAAGTTCATGCTCATTTCATTGCATTTTTTAAATCTTCCTTGCATATTAAGATCCCAAACCTTAATTAACACCTAATCATGTCATTTCTTTCTGATACATGAAGCTTGGCTGAAATGCAAAGAATTTAGAACCTTAAAGAAGTGCAGGAATTATAGTAAACACTTCTGCTTTGTTCACTAGGAGTGGTGAAAGAATGAAGTTTTTAAAAGCATGGGAAGTCACTATCCTCACAGCTGAATTCAACAGATGCTTTATAATTTTTCTGGCTTTCCTATTATAATAATAATTTTCAGAAGCCAAAGTGCAGTTTTCTTACCAGAGGCTCTTTATTAAAATAGCTGGTTATGGGTGGAGTAAAAGTTGAGCACAGTTGGTGGTCTAGTTCACTTAATCACTACTATATGCACAACATTAGTAGCACAAAGGTCCTTGGAGAATGGAGAACATGGGACAGTAGACAAAAAACTATAGGTAATTGGAAACCATTTTTCTAGAAGTTTTATCACTAGGTGATCACAGAACTTGTTTCAAGCTGTAACTTGGCACTCAGTTTGGAACCTTAGTGTTGATTAAAGTAGTATACTTTTTTTAAAGATGTTTTGCAGTATCCACTATACTGGAATGTAAAGTATCCCCAACCGGAATGATTTCTGCCAAAGAAATTGCAACTAAGTACCAGCTTCTGTATATTCTCCTGGTTTTGAATGGCAGTAGTGATTTCACCCTGTCAATGGGCTGTCAGATTGTGTGTTACCATTCATTGCCTGCCGAAAGGAAGGATTGCAGGTGCGTGCTCAGAGTGCAAGGGCTCCCGGGGAAGCTTGGTGAGGCCAGCTGTGTTGAATTAGGCATTTTCTTCAGTGTAGTTTGAAAGGGATGTAGTCTGGGAGAAATTACACTAGAAACCATTCCTTCCTTATAGGCAGAAGGAAAACACTACCTAGAAAGGTTTATTTTGCAGGCTCCAAACCCTGCCAATGCAAATCCAGCCTTTGAGACTGGTTTGCTTATAAACAAGGCTTCAAGAGGGCTTTTGACTACTGCTTTAAAAAAAATAAAAAAGGGAAGGAAAAAAAAAAGTAAAAAAGGCTGTGATTTTATCCTCATGTTTGTTTTGACTGCAGGCTGGAAATACCAGGTTTACCAGTTACTGCAGCCCAATCCGGTAGGATTTTCAGGTTCCATTCTGCTACCGGTGCACTGATGGTTCTAACAGATTAAACAGGACGAATGGTTTAACCTCAGGAGTCTGAGGAAACATGTGCTGCCCTTGGGTCAACTTTGCAGTCAGTAGTAGCAGAGTTGTGTGTGTGTAGGAAGAAGTATATTGCCATATTCCCTTCTCTTGTGCCACTGTGATGGTGGCAGTAACTCTGGCTCCTCACCAAGTATTAGTGGCTACCAGGTATGTCTGTAGATACCACTGCCCTCCCTTACTCTTTCCTCAAACTGCAGCGACACACCCTCCTGGGCCATGTTGAATAGAGTACGGTGTAGCGATTATTCAGCATTCTTTTGGGCAGAGAGAACAAACACTTCCTCTATTAATAAAGTATTTTCAACAAAACTTGGGCAACGTTAGAGTGGTTTGAAAATTTGATGCGACTGTGCCTAAGTATTATAAAATATGGGAGATGAAAGTTTGTGCTTCTCAGACTCGTTTGTTAATCTAGCAGAGACTAGAGTCAGATTTACTGTCTCCTTTGGGGTATCAGATACTGGAAGACGCTGGCAATATTCCTGTGGCATCATGATTTCTTGCCGCGGGCGCCAGTCTTGCTGGGGCCAATTTGTAACTGCTGGTGAAGAGAGACTGTGAAGTACAGCTCCTGGGCCGCTTGCACCCTGCTGCTCTGCTTTTTATGCTGAGGGCTCTTCTTGTGTAGTGTTTTTTGAAGATTTTATGGCCTAATCTTGCATATACATCTTGGAGGTAAACAAATACAACTTTACATTGCTTGAACAGAGGCTAGGCTATAAATATTTTTACAATACATTTTCCCAGATGCCTTTCACCCCCCCACCCCCCCTTTTTGTCCTCTTTTGCTTCCTGGGAAGGGTAGTGACAGCTGGAAAACTGTTCCCCATGTGTCCTCAGTCCTTTACTGCGTACTGTTTTGAAGAGTTTTCTGTAGCTTCCTTTATAACGGGCTATTATCAAGGTTCCCACTATTCCAAAGTTCTCTCAAAGGATTTATTGACAGAGCTAAAAAGGCATGAGTGTCTGTTTGCATTATGCAGTGATGTATCACCCTTTGACCTGAAAGTCTTACCGGTTTCATTTGTTGCATGATGAGGACGAATTTATTCAAAATTTTAAAATTACTATTGATATGAATTGAATACTAATTCCAGGAGCAGACTTTCTTAAATATGTCTAGATTCCTTGGAATGTTAATTTAAGTATTTCTTTATTTTACTAAGCAGATATGAGAGGAATTTGCTGAGTGCCAGTGGGATTATACCAAATACAAAATTGAAGATTACAATTTCTAGAGAAATTCTTGTTGGAAATCTGAGGCACACAATAATAACATTTGTGAGAAGGCACATCTTGCATTTTCATGAAAGCAGCTTTAACTGTTCATCAGAGGTATACGGTTTCCATCATTTACATGTAGGTAGAGATTGAAGGTAATTTGGATTGCTAAGTAGTGTTACATTCAGAAAGTACTGCAAACTTTTTCTCTATTTGAAATCTTTAAAAGTTGCTAGATGTTATTAATTTTTTTTAAAAGAAGTTTTGCAAGTAGCCATTAGTTTAAATATTATAATAAGCTTACTAATCTGATGTTCCTCCATTTATACTAATCACATGCCTAATGAATTTCACTTAAGATGCTGAACCTACCTTCTGTATTGCTTTTAGTCAGGTCTCAGGGCATTCATTCAGCATTCTAATATCTGGTCTGAAAACATATATTTTTAGACTGTCCCCCTTAGAATTTTAAGATGAAAGCTTATTGGAAACCTTTCTAGTGATTTTTAGACTTTGTAAGTGCAGATTGATTAGGAGGGAGAAGGTGTAAATCAAACTAAGTTGGTTCTCTTTACCTTTGAACTAATTCTTTTATTTTGTCAGCTGATCTCTAGTATCTTTGCAAATCATATATCTTCTGTGATTTTTTGGAATGATTTCAAGAGAAAGAGGAAAGGGGAGGCAAGAGGCTTATTCAGGATTTCACAACAGAGCCATTTGCCATCCTCGTGTATAGCCTGAGAGGGACTTTACTGTTGTTACAACATCTGGACCGCAGATTATTCAGCCGCAGACAATTCCAACAAAAATTAAAATCAAAGCTCTCCATGTAGCTTGTCCTCTAACATGCTGGGGAGTTAGTAAGAAGAGAAGAATGTTCTTAGTATGACTCTCATTGTTTCTAAAAATGTTTAGCCCTAAGTGAAAACACCCAAAAAAAAAAAAAAAGTTCTGTGTGTTTTGCTTTACTCTGTGCGTGTTTTATTTTTTCTCCCTGAGGATCCATTTTTCCTCCTTTTTTTCCAAAATGAGTGCTTTGATTAGCATACATTATGTCCTGCCCATAAGGAACAGCTGAAGTGTATAACTGTGAGAATTCAACCAATAGTATATTTAAGCGCCGGTTTCGTATATGGTCACAAGGATTCCCTTTATTGCTATTAAAAGGGAGTATAAACTTTACCAAATGTTAAAAGCAAACATTTTTTTGCTTTTGAAAGGCTGCACTATGACTGTGCGCAAGCGTCCCTGGAACCCTGAAAGAGCCATTACCTCATCCTCTGCCGCCAGCTCCGCCTGCCCTTAAACATTCTGGGCACACGTCTCCCTCCTGCTGCTACGTGCCAGGAATCGGTAACTGCTTTGCTCTAACAATGCCTGGGTGCGTGCTCAGGATACAGCCAGTTATTAAAAAATGACCCTATGAATGGAGGAATTTGACTGGGTGAGCAGCTCCCAGACGACCATCTGATATGACTCTGGATGCCAGAATTTTAATTTCTTCCCTCTCCCCACAAATCTCAATTGACCAAATTTTGAGGATGAAAAATGTGACTAGCTGCCTTTGCAGGCATAGAGAGGACAGTTTGAATAGGGAGTTGGGAAGCTGCGTAGGAAGAAGAGTTAAGGAAAAGAAAACAGGGCACCAACTCTTTCCTCCTGTTTAACATTCACATCTTAACTACTGAATTGGGGTTGGGTGGATCTGTAAATGAAAAATCTGGAGATCTTCAAATGCTATTTTTGCATTGCCAGTTTCAAAGGTATTCCTTTGAAAGTAAACATGATTGTCAGTGTTTCCCATTTGCAGTCAGCGGAGTTGCAGAAATTGAAACTGAAGTGCTTCTGTTATGTGTAACTGGGGTGAGGGTGTGGAAAGAGAATTTAGGGCAGGGATACTTAGAAAATGTTAAGACAGCGACTGTTCCTCAATTTCAAGGACATAGTCATCAATGTCTCATTCCTGACTATAGTTGCATAAACGTGAAAGCAATAGTCGGCCCTGGCAAATAGTTCTGAGAGAGCCGGCAGGTTTCTCATGTATCTCATCTCAAAGTGGAGCATATTTTACTCTGCTGGCAGCTACAGACTCTTTTCCCTACTCTTTGAGAAATGCAGGGATGCAATGGGGTCAGAGGAGGTGAGAAAATCCTCGTAGAGTGTTTTGGTCCATTTATTTAACAAAAATATTTCCTTCTTTCTTGCAAGGAAGGAAGGAGCGGGGGAAAAAAAGCAGGCAGTCCCCTGCCAAGAGAAGGAATAACGAGGATCTACAAAATCTGCTATAGCGTGATGACTCAGGATTGTTTTTACTAGCCAGGACATGTCCAGCTACTGCATTGCAACTGCTTGGGGTGTGCCTTCTGATTCTCTTCACTGTGCCAGCTGCTTTGTTCCTCAAGGCTGATGCTTCTCATACGGAAAAATTGTATTTCTGAAATAGCTTTAAACTCTGTTTTTCCTCCTTTGTTAGAATAAGCCAGACTTTCTGCTTGGAGCCCTTAGCTGCCTTTTATACATTTTTTTAGGGTTTTGTAATTGGCTCTGATTCAGACGATAGTTTTCAGACAAGCCTAAACATTCAGTAGCAGTAATAATGTTTAGTGTATAATTCTCTAGCATTTTACCAGGAAATGGTGACATAAAGAAACTGATGGATCAGACAGAAAGTAATGGTAGAACTGTTTGGGTCAGTTACCCAATTTTGTGAAAACAGATCTCTACAGAGTTTCCTCTCTTTATTTTGCTCTGCTACTGAATAGAGCTGGGCACTGAGATCACTTCCTAGGAAATTCTTTTGTTAGTGACATGAGTATAAATTAACTTTCACTGAATGGAGATTACTTCAGGTAATTTGGTGTAATTGCAAGTAAGCTGTGACATTCACAGCTGCGGTGGTAGTTTTTTGGTTTGATCTTGAACGTACCTGAGAAGATCATTCAAAAGTGAGAAGACTAACATATAATTTAGTGGAGAGAAGTCTTCCCCGCTGTGGGGGAATCTGTAGGGCTCCTGCCCAAACAATGTGAGTAACTATCTCCCCATTTCCACGAGATGCAGAGAAGCTGTGAGAAATGTGCTGCTTTTTGGCTTATTTTCCTGACCCAGAGACTCTTTCTTGTAATTACCAGAAGATGCAATTTACACCTAGTTTTTCTTTCTCTTCATTAAACATTTGTGTAACATGAAGACGACACAGATCAGGCTTCCCAGGCAGTTTCTCTTAGTTTTTTTCCCTTTCAGTCCCTTTCTTGCGTTGTTGCTTAGTAGAGTGAACTCTCAAGTTGTTTTGGCACTAGTTTTGGTAGTTTTTTAACGATGTTGGGTTTTTTAATTCTTTCCCAGAAGGTTTAAAATAGGCATAGTGATTCTCTTAGCTTCGTTGTGGCAGCAGTAGGATATTCAGCAAAAGTGAAGGAAGAAGTACAACCATAGAAATAAAATTTAGCTGTCTGCCAAACTAAGGAGAATGTTCAATTAGCTTGTTATTGCCAACTTGGCTACTTAAAAATACTTCTTAAATGTTTCTAAGAAGAGTCTTAGATTCTTGATGTTAAATATCCATCCCTGGATTTTAATGTTAAACTGATGCTTAGTTTTGTGACAACTGTAAATATTTTCAAAATGGGATCTCTAGTATCAAAGGCAAGGAAGATTATTTTCTTTTAACAGAGGGCTGGCATCATAGCTGCATTAAATTCTCCACCCCCAACATGAAAAGATTTCTTTGGCACGTTTGTGACCTGTTTCTGTTTGCAGTGTTGACAGCCTCTGAGAAATGTTTGTAGGTCTGGTTTGCTTGTTTGCTAGATTCTCTCAACTTACGATCCTTTCAGTGTAGCGCATGTTTGTGTGCCTAAGCGTGGGCAAGAAACCAAAAAGCATCGATGGTGCCTTCAGAAATACTGAAGTTCTTTCTAGATGTTTCACCAAAGTTCTCATTTTTGGTCAGGCTAGCTTTATCCCCCTTGCCTCATGGCTGTAAGAACAGTATGTTTGTGGTTATTTACCTTGTGTGAACAAACCCTTAGTTTACCTCAAAAGATACTTTTGGTGTTGCTGGGTATTGGAAATCTAGACTTGGGCAAGCTGCTTTGTGTGCTCATTTGTTTATTAATGCTTCCATTTCACAGCTCTGTTATTGTCTGAGCATCTAAAAGGAAATACAAAGATCTAATGTGGGTTTGGATACCTGTAAGCTTTACATGTTTAGCAAGTCAAAATAGGGAAGGCTTTATACACCTTTGTACTGTGGTTTTGTTGAATGTTTCTTTTCGAGGTGGTGCTTGGTATTCTTTTCTCCTGTTAGCCAGCGTGGACATAGGTACTTGATCTGCACTGTGGCTCAGTGAGTAGGAATGAGAGCAGAGAGTGATGCCAGCGCTGGCACTGCCACTGACGTGCTCCCCTAACTCTGCAGCGCTCACACTTAATGTGTTCCTTTTGCAGTATGTCTAGTAGATAACAGTAAATGCTAAGTTTGTGCTCAGCTCTTTCTTACCATCTAGAATCTGACTAGCAGCTTTTCCTGTACCAAATTCACTTTTTGAATTCACTGCGCTGTTTTTGTAAAAATAGTATTTCCTATAATTTCAAAGATAACATTTTGAATGTCTAGGTAATACAGAGCCTTATTTCCCAGGTACCGCTAACCTTTGGAATCTGGTGTTACTTTATGTCCAACGACAGCGTAAGGTGGTGTGTTTCTAACCGTGTTTCCTTTTGTGGCTTGAACAGAAAGCTGTGCATCTGTCCCTGCTCCTGAGCTACCTGCGGGGTTGTGGGAGCACAGTTGTTGACAGCTGAAGTCAGTCAGCAGATGCTGTTATCCTTCCATCTTCAAAGGAGGAGCTGTTTCAGACCGTGGCTCTCCTGCTTTCTCACATTCTGGCAGGTCTTGAGCACCTATGAAAACAGGAAATGTCAAACCAGGGACTGAAGTTACGTGATTTTGACAGTCCATATTTAGTAATTCATGGAGCTTTAGGGCTGGTTTTTTATCACTGGCAATCCAGATTTTCTGCAACAGCTACTTGGTGATTATCTTTGCAGGCTGATGGTATTCTCACGTGGTGTAAATGATTGTCATGACACGTATCCTAAAGCTGCCTGTCAGTGATTCCTCTGACCAGGTGAAAGTTAATTGAGACAAATGATGATACATTCAGAATTATAGATCTGGATCGCTGCTGTCCTTACTAATTTGCTCATGGCAATAGAAATACTAGGAATGCAGTGTTTTTCTAAAGATTCTTATATACATGTAGGTTTTAGTCTAATGAAAAAAAAATCTTTTTTTTTTTTTTCTTTCTATATATCCCTAACTTGGACAAGGGACTCTCAGGAATGTACCGGCTTTAATATTATTACCCTATTTATTGTCTTTTCAACCCCATACTCCAAAGCAGAGCTCATTCTTAGGAGAGTCTCGTACATCCCTTACATTAGCAAAACTCCTAAACATACTGACCTTTTTGTGACGTTTCGAGACTTTTCCAGATTCAACCTGCGTAGCTTTTAAAAGACAACTCCTCCTCAGCTTCACAAGCTATAAAACCCCAACAAACCACCACTCTAATGAGATCTACACAAATGTCAGCAAGTTATATGAACTTCCACTGAATTTACGCTTTCAGTGCTGCATATAGAACTTGCTGAGTAAATAAGCCATCTCCTTTCAGTTAGTATTAGGCCTGGGAAGGAAAGGGGTAGTACCAACTAGGGGAAACAGCAGTGATGTGCAGGGATTTACTAGTGCCTTGGCTTTTGAGGGAGTAGGTTTTTAGTGGGGTCTTTTCGCTCTTTTTTTTTCTTTGTTTTTGTTAACTGTTGTCTGTGTGTGATTTTGCACTCTTTATTCCTGGATATTGCTTCCTCTTAAAGATGTCCGTTTCTAAAAATTGCTGCAGGATCCAACCTGTCTTCAGAAACACCCAATACAACATTTTTACTGGATATGACCAGTACTTTCTAATAAAATATGCTTAATAAAATATACTGGTTTGATCTGTTATTTTGAAGTTTGCATTACTTTCTAAGTAAAACTAAGATGTTTTTCCCCTAAAAGTCGCTTTAAACCATCCTAAAGGTCTTCTTATTAATGAGTTTCTGGCACATTCCTTAGACCTGTATGCAACATCTGAGAATCTTACGTAAATATGTTTTTGCACATCTTTTTGTGCTAGTTATTTTTTTTCCTTCCTTTCAGTAGATTCCTTTGATTTGTTTTGGTGGGGGTTTTTTTTGAGCTAGAAGATATTTTTAAGCTTTATTTTTGAAGCAATCCTGTAGAGAACTTTTCTTATTTATCTATATATATCATCAGCTATGTAAGGTGCTAGCTTTAGAGTGTGTATTTTGATATTAGTTAATGTATTCAAATCTGAAAATAAATGCTCTGCTTATGCAGCTTCCACGATTGCTATTTATAGACTTCTCATCTTCCCTGTTATTGGTAGGTGTAATTAACAAGCCATCACTGGGAATTTTCCTAATCACAAAAGACTCTTAGTTGTAAGTACAAAACGATCTATGCTTAATTCTGAGTAGACAGAAATGAGGATAAGTTATGTCAGGTGTCCTATCTCGTGTTAAATCCGTGACCCTTTCATGTCCCACTTCCTTCTGCGTCCGGTCATACACTTTAGGCAAATTAGGGTTTGGTGAAAAAGAAAGTTTGTCCCATTTAAAACAACTGGTTTTGCAGGCAGTAGAATCCCCGTTTGTTTGTGTTGTCTTTTAAAACTTGCCCTCCCAGAAACCCTGTCAGCTACCTGGTGGTTTTTGCCTTTCATTGGGAAGGAGCAAATGAGTCTCAGGTAGTTTGCTGATAGTCAACGCCACAACCTACATGTCTTCCTGGTGCATTTAAGTGGCAATTTCTTCATACTTAGTAATATTTGAAATTTGTGATGTTGAGGATGAATTAAATTTCCATGAACCTGTTCAGTTCTTTAATTTCTTTGAATTTGAAAAAAACAAAAAATATTGCTTGTGTTTAAAGACAGAGAAGGAAGGCACCCTTGTGTACATTTTTCTCTTAACCTATTGTTAGCTTCACTTTTTAAGTAGAATTTCTTTGGAAGTACAACACTTCCGAATGCTCTTACAAAGTCACAATTTTCTATTAAGTACTTTTCCTGTTGAATAAGATAGTGTCACACCTGGTGCAGGGTGGGAGGGAGCCGCAATAAACCCCCCTGAACCTCCCTAGCTTGCAAGGTGATTAAAAAATAAAAAGGGAGCGTGTTCTTCCAGTAAGCTGTTTGATAAAATTTAGTTCATATTAAATTCAATTTCTTGGTCAAGAGTGTTGAATGAATTCAGGGTTTCAGATCATCAAAAAGAGAAATATGAAGAAATTTTGTCAGCAAGCTAGACTTCCAGACCAGAAACCAACATTAGCATTTATGAGCTGAATGGGAAGCTAGGGAGATACCCATTGGACAGAAACTTATTTTATTTAGAACTTTATTTTGCATATTTCCATTTAACCCCTTAACCTTCAGAGTTCTCCTGTGAGCCGAATAGTATTCATTTTGGTAACAGGAAAACTGAAAACATTGTCGGCTGCCTTGCTCAAGGAGTGACACCCTAACAACTACAGAGTGGTACCACCTGCCTCTGGCTGCTTGTCCTTTATGCCATCCTTCAGAATATACTCTGTTGTAGGCTGTCATTACTTGGGGTGAGGTTCCAAAGGACCACCTGAAGCTATAGGTTCTGTCATTAAGAACAATTATCCTGCTAATGCTTGCTCTAAGAAATCCTTTATCCCCCTTGTAGTGATGACTATCAGAACCTTCAACGAAAGATCAAAGTAAAATTAGGGAAAGTTACAGTCTCTTCTCAACACCTAGCAGAAATTCTCTGGAGAAGCCCTGTAGTTCTTGAGTTGGTTCTTTCTAGCAGTAGCTCTGGGCCAGGTTAGGCTGGGTGCTGGGCTGCTGGCTGGGGCCAGCCCACAAGCAGCTCCTCAGTTGAGATCAGTCATATGCTCTAGGCTTACGGTTCTTTTTTTAGGACAGAACAAAGTTAAGAGTTTTTAGAGGACAGATTTCATAGTAGTATGATACAATTTTACTGATCTTTAGTTGGTGAATTTGTGGATAAGGCTATGAATTACAAAGAAAGTTTCTTCACCGTGGAAATGACTCTTACAGGGTTGTTACTCTGAAGTTTATGCCACCGCTACTAAAGTTTAATTTATCAAGTACGGAAAGAGTAGTCTTCATTCTTACAGTTCAGTGTTTTCAGGTACTATTTGCATGTAATAACAGTTCAGAGTTTACATTGCTTCCGTGTTACAACTTTTGTAACAAATTAAGACTGCTTTCTGATAATCCTAGGCTGCAAAACTTCCTGATGCTTCACTTCAGCATGAAGAAAGTATCGATGGGAAAAAATGATTTTAAATGTTCAGGCTTATGGGGGTAGTAAGAATTCAAGTTGTAATAAGTAATGATCCAGCATTTTCTATATCTCAAGTAAAGGTGATCTTTGAATCAAGCTGTGCTTTTTTATAGTATTCTTTGTTTTCTGTTTTGACGATTGCTGGAAAGGAACTCTCCTGGGTTTGTATCACTCCGGATTTTGTGGACAAATGTCGCTCACTTACAAGGGGGATGGAGAAAACTATTCCTGTTTTTGTTGGGTACTGTGAATTTAAATTCAGAAAGCTTAAGAATTCTGAAATTCAACTCAAAAGCATGTGAACATAGTAGTATCATTACTTGCAGGAAAACCAGTCCTTTCTGAGTACGAAGGAGATTCATTTTCCAAGATTATATTTAGAAGATGACCATATGTGTAACCTTATTTCAGATGAAAAGAGCCACAAAGCCTGATCCAAGAAATTGAGATTTGAGAACTCCCTTATGATTAAATTATATATATTGCTTTAATCTGTCTAACTCTTAATAGGGTATTAAGTGTATAATAGTGTAATGTAAAAGGAGAACTGAATGGTGATGTGTTTAGTAATGTTATTTGCAATTAAAAACCCTGAGGAATGGTTATGGTTGTGTGATCAACCTTGTATAAAAATAGTACGGTCACCTTGTCCTTTGGAATTGATTTTGCATGCCTTAAAGGAAATATCTTTCAGGTCATCCAGCATGCTGCAAATCATTCACTCTTACAGGTGGACTTTATATTATAATTCCTTACAAAATGGTGATGGAATTACTGGTTCTGTAAAGATAGCCCTTTAATATCTTTAAAAGAAATTGTGGTTGTCTGTTGTGTCACGCTGCTGGAAGAAACAGTGCACAGTAAGTGCTGTGAGGAAAATTTTACATCACTTTAAAACATAAGCAGCATTTGCCTTTAAAAGCAGTAGATATTATTGCCAGAAACCAATTCTATCACCAACCCTCCTCCCCAACACATGCTTCTTAATATTTTAAAATGAGTAGCTTTGGCTTGCTTTGTTTTTAGATCTGAAAGTGGTTACAGCTAAGTCTGAAGGTGATGTATAAAGAGATGTAAAATACTCCAGAAACGATGAAGGTGCTTGTCTGAGGAGGGGAATCTGGGGCAATGGGTGTGTTTAAGGGCAAGGAAAAAATAATCTAAATTAGATGGGAGCTCCACTATTTTTAATTGCTTCTTTTTGCATGACTGACTTTATTTTTTCCCCCTTATTTCTTGTATTCTCAGCTTGCAAGTTATACCTCCTCAGATGTTTTTGTTCAATAAGTTTAACTTTTGACAGCAGGGGGGTCAGGGGTGTTCTTTGCTTCTCGTTTGTCATCAGAAGCTTTTCAGTTCAGTTTCTGGAAGGTACTTCCCTCCCAGCAGCAGGAGCATTTAGTAGCTGATGTTGGGCTTGTCTTTTGCATTGACAGGTGTTTTGACTTTCATGCCTGAAGCTGCTTGTGCATAAAGCTTCGCTTTGGGAAAGATTATGGAGCAGAGAAATGTGTAATAACAGGCACGGAGGTGTTTCAAAGCTAGTAAGCTATTAACAGTGAACAGCATGTTCTACGGGATGGTCATATTTATCCTGAAACTATACTAGCCCATACTATCAGTGAGTTAGTCAAAAGTAACTGGCAGAATCGTAAAATTGTAATCAGATGCCTTCAGGTCCAATGGAAGAAAATTAACAGTTTTGTATTCTTGTTTCCCCTCAGAAAACCTGAAAAAGGAGTCCAGTACCTAATTGAGCGAGGTTTTGTGCCAGACACTCCAGTCGGTGTTGCCCACTTTCTCCTGCAGCGGAAAGGTCTCAGCAGACAGATGATTGGAGAATTTCTAGGAAATCGACAAAAACAGTTCAACCGGGATGTGTTAGAGTGAGTATTGTGTGTGGGGAGGAGGTAAGCGTGGTTTAATGTGCAAGTAAGATGTATCATCGAGGTAGAGGTAGTAATGGTCTCTGAATGTTTTGTGCTTGTTCTGAAGGAGAGGAAAACCAGACTCTAAGGGTTAAGAAAGCAAGCACGCACATGAGCAAATATTTATTTCTTTAAGTTACTGTTTCTGTTATTGATTCAGCAAGATACTTATAAGGATTTATATTGTCTGTACTTGCCTACATTTACTCTAAATTTATGTTTTAATTTCATTGGTGCTAGAGTATGTTATTTCAAAGTCTTTTTCCTTCCTCAGGCTCTCTAATAATTTACTGAATGAAACAAAATAATATTATATGCAACATAAGGCTTCATCAGTAACAGAACATGAAAATAATTATTATAGCCAAATGGTTCAGATGTTAGATAAACAGGGATTTCAGTGTGTACAGGCATATGCTGACAAGATCTATACAAACTGTTCTTTTCCAAAAGATTAGATAAACAAAAACTGTTCTAAAACCCGAAGAAATTCAAAGCAGAAAATTAGACTTTTAACAGCGTGGTCATAAATTTCTAAACCTTATATACAGAGTAGACCAAAAAAGAAGTTGCTTTATTTTAAGAGGGTGTTCATTTTCATTTTGTAAACTGGAGAGGGACTGTTTACAAGGGCAGGGAGTGACAGGACAAGGAGGGGATAGCCTGAAGCTGAAGGAGGGGAGACTTGGATTAGGTATAGGGAAGAAATTGTTCCCTGTGAGGGAACTGGTGAGGCCCTGGCACGAGTTGCCCAGAGCAGCTGTGGCTGCCCCGGCTCCCTGGCAGTGTTCAAGGCCAGGCTGGATGGGGCTTTGGGCAACCTGGGCTGGTGGAGGGTGTCCCTGCCCATGGCAGGGGGTGGAACTGGATGGGCTTTAAGGTCCCAGAGGTACCAGTCTAGGATTTAATACATGCATTCTCTTGGGGGTTTCTTGGGGTTTTTTGGCATCTGATATACTGACCTGTAAACATCAATACATCTTAGTCCAGTTTTGTTCAAGGAATTGTATATAAAAAAAATGCAGTTAGTTGTTTAACAAAACTGCTGAGAATTAAAGCAAAAATCCCCACATCTTGCCCACAAAGGAAGACTAGGAGAAATTGTGACTGCAGCTTTTAATCAGAGTATAATAAAAGCTATGCTGAAATTTGCATTGGTTTATAGTTGCAGTCTTTCTTCAGGCCTGAATGTTGATACATTATATTGATACCATAATATTGATCCATCACAAAAAATTTAAGGCTATGTTATCATGAAATAAAGTGTCTGCCCACACCTTATATTTTCTTTGCATATTTTTTATAGAGTGCTCTCACTGACTTCATACTGCAAAGATGTTGGTCACGTTCCCTACAGTCATCCTGATCTTACTCTTATGCTGTCAGAACTTACATATCTCAAATTGCAAGCTTGAACACTGTATTTGTACAGTGCTCATTTGTAATGGTGTGCCTAAAACCATAGGCCTAGTTTTTAGAAGTCGTCTCTTTCTTTCCTACGCCTTATTAAAGGCTGCCACCTTATAGTCCAATACCCAGCGGAAAGCAACGGAAGAGGCTGTGTAGCAAAGCATGCAGCTAGCCTTACAATACAGAGTAATAGAATATGGCTTGATTTAGATGCAATCCCTATTCAGCATGAGTCATTACTAGCTACTTGTAATGATCATCTGGATTTTGCAATTATGAGTCAGACTAGGCTGAAGACTTTTCCAAAGAGTCCATATTTTCTAATGTCTTAAAAGAAAACAGTACAGGTCCAGGACGAGATGACTTCTAATCTTAGATGATTCATTTTGTGGTCTTCAACGAATTGTTTGCTCTCACCCTCTCAAAGAGGCTAGCAGAATATGGGGAAGTGGAAGGGTGTGTGTCTGCTAAGCCAGATGCTGTATCTGTGATGAGATGAAAGAGAAAGGCCATCATCACTTACCTACAACCCTACAACAATCCTTCTACTGAAATTAATCCATTCTTAAATAAGCTGTTTCAGCTATGCTTTGGGGTGAGGAACACCCTGTAAACAGTGTGGTTCTCTTGATAGTGTTCTGAACCTTGTTTGCAAATAGGAACAAGGTATCTTTTCTTAAAAAGAGAAAATAGAATAGCATTGCATCTTAAATAGCACATTTACAGATTGGAGGTAGATTTTGTTGAACTGATAATAACTCCAGGTTGTTACATAGAAAAGATATTTTAACTGATATCCTTTTTGTGTTACACAGTTTAATTTCAAGTTACTTGCTTTGATTTGTGTTCAAGTTTCCCAGATCCTGTAAATTAGGCTGTTTTAACTGTTTGAAATCTTCTTTACACTGGAGCTTAGAAAATATTCAAGAGAGTAGCCTAAGTTTTTGACCAAGAGCTGCATTCTGGGCCTACTGTAGTTGCTACGTGGTGGTAGCTGAAGTGTAAAGGCAGTATTTGGGTGGCGTGAGGCTGGCGTAGCTGGCATTGATGTTCTTGCCCTGGCCAGCATTTGGGGCACATCAGACGCGCTTCCTGGAGCACTGCTGTTCTGCAGTGAGCCTCAGCCTTCTCTTTCTGCCTGACCAAGGAGTGCTTGGTGTAATAGAGATGTAGCTGAGGATCTGACCCTCTACTTTGCATTAGAAAACAAAAGTACAGTCACCCAAAGGAGTAAAATAAAACCATCACAAAGACCACTGTTAAAAGTGAGAGGGGAGGTATGACATTCTGTTGCTCTGTGTGGGACTCCGTCATTTCACTCCGTTACACTACACAGTTACGTGCAAGAGTACAGCAAGTGGTACAGTAGAGAACCAAGGCAGGTGTAGCTGCGCTGACCCAGCAAATGGTATGGTCCACTCTTCTTGCCTAAATTTCCTAGAGAGGTGGTAAGCGGGGGATAGTTCCCGGGAAGAAGTTTCAGTTATCTGCCTCCCTAGCAGTGGTGAAGCTTAGCTGCCTCTTCCTTTTACCTGCCTGGGAGGTGTAACTCTAATAGTGAAGATGTGATCATTCAGCACAGGCTTATTCACCCAGAGTATGTACGTACTCAAAATCACCCCCAGTGACTAAAGTCCATTTAATCATGTTCTCTTTATCATTATGATCATGATATTATTATCAAGGATTATAATTTTTTTAACTATTGTTAACAAAAACCGAACAAGTGTATCTGATCTTACTTACTTTCATGTTTTGATTTGCTGTAATGACCCAGCTAAAACAACTTGTTCCCTTTTTTATCATTACATAGCCACTAGAAAAGTTTTGTTTACTATTTTGAAACATTTGCAGCAAAGTACTGGTTCCAGTTAAGAACACTGACCATGGCTGTATATCTGCTGTCTCCACAGTTCATGTAAAAGATTTTTTAAGACCCCTCCCAATTATATTGTTGGCCATGCATGTTTCTGGAGGTCTTTCTCGCTCTAATTACTTCATTTTGACTCCAGCATGTCTGCACATGTGCTTTACACCTTTGAAGGAGAAAAGTTTTTGAAAGTGTTACAGAACTTACAATAGGTGGGAAGACTGTGAACATTATTGCAGAACTGATAATAGGTTTTTAGGTGTGGGTTGGAAAGGGCGTGAGAAATACCAAGCCTCTTTGTTTCCTTGCACTTCTGCATAAAGGGAAAAATATTCAAGACAAAGTGAATAAATTGCTTTGATATTAATCTGTTAGCTATAATGGTACTAGAAGAAAAATGTGAGCTACTCTAATTTGTCATTGTATAGCTATACATTTAAGAACAGGCTTTTAAAACTGGATTGTGCTTTCTTCTGTGGTTTCTGCGTTACAGTGCTGTTATTTGCAGTGATTCATGTCTGGTTATTTAAAAACTAAAAGCTAAGTTTAAAGGAAGGAAATTTATAAGCTTCTGTTTTTAAAGTAGTCTTTAAACAAAGTATTAGAATGACATAGTTCATGATGTTGATTATATTAAACTAGTTCTTTTTTTATATTTTGTCAGCGCTGTGTTTTCAGAGCAAGAAAGTAATTATTTCTCCATAAATGTTAACTGAAAGACATGGCAAATGATGGGGAGATGAGAATTAGAGTAAGAGAGTATCCAAACAAGATTAATTTTTTTTTCTCCATATGTAAGAACATTCCTACACACAGAGTCATTTGGTACAGATTATTGTGCTTGCTGCAGGCTGTTTGAGATTTGATATTTTGAGCAGTATAAACTATGTATTATTATTATAGGTATTGTAATAATTGATTGGCCTGGAAGCACAAAGCCAATAATTATTCTTGGCAATGATGTGTCACTTATATTGGTCAGATATTTGTCATTCCAGCAGCTCTTCTGTTAAAAAAAAAAAAAAAAGGACCTGCTTACGTGTACGCATTGTCATTGATCTATTATTTGCAATCCTTCCTTCACAGCTTACCTACAATTATTGTAATTGCTGCTGAATGTTTCAAAAAACTCCATGAATCTCTATAAGAGATGGAAAATCACAAGGTTCTTTTGGTCTCAAAATCTTACCTTTGGTACTGCATTGTTAGAAATTGAAACGGCAATATGTTTTTATCCTAGCTGTGTTGTGGATGAGATGGACTTCTCAACAATGGAACTGGATGAAGCACTCAGGAAATTTCAGGCTCATATCCGCGTTCAAGGAGAAGCCCAGAAAGTCGAACGGCTCATTGAAGCTTTTAGGTATGATGCTGAAATAAGTTATTCAGTCACCAGAAACCTGCTGTTATCTAATGGTCAGACTGGAGAACTGGGGAAGTTGAGTCTGTCTAAGTTATTGCCCTGCTTGTTTGCACTGTCCTTGTGAGCAACATACAGTTTCAAATGCAGCATGTCGTTTGTGGTGGTTTTGCTAAGGTTGAAATAGGAAGTTTTATTTGCTGGTGCTGTTCATGTATGTCATTTATATTAATGTAGCGAGGTTTATCAATTAAAAGTTCTTTCTGGCATCAGTTGAAAAGAAATTCAAGGATCTTTTAATGTCTCTAACAATTTCCATATAATAGTTTGTATAAGAGGAATTGTAAGACTGTTCCCATTTTAGAGTTTATGTGCTCTCAACCTTTCATTAAGCATTTCAACAATACCAGAATAAAGAGCATTAACTTACTAACACAAGCATACTTTATCCAGGGCAGGATGAGATGTAGATCATCCTGTGGCAGTAATCTAACATCAATGCTGTATTCTTACCTGGTCTCAGTAGGTATTACTCACTGAAAAAAAATGAAATACTGAAGTTCTTGTAGCTCAGAATCTGTACTAAGAAGTGAAGTTACAGTGGTAGCAGAAAACTAAAGCCTTCCACATTCTAGGATTGGCTAATAAAAATATGTGGACGGAAATCTAAAGATATGTATGGAACGCAAATAATAGCCTGCTCAGCCTCTGGAATGTAGCAGTTGGTTTATTTGGTGGAATTAGAATAGTGATTCATAGTTCTGACAGCTTCCCCTCTTTGCTTTTTTACAGCCAACGATACTGTATCTGCAATCCAGGTGTTGTGAGACAATTTAGAAATCCTGATACCATCTTCATTCTAGCTTTTGCCATCATACTGTTAAACACAGATATGTACAGCCCAAACGTGAAACCAGAACGCAAAATGAAGCTAGAAGATTTTGTCAAGAATCTAAGGGGTAAGCAAACTCTAACCACGGTGGTCATGAAAGCTTTTCCCTGTAACTGTCACTGGAGGGACACCATGTGTCTTCTGGGAAAAAGACAAAATACAGGATGCTTGATTCTGGTTTTACCTGACTTCTAAAACTACTGTCACTTTTACAGGCTTTAGTTATTTCTGAAACAGTGAAAACAGAACTAAGCATATAGTATTTTGTTGTTTTTATCTTGTCTGTCTTGAGTCGATGTATTGTCAGGCCCTTTTATTCCCAGTTCTTTCAGTGTAGCTGAAAAGTGACCGTTACCTTGTGTTCAGAATTCTTCAGTACCTCAATTTTTTAGATATAATTGGAATTTGCCACACTTACACCCTTCACCAAGCCAAAGGGCAACTCATAAAAGCAACAACTTGTATGCATGTGAATGAAGGAATGAATAAATTCTGTTGCAAAGAATGTGTGTGTGTGTGTGTCTGTTTATAGGTATATAAATCTTCGTATAGTGTCACGGCATGTTGCAGACTATTCCTGAGAGGAGGAATGCGATTTCTAGATAGTGAATTACACCACTACACTGCAGCATAAGCTTACTAAGGAGTTCTTACAGAGATGCTGTCTTCATAGTTTACAGTGTGTGATTTCTCCACAGCAACCAATGTATTACAGGGGATATCAGATCTCTATTCTGAAAAAAGTTAAACAAGTATGGTCTCTTACATATTTTAGAGTTTTATTCTAAAAGGAAATCTCTTTCCCTCCCTAGTTTCAAAAATATAAACTACTTATTCTCATTAAGTAGACATGCAGAGGAGACAGAGCCACTGTCTCTTTGGTTTTGTTAGAGAGGTACAAACCTGGGACCTGAAGCAACACAACAGCTTTCCACATTCTTAAGAGATGCAGATTAATGACTTTGCTAGAAACTTGTATGAAAGGTATTGCCGCAGAAAACTTGCATTTCCTCAGGCAGTATATGTAGGTATATTAAGGAACACAAATTGCTATGCCATGATGAAGACTTTTGAAAATCAACTAAAGATTTAAATGCTTGGTGAGGGGAAAAAAAAATAAATCCCAACTCCAAAGCCTTCCTGAAAGATAGACAGTAAATAGCACAAAAATTTCATTTTGGTTTCTTCTTTGGTGTATTTCCTGATCAAGAAACTATTTGCCAGACTATGGCACACCTAAGCCTGCAATTAGATTGCCAAAAAAACCCCAGATATTTTTTCAAATCTGTATCTCCGCTCTTTCTATCCTGGTTCTCTCTGGTGGAAAAAACCCAGGGGTTTATGATACATCAGCTCAGCTCTGCCTAACAGGAAGTAGTCCCTGTAGAGCTGAGGAGGAAGATCGTGCATAGGCAGATGATACCTCCTCTTGTTCTGGGCACTCAAGGAAGAATGGGTCAGGCAGCATTTACCTTTTATCACAGAAGAGCACTCAGATGTTAGAGAAATAAAATGAGGCTGAAGTCCCCATCCCTTTTTTTCCTTTAAGACAGTTTGTGCCCATAGGGAAAAAGCAGCTTTTACTATAGTTCCATTACTGTGTGTTTGTGCAAAGGCCAGGAGAATTGCCTGCTCGGTCATTGCAAGCCTCTCCTCTGCCTCCCTCTGCTTTTACGCACCGAATAAGCACAGTCTCTCTTCTTTTGGCAACAGTGGATGTAGCAGCATGGTAGCAGAATAGGCCCACTGCTGCAGGCACCAGCAAGTACTGAGGTATTGTCTAACAGCCATTTTCTCAGTGATACCTGGAAGTGGGCTGAGTGGCAGGAAGACAGGATCAAGTTGCTTAATATATAAAAATATATTGGCGCATCCCAGGTGCATGGCAGTTTGTATTCATGCCTGCATGTGGTACTTTCAGTTTAGCATTGCTAAAAACAAAATACTTGTGGTGGTCTGGAATGTCAGATCTTGAAAATGAAAGTCCTGTTTGGTGATTTTATTCCCTTAGATTTATATAAGACAGCAATGAACGATCTATGCTTAGCAGATGTTTTAGCTTAGCAAAATTTAAGTTAGTGTTGAGATTTTATTGTAAAATCCATAAAAATTAAAAAAGGCCTGATATTCATCTCTTAGCATAATATTACAGTTATGTTTGTTGTATTAAATACAGTACATTCTCTCTGAGCTCCAGCCTGAATGCCAGCAATTTCTTATTATTGCAGGCATTTTTGTAATAGGCTCCCTTGCCTATAACTTTAAATGACTGGTCTGTGGAAGACTTTCTGGTGTGGAACAGAGCAGAGGCGGTTTAGCTTGCTTCTAGTTGCAAAGAAACTATTTTATGGGAGAATATTTTATGTGAGCAGTTGTTCCACTAGGTGACAAAATATTGAATTTTGGCTTCTGAATGGGAGATAAGAGGTTATTGCTTTAAAACCTGTTTAAAAATAAGACATGCATCTCCCTGTCCCCAGGAAATCCGGCTTTAAGTCACTTATTGAAATGGGGCTCTTTCCATTGCTGTTAAAAATTCAGGATCGAGCATTCGAGAGACTATGGCATTTGTTAGGATACTGACATGCCAGTGGTAATCACAGTGTGCTAAACAATAATGCTGTAACTAGGCTATTTTTTTATTGTTTTTCCAGAGTAAATTAATTGGTTTTGAAATAATACAGGAAATATTGGTTAAATTATTTTTACTGGGTGTTCATAAGATTGTCATGTAGGAAATTATTTTATGAATAACGTTGAGTAACATTTGGACAGAGGCAAAATGGAATGTTGGGTCTGCTTCTTCCCAGTGGTATACTCCTAGGAGGAGGTCATATGAAGGTTTTAGTGTCTAAAGGGTTATTTAACTCATTTGAGCTTTGATGCCAAACAGAAGAAAATTAAAACAAACAAACAAGAATTTACTTAGAAATTAGCCTTTTTATGGCTTAGTTTTACATTAGCCTTTCTCCATCAATGTCTTGGCATATTGGGGACAGCAAGCTTTTGGACAAAAATCAGTGCATTACAGTGATGTAATGAGTAACATAACTTGTGCTGCTTTGGTAAGGTAGGTGCAAGAACAGCATAGCAGATGTTAGCTGATAGAGTGCTGGCAGCTATAAACCAAAACAGCATCAACAAGTACATCAGCAGTCTTGAGCAACATTGGCATTACTGTTAGCAGAGAAAACGACGACTGCCGTGGTCTTATATTCTCCTTGCTGAGAAGCCTACCTTGCTGAGAGGTAACAGTGTTTGTTAGTCAGATCAGTCGGAGCCAGACTGATAACAGAAACTGTTGGCTTCTGCAGGTGTGGATGATGGGGAAGATATCCCACGAGAAATGCTGATTGGGATTTATGAGCGAATCCGCAAACGGGAACTGAAGACAAATGAGGATCATGTATCCCAAGTCCAGAAGGTTGAAAAACTCATAGTAGGAAAGAAGCCGGTGAGTTCACTTTGCACTGCCTGTCAGTTACTAAGGAGATGTAACGCAGCATGTACAGTGTAGAACAGTACAGAAGTTGTTGCTTAGAAGTATAAATTGGTTGGTAAATGGCAAAAGGTAGAAACTGCCACAATGATAATTGGCTATAAGATTGGTTTTCATTTTGGAGCATTCACAGTGCAGACGATTTTTGTTGTTGCAGTCTGGTGTTCATGAGTGATCATGTTATGAGTCTTAAACTCTTTTCTGTCTGTGAAGCTTTACAATTCAGAAATTACACTGAAATATCTGCATTTTAGGCAGGTCTCGTGTTCATTTCCATAGAATTGAAGTGTGTTGATCAAGTGATGCTACAGAGAATCATATTTCAACATTTACACTATCAGTTATGGCTCCATAATTTAAACCAGTGATAAGAGAACAACTGTTAACATCAGTGTCTTTCTCAGCTCTGCAGCTAGCTCTATGAACTGGTATTTGTAAGTGGAGATCGTGTCGTTTTGTCTCAGAACTCATCTGGAAATCAGGTCCCAGGGACTCTAATGCTGGGTTTGAGCATCCAAAGATACCTTCTGCTTTGTTGTGGGAGAAATCCTGAAATACTTTGCTATATAAACTAATCTTCAAAGTGTCTGTTGGAAAAGGAGAGTAAAAAGGAAGGCCATAGCATTTTTCCCTTCATTTTAGGAGCTAAGTGCACAGAGAGATACTAAGACCAATATTTTACATGCTAACAATGATATCTAATGTGGACAGAGACAATGGATGCTCAGCCTTCCTGAATTAAAGTCCTAGAGTCATCTGCTGAAAATCTTCCCGTTAACAGTCACAAAGGCAGCCCAGAACAAAGCCAAAAAAAACACTAGCATGTTTTTGAAGTCCTACATCAGTTTTTTTATCAACTCTGGGGAACTTTACTGCAGCAGGGACTGATGGGTTGAGGGAATTGTTATTAAGAAAAAGAGCATGGATCTTAAGATTCTGCCTGTTACTTTTAAAGGGCTTTGAATTGTAATCTCTTCTCAGACAGTCCTCAGTGGGGGGAGGGGGAGAAGGGAATGAGGGACAAAAATAAAAATCAAATTTACCTCTGTTTCCCAGAAAGGAAATATTGAGGAGATCTCTTGAAAGAAGCAGAGGAGAAAGAAAGCAAAATTTCCTTAATCAAAGCTTTTACCTATTTTTGAGGAGAAGGGAAACAAATATTCTGAAGTCAGTATTTGACAGTCATTTATGCTTTCATATGAATCTTATTTTCCATAATTGTTTGGGTATTTAGGTTTATATATAGGCTTCTGTGGGAGATGTTTTTTTCCATGGTTCTTTTTTTATTCAGGCATATGGCAATTCCAATCCTAAAAATAATCCTGACCTTGTAAATTAAATGGCATTAAGAAAACAATGCCCTCGATGGAGTCCTAGGTTCAAGGATTCTTCTGTTGAGAGACTTTTTAACTGTGTGAAAGAAAATTTAGGAAACAGCCAACAGTCTTTATTGATAGAAATATTTGTTTTTACTTTATAGGCATTTAGTCATAGTAAGACCGTGACGTATTTACTTGCTATGATACAGTACTGTGTTTCTCTGAAGTTTAATGAACTTGTATATGTCTTTCTACTGTAGATTGGATCTCTGCATCATGGACTTGGTTGTGTAGGTATTTCTCTCATATTCCTTCAAAATTTATAGTAATTTTAACTGGCAGCATTTTCTTAAACAGGCAATAATGCATTCCATTACATTTTGGCTTTTTAAAAAATTGGGCTGTTTTCAAGCAGAATTGTCCTATTGTTTTAGTAATAACTCTCCAAAGTATAGAGATTTTTCTTAAAAGTATATTTCCCAGAGAGACTGCTTAATTTATTGGCAAGAGTTTTCTAAACCTTTTTTGTTAGTACACTTTCTTTGCATTTCAAATGTTATTATCACTGTAGAAATTAGGCAGGCAGTGAAGAATAAATAAATAGCTAAAATTACAGTTGCACTTCACCTTTCCACCTGGGCCTTGGTGTGTTTATTCTTTCTGGTCCATTTCGGTTTTGAACGATACTCCAGAAAGGTATTGCCAATTAAAAGTAACAGTTCTCTTCTGAAAGGTGGATGAACATAGAAAATACTGATTCCAGATTTAAGTTACAGGAATATTCAATAATAATCCTAAAACTAGTTTTCTAATGCAGTGTTCCGCTTACTTTAATTTCATGATAGCATTATTGCTAGTAGTTTTGAACAAACCAAAAACCCATCTCATAGCACAGGAGTGCACGTACTGCGCTGAAATCTGATTACCTTATGCAAATTTAATCCTAATGATATTTTTTCCTGAATTCTAACTGCACTGTGCATTAGCATCTTCACTTGGGACAACCCGAAGAAGGAACTTTAAACTTTCATTTGTTTTTTCAGTCTTCTCTTTCTTGCTTTTTCTGTGTAAACAATGAAAATCACGCAGACCTGGCTTCATATTCCTAAGTGAAGTACCTGTCATTGTTTCCTGGATGCATGTCTAGCAGTACCACTGGACTGTAAAAACAAACTGAAAGATGTGACCTTTATAAAATATAGTAGAAGCTAATCTTCCCGGCTCATCTATTGCTATGAATGAAAGCATTGTCTATAGTTAAATTTCAGTCCAGAGCTCACTGTAGTTGTTTGCAAGTTCGTAGGCTCAGTGACTGCCCTTGGGCTTTGTTATCTCGCTGTAGCAAATCTCAGACTGCCATGTGCTGGGGAAACTAAGTCTGGAGGTAAGAGAGAATGGGAACACGCAACATTGATTCCTCCCACTTTTCCCTGAGAACCTGTGTAAGCTGTTCAGTTACCGGAATAACCTGAAAATGGAAACCATTGGTTCCTCCAGCATTCATCACCACACTGGCTCCTTTAGAACATGTCAGATTTGTTCTTAAATACCTTCTCTTTGCAAGTTCAGAAAGGGTAATTAACTTAATGCCATAGATAAATTAAATGCTATTAGCATTTTATCTGTTATTAGTACGATTATCATAGGATTTTGGGGAAAAACTGGAATCTCACCAACTGATTTGATAACCAACCAGGAACAAGGGCAGATAGTGAACCCTTCTTTTTTTTTTCTCCTTCCCTGTTCATGTTGAGGAAGAAGCAGCAGTAACAGTCTTTGACTCTTTTTCTTTGTCCAGTAAATCTCATAATTCCCATGCAGAATCAGGAATTATAAAGAAATAAAATACATAAAGGAAATACATGTCTAGTTACCAAAGAATATTCTCTACTTCAAATTGTACAGGTTTAATGATTTAATATTGTTGACAAGATATCATCATTTGCATTTGAAAGAAATGAAGTCTTACTAGGTTGAGAACAGCAGCTTCAGAGATAACTTCAGCAGGCATTTCAAATAAGAAAATGGAAAATTATTCTTGGTTTTCTTGTTGGCATGAGAACATAAGCCAGACTGAAAATGCATTTACTTTTTCCTGATGTCACCATTTCCTTGGTATTGGGGAATGAGCAAATTGAATTAACTCAGTGGCTGATAAAATGTAGTCTACAACATCAGTGTGATCATCTCCCAAAAGCTGAAGTTGCTTTGCATCTTTTCTTCTAATAAAGATACATTAAAATGCTCAGGAAAGCAAACGTCCTTTGCTTTGAGCTCCCACGTGCTTAATTTTAAGTTCTTTCAAGGTTTTACCATTTCACAAAGTAAAACTATCCCCAGTAAAACTTTCATTGGTGTCCATGTACAGGACTGCAAGCTGTGAGAGAGTATTTTATATAAGAATTACGATGAAGTTTGAATGTCATGCAAGTTTGTGGCATATAAATCTTTATTTTTCTGTTGTTGGTCATCTGATAACAAAGTCTAATGGGCTTAGGGGTAAAAATATTTGAAGTATTCAAAAAAAAGACTCTGAGTATGAAGGATGTTCTTGCTTGGGTAAATATTGCTATATTAACCACGAACTTTGTATTATCATAGGTCCTCTCTCTACCCCACCGGAGACTCGTTTGCTACTGTAGGCTGTTTGAAGTTCCAGATCCAAATAAACCTCAGAAGCTTGGATTGCACCAGCGAGAAATATTTTTATTTAATGATCTTCTTGTGGTATGTACTTTCAGGTGGATAGGTTTCTAGTGAGGTATTCAGAAACGCCTATCTCCATGAAATCAGTGGCAATTAAGTGCATGAGCATTCCTCAAAATAATTATCTATTACCTGTTACTGTGTACTCCAACAATCTTGGGATGATTACAATTTAAATCTTCTTAATTTTCTTCATTATATATAATTTGCTTTTAAACTGAAGCCTTTTATTGATTACTGCGCTCTATTGTAAGAAAGTACGTTGATTCAATAGCTTTTACTATAAAGAACAAAAATTACTTCCAGTTTACCCATTTCTCTAATGGATAAATGGAAACATTCTTTATTCTGTGAATAATGAATTCAAGTTACTTGTGGAAAAACAAAGTTACATAGTCGTATGTATTCATCAGACGTTCTATGAACCAGACATATTTATTCATTGAAATAGGAATAGGATATGTTGAAATACATTTACTTTTTAGTGTGCATTTAACTTGACCCAGTCTTTTGAAAAACAGACGTACAAAACTAGCAACAGCTTGGAATTATTTGGTTGATTTACTCTTAAAAATAGGAAAATTTGTTGCACTCTATTTGGAATGTATTTGGCTGTTACCTGAGAACTAAGAACTAAACTATTTTATGTTTTGTTACGAAAAAGCCAATTGTGCACCTCCAAATACCCTCTTAGACCATCTCATCCAATGATGCCCTGTTCTCCCTGTGATTTGTACAGCACCTATCTCAATACAAGCTCTGAGTCCGTGGAAACCTTTATTTTTTGCTACAATAGAAGTAACATGCTACTACTTCTTGGAAGTAGGCTTGGAAGGTCACGTAGCACGTAAGAGCTAAGAATTAAGCTTGTGTGGAGAGGTCCATGGACATGTCCTGCCCGTTGTCAGACTGTAAAAAAAAAATGTGAAGGAAAGTGTGCTGGCAGCTAAGTTTTTTAAAAAGGAAAATGTAAACATGTTTGCATTTTTGCTAGCATGTACAGTGCACAATATGATGTAGGGTTTTTTCTTTCTGGAATTTCAAGAAGTAGAGCTGTGGAGAATAGAGAACACAAAGGCTTTGTACCTGGATAAAATATTAACCTTCTGGTTAAGAGATACCAATGCTTCCAAGCTAGCTTTGTTTCTTCAGTAGTAGTAGATTAAAGACATCAATTGCATTAAAAAAATAATAAAAAGAAGGAAAAAGATTACAAATTCATCTTTTCTGGCAGATTATAGCTTTCTTTGGCATAAAATGTTCTCTCATATGCTAATTCTTAAGAACAGTAATTTTCCACAAACATATATGGTAAAAGGTATATTTAACTTTGCTTATTTGATAACTTTCAGGTGACCAAGATTTTTCAAAAGAAGAAGAACTCAGTCACATACAGTTTTCGACAGTCCTTTTCCCTCTATGGAATGCAAGTTCTTCTTTTTGAGAACCAGTGTAAGTCTTTCCTCTCTTTTTCGATGACCATTTTATTTATAAATAAAATAAAATAAAAATTCATGTGAGTGAAAGGGATGGACAGGATTTGATTCTGAATTTAGGAATGAAATTGCTCTGAACTTAACTTAGCCCTAAAGTTTAAAACAAGGTGGTGTCAGCATAAGAAACAGCAAGACTGCTATTAGATTTTTTTGTTTGTAGTCAGAAGCCGAATCTAGCCAAATGTGGTGGTGTGCTTGTAAGGAATAGAATGTTTGTAAAGAAATAAATAATACTGTATCTGTTGCTGAGTCAATGGTACAGTTAGCTGGAACTGAATGTATGATAATAAATAATGACTATTATAATGATATGTGTCATTCCAACCACCATTTAATTTATTTTCCTGACTTGTATCTTAACTTTGTGCCTAGGTAATGTATACTTATTCAAATATAAATACAAAGCAAAGAGTCTGGATTAAGGTTTGTGTTTTCTGACACCTTTTGTTTATGTTAATCTGCATCAATCCAATGTTCTTTTTATCTTTAATGCTTATCAAGCTTAGTTTTAGCAGACAACAGCCCAACAAAAAGCAAATAGTTTGCTAATGCTCCTGTAGATTTTAAGCCCTGAGGCAGCATCAGTAATAACGTAGCAGAGCACAGTTGTTGGTTTGGTACATGGGGAGACAGTCTGTTTGACCTGACTTCATGGTTTGTAAACCAAACCTTGACCTTCATTATAAACTGGATAGAGCTCAGTGTAACATTCAGTACTGTCTGTGCATTTCTGTTGTGGGAGGCTTTTAGTTTTCACTTGTCCTTGAGAATGTGCTCCAATGCTCATCTCAAAAGAAGATGCTACTATTGAGTCAAAGCATCTGGAGATTTCAAAAGGGAAGATTTTGTAGAGCTTATAGCAGCGATGTAGCCTGCAGATTATTTATATGCATACACATTCATTCTCTCTCTCTTTTATGCACACATTATATGATATAAAATTCATTTTAGAGAGGAAGGCCAAATATTTCTATCCTGGATTCTACTAAAAATAGAGAAATATATAATTCCTCTGATGTCAGGTTAAATAAATTAAAAAAAAAATCACATAAGCTTGCTAAGTAGAAACACTTTATTCAAGTAAACTTAAAAATATCTGTAGTGGAACTAGGAGTGAAAGGTTGGTTTCCTCCCAGTGAACTGGAGGCATTTTAACTGGGACACTTTAGTTGACATAGTTGGGCTCTGTCAGGGTTTAACCTGACAGGCAGCTAAAACAACCACACAGCAGTTTGCTCACTCCCCACCTCAGTGCAATGGGGGAGAGAATCAAAAAGAAAAATAAAAAAGGTAAAACTTGTGGGTTGAGATAAAGACAGTTTAATAGGACAGAAAAGAAAGACAATAATAATAATAGTAGTAGTAGTAATAATAATAATAGAATATACAAAACAAGTGATGCGCAGGACAATTGCTTGCCAGCCAAGGCCGATACTCATCCAGTTCTCAAGCCAGCTAGCCCAGCCCCCAGTTATATACTGAGCATGACATCGTATGGTATGGACTATCCCTTTGGCCAGCTGTGTCCCCTCCCAGCTTCTTGAGTGCCCCCCACCTTCTTGTTGGCGGGGCAGTGTGAGAAGCTGAAAAGTCCTTGACTGCTTGGCAACAGCTAAAAGCATCACTGTGTTATCAACATTATTCTCACCCTAAATCCCAAACACAGCACTATACCAGCTGCTAGGAAGAAAAGTAACTCTATCCCTGCCAAAACCGGGCCAGGCTCCTAAGGTGAATTCACTACGGTGAATGAGTGAGCTGATTGTACTTCTAATGCCGGTGCCTGTCAGGTGAAAGGCAGTATTTTCCAGTTGGGAAAGAGTATTCTTCCCCTCTGGTTTGTAAAATTCGTATTCTTGGTTTCCCCTGTATTTTGGCCAAAGCCGTCACGCCATTCAGCAAATCTGTGTGTAGCAGCTGTCAGAATCAGCTAGGTGCAAGTGAATAAAATTTACTGTCACTAAAGCAGAAGCAACAAAAATATTGGTATGGCTGCTGGTGAGGTTGAATGAAATGGTTGGCGTTGATGACAGAAGAATTGGCTTCTAATGATAGAAGTCAGTTAAGTTGAGGGATGGAAGAGCTTCAAAAGGGAAAATAATGTCATGTATATCTAGTAAATAAATAGGCCATGAGGGAAGTATATTTTACATTTTCAGTCAAAATCACTGAAAATGTAAAGGGCAAGCAGATCACTTCAGAGAGAGTGTATCTGAAACCAATAAATACTTACATCAGTGTTTCCTGATGCTTAATCGATATGATATAGAGAAGTATCTCTGGTAATAAAACATTTTTGTTTGTTCAGTGTGTGGAGATTCGTTGTTCTTATGTGCAGGTAGCCCACGTGACTTTGGGGTTACCGAGTTTCCTTGTTTGGTTTCATAAACTTTTTTTTCCAAGTGGTGCACTTGGTAGAGCTGTTTGCTGCATGTCCAGTTTCAGTGCTCAAAACAGCACGTGCTGTTAGACCCCGCTCTCCACCCGCGGGCTTGCCTAGCGCCAGCCTCCCTGCACCTTGGCCGTTTGGCTGTATTCTGAACGACAGCAGCTGCAGACAGCTTGAGGCGGCTGTCTTATTTCGTTGAAGGTAGATGCAATTGTCACGCGGTCAGGAGAAGCAGATAGGCTATACATTGCTTCTGTGCAAGGTGATGATGTCAGACCCTGGCAGAAGCCCCAAATTCTTGCTCCCTTCTTCCCCTCTGTACTCTTTGAAGCTTGTGGTAGTTGGCACCTTTTTTTCACCTGAGAATGGTAAATGGACTTGGCTTCACTTTTAGTTGCAAATCTGCTATGAAAGTTAAGGTATCCTTTTAAAAAAGCATAGCACTTGCACTTGTTTCTCAATATTCTAAGTCTGTATATTGCTGAAACCTAATGACTTTGAGGAAGAGACTACCTTGCATCATCTGCTGGTTCTTGAGGGAATGAATTTTAGTACATGGGAGCACTTGAACTTCAGGTTGAATATTTAAGTAAATATTTGAAAGCTTTAACAAACCACTAAGGTCAGGCAGTTGAGTAAAAGAAAACATTGTGAATTAGAATGGACATTTTGAGTTTTTCTGACACCCTGTTTCTACAGATTTGGTTCAAAGCAAAGGCTGATTCTGTTTTCTACAGCAGAAAGTCTCTTCATTATAAACTCTCTTTTTATCTCAACCAGGAGATATTTTTGACCAGCTGTTAAAGTTGGTATTCTCAGATGTGCAGCTAGAAAAGAGGCAAAGACAGTTTGCTGAAAAATCTGCCTTTTAGTGTGAAGATGTATGTAATTTCACAGATAATATTCACTGTATTTTTAAGAAAAAAAAATGAAAGCAGGATGTCCAGGGAGCACAACTTAATGGGAAATACTAAAAGCTGTACATGCTAGTGTGTTTGTCTTCCTGCAAAAGTTAAGTTAAAAGTTTCTGGTACTTGAGATGTGTTCAAGTAGTCTTTATTCAGCAAAACTTTGGTCACAATTGAGTAAGGTAGGTAATGGGATCTGCTCTGTGAAACAAAAATTATGCCCCTAATTTTTTTTTTTGTTTTTTTTCTGGGATTTTTCTTTTATATTGTATGTTGTACCTTAAGGGTAATAGCTGCATAAAGACTATCTTTCAGTATTTATTCGGTATCTTGACAGTTAAGCAGTACCAATGTATCTTAGGGATTTTTCATACTATTTCTGTGCCTTTAGACTTTGATTTCTCTGACTTTGTTCCTATATGGTAGTATCAGTGAAAAGCCTTCAGTTGTGCGAGTTTTTTGTATGTTTGTTTGTTTTTAATAAAAAGAAAAGGAATTGGAATAATCAGAGCTTAGTTTTTCTTGACTTTCTTTTCTAGATTATCCCAACGGTATTCGGCTCACTTCAGCTGTTCCAGGAGCAGATATCAAAGTACTAATAAATTTCAATGCACCAAATCCTCAGGACAGGAAGAAGTTTACAGATGACTTGAGGGAGTCAATTGCAGAGGTTCAAGAAATGGAAAAGCACAGAATAGAGTGTAAGTACCAAGGTACATACAATAGAGCGTTTTCAAGCTAATCAAAACAAGAAAATCGTGAGTCTGTGTGTAACCCATTAGAATTCCTTAAAAGTTCAAAATAATCTGGGGTTTTTTCCATGGCTTTGATTCTAGAAAGAGGAAAAACCCAATAATATCTTAAGCCCCAGCCAAGTTCATTGACTATTATTTAGTGCAGTGTAGCTGCAGTGGAAATTTAGCCTGGACAAACTGCAAATGGCAATGGACAGAGGAGAGATGCCTTTGATATGTGTAGTATGAATTACAGTAAGAATTTTAGGGATAATTTACATCAGTTTGAAATTCTTAATGATGGCCCTTCAAATAAGTTTCACTGAATTCTTCTTCATTTCCATGTTGATATTCCTCTGTTCTCTCAATTAGGCAGCCATAGTACAAATCGATATATTTTGCTGGAAGTTACATGGGCCTCTAAACATGGAATTTTATCTTCTGTTTTTCCAAGAGAGGAATAGCCTTTCCTCCTGTATGATGTAATATAAAGCTGTTAGTACAGGGTCGAAGTTCCTCTCTGGCATTTAACAGCGCCAAAATGAACTCATATCTATTATTCACAGTAATATGTGATCGCATACAGAAATTGTGATGTTACCATGTCCTCTGTTATAGTCAATAAATATGAATTGCAAAATGATTCTCTTTGTTTCAGCTGAGCTAGAAAAACAGAAGGGTGTGGTGCGTCCAAGCATGTCTCAATGCTCCAGCCTGAAAAAAGATTCTGGCAACGGGACGCTGAACAGAGCTTGCCTGGATGACAGCTATGCTACTGGGGAGGGGCTGAAGAGGAGTGCGCTGAGCAGCTCCCTCAGAGACCTGTCTGAAGCAGGTAAGCACTGCCTTTATTTCCTGGCTCTGACTAGTGCATGCAAAGATGCGTGAATGATGCATTTAAAGCCCAGCTCGCAGTGGGCTTTCAGAATTAGTAATCCTGAAACCTCAAACATTTTAAATAGCTCCTCTTTCATAGTTCGTGTTTAATTTCTGTTTGTTTTTTACCCTTGTTTTATTAAGCAACCACTATTTGAGAGCATTTAAACTGTTGTAGATTGCTATATGTACTTTTAAAGGAGAACGAAGACAGAGGAAAAATTGTAAGTGTTTTATTAAAAAACTGGTTAACTTGTGCTAGGAGTAACCCACTTAGTTTTCCTTTCTTTTTTTCTTCCCCTTTGCTTCTTCCCCTTCATACAATAGGTTTAGAAAGAAAAGGAAAGAAACTGGTCTCTGTGTAATGACCGCTTTCTGTGTATTTTGTGCTCAAGTGTACCTGTGTTACCACATTGATGAATGAAATTGAGTGAAGCCCTACTAAATTCTGCGTAGAGCTATGTAATTCAGATACAGTGTGTCCCTGATGCTCTTTTATTCTTTTGTAACTCAAGATGTAGTTCCCAATTCTTGCAAAAGAGGTTGTTGTGAAATACTATTGCCGATATAATAAAGGAAGCCCTAGGGGACAAGAATACAGATATCCCACAAAACCGCTGATGTGTCTTAAGATTTATTAACTGACTAATATAGCTAAAGACTGGAAAGGAGTGGTGGTGTGATTTTTTGGCCAAAGAAAAGCCAGGGGAAGTTTGGTATGTTTTTATTTTGTGGTTTGCCTTGGTAATACACAACTGGCATACCCATGTAATACAGGCTACAATAGGTAGTAACCTTGTCTTTTGGTGTTAAACGTGATTCCTGTCATTTACAGGAAGTTGTATCTGAACACCATGCCCACTATTCAGAAAGTACTTCTGGGGACAGTGGCAACTATATTTTTTTAAATTATTTTTTTTTTAGTTTATAGTCTGTGTTACATGCTCTGATTTGTTTTTTTTTTAAATTGCAGTGATGATTTACAGTATAGTCATAATTTCAATATTATGTATATCTTTAGTAGTAGACACTACTTCTTTCTTTTTTAACTAAAGAAGAGTTTTTAGCTATACTGCAGTAAATAAAATTGTAAACTGAAATTATAGCCCTTATATGCTATATGTATGTGCATACAAATATGTAGAGAGTGAGCTCTTTCAATTATTTTATTCTCTGTGTAGGCTCTCATACTCATATGTCCGTTTGCTTCATTAAAAAGACCTAGGGCCTTGATCCAAAATCAGGCTGAAGTTGAATATTGGTGCTTGATTGGCTTCAAAGGATTTTAGATCAAGCCACTAGTCTTCACCACTATTAGATCTCAGATTTGAGGATACTTCCATCATCCTTTTTTGTTGTTTTATTTTTATTTCATGAGAAGGAGAACTACCATATTGTTGAATATGTGAGTTCAGTGGGTATCTGTACCCACAAGTGTGATTTCTGATTAATTTTTTTCATCCCATAGGAATTTTTCATCCCTGTCTTTCAAACATTGCCATGTATTTAAATTCCTGTTTTGGGTTTTATGCAATAAATGAGTATTTGTAATCATGAAAACATTTCACATTTCAACAGGGCATGCCTGCAATTGGCATGCCTATTACTGAAAATAACTTTTTTCCATAATAAAAAGTAGAAATCACTCACAGACTGCAGGGTTTATCAATGAGTTTGTTAAACCCAACTAAACTTAATTTTAACGAGTTGAGAATTATGGAGAGTTTCTGTTTGGTCTTGTGCAGTGCAACTGACTTGAGAAATTACATACCTGTTATTTGCTTTGTTATTTGGTGTCATTTTAATGAGATTATACATGTCTTTTCTGCCTTTTCTCAGCGAATAGCTTGCATGTGAGGCTGATTTTGTTTTAATATGGGACAGATGATCAATAGAAAACCAAAGAAATCTCTTTCAGTTAGCAAGATACTGGTGTCCCAGGATTATACCATGCTAAATTGCTTCTGTAAAAGAGGATTGAGTTAGGTTGCCTCAATTCTTCTTTTTGTGGATGAAACACAGGATCAAAAAGGAGGAGGAACAGGAGTAGTGGACTGTGTGTGGGTGTGTGTCTTCTGCAGGAAAAGGCATGGTGAAAGTGGATTTTTAGAGCGTTCCTTTCTACATTTAAACAGAACTGAATCTAATAAACATGAGGAAATTGCCTAGTGCATACTTACGCAATAAGGCAGATAATTGTCCAATGAACGTTGCAAAAACAAATTGAAAATTTTAAAATATTTATTCAATGAAGGGGAAATCTGATCGAACAGCATTTTGTTTGCACAGGTATATGGCAAAACTATTCAAGAAAACAGTCCGTTACAGGTATCACAGTAGTAAATGGTGGCTGTGGAAAGTGACTTTAAATTTCTGTCGTGGAAAAGAGTAATTATTCATAAGCTTCTTACATCTAATGAATGTTGATACCCTGAATGATTCTGACTCCTAAACTGTAAACCATAAGGAAAGGCAAGATTTTCTTGTCAGGAAACCACATCAGAAATCGTTTCCTGATGGTTGTTCTTCCATGCATTTGCCACGATAGCTTAAATCGTAATTGCAAAAAAAGGATGTGCATGAGGGTCTCTTGATTTTACAGATAGTATTGTTCATCATGGATTGACAGTTCCTTCCATGGAATAAAAAGCAGAATGTGGTGACCAACTGTTCCAAGATGTGAATTGTCAAAAGTATTTAGTGCCTGATTTTTCTGCAAAGAAAAATACATAGTTTTTATTGCACATTCTTGAGCTATAGTCAAGGAAGAACTGAATTTATTTGTCCCAGACTTAGGAATTCTTAATTTACATAAAAATGCTAGAAGACAGACAAATTTTAATGCAGTTAAAACTGAGTTTTGTGGGTTCTGTTAGAATTTTGGATGTTTCATGACTTACTCCATGTACCATTACCTGATAAGTAGGTTTACAGAAAATGTGAAAGGAGTGAAGTCCCATCGTGGCCACTGGTACATGGGAAGAATGATTTGGTCGCTAGAGCAGAGCACGGAGGATTAGACTGGTTGTGCTTCTGATTCTGTATCTCTCAGGTTTCTTGACTGATTTTAGGCTAATCAATCTGAATTCCAGTGACTGAGTTCCTGGAGGACCCGGTGCTTTCACATTGAGTTTACAGTGGTGAGCACCTGTGGAAATCAAGTTATTCCCCCCCCATCCCTAACCTGTAAGGGGGGGGAGTAATATTTACTCACTGGAGTGGTTTAAAAATTGTAATTGTATGGTTTGCCTCAGTAATATGCAACTGGCATGCGCATGTAATATTGGAATCTGCAAAGGAGTGCAGGATGATATAATGGTTACTATTAATAAAAGTTGTGCTTGTCTCATAATCTCCTGAGCTATCTCAAAACAATCTTTAAGTGGAGACTACCTAAAAAAATACCAAACCCAAACTAAAACCATAAGTAATTCCAGAATTAAAATAATTCTTTTTGTATATTGCATATAATCTCAGTCATCAACCTTTAACTTCTTAAATGTTTCTTTCTACCTTCCAAAAAAAGCTACTTTTTTTTAACAATTTCTTCATGTTTTTTTTTAAAATTTCCTGTATCCCAAAATGTAATGGAAAAGATTGTGGAACTTCTCAGCATTGTAATCCCCTTAAAAAGAGGCTGAGTTCATGCAATTCCAACATCCCTTTCCCTGTTGAATCGCTCTGTGATGGGAGCCCTTGGCTGCCCCCTCACCTGATGCAGGCAGGGTCACTAGGTTATTTCCTCCTGTGCTTTTCCAGTGAAGGAGGAGTTCAGCAAGGCGAGGTGTGGTTATGCTGCTTTCTCGTCACCTGCGGCTTAACCAGTATGTTGAGAATGATCTGTTTGAAGATGCCCAGAACCTATTTTCACAATTGGTTTGTGATCTTTAAGACCGTACCTGTTTCACCCAGAAAACAAGGTGAAACTATGAAGGTTAGAAAGAGTCTTTTCACCCTGGAAAGTGATCTTTCTAAATTAACGATTAGCACATATAGTTTAGGTAATTTTGAGCAAGCCAGGTTGGCTAGTACCTATAAGCTCCGTACCTGGATGGTTACAGATTCTGCTGCTGCTGGGAATATCAATTTCACAGCCTTTGGAGGCTAGTATAACGGACTCATTATTATAAGAGCTGCTATATTCATTTGCTTTACCAAAACCTTAATTTAGAACTTTTTTCCAAATGTTTTTCCCAAGACATACAAAGCCAGGTCATAGTACATTGTTTAGATATCAGTGTATCTCACTGGCATAGAACAGTCTCAAGAAATACAGGGTAGTGGTGAGAGATATTTCCATTTACTGTAATGATCTGCACATCTGAGAGATCAATTTCTGCAAGGTAGAATGGATTTTTATTATTGAAACTCTGAATTTTCTTTTGGAATACTTCCGTTTGTAAAAATATTTTCATCACTTAATATGTCCTCTATGAATTTGAAATATTCCTAGTCCCATATAATGCATATACATATATGGGACATATACATATGTAAGTTAAAGATAGTTCTTACAAAGAATATTCACATCTAACATCAGTGAATTGTTGGATCAATCAGAAAATATTGAATTAACTGAAATTAGGTTTGTAAGTATAAATTAAAACCCACTCTAAATAACATCCTTAAAAATGTCAAGTAGATCAGAATATATTAAGCAAAACCAGTCTTCAGATTTGATAAATACCACCTTGTTTTGTATCATAGCTGTTAATTATTAAGTGAGCACAGAGTTATGCTGACATACAATTCTAGTCAAGAGTCACCGTTTTCTCAAAATGCATTTGAACGCTGCAGCTCTAGGGAAACATTTTTGAGATGGGATGCCATCTCAAAGACCACAGAACAGGCTTGTATAAACACGCATTGGCAGGGGGAATGCTCTAGAGGATTTACTTAATAGCTTTCATATCACACTGTAGGTCAATACAGAATTGGGTTCAATTTGTTTTAAAGAAACAAAACAAAGCGCTCTTTATAGTGATAGTACCTATCTGAGGGAAATTACAGGCATATCAAGTAGGATTTTCTGTTTGTTCTTGGCTTTGCTAGTACTACTTTGCCCTGAACTTATTCTAAGCAAAAATCCATCTGTCTCTGTCCATATATACTGTGTATATACTGTGTTCGTGGTTATTTTATTAGAGACTTTGAGGCCTGCCATATGCAAAAGGCATTAGATTTTCCTTCATTTTTGGCCACATTTAATGACTTGTGGCATCTGTCAGTCTTACTTGCAATATTGACTACTAAGTTAAGAGATGGCTATCCTTCTCTGGTTTTGTATCAGCAAGTAAGAGTGATTTGAGTGTTAATCAGTACTAATCCCGTTAGCAGAGCAGAAAATTATCAAAGCCTGACTAGAAGTAAAAATAAGGGATTATCAAAACCAGTTTTTCTCAGGGGGTTCGTAAGATAGCACAGTTAGGGTTTTGATGAGACTAAAACTGCAGCAAGAGATGAACCGCCAAGCTTTTGTCAAAGAGCCTGCCTAGGGGAATTGTTCAAAATTCCAACAAATTTTAACAAGTCTAACAAAACACCTTGACCACAAGCACCTTCCCCTTGATTTAATTTCAGTGTAGAGGAGTTTGTACTGGGGAGTAACTCTTGATGACAGTGGGAGAGGGGGGGAAAGGTTACAGTAGTCTAAGAGAAACTCACTCTTCAGAGAAACTTGTGTTGCAGGGCGGCATCCCCTGACCAACCAGGTCAAAGTTAAGCCTGTGGATCCAATAGGTGGTAATTTTAGATCATACTGATCTTCTTATAACACTTATGGGAAGTCTAAATTGGTCTGTGAGAGGGTATGTCGAGAAGTAAGGGTGAACCTCCCAGGAGTCACTGTTGTGTCCCACTTAAAGCCAGTCCCGAAGTTCTTACATTTGGCCTCGCAGGAAAGCAAGGAGAAAGCATTGAGAAAAATTAGGTTTCTACAAACATGCAGATTTTAGAGAAGCTTTGGGAACCTGACCACTCTTCGAAGGTTAGCTTTGTTTGTACACCCTGCCAGTAAAGTATTTTGAAATGTGGCAAAGCAATGCCTAACAAGCTGTATTTTCAAAAATATCTATTTCCACTGCAGCCATATGCTATTTTCTCTCCTGTGAAATGAGAGAGAAAATCTGGGATCCTGTGTCCTGTATTTATAGCCACTGAGGTATTCTGGCTCTTTAGGCAAACAGGCTGGTGTTTCATGTGTAGTTTTAGGCAAATGTCTTTGGCAATTCAAGAATGTTGGAGAACCAATCCATCATACTTAAAGATAAAGCACTGCACAGCTAAACAAACAAAATCTAGCCATAATGTCAAGACAGATTCCAGATTTCTTCATCAAAAATTAAGTTTAGTTTTTTTAAAACCTCATGAAAGAAGATTATATGAAATCCACTGAGGTTCAAAGCTGAAAATGAAATGATGAAACCGACGCCCCTCACCAGTCCCCCACAATGAAGTTCAGAATATGCCGATATTAAATTTTGTATTTAAATTAATACCCCACAAGTATATATTAATGCTACCAGTCTTTAAAGAAAGAAATTTCATAGAGGATAAGATTCCAGGAAATTGAACAATTTAAAATTGTTGCTGGTCAACATCATAACCATACTACTAAATACAGATGCTAAAACACGTGTATTTTAAGAGTTGTACAAATTTAAAAAAAATCACACCCCGCTAATGACAGTTGATTCACAACAACAATACCTCTTAAAAATTAGTCAGGTACAGAAACTTAATACAACTAATGGCTTTAAAAAAAAATTTTAAAAAAAAATCTAAGTTTCTGCCTTAGTAGCTGCTGTACCAGTCCAGTGCGATGTTAACCCCCCTGCAGCCCCTCTAGTTGCATTTAGAGACTCCTCTAGCGATTGAGGGAAAGCAGCTGTTTTTCACCCGGGTCTTGTCTCAGTCTCTAATCTATGGTGTTGCATGTCCTGGGCAGGCAAGCGTGGGCGACGCAGCAGTGCAGGATCGCTAGACAGCAATATGGAAGTAAGTAGGAAGTTACGGATGTCTAGCTGGATGTGATGATGTGCATTTCAAACCTTTCTTTTATATACATATTTTTTTGCTCTTTTTTCTTCTAACATATAACCTGCCTGCCTCAAATAAAATGCATGCCTAGGCTACTCACTCCGTATTCTTCCAGCTTAAAAAGCACTGACAGCTTGTTTTAGACCGATGCCATTTTTGGTTTGAGCTAACCTTGTTCCCTGTGTTCCTGCAAGCATGGTTAAGTGAATATGATGTGTCCTTTTACCACCATTTCAGTCTGGTCCCAGCTTAAAAGCCCACTTGCTCTTTGTCACAAAGTACACTGTTCTTGCTGTTTGATATTTAGCTACAACTATTGACTGTCATGCTTAACCATTCCCATTGCTTATTTTCGAGTTAAATTGCTAAATGTATGCAGTCATGACACCATGGAATTGCACAGATAGGGCATGGGAGGAAAAAAATTATTAAGATAGGTGAATTCAATGTGGATTTCATGAGATTTCATTCATCTTCAAACCATTTATATATACTGTTCATGTCTCTGAATTCAGCTTGCAGATTTTTTCTTCTTTTTTTCCTTTTTTTTTTTTTTTTTTGGTGTTTGCTGTAGGTAGATTGCAGTTTAAATCTAGCACACTTTGCCTAAGTACTGTTGTGTCCCATAACGCTTTCTAAAAAATACAAACCCCAAACTTCCAGAAACTAAATACACCATTCCAGCCTAAATAATAGAGAACGTTGGACCACAGGTCAGAAGAACACAATCACATAGATATCTTAGTGGCCAAAATGGTATGGTTCCATTTAACACATAATTCCAAGGTAGGCTTGAGAAGCAGCACTGTAGCATACAGTAGTGGAAAACTACTATTAAAAAAAGAAAAGTTTAAAATACTGTTTTGAAATCTGAATTGTAACTGTAATATTTGCTGCTGTGTGTTTAACTATTTAGGTTGAATTTAATGTAGTTTTATTTTTGTTGTAAAAAAAGCAAGGATGGTATTTTTTGCAGTATTTTAAAATGTATTTTTCCTTTAAGAACACACTCCTAGGTCTTGTCATGTTATCTTCCGTGACATTTTTCTTATTTAAAGTCATAGCTTTCTATATTAAAGTACCAAGAGAAAAACATTTGATGCTTAAAATACCCCAAGAGGGGCGTGAATGCCTCACTGGCAACTTAGAGAAGGTGGAAATAAATTTTTTCCTAGAACTCTTAAGATAGTCCACCCATGTGAACACTGAAGGAGGAGTTTGTGGGTCAGTGTGAACTTTTTCTTTTAAACATTTTAAGATTTTTTTTAATTTTTATTTCTATTAATTTCTTTTTAGGGGTCCATCATTAGCAGTCCTCACATGCGCCGAAGAGCTACATCAACCCGAGAGTGTCCATCTCGCCCTCACCAGACTATGCCTAACTCCTCCTCACTCCTAGGTTCCTTATTTGGTAGTAAAAGGGGAAAGCCACCTTCCCAAGGCCATCCACCATCTGGCTCATCACAGCAACCTCCGCACCCTCCAGCAGTCCCGCATCAGCAACACTCACAGCATCCTTCCGCCATGCATCATGCAGGGCCAGCTGAGGGGCAGACGCAGGCACAAGTGCACTCCCACCATTCCCAGTACTGTCACATGCAGCAGAACCCACCGCCCTACCACCACCACCACCACTATCACCCTCCCCAGCACATCCAGCACCCGCACCAGTATCACCAACACGTGCCCCATTCCCAGCACGCGGCGCACTCCCAGCACACTTCTTACATGCAGCACCCCCACGCGCAGCACACCCACTCTCCTCATCCGCCGCTGCCCCCCCCGCACCCCGGGCACTCTTCTCATCCCCCGCACTCTCAGCATCACCACGGACCGCCACCACCTCCCTCCACTTCAGCCAGCACTAAGCCCAAGCACAGTGGCATCAGCACAATAGTGTAGAACGTGTCGGCCCTCCTAATAACTATAGTTTTAAACAAAGTTACAAAGGCACTTACAGGAAGCAACAAAAAATACTGTCAGTTTTTACCTAGACGATTCAATTGAGTTGTGTGAGCTTAAAGGCTTGCTGTTATTAAATAAAATAATTCAAGTTAGCGCAATCGATACTGGTTTTACTTATCTACTCGACAGACGCTTACCATCTGGTTAGTTCTTATTTCCAAACTGCCTTGAAAACATGCTGCTTGCTGAACATGAGTAAAGCTACCTTTTACACCAAATCCCTTGACAATTTTACATGCGTAATAAAAACGTAGTCTATGAAAAAAGGAAAAAAGTGATACAGAACCAAGTGTTGCATTCTTGCTCTTTTATTGTCAATGGGCAAAAAAAATAAGTAGACCTAATATGGTTGATGAAAGTACGTAAGTAAACTTTATATAATATAAATATATACATATAAATATATATATACTGTATAGTTAACATTTGTGCTTGGAAAGAAATTTTTTCAGTCCACAAAACTAGCAATATAGACCTTACAAGGAATTCCACTTACTTGATAGGACAGTATAATAGATGAATAGCATATGAAAGAGTAGACCAAAAACATGAAACGTTAGAAACAAATTTCAGACATTTCAGTATTTTCATTAAGAGTCCTCTGGACTTGCTAAGATTTCTAAGCAATCATTACTAAATGTGCCAAGTAACATAGCATTTAAACGTTGTAGTCAAATACTGCTTTGTATAAATCCTTATTTTATTAACATGATAATATCATACGTAATCAGTATTATAACTGCTCTGCTATTTCAGGTAAGCAAACTCGTTAAGATGCAGTAATTATACCGTAGCAACGTAGGGTGAGCATTTCCCAGTGGTCACCTTCAAGCATTGGTCACACACATTCTTAGACACTTTAAAGGCTGTGATAACTGTGAATTTACATGATCCACATTTCTTTTGTACGCATATGACTTAAGGAACACCCGTGAAGAGTTACGACAGGTGCATGTACACACTGCAAAAACATTCATCTCCAACATGAAAATGGCAAACTTCCATCTTTCTCAGCTACTTTGTTTCCTGTTTACCATAATTTCTCATTTTTCCCCCCCAGTGAAGCTGAATTCTAGTCAGAGTGTTTCCAGGTGGAAGTGCTCTAAAACTTGAAGGTTTGTTTTAGAATTTAGTATAGGGTTTTTTATATATATATATATATATATTAAAAAAAAATGTAATTCCATGTAGCCATGTGCTAGCAACAAAGTGGCTTCACCGTTTTTACTCATCACATTTGTTAGTTTGAAAGTACCCAGCACTCAGCAGGCTGAGTTTATGCTCAAACCCTCACTTTCATAGTCCAGTTAGTTGCAAGACATCACATAAAAACAGGCTGTGCTGTTGTTGCTTATGTGTTGTAATCAAACCATTTGCAAATTTATATACAATTTTTATCCCAAAATCCTGTACAAAGTTATACATGGCGCCTACTTTATAGTTTCAGCATTTTGAGCCACTGCAAGGACTTTACACCTAAACAGTAGAGACAAAGGAATCACAACTGCAAAACTGTACCAGCCTAAAAGCAAACCTTGAAGAGGATGAGCAAAAAGTTCCAGTATGAGATGGGTAAAAGTAATTATATAACAACCAATCGATTTTCTATTTAACAGTAATAAAGTTGTCAGGAATAATGAGGACATGAGAACAAGAGAGTGACTTTTCATATTGGCTTGCTCATGGCATCTCTAATATTTGGGGGGGGGGAGTGGGGAGAGGTTGAGTAATTTTTTCCCTTTCATACCATTGATACCACAATACCAGCAAAACTGCAAACTGAGCACTTTGTTAACCTCCACAGAGAGCAAATACAGCAATCTAGAGTTTAGCCTTTTGTTTAGAGCTGTCCACGTTTGTTTCACACATGTGCAAGATGTTTTCCCCTTCTGCTCCTTCTCCTCTAAATTATCTTCATGGAAAGAAAAGGAGTAATTGCATTATTATTTTTAAGTATCACTCATACTATTCTAAATTCTGCGGCTCATACGGGTCCCCTGAGGCTCTGTTCCTTGCAGTTTAAAAAAATATATACTGTTCTTATAAGGGAAAGTAGAACTGTCTGCATGTCATCTAATGTTATTAGTGTGAGGCTACACTCTACATATTGTATATTTGCAAAATATATCAGTGTTACTGTTGATATTAGTTGAAGTAAAGTGATAACATATTTCAATATGTAGACTTTTCTTCATACATCTGTACCAATAGTAGAGTCTAACTGTAATTTATAGGTTGTTCCAGAAAAGATAAAGAACCATTCAGGTACAAACATCTTTCAGAAACTGCATCTTTTAATTAAAACAGAGGTAAGAATGCTCCTCTTCACTGGGTGATGGAGTCTGTACTTGTTTCAGATGCAGAGTTACAATGTGAGTAGAATTGCCTGTGTATGGAATAAATGCAGAATGTGTGGTAGCAGTGGAGAGGAAAATCTGACTCCAGCTGTGTTAATTAACAATGAAGATGGTAAATCTCCTGGATCTGCTTTATGTTTTAAAATCCCTTTCATTCATTTAAATTAGAGTTACATATAAATATTCTAAACTGACACAGCAAGCCCCACTTTAATGCTTGACCACTGATTTTCCATGTGCAATGAATTAAATATTCAGATGTCACAAACGTGCATGCAAAAAAACCCATTTACACGTGATTTCATGTACTGTGGGGAAAGAGTTTGTGCCTACCCTCGGGGTGCATTAAGTTGCATGTGTAAAACCACAGGTCATTTTGAGGCTAGTTCAAAAACCAAAACCGGTCATGTAAGAGCACAGTATTTGTAAACTCTATTATTTCAAGTTGTCAATGAGGAGAAACAGTGGACTTGATTTTTTTTCTTCTATCACTTTATTTAGACTGTGTGTTTGTATGTACTTTAAACAAATAACTGTGTCTTGGTGTCAGCATAAGTCTTAAGAACTTTGCTGCTTGTTTAGGGCTGTAGTATAACCTCTCTGACTCTGTCCTAGATTAACAGTTGCTTAGAGCAGTGTGGATCATGCCTAGAATAGGAAACCGATAGTACTTTAACACTGCGTGTGGTTAAGAACGTTAATTTTTTCAGCCTGCAGGCAGGAGTAGAATTGAGAGGGGGTTTTTCTCAAATGCCATTGCCAATTAAAAACTGGTACAGAACTGCATAGAGTGACCGTGTTTCTCTTTTCCCATAAATGATGTGGCAAAGTAGTAATGCTGATTTGAAAAAATGGAAGGGAAACGTAAAGAATGAAGGTGTGGCAACAAAAATCTTTTCTGGGACAACAATCAAATATATATTTGGGGTTTTTATTTTTTTAAGTTAAGAATGAAATGTAAAACAATGTAAAAACAAAAAACAAAGTTCATCCTAATATAATGTGCGTCTTGTATTGCTAAAAAAAACCAAGTCTAACATACAGTGTAGAATGATTTTCCCATCATGTACTGCATGCAGCAGAAGCCTCTTGTTTCTTGATAAAATGAGCTGAAAGACAGTCAGCAGATATTTAAACAATGAATCTCTAGATGTTGACTTGCTGTTCCATATGAAGCTGTGTGTTTTCTGCAGTTAAGCATGCATTTTGCTGTTCCGTTGTAAAATACCATCGCACTTCTTGCCTGCAAAATGGATTATTGTGTATATATTTAAAAGAAAAGTGGAACCAATAACAAGATTAAATTTGGAAAAGAGAAAAGGGGGTGGTGAAAACGGGACCAGTAGGGGGAATAGATAATTCTCTAAATTGTACATAGTGTGTAAATTAGTATTACTATAAGTCTGCAGTCACTTTGAGGTTGCCTGTCTCCTGCTAGGAACTTAAATCAACTTTGAGTTGTATTGAAACTGTTAGAATTAGGTCTTGAATGCAGACTGTTAAAGACTTCAAAAAACATTATGCTTACAAGAAGCTTCTGTTCTGGGGAGGCTCGAGACCCCTTTTGTAACTATGGGGAAGAAAGGAGTGCTTTCATTTTAATATGCATTCTGTTTGTAAGTAGTAACAGACCCTATTGATGTAAAACTATAACTGTGATCATGTGGAGAAATCAAATAAATCATTTAAAACTCTTTGTTTCTCATTTTGTGTTATCCAAGAACTTCAACTCCTCAGACTTGAGATGAAGGAAATTCCTTCCCATGGTACCTTGGCCCTGCTGAGCCAATGGGATTTCTGCTACTCACTGCAAAGGGGCCAAGATTTCAGTCTTCATCTTAAATTAAAGATAAGATGGTGGAAATGGTGCTCAGTGCTGTGGAGATTGTGTTCTCTTCTCAGTAGGTTGTGATTTGTTTGGTGGTGCTGTAAATAGATTTGGTTCCGAGGTACGATAGAGAGCAATAAATTCAACACCTAGATCTGCAGACATGGATTTGGTGTACTCTCTGTCAAAACATTCTGATGTTGAAAGACACTAACCAGATTTTGAATCTTCTTAAACACGAGCTGTCCTGTTCAGCTCATCCCGTTTGGCTGTCGCGTCGCCTTGGCAGCTCATGTTCAGTTGACCGACTGCCCTTGACTTACAAGTGTTCTAAGTTTGTCCTTCCCAGGGATCGGCCCTGCATTTCCGAGGTGTAACCTACCCTCTTTGGATCGAGCTTTGAGAGTACTCATTGCTTCTGTGCGCCCGCTGGCAGGGACCCATCAGCATACTTCAGTAAGTGATGTAACTGGGTAACTATTATCCCATTCCTACCTGTACCTGGATTTATTTGTTGTGTGTCTTAACTGACACCACAGAAGGATCGCTACGCAGGCATGTTTGCCACGCGTGGCCTTCACAATATTTGGTGTTACACTCCTGTGATTACTGATTACTATCGATAATAAGCTCTGGCATGCTCGATTGCGTTCTTGTTTTTCTGCATTTCCTAGATGTCAAGGAGGCTATAGTGTGTCTGTAAAGCCTGTTACAATGAATACTTGGCTATCAGTTTAAACTAAATCTTGTGTTTGCTTGTTTTTTCTATGAATTTTAGGAGATTCTTGAATTATTGCGTGGGAATAGTCGACTATGACCTGTTTCTGAGTGGCTGTAATTTCAGGATGTACATCTTCATCAGTGATTTTTTTTATAGGTAAGTACACATTTATCACTAGATACTTCCAGTATTTCATGCAATAGCAAGTTACTTCAAGGTCTTCTAGATAGCATCTTTTTAAGAGGGAGTTACTTTTCAAGTATTTGCTGTGTTCTTTTGGTTGAAATACAGCAATGTAATATTGTAGTAATGTAATATTGAAATGACAGGAGAATGAACTAAAGAACTTCATACCTTTTACTTCTAAGATATGTTTTATCTGTCTCGTCAGGCTTTTGTTGACTTAAAAATCTTACAAATTCAGTTTAACTTTTTTTTCCCCCTGGTTGGCCTCAATGGTTGATTTTCATTCAGGAGTTTCATACCAACAGGTGTAGTAGCATTTTACCATATATTTATTTGGAGTATACATAATAGTTGTGTGATGTTTTATTCATCAGCTACAGCCTGTGCACAGGGAAGATTTGGGAGCCCCAATTATTTTTGACGTCTTACACGGTATCACAGGCCCTGGTCACACAGAGTCCCGAACACTGTTCTTTATCCCTTGGGATCTCAGATTGAGCTTGAAACATGAAGCCAACTTCTAGTTGGTTTTTTTCCGGCAGTCATTCAAACAACCGCCACAGGATCTCAGAATTATGATGCTGTTGGGATTGTGTAATAAATCATATTTCAACTTGCCTAGGTACTGACAAACGTATTTGTGTAAGATGAGCAGTGTACTTACAGTCACATGCCATAATAAATCTTTACTGGTATTATAGCTGCATTATATACACCTTTTTCAAAAGGAAGCATACTGGATTTTTAGCCTACTCACTAGCCTCTTAGTGATTTTTGCTGCTATGTTTTGGTGATATAAAATTCCTAGAAGAGAACATAATACGGCTAACTTGATAGAAATGACGGAAAAATGCTTCATTTTAGGTGTATATTTTAGTAGATTTTATTTTTGTTTCCTATTATTTTGAGAATTAAAGCCAAATCCTGTATTACTTGGCAAAACTAAATCATCTGCAGGATGAGGCTGATCATGAATGTTAGGAAATGCTTAAATTAAGATCTTTGCTCGAAGTACTTCCTAAGCTAAATAAGACTTAAGTGAAAGTTCTGTGGGTGATGCTGACCTGAAACGGTAATTTTTTTCAACTGGTTAGATTTATTATTTTTACTGTATGTATAAATGCGTATTTTTAGGGATAAAATGTTATGAAAAAAATCCCCTTTATTTAGCATTTTTGCAATAACTGAGATGTGAAATTAGCATCATGGTTCACAAGAAACAGCCAGCTCAAACAAATCACAGAAGCATACAATTTATCAGCTCCGTTGTAAAATGACATACACAACTACAGTTTTCATTTGTGTCTTCATATTTAGACATAGCAATTTAAACAGGTATATGTAATGAACAAAGAAAAAATAACCTGCCTTTAATAAGATTAATAGGGTAAATTCATTCCTACACAAATGAAATGTTATGCATGCGTAGTGAAAAATGCTTTCTCTCTACAACTTCTCATTTCTGCTACAAAACGATGCATTAACAAGTGTTTGTCAAAGAAATGGGCTTTAGTTCTTTGTCTAGGGAAATGGAAAAAGCAAAGACTATGCAGGTGTTCTGGGTTAGGAGGCTGTTATTCAGCAATGGTATCATGGCAAACCAAAGCTGCAAATTAATTAATGTAATCATTACCAGTATGATTATTTTTTTAATGAGGAAACAATCTGACTTTCAGACCTGGAGTTTCATCCCATTGGATCCAACTGGAATGAGTATGTGCAGCCTTTCCTTTGTGCATGGCCAGCATTTTCCTCTTCCATAAGCTCACCGTATGCTCTTGACTGATGATTATTTTCATTTTACTAATGGCTAATATTCCTTTATATCCATCTCCAGCAACAGAGAAGAACATTTTTATTTAATGATTCATCCTATATATTGTCTTTTCCATCTTCCTGGCAATCCCGTGTCTCTGCTTCTGCCTCAGCTTACCCCAAGCTCCAAAATCGCTGTAATTAAAAAAAACCCAACAAAAAACAACAAACAAAACCAAACAAAAACCCCAACCCCACACAACAGCCATAGTGTGAGATACTTCTGTTGTGCTTCAAAACCGGAGTTTTGAAGAGCAGTCACAAGAAGTAGCGTTTTCTGGCCCAATGAGAAATGTGTACTGAGTATTCTAAGTTGGACTTTACGCATCCTGAGTTTTTATAGCCCTCAATTTTCACAGCATTTCAGCAATTTTTGAAAATGTCTTTGATTATGCGCTAACTCTTCTACTATAGCAATTTGTAAATTTTTCAAAATAGTTTGCATGTATATTTTATACCTAAAGGTGGAAGAAACTTTGTTTCTACTCTATAATGTTTTTCTGCTACCGCAGCATTCAGGTTTCTGGACTATTGGAATATTTCATGACCCTGCTAACATACTTGAAAACTGCCAGTGTAGCTCCATGTGAAAAGGTGTCTGTATATTAGCAATGAATCCCAGGGGAGGCAGCCTGAACAATTCCTCTGACTCTGTGGATTAGAAATAACTTGAAGAAAAATGGGGTGAAAAAGCACTTCCATTTTGGGTCATTTGTTTCCCTTTCCATATATGAGAGGGGAGAAGCAGATGCCTCATCTGGGATGAAGCAAATTATTGGACTAAAAAAATATTAATAAAATGTTCCTGACATCGTGGAGCGCCTTCCTTGCTCTCCAACATTATAGAGTATAATAAAATTTATTTTGGCAAAGAGGTTCTGACCCATCTCCTGTGTGTATTCATGATTACTGCCCAGATGTGCTTTATTCAGTTACTGCAAGGTCTTTTTATAGCCACCCTTGTTCTCTCACTTATCACTGTCATTTTTGTGTGATATAAAACCTACACTGTCCAGGCTGGCTTGCTGCTCTTTATCCACAAATGTGCTCGTTCAGAATCCCGCAGTAACAGCTTCTTTCCTAGACTGAGAGTTTAGGTTATCTCCTTCACAGAGCAAGACTTATACTTGATTTCAGTACAATGTTTGGCTTGTTTTCTCTTTCTTGAAAAATTAAAGCTTATTTGGCTGTAAAGAAAAAAGTATAATACTTTATTATTTGAAATAAAATACTTCAGAAAAATAAAATACTTAAAACCAAGATAATTTAGTGCTTCCTTTTAATCTAATCTGACAGGGCTAACTGACGATTTGTCTCTAAGTGCCACCTTACATCGTGAAGAATCCCTTTCACTAACAGTGTGCATCTGTTTCTTTTTCAGGTACTTCTTAGGATAGCCACAGTACAATAATTCTGGATGCACGCTAGCTTGGACGAGTCTGTTTATGCAGTGACTGTGTTTCCAACACGTTATGTTACTTCCACAGCATGTAACCAGGAGCAGAAGTGGAAATACCAGTTCCTGCTCTCACCTTTCCCAAGATTTAATTTGTAAGCCAACTTTTTTTTAAATATTCAGAGACAGGGGAGATGATGCAATGAGCACATCATCACATGCCCACGGGGAAGACGATTATGAATTTCAAGTGCAAAACTTTCCTACTGTCTGTCTGATTGAAAATGAGAAAACAACAATTACTAAAGGGAGGAGGGGCTACTGAAGGAATTGTATGTATTTTCCTGGAAGTGCTGCAAAGATTGGTGAATATTTTTATAAAGTAATTTAGACCTACAGTGTCACTTTTTCAGTAAGTAAGGTATCCGTGTCTCAAGAAGCTAAATATTATCAGATGTTTAGATTGTTGAATACCACTTTTTAAGCAGCTACTGAAAAACATGATAGAGAAAAAAAGGAAAGGAAAACTGTAGGGTAATTTCATGATACTCATTTACTGATCTGTATCTCTTTCGTATGAATTCCTTCTCAAGAAAGCAGTTCCGTGTGGAATAGACTGAAATGGGTATCACTGTGGCAGTCACGGTTGATCGCAAAATGTGAGTTACGAAGAGCTCTCTGAGGGCTGAGGGATTAGCTGGTCCGGGAAGGTAGTGAAGAGTGGTCTACCAAGTCCAAAGGAGCTGAAATGATATGAACATGTGGATGAATAGCTGAGTGGCAGAAACAGCAGAGATGACTTGTAAATAAAAGTGGGGAAAGAAAAACGTTGGGCATGTTGCTGAAGCAGAAGGCAAGAAAAGATAATTTTTTAGCAGCATATTGTGCAGTTCTGTGCAATGCAGTTTGGAGATGTTTATAGGTCAGAATGGTGGAATTAAGTGTTACGGAGAGTTGGCAGAGAACTGCAGCTGCCAGGAGAGTGCTTTCAACTGTAGTTACGTACAACATTAGGAGGAGTTACATGTATGGAACAAAATAAATGGTGTGATACCATTTGTGTCAGTGCAGAAACAAAGAGGATTCTCTATGTGCAAGTGATAGTCTGATTGTAGTTTCATGCTGTGGAAATGCTATCGTCCGTCTACTCTGAATTGTTCTGCAATTGGAAAAATATGGAAAAAAACCTTAAGTATTTCTTTAGCCTGTGCCATTCTCAGGCTTAGTGAATGAATGCACACAGTGGAGTGGGATGGCTGCTGTTCCAGTTCTTTTGAACTTCCTGATGAGGCATCTTTTTCCTGCTATTTCCCAACTGCCTAGCCTTGTTTTCACTGTTCGGATCATTTTCTTCAAGCAGTCTTTTCCTCTGCTCTTTGTTTATCCCTTCTTTAAGGATAAACCCCTTTTGTACTGACCAGAACCAGTCTGACCTGTCGCAGTAGAGGGTGGCCTCAGCTTTTGGCACTTGTGTCCTGAGCGTATGTAGCCTAGGGAGGATGTCACTGGACCCACACCTCTCCTCCTGCCCCCCGAGGGTGCATTAGCTACCACCAGCTCTGCCCAAAACTGGGATGTGGCACTGGCGGGGCAGGACCCTCGCCTCAACACTCCACCGTGTCACTACAGTGCTGGGTGGGATCTCAGTGACATCACGTGGGAAGGCCTTCTGCTCAGTTAACCCCATTTGTCATGAGGCTGAGCAGCAGAGCAGGCTTTTTACTATCCATACCATCAACCAGCTATAGATATAAGCACCCTATAGAGGCAGTAATATGTTATCACTCCACCCCAAAGATGGCAAAGTGCTGAAGCCATCTTAGTGTTCCCCACTCCTGATAGGACTAGACATCACCTCTTGCTTTTCCACCTTTCAAAACTGAAAGAAGTTGGACAACTTTAACCAGAACTGAATATGTGGAGATTAGAAGCTCAGGATCAGTTTTGGTAGTATTCTGTATGCTCCTGTATTTCTGTAACCACAAAGCTGAAAGTACTGTGGTCCTATGGAGGAGCAGGGTCCTGCAGGTAGCCTTTCCTACCTATTGCCTTTATCAAAGGGCTAGCAAAGGCCGCTGTCTTTTCTCTCAGAAATAGGGTGTCCGTCTTTCATACAAAGACAAGTAGTTGGTACAGATCATCAAAAACTCACCCTTCAAGAGAGTGTCAAAAAAGAGCACTCAGCAGTTGCGTCTTATCCCCAACAAGTAGTTACAATTCATGGGATCAAGGAGTTTGTGAGAAGAAAAAGCTTTCTGGTCGAGATGGGTTTGTTTCCTCAGAGTTCTGCACGTTTGGACTCGACACTGGCTGACTCACCAACCAGTGAGTGAAATACTCCTCACCTCCTCCCGGACGTACAGGTTACATACCTGTGTGATACCTTTGGCTTCAGTCAGCCTGGTCAGTGTGCACAGGGCTCTGACAGATACCTCCTCTGCTTGCAGATGCTGAGGATTTGAGGATCCCCACACTGTGAATACATACAGACATACACAAAAGCAGTGAGCAAAGGTGCGTGAGCTGAAGATCAGATACGTTTTCTCACCTTTCCCCTCCCTTCAACCTCAGAGTCCTTTCCTATTCCCAAGTTGCAATACGGTGCCTGAGAGGCACCTGAAACAGCAATTTATTTGGACTACAAGATTAAAGGATTTTACATTTTACAAGTTGTAAGTAAGCAAATAAGTAAGCAAAGTACATCAGTTAATTAGGCCTGTGTTTACCTTTAGTACTTGTTCTTTTGTTAAATGCCATCTTGTTAAATCCCTAGCATTCTGAAAGGCTCTTCACAGACAAAACCAAAATGAGTGTAGCTGAAGAACGACAGGCAGCAGGACATGGTGATCCTCAAAATGAGAGTAAAGACGGCCTTTAAAGGACTTGAAAGAAATATTTCAGACAAATTAATTCTACCCTTGTGTAAATGATGTTTAGTATTCATGAAGCGCTTACGTGTCGGTGAGCACTCTCACGCACCCGCAGATGAGAACAGCAGGTACCAGGTGGTGATGCAATGAACTGGACTAGTGACCTCTGGTACCAAAATGGAGCAGTGTCCCTGCCCAGTGCCCTAACCAGATCTTGGCGTTTAGGTAACCAACTCAGTAACCCGGCATGGGTTTGGCACTTGTTTTTTTTAATAAAACAAAAACTGCTGGCAAAGGTGTGCCAGATGAAAGCGAAGGAGAAAAATAAATCTGAGCATCCTCAGTGCAGCATTTACCCCTGCCACCGTGGTGTTTTGTCCGGCACTTAGTCATCTATGGAGATGGCTACACAAGCAAAGGGCCGCTCAGGTGAGCGCTGTTGGCTTCTGACATCATTTCTCCTCCCAACCCCAGAGACCGAGTAGGAGTAGTTATGTTTTGATGGAGACTTTGTGGTGGTTACCAGCCACTCAGTGCACAGTTCAGCACATCAGCCAGGTCTAAACCGGGGCTGGAGTGACCCCCTTGTCTCCGGCGGCTGCTCCTGTTCCCTCTGCTGGCCTGCACTGATGCTTGTGGGTTGGTTCACTAAGATGGTTCAAAGGCATCCTGTTGCTCAAAAAAATATTTTTATTTGGTTTTGTCAGGCTATGAAGTTACCCGAGTCATTTTTCATAGCTACTGCTATGGGATCAGTAGGCCTGGAGTTTGTGGAGGCTGGAGAGGGACTGCGGCCCCTCGGGCACTGCGGTACCCGGCCAGGTCGGACTAAGGACCTCGCAGCAGGGCTGCCGCGCCTCTGCGCCCTGCCTGGGCTGGTGCTCCCGGCTGCGTCGGGGGCTGCGGGATGTGAGGTGCAAGGACAAAGCCGCGGGTGGCTTCATTCCACTGCGGCCCTTTCTGGTCACCCTCCCCCGAGGCCGAGGGAGGGACCGGCGGCCGCTCCTGGGCACACGCGTCCGTGTGCGTGACCCTGACTCGCCCTGCGGCGGGACCGGAGGACGGGCACTGGCACTGCTGAAGCAAAACGCCCTCCTCCGAGGTGCGGGCTGTCCCCGGGGCGCTGTCAGGGCGTCCTACCGCCCGCGGGCGGGCAGCGGCAGCCGCGGCCCTCGTCCCCTCACACCCCGGCAGCCCGGGGGGGGGGGGGGGGGGAGGAGGTGCGCGGGCGTCACGTGCTCACGTGCCCTGGCGCTCGCGCTGCCGTCAGCGCGGCGGGCGGGCAAGATGGCGGCCACGAGAGGGCTGTTGCTGCGCGCCCTGCGCGCCGCTCGCCCGGGCCCCGTCGCCTTCCCCGCCGTCCGCCGCTTGCGCACCGCCGCGCCGCGCCCCGCTTTCGCCAAGGAGCTCTTCCTGGGGACGCTGCGCAAGGTGAGGGTCCCGCCCCGCCGCTCTGGCGGGGGCCCACCGGGGTCATCAGCCCGTCCCGCGCTGATGTGGCCGGCGGCGCCTCAGGGGCGGGCGCGGGCCGCGGCCGTGGGGGCACCCGGGGAGGGTCCTGGGGGCAGCGACGGGGCCGCTCCTCCCGCCGCGCCGTCCCACGGCGGTGGCGGAGCGCTGGGGAGGGCAGGGCCCCGCACCCGCTGCCCTTACCGGCCGTCGCGGGCGGAGTGCAGCCCGCCGAGCGCGGCCCTCACCGCCGCTGCAGCCGGGCCCGTGTCCGCGTACCTCAGGCGGGGCCGGTCGGGTCCCTCGACCCGTTCGCACCTGCAGGCAGCGTGCACGGGGTAGTCCTGAGCGCTGCGGAGCTGCCGGGCTGCTGCACACCGCCGTCACCTGCGCGCCCAGGCGGTTCCCTGCGGAACCCCGAGTGCCTGTTCCCGTTGGGCGCTGGGCATTGAACAGCTGCATTCCGCGGCACTCGGGGCGGTTAGCCTCTGCTTGCTCCGGGGAACGAGGCTGTAGGGAAGCTTTGGCTTGCAGTTTTTTATAGGAAAGACTGAAGTTCATGTAGTTTCTTGAGATGCTACTGGACAGCAAAGTTACAAATTTGAGATAACGGTGCTGTATTAAAACAGTACCTGTTAATCCAAGGTTTGGAGCACGTATTTATTATTATTTAAATACATTGAAAAAAGGAATAACTCAAATCCACTGAATGAGTTGAACAAAAAGTCTCCCAAACCAGACCTTCTCAAGTAAAGTGTTACGACAGTTAGCAGTCGGACTCTGTCACATTAAACCCCTGTTCATGCATGCCTTTTTTCTTCTTTTTTTTTTCCCTCCTCTAATTTCAATACAACAGATTTCTGAAAAAGTATAGCATTTACTAGATCCTGAATTTTTGGAGCTGATGTGATTCTTTAGACTGTCATGATCAGTTTTGGGCAGAGGTAGACTCTTCTAGTTAATAGGGGACAGATGATAAAAAATAGAACTCTGCTTCTCATGTAGCGTTTCATTTCTTGTGTTTAGTTGATTGGATTTTTTTATTTATTCAAGCCTGTCAGATCACACTGCTTCCAATTTATGACCAAAATACCAGGGTGATGATAAGGAGCAGTATGGCACTCGCTAACCTTTGTACTCATCACATTAAACAGGTGGAATGTGCTGTGTGTTCCAAGGGACAGCGTTTACAGACTGAGCTTTGAAAACATAACATTAAATTGATTCTGATACAAATTAACTCCTTTTTTTTTTTTAATCCCAAAATGGGATAACATTGACAAAATTTGTGGTTGATGAAGGATTTTTGCATCCTCGTAGTTCTTAAAATCTCTCTATTTCTCCCTAATGATTCTGGTTTTCCGGTAATAGCCTTCTGATTTGGTTTTGGTATGTAGCAAAGTTGAGTCCTGTGGATAAAGCTGTTTCTGTTTCTGAATGTTTTCCACAATTCCTAATGTTCACAGTTTTTTAAAGTCTAGTATTTGAAAGGCATAGGGAATTTTTATTTCAATTGCATGATTCATGCTTTTAAAAAATACAGTAAAAATTTGCCTCTTATTTTAGGAAGAAGTTTTTCCTTATCCAGAAATTAGCAATGAAGAACTAGCAGAGATCAACCAGTTTGTAGGACCTGTAGAAAAATTCTTCAGTGAAGAAGGTATAGTTATTAGTTTCTTATTCATGCAAGTGATTTTGTGATTACAGTGATTTAACTATAGCAGTTGAGTAAGTTTATTATACTTTAAATATTTAGGTTATCTTAGGCATTTATTGCCAGTCATATAATGCTGCTGATTCTATAGGCGTGTTCATTTATGGCTTTTTTTGTATGGCCTCTTTGGATGCCAATGAGAAGAAATAAAACTTCAAAACAGAAAAAATAAATTCTTCTATTACTGGTGCAATAGATAAGCCAATTTTAGAACAATTGCAGAAAATTGTTTTTTCCAGACAGCAATTTCTGAGACAGTTAATCAGTATCGTCTCAGATTTCCCACTGACAAAGATAGCAGGTCTAGATTGCCAAACACCGCGGGAGTTTGAAGAAGCCTGTGTTTGTCACAGATAACGATTTGTGAGATCCAGGTAATTTTAACAATAAAATTGTAATGTTGCTTACTAACAGTAAATTAAGAATTTACGCAGATTACAGTTTTTAATTCTTTGTTGGGGAACATCATTTATTCGGTAAAAAACTTCATATATAAGGGAGGAGTAAAAACGTCAAATTATAGAATGTGAAGTAAAGGTGGAAATTGCTCGTCTTTGAGTTCACAGCTATTCTTGTTTGGTTATTCAGGGTAATTGACAGGTGTGGTAAAAATAGGTTAGGAGAGCAGCCTTTAAACAGTTAGAAACTTGATGTGATTGGCACTGGGTGAAGAAATTCAAGTCGGCAGAGTCACTATGAAGCATAACAGTGTCCAGACACCACCGATACATCTGTATGGGCATAATGGAGGAAGAGGTAAAAAAAAACACCTTTCTCTCCCCAGAACAGCTGGTGGCATGACACAAATATGTATCTCACGCTATGTAGCTAAAAAATCAGTGTGGGGAATGAAACGTCTTTTTTAAATGAGTTTGCTTTCTGAATAACTTCTCTCAGGAGAGCATCAGAATGTTTCATTGCCTCCCCCTGTTGTATTTCTCATAAAAGTTACAGCGTCGTTTAAGTTTCTTTAGGAAAGCACCATTGTTATTGCAGAGTTACTTCTTTTTGTGTACTTTTTGGAAAGATGGCTTGTGTTCCTTTTGCTGCAGCTTACAGCCTTCCTGAGCTGCTTAATACGATTCTTGGTTATTTTCACTGTCACAGTACAGAACAGCTCTTGTAATCCCCCAAGAATGTGAATAACTCATTTTTGTAATTAACTTGTTTACGTACCTTTTTTTTTTTTAATCATGACCTAGGCATAGTCCAGATAGAAAATCCTGGAAATACTTTGCTTATCCAGTCGTGGAATCTGGTAACATGCACAAGCACAATCTGTACACATAGAAATGTTTAAGAAAATGAAATAAAAATAAGATTTTTTTTTTCCCCACTTCCAAGTCCTTTTCCTGGATCTGTCGTGACTTTACAGCTATAATCAGTGTTCTTGGGCGCTTCCAGCTGGTTCTGTATTTTGACTTTGATGGTGTAGTAAAGTGGGCTACCTAAGTGGAGTGGTGTTCTCAGGAAACAGAACTGAGACCTCCCGCTGCAATGTTCGGGACTTGTCTGTGTGACCATCAGCGAAAGGCTAGAAAAGCATGGGTTTTCACCTGGCAGGGAGGAGGATGGGTTGGGTGGCAGGCTGTGGCAAGCACTATGTCTTGTCTTAAGATGCTTCAGAAGACTAGAGGAAAATTACAGCAGGGAGCGTGTGATGCTCCAGCAGCCCCTTTTTCTGTAAGTTACTTCAGTTCTTCGTGTCTGGGCTTTCAGACTTGTAGGTTAGAGATCACACTGCTGCTAACTCCTAGCACGCAGTGACCTCGGCTCTGGTTTGAGAACACTGCAGTCTTAGAGACTTTTTCTACACCAAGAAACACAGTTTTAAATTGTAAAACCTTCTGTGTTTGTAGTGGACTCTAAGAAGATAGATCAAGATGCAAAAATCCCACCTGAAACTTTAAAAGGACTGAAGGACTTGGGTCTCTTTGGCATGCAGATTCCAGAGGAATATGGTGAGTAAATGATCACGTAAGAATAACCCAGTAGTCTAATGCATATTTGGGTCTTGCAAAATGTGTCTGTGCTCTTCCATGTGTAGCCATTTGACTCGGATGGCTAATTGGGAGCTGAGGCTTCCTCCCCAGTTAATAAAGAGATGCAGGCACCAAGAATGTCCGTTAGCTACGTAGGGAGCTCTGCATGCTCTTACTGGGCGCCTGACTAATTTTAGGTTGTGTAAATTCCTCTTGGCACAGTATTTTCTTTTTTGTTCTTTTTTTGGATGCGGCGGAGTAGCTTGGCGTTCTGCGGGGCTTGCAGTTCTTGTGGATGGTTCCTAAAACGATACTGGGTCCAAACTGCAGTGTCTCATGGCGCTGATCTGTCAAAGCTGTCACCTGGTATTGGCAGAAGGGAATGTGTGTGACCCCACAGAAGTGTAAAAGTGAGAGTATAGCTTTGGTATGAAATCTTTCCTATTCAATACTGAACAAAAGGTTTATGTCTTAAAGGACGTTACAGCGCCAGTTGAGATCAGAGACATTTGTTCTTCAGTGGATTAACCTTTAAACTTGCAAAGGAATTTTCAAGAAAATGGTAGTCTTGTTCTTACGCATGAAATAAAAATTGGGATTGAAACTAATATTTTACATGAAATTTGTGAAGAAATGAGATCCTTGCATCATCTATTGTCTGTTATAAGAGAAGATGACTTTAAAGAGAACAATTCAGAGGAGGACAAAACTCTGTTTGACCATCTGCAGAAGGTATTTCAGTGGGGAAGATACCCGATTTTTTTAAGAGAATAGTGTGAAATGAAACAATATTTTTTATTTCAGTTATTATAATAATACTATATAAAGCTGGAGGCATACCTCAGTATTTACTTGGTGTTAAAGTAATAACCTATTTTTCGTAGCATTTTTTGTTACACGTTTTGTTTATTGTATTAGGGCATGTAACTGGTGTTGCTGTGCTGCACTGATTTCAATTCTTTAAATAAAGTGTTTCTGTACAAATTCATTGAAGTATGTTGGTCAACTTGCAGGTACTGTAACATGATGTGATCTCTGTTGATTAATTGTTAATTAATGCTTTTGAAATGCATTAGAAATGGTATTAAATATTTTTCATGGGTATTCAGAACTAGGCAGGGATGTGAGAGTAAGACAGAAAGGAGGTTTACAACCTCTTTCAAGTTTTTCCTCTTCGGGATAGTGTCTGAGGAGGAGGAAGATCTGGGCAGAGCACCTTAACCGAGATGGGGAAGGAGAGGTATTTAGGAGTTAAGAAATCATTGGGAGGAGGCAGGAGGTTAGTGTGTATTAAAAGCAGGTGTTGGAAGCAGAGAACAAAGGACTGAACTCAGAGCAGAGCATTAGGAAGTATCATGACCTTGGAAGTGTAACTTACTATTGATTAACTAGAAATGTTTCCTACTCTGTTTATTTTTTAAAGAGTCTGAAAGGCGATGTATTTGACTTAGAAATCATATTTTAATAAAATGTTATTGTTGGTTTGATCTTGTATACTACTCTCTCAGCTTCCAGTTTGTGAAAGGTTGCAATCCATTCGGCATACTTGTCCTTTTGTCTTGTAAATATGTATGCTGGATAAGAAACAGAAGATGGAAAGCAGTCACTTCATTATAAGCAAGCTACTTTTTTCTGCACCATAATTAATATGCTTCTAGCGAGGTTAGTTCTCATTTTCTGTAGTTTAAACCTGCTGTATTTTTGTTGGTGGTGCTTGTCGTATTTTAAACCTCTTCACACATGTTCAGTGCTTTGTGCATTACATGGTATTTGTCATAATGGTTTGTAATAGCGGCATGTTTGCCAGAAGCATTAAAACACAGAACATTATTGGGAAAAATGGAGCTCATGGAAATCATGGAATAATGGCACTCTCTAACACGGGCATCACTGGAATTACTGTGCACATCGTCAGCAGTCTCCACATTGAATCCTGAGCCCAGCACCCTTCAGAAAGGGGCAAAGACGTAAAGCGTGTGTATAGACAGGAGGAGAGCGAGGCTTAATTCATGTAAGCATGCTCTGAAGGAAAAGGGTGTAAGAGGCAGCGAGGTGAATTGATGGTATTGGGAGACTTGTTCTTGTATTTATTTGGTATACGTAAAATAATAGGAGTAGACATCTGCTGAAATAAGGTATTCACTATCCTGACTACACCACTGTCCCAAGTAGAAAATTATTAACCTGGACAAAAGATTATCTTGATCAGATAAAGTTGTTTATTCAGCAGTGACATATAAAATACTCTCAAATTAGGGGGAGCAGGACTTCTAGTCCTGATGACATAAAATTCTTGAACATTAGACTCATACAGATGCAGCTTTGATTTAACCTGCTTCTGTTCTTTCTAAGCACCTTACAAATAGTCCCTGTATTTGCATCAGCAGATCACAAAATTCCTCCCAAAAGCATGTGCTAGTATCAAGTTTGTTTTTTGATATAGTCACGTTTTTTTATTAAAGACATTTTTGAAGCATTGTCTTTTATCCTTCTTTAGTACCTGTTTGGAAGCCTGCGTGGGACCTGTTTTGTGTCAGTTTTGTTGCCCAGGTCACTTTCTGGCAGTTTGCAGTGGAGCTGGGGGCGACCTGGCTGTGTGTGGGTACTGGCCCTGTCCTGCACTGCTCCCTCTGCCGCCTGCTCTGCAGCTGCTCAGCTGTAAAGCCAGATGGGGGTTAATTGTCTGGCTTTGTGGTGTAGTGTGGAAATGTCACAAAAAAAATTAATTTTATCCCATAAGCACAGAAATTCAGACTAGAGCAGGTTTTATACTGAATCTTAACCATTGTCACGTTGGATTCACATGGGTTATGCTGTATTTGCTATGTGTGCGTGTGTGCTTCAACACAAACACATCTGCTTTCTGAACAGAACAAAATTCAGCACAACACATGCTTATTAAAAAGTTACTGTTTTCACAATACGTCCCTCTGGCACAAGGTGGTACTTGTTTGTGGACATTTTATGTCCAGGCCGTGCTGAGACACTCCAGTTAATAGTCTTATATTCTTGATGTTTCTGTACTTGAAAGGGTTTTTTAGGGGGAAAGGCAAGCTAAATTGTAAGGCGTCTGCTGAGAATAAAACGTAGTATTTGTTCCAGGTGGTCTTGGTCTGTCAAATACCATGTACGCGCGTTTGGGAGAAATTACTTCTTTGGATGGATCTATCGCAGTTACTTTGGCAGCTCATCAAGCTATTGGACTGAAGGTAATACTCTTCTTTTACTTCAAGCACTGCACAACTTGCATAGAGAAGTTTGTTCAAGTGTTGAGTGTGGGTGTAACAAATAAGAATTACTGGTGAAGCATAAATCAGGTGGAACACGGTGATATCAGGTTGATCGTTGGTGTTCCCAGCACCCTCTGCCAGTGACTCAGTGTAAGGCTTCCATGCAGCATAAAGACTGAATATGAAGTACACAGGAAAATTATTAGTCCAGGAAACATGGAGATAATAATTCTTTGAAAAAATATCTTAAATGATCCCAAGTTTTTTAAATTGGGCAAACTTTTATTGATAAAAGTAGCTAGAATAAATATTGAAATAAATAAAATATCAGAGAGGCTAAAATTATAGGGAGGTGGGACAGCCATGCAGAAAATTGAGAAGGGTGCAACTTTTTCTAGCTGATTGAGGCTGTGTGTTGGGGGAGCTTAGAGAAGAAAACTTAACAAGACCAGCATGCTATAGCAAGCATGTGAATTTTAAACTCGTTTTCTGCATAGTGTAGCCTTTGTTATCTGCCTTTTGGTGGTGGATGGATGGTAGTAGTCTGAAGCCTGAGATAGCAGTAAGTTCATTATAACAAGAAAAAGTCTTCATGGAATTGAGCACACAGTGCTAATTAAAAATAGGTATTTATTCCTCACTTAAAATTTTGCCATCTGTAGAACAGGACCAGTGAGCTGAGCTTGTTTGTAAAGCAGTCTGATGAGAAGTGTGGTAAGGCGCAACTACTGTTACTCTCCTGCTCTGGGCAGTTTGGGTCAGCTTCAATCCTAATTCTGTTGAGTAACTGTATCTTATCTATTTAACCATTGATTATTTAGCTTTATCATGTATTTTTGCATTTTGTTTGTCCTTCGTTAGAAACCAGCTGTACAAAAACCAAATACAACAGAGAGAATTAAAATAAGTGCACTCACAATACATTGTTGAATGCCTATGTAATGAAATCACTTGGAACCTAAGTAAATCACGTGTTGTGTTCTCTGATGAGGAGCTTTGAAAACTGCTGCTTTGGAGGTTATTAAAATAAAATTACAGGGATAGTAATGAAGGTATAACAAATTATAAAGGAAGGATTATCTCAGTGCTTTTCAGAGCAACAGTTAAGTCTTCACTTACAGCGTAACTGCAGTGAAACCTACCCTAGAAGGCAGGCTTAACAATAAGCCATTTCCTGTGGGCATTTGAGCAACTGTGTGATGATAATTTTGATGTATTTTAACATCTGATAAATAATAATGTCCACTGTTTATTAAACTGTCTCTTTTTACACCATAAAATTTGCAAATTAAGCTTCCTGAACTTGGCGAAGCTTGTCAGCTTCGTTTCTTTTTACACAGGCTGATGCTGTAAAGTTTTCTACTACTTCTTTAGGGAATCCTCATTGCTGGCACGGACGAACAGAAAGCCAAGTACCTGCCTAGACTGGCATCTGGGGAGCACATCGCAGCTTTTTGTCTCACTGAGCCTGGAAGGTACTGGTTTTGTAATCATAAAAGCTTCAGCAAGCACCAAAGCTTCATTACAGTGATTATTTGATTAATATATTTAATCTTTATTATTTGGTGCCTGTGGCTTCAGTATATAGGTCAATTTTTATTTTTATTTTTTTTTAAAAAGCTACACTTGAAATCGTGTAATTATTCAGTGCGCTCCTTATGGCAGTTTCCATGAAATCACTAACCGTTGTTGTTCCCATCCCAGGAATCCATCCACTTAATTTCTGGCATTACTGAATATGCAGTGAAAGGATACTTGGTGCTATGTTAGAAATAACGTGCTGTGACCGTTCTAGGATGCTTCAAAGCCTGTATTGAAGGAGCTACCCAATAGGAAGAAATGTTGGTCTTTCCATAGAGTTTAGAGGATGTGCTTTTTGTTACATGATGTAGTAAGGAGGTCGTTCAAGAGAAGGTGTGAACTAATCACAGAACATAAGCTTTTGATTGTTTTGTTGTAATTCACCTGCTGATTGTGCTCCTGTAGAAAGTATTTGCTGTGCCCCAGTGCTCACTGATAGAGACCGTCAGGTGTTTATTGTTCATTTCTGTTGAGCCTTTTTTCACTGAGGATATAAAAGCAGAGTGTGAATTTTTGTGGAACAACTTAGACATTCTAAACTCAATTGTGTTTTCAGATGACGGTTCCATTGTATGTTCATATAGCTCAACGCGTAGCTCAAAAAGATAGCATACGTGGCATTCTGAACGCTCTGCTCAGGTTGTAAGATTGATAACAGACATGTTAATCAGCAGAAAAGTCACCTCAGGTAACAAGTAGATGTCTGTAGAGCTGTTGAATCTAGAAAGTTTCCTCATTAGTTAAAAACTAAAATTTATATACTACTATTTAATGCAACTGTAAACATTCCTTTTTAAAGGACGGGAAGAGGGAGAAGATGTAGGTTTGTTTTTTAAAGCATGTTTATTTCTTTAAGTATTAATAACTTGTTTGGCTTTTAGTGGAAGTGATGCTGCATCCATCCAGACAAGAGCAACCCTGAGTGAAGATGGGAAATACTTCTTACTAAACGGCTCCAAGGTATCCACGCACAGACTGGAAGTATGACGGGGTTTTGTTACAAGTTTATAGAAAGCATCTTTGTCTTCTGCAGCTTTGCAGTCAGTCAGTTTTGCTAAGTAAGAGGCTAGCTTGGCAGCTGCATTTTGAGGTTTCCAGGCTAGTGAAGAATGAGCATGTCAAAAAGACAACCCGTGTTGGTTTAGGGCCAAAAGGCACACCGTTCAGGGAACAGCCTTCACTGAATGCTTGGTAAGAGAGAGATGACAAGCCACTCCTTAAGTTCCTTCTCTCTATCGCCAGCTCATGGTGTTCAGCTTCAGGGAGGGTTGGTTGGTTAGTTAGTTGGCCCCTCTGTGACAGCATAGGCAAAAAGAAACCTAAAACCATGTTTTCCCCTCTCCTCATTCTGCATGCCAGATTTTGTTGGTATTTTTGAAAGAAAACTGGACACTGAATTTGAAATACGGCTGCTTGGGACATTCCTGCTCAATACAATCTTGACGAAATGTGGCGAGGTACTGGATTCAGCAATACTGGATGCATTGCAGACTTGATCTGTAGCCGTTGATACATTTGTCTGTGATGTGAAGAGACCCAGCCTCTGGGAGTGACCTGATGCAGAGAATTGCTCATCAGAGTGGAAATCATTTTGTACAAAGTGGTTCTACAGTCTGTATTACCCTTGTATCTCTCACCTGCCATAAGTAGCAGGATATACAATCTTTTGTATATCCTGGATTTTAATTTAAGTCAAATCTTTATTACAACCTGGTTTTGTAGTTGCTCTAAACTTACCGTTCTGTGGTTGACTTTCCTTGGAAATACGCTCACAAGAGGCAAAACTAGTAACAGAACACTCACTAGAATTTAAGGGAGGAAGTAGGAATTTTTCACCGCTCTGTTCTTTGCTAGTCTGTTATGAAACACTGAAGAAGAGTGCTCACAAAATCAGAACAAATGTGTTTCTTATTCATCTTTACTCTCTCAAAACAGGTTTGGATATCAAACGGTGGCCTTGCTAGTATTTTCACAGTATTTGCTAGGACAGAGGTTGTTGATAAAGATGGACAACTAAAAGACAAAATCACTGCTTTCATCGTAGAGCGGGATTTTGGTGGAGTCACCCATGGGAAGCCTGAGGATAAGTTGGGCATTCGAGGATCCAATAGTAAGAATCACTTAAAATTGTTCATAGAAATTGGTTTAATATTTTAATGTTTTGTTTAGATCATCTGAGTTCAGAGGCAAATCAATATCTCTTTCATATAACAGTGTAAGTTTCATGTGTCTTTACCTAACCTTTCCTATGAGTCCCACCTAATGCAGGGTCTGAAATAAGAAATCCGTATTGTATAATTCTTTTCTGCACATGTGAAGCTTCCCTAACTGTGCAGTGAAAGAAATTATTCTGAAGATTCAGTAACCAAGTAGCTTTAATCTAGACGTAAATTTTCTTAGGCTCCTTGTGCATGCTGATCATTATAGTTTTTCACCATCTATCGTTTGGACTTGACTGCTCTATCAGTTCCTTAAAATAGAGACAAAACTATAGTTCTGTGTGTACACAATGTAATTAATTATATTTTCCATATTTTACATCAGTAATCGATGCCAGCTACAGTCTTTGCCAAATTCTAACTTGTTTGGCAAAGCGTATGTAATTTGGTCATAAACAGTGCATTAGGAAAGCTTTACTTGTTTTTACAAAAAGAGTAAATTATTTTCTTGAATGTCTTTTAAATACTTCTACATCATAATTCAACTGCTGTTAACTCTGTGTTTCAGCCTGTGAAGTACATTTTGAAAACACAAAAGTGCCCATAGAGAATGTAATTGGAGAAGTAGGAGGGGGATTTAAGGTAAGTGGTGAAAAATAACTAGTGATGATTTTTTAAAAGCCTGAAGGAGACCTCCCCCCCGCCCCTTCTGTGTGTGTATTCTCCGTAGTTACATAGAGCTGGTTGCACCATTTGTTTGGCTTTTCATTGTTTTTCATGGCATACTCTTCAGAAGAGGGAGCAGCTTTTTCAACAGAACTTCTCAATTGAATCAGGGAAGTGACTTCTGATTTCTACAGCCAGAATTATGGACTACGTAGAAAGGGAGAGAAAGACGTGAGTGTAACAGGAAATGGTTTGGGGAAGGTCCAGATCCTGTCCAAGTTCCCGCGGTTGTCAGATCGTTTTCCAGGGTTAGACTCTTGCACCAGACAATAATGGGAGGAGTAATGAAAGGCTGCTTCTGGCATTGGCACCTCTTCGTTGCGTCAGAGGAGCGTGACAGCAGCGAAGGGAATGCTGGGCACCCTTCTGTTGTAGCCTTTCTCTGAGACTCTGAGGTGTGGATTTGCAAAACTCTTCTCAGTGGTCCTTCTGTTTTCTTACTCCTTCTGTAGCAGGCAAGTTCAGACCTAAATGTTAAATGAAATACTTTAATGTTGTAACCATGTTAAAAGAAGATTTTTATGGTTTCTTCTTCAGATAATTATCACAAACTAAAATGTAGGAACAATGACTTCTTGCTAAATTTCCCAGTAGTCTTTGAACTGTCACCCACGTTTCTCTTGTTAAGAAACAATAATACTAGATTTCACAATCTATTTTTGCGCATTATTGATCAGTATTTCCTTCCCACACCTTTCGTTCTTGTTTCCTTTCCTTATATGTTGCTGAAAGGCATCCGAAGCAGGAAAGCATCCATCCCAGGTCAGCTGCAGGGAAGACTTCTATATTTGGCTGTTGTGCACTCACATTAAACAATACTCTGTTTTTCTTCTTCATCTGATAAACTTCAGCAGAGCTGTCTAGTGTGAATGTTGTTTGTCTAGTTGCTGGTAAATAGATTTTTATCTGCATTTTACCTCCATCTGGTTTGAATAGAGGATTACTTCAGGCCACTGAATCATCAGTATCTGAAAACTCTTTCAAATATGAAATTGGATGTAGTAGGTCACCTTAAAAGCCCAGTTTTGGAGCATTATTGCTGGGATGCTGAATGCTGCGTTGAGCAGTACGGGGCAGGTGTCGCAGGACAGGCAGCGTGTTCCAGCGCGGAGTGAAATCCAGGAGAGCACTAAAACGTGGAGCGAGGCAGCAGTAACCGTTGTGGCCTAAGGAGAAGTTTTGCGGCAACAACATTGCCTAAAACCTGTTGCTTTTCTTCACAGGTTGCCATGAATATCCTAAACAGTGGAAGATTTAGCATGGGCAGTGCATCCGCTGGAATGATTAAAAAATTGATAGGTAGGTGAATTCGGTGTTCTGGAGTGCTGGATGCCATGCAGAAACCTGATCTGCATAAGGTATATCATGCAGTTAAGTCAGGATGGTAACACGAGTCTTGATCATAACGACATCCCTCCATTGTCAGTCATGACATGCTTTGAGTTCTTTAAAACACTAAAATATTTTTATTTTAAATTTTCATTAAAAGTCCATTTACAGTGCTTTAACACTGAAGTTTTTTCAGTTCATATAGTGGAAAGTTATTGCCTCTGTTGAATTTTTCTGAGGTAAAAATGTTTGTACTAAGAGAATGGCCTTTAAACTATGGCTTTTAGAAGGTATTATCTCCCATAAAACCTCCCACTTGAATAACTGGCTCAAAGCTTATACAGGGCGATTAGTAATACAATTGGTTTCTACCAGTAGTTACTCAAAATAGTAACAGAAATCCCTCTAAAGTAATGCATTAGCACTAACTAAAACGTGCCTTCCCTAAGAGCACAGGTTCACACCTCAGATTCTTGTTTAAAAGCCGTTGGCCCGCTGTTCCCAACCGTGATCAACGCCGTTATTGTGAGGGTGGTGTTCCCCAGCAGCAAGGGGGTCACCGCGTGTAGGTTGAAGTGTCACAGTCCGTCAACAGAAGGACGCTATCGGCAGGAATGGTCTGGCACAGTTCTGCTGGTTTGAGATGTTTGTTTTCTTCTTTTTTTTTTTTAAAGAAATGACAGCGGAGTATGCTTGTACCAGGAAACAGTTCAATAAGAAACTGAGCGAATTTGGATTAATTCAGGTAATAAAACAACCTAAATCTACTTTGTATTGCCTAAGTGCAAGGACACAGATTATGTTGGGGTTCTTTTGGCTGTACTGGTTTAAAGAACTTGCTAGAGGTATTAAAGTTGTGTAAACTTAGTGCAGACTTCCATACGCTCATCTTTTAAATGTCTAGAATGATCAATGTAATGATACTTTTTTTTTAGATTTTTCATGATTGTTTTGCAGTAGTGCTTTTTATTAGTTAGTACTTGATAATATGTTAAACGTATGAAAACTGCAGTTGTGCTCTTAAGTTTCAGGCTTGACTGTGGGATGTTGCATCTGAATTACTGTATGATTCCTCGCATTACTGTTTGACAGGAGAAGTTTTGTGTTATGGCTGTGAAAGCATATGTAATGGAGAGTATGGCTTACCTCACTGCAGGAATGATGGACAGGCCAGGGTTTCCAGACTGCTCCGTGGAGGCAGCCATGGTCAAGGTAATTAATTTTATTGAAAGCCTTGCCTACAGCTTTGAGCTAATACAGAGTAACACCTCTCCTGTGTTTCAGTCTGCATTCCAGGTATTACATTAGACCTATGATACAAACCCCTCAGCTACATGAAAAAAATAGACGTTACTGTTTTCTCTGTATCCTACGTACTATTGATTACCTCAGATTTTGTCACCATACAAAATAAAACTGCACACAAGGGGTTTGGGATGTCATGGTCCTCTTGAACTCTGTTTTTATGTGGCCTCACACAAGAGTAGAAGACACTCAGTTGTATTTCCAGGTGCAGCCTGGCTGAGGTGCTTCTGTCCTGGCTTAAACTCAGAATTGGTTGCAAAATACATACTGAGCAGGAGTCGGGCCCCCTCTACCGCAGCGTCGCTGTTTACGGCATTGCTGCTGCGCAGGCTGGGTGCTGCGGGCTGGCTGGCAGCCTTGAGGAGAACTCACAGGTTTCCAGCCCCCGCTGGCAGTCCCGTACGGTGTGGTCAGTTCAAAAGAGCGCGCGTTCCGGTGGCTCTGGACAGCCGTGAAGGGCTCCAGCCAACTGGCTACAGCTGTTCTCGCACTGGGGGCTGCTGCTTTCCCAGGAGCATTGCCTTGGAGAGATGGGTTTGTGGATTTAAGTTTGACCAAATTCTCCACCCGGAGGCGTAAGGGCACTATTTCAGGTAAGCTTTTAGCAGGGCGGTTCTATCAGCAGTACAAAATACTGCAGCGCTGTCACGTAGCTGTAACAACAGAGCAATGTATCCTGTAGTTACTGTCTAGCACAGTGATTAAAATACTGCGCACCGGCAGGTGTTCAGTTCTGAAGGAGCATGGACTTGCGTGAGTGAAGCACTGCAAATTCTTGGAGGCCTTGGCTATATGAAAGATTACCCCTATGAACGCTACCTCAGAGACACCAGGATACTTCTGATTTTTGAGGCAAGTATCAATATATGGGTGTTGTGGTTTTACCCCAGCCGGCAGCTGAGCCCCACGCAGCCGCTCACTCACTCCCCCCCGACGGGATGGGGGAGGGAATTGGAAAAGTTAAAGTGGGAAAACTCATGGGTTGAGATAAAGACAGTTTAATAGGGAAAGCAAAAGCCGCGCGCACAAGCAAAGCAAACCAAGGAATTCATTCCCCACTTGCCATGGGCAGGCAGGTGTTCAGCCATCTCCAGGAAAGCAGGGCTCTGTCACGCGGAACGGTGACTTGGGAAGACAAACGCCATCGCTCCGAACACCGCCGCCCGCCCCCCCCCTTCCCCCAAGCTCCTTATAGACTGAGCATGACGTCATATGGAATATCCCTTTGGTCAGTTTGGGTCACCTGCCCTGTCTGTCTCCTCCCAACTTCTTGTGCGCCCCCAGCCGTCCCGCTGGCAGGGCAGTGCAAGAAGCAGAAAAGGCCTTGGCCCCGTGTAAACACTGCTCGACAGTAAGTCCATAGAACAAAACCATCTCTATATTATCAACGCTGTTCCCAGCACAAATCCAAAACATATCCCCACACTAGCTGCTATGAAGAAAATCAACCCTCTCAGCTGAAACCAGGACAACGGGTTTTACTCTAAGTGGAAATTCAGAGTTTGTAAACCTGAGCTGAAACGCGAGTACTCGGTTCTCGGGCCTTCATTCGGTTAGTTGTAAAGTCTAATAGAGCAAGACTGCCGGCCTAAGCCTGTTTCCTTTGGAGATACGGATAGTACTTTTCTGTAATAAAATAAGATATGGTGACTTTTATAGCCACTGGCACAAGCTTTGCCTCTGAAAAGAACAAACTGGTCATATATAGACATGGTAGTATGTATATAGGGGTTTTTTTTTATATATATATACACACGCTGGTAGCGTACGTATGGATTCTTAAATATTTAGAAACTTTCTGGCTGTTTCTAACAAAACATGTAGCTATTTCAAATACAGTCATGAGAAAAAAACCAGTCCCGGTTGAGGGCTTGGGTTTGTTGTTGTTTTGAACAGACTGAAGGATTCTAAATGAGTGTTAAAAGCCTGAAAGTGTGTTAGGTGACAAAAGTAACTCATCAGGTTCTGCTCAGTAACGAGTTGTAATTGCGTTTGCTGATGCACCGTGAGCTCAGAGTGCTGTCTCTGCCTGAGCCAGAGCCTTTTGAGAATGAGGTGGTCCATCTCGCTTTGTATCAAGTGTTCTGTGAAACCTTTGTGCTGCTTTTATTCTCATGTATCTGTACTAATGTAAGTGACAGGATTTGGTAAGGGGTATGGGCAAAATTTTAATTTTTCAACAGATTAATAGGATTTTCTAATTTTTTTGTGAGTAAGCTGCTCTGTTGGTGCCTAGACTGAGTAACCTTTCTTCCTGTGTGCTTCTCAAAATGAAGCAGGGAAACTCACAAAAGATCAATTCAGAAGTTTAACTACCTTACTGATGCGCATTTATTTAAAAAAAAAACCAAACTGTGAAATTTATTCCGTTTCCAAGCCGGATTATCAGTGACCATTCATCTGTACATCTGAGCCAGACTTCCAGACTTTATTTTTCTTGAAGGACCATTTAGAAATGACCAGTTACCTCCTGGTGTCAGGACAGCAAAGGTATCGACTGCAAATTAATGCAAGCAAGAGTTCTCAAGCTGCAGTTCAGTGCCTAGCAGTCGCCTAGCTGCTCTTGCACACACGTGTGTGTTTACCTCATGTAAGCAGGAAGAATCAATGCCAGTGTTGATTAAAGAGCAAAGCCAGCCAAGCTACAAGGTCGTCCTTCTGCATCCTCTGGGTGTGATGTTTATAACTGACAGACATTCTGCATAGTGAAATCAAAACCAGACACAAGGAGCGCTTCCTGGAGCGGTGGAAGCAGAGAAGACTTTTCACCTTGGACAGGTTACAGGAAGTTTTATTTAAAAAAATTCCACCACTGGAATTCCTGTAATTCAGGTCATTTTTGTCACTGATCCCAGCAGTTCATATATGTAAAGTTACTGTTCTGCCCAGACAAGGAGGTTGTGCTTACCTCGTTGTTCACCTGAGCCTGTTTGCAAGGGACCGAGGCAGAGCAGACCCGTGCAGTTTGCTGCAGCCGAGGGCAGGAGACTTGTGCGGGGGCTGGTTCTGTTGTCCAGCACCGATGGCAGGCGGGCTGTGCTGCCTGCGCCCCCCCGAAACCCAGGCGAATGGGTTTTCACTCGGCCTGTCACTGATCTAATACTCGGGGTGCTTTCCTTCGGTGAGCAGCGCCTGTGTTGTGATCGTTATTCTTCAGCCATCCGTATTAAAGCGGTCAGTCACAGAACGGATCCCAGACACCAAATTGTACGGTATCACCCTAATTTCTAGGTTTGCATTTGTGTTCCAAACAGGCAGTTTCACAGCTATGTCAGTGTTCCTGTCCTGGAACAATGCAGAACTGACTTTGTACCCAAACTGCTTTCAGTCTGGCTTCTTTTTCATTGTGATACGTATGTACATTTAATAACGAGAGGCTCAGCTTCTTCACAGCTAAATGAAATCAGAATTTGTAACTGAGATAAAGCAAACGATAGCACATGCTTAGGGATGGATGGATAAAGAGTAATCTTTTAATACTAGAACAACAGAAGGGGAAGCCTGGTAAAACAGACCTGCTTGGAAAAACTTTCATTAATATTGTAAACTTTATAGTTTACTAAAATTATACCAAAACATTATACTTAAAATAGTAGAGGCTTTAGTCTTTGTTGCTTGCTTCTGTTACTGCCTCAGGCAGACTCACCTGGGATGCAGTTTCTGGCGTAAGAGTGTCCCCCCCAGTGACGATCACCTTTGTCTAACATCCAGCTCGCAAGGGAATTCTATCTTACGAGCCCAAATGCATTTTAGAACATTGCAAGGAAAAGCACAGCACAAGTTATTTAGACATTAAAAGCAGGTTTAGGGGGAAAAAAATGTATACAAAATCTTAGCACAGCATAGCTAGATTTTTCTAAATTCATAAAATACATTGTACTTGATACTGACTTCACTTTATATTGTGGTTTGTTTTTTTTTTACAGGGAACAAATGAAATTCTGCGAATGTATATTGCTTTGACGGGTATGCAATATGCAGGCAAAATCTTAACTGACAAAATTAAGTATGTTCTTATTTATTGCTAATAGTTTTTAATAAATAGAATCTGATAACTGTTTAAGTATAGATAAGAGGGAAACCTGTAGGAAAAAAAAAACCCTGCAGTATTTTTCAATGTATTATCTGTCTAAACGGTAGTTCAGTGTTACAGGTGCGTTTTGGGTGGGGTTTTTTTTTGGGGGGGGGGTTCCCCTTTCTAATTGGATGTTTTATGTATTTGGGAATCTTGGCCTTACTGTATTTTATAGTTCCAGCTTGTGTAAAATTCTTACAGGACCAGTAATTGAAATCTTTCAACTTAAGATTTCATAACAATTTTTTATGGGTAAAAGACAGCTGTATTGTACACACTGAGGCCATACGCTGGTCTCTGCATAGTGAGTATTTTTGAGAGGACCGGACTAGGCACCATGTTGTATACTTTTAAGGGCGTGTAATTGCTCTCCAGACTTCATAGTAAAATGGCTCAAAAGCCTTGCTACAGACAGTGCGTGTTTTGGTAAAGCGTTTAGCATTTCCGCTGCTTACCTGCCCCTCCTGAAACTTCCTGTGCAAACCAGGACGTACCTTTAACAGCTGTTTTTATGTACCCTCTTAGAGAAATCAAGAAAGGAAACGTAGGAGTGGCGCTGGGCGAGGCTCTAAGCAAATTACGGGACATGATGGGCAGAAAAGTGGATTATGGGCTAGTTGGTGATCGCGGAGTGGTGCATCCCAGCCTGCAGGTAAGGGGGAGGAACAGGGCTCTTTCTTGGGGCAGAGCTGGTCTGTCGGACGCGATTCCTTTCCCTGCTCATCACAACTTTCTGATTAGACAAAACAAAGCGTGTGCTCAGGACCAGCGAGAGCTACAACTTCCAGCAGCTGTTTTGCCATCTCAGGGGTGGGGACTCACCTGTAGCTATTATATGGGCACATAGCAAGGGACAACGACAACCGCTCTAAGGCTGTATTTATACCAAATCCAGGTTTATAACCATTTTAGTAATTTATATAAATTGAGCCTTCACAGTGTTAAAAGTCCCTGTTTGTAATGGGCTGTTGCTGCCCTTCATAATAAGCTCAGTTACAAAACACAGTATATTTTCCCAATTAATTGTAACAGTTTTTAGGTAAGAATTTCTGTGACCTCTATATATACCCCCCCCATAATCACTTAGTAAACATTTTTTTATGACCAAAGGTGACTATTCTGTTAATAGGAAAAAAAAAAAATTTAAAAAAAAAGTGTTTTTTCCTATGATGTTTTGTTAGTGATTTGAAACCTCTGTAACAAAATGCTTTTTCCTGCTCTGCTGGTACACCTCTGCCCCAGGTCAGGTAGCTCAGGCACACAGGTAAGAGGATGTGCTAGGGCTGGCTAGTGCTGCGCCGCTCACGTACGGCAGCGGCACCCATGGCACCTCCCTGGGGTAACTACGCTGTGCCACCAGCGTGCGAGGCTGGGGCCCTGCTGCAGTGCTGAGCTAGCGGACGTGCTAGAGTCACGTTGCCTCTAAACAGCTTCAAAGCCCCTTACAGGCGTATTACACAAAGTGGCACTATGAATTACCATGTTTATGACTTAATAAAAGCCAAATATGATACTGGCAATTTTCTTCCTACTTATACCAGAATTGGAGACTATTGGTGATGTCACACAGTAGTACCAGAGAATCCTGATTTTTTTTTTTTTTTTAAATTTTTTTTTTCCCTCAGGATTTTTCATAACCTGCAGCACTTAGAATAATTAGGTTTGCTGTGCAGAGGCAAATGTTGCATAAGAATTTTTCAAACTATTTATGCTCATGCAAATAAGACTGTCATGAACCATTACCAAAAGTAAAATTTAGAACATTTTAATGCATTATTTTATAGAAAAAAGAATAGTGCCTGTCTGGCTTTCAGCTGCAAACTGACTGAATGTTAAAGAAAACAGTGCTAGCCAAGTGAAAATCCTGTGTTAGTGAGGCTTCAGGGTACCAGGGCTGCAGCTAAACAGGGATTGCTTTCCTTCAGAAAAGAATCAACATTTTGTAATCCACGCCTTGCAGGTAAATAAGGAAATGGTCTCCCCCTTTTTAGCTGGGAAGAAAAGGATGTAAAATGGTGAAAGATCACCTTAGAAGGGAATTCTGTCCGTGACTAGACGTTGATGACTGCATTTAGCAGAAAATTGAACTGCCATTTTTGTAGCGGGACCCTTTGTTCTTGTGGCGGGGTGCGCCTCTTGGGCTTACAGCGTTGCTGTCGTCAGTAGACTTGGCTGTTGGTTGTTCCACTGGGTGGGTGGTTGTGGTTCCTTCATTGGCTCACTCCAAATCAGTTCCAGACAAGTGTTCTGCTACACTTCAGTCTTGGCTAATTAAGAAAGGAAAACTAGTTTTGTGCTGTAGTGGAGAAATCTTAATTTGTGTCTTGGCTGCTAAATTCCACACACCACCACACCACACCCCCCCCCCCCGAAATCCTGACCTGCAGCTGCTTTCTGGTGCAGAAGGCCATGTCACCTAGGGCAAGAGCTGGGGGTTTCTTCCCTCAGAAAACTACTCAAGGTGTTGTATTTTCTGTTTTATTTCACAGGAAAGTGGCAAGAAACTTGAAGAAAATATTTATTATTTTGGAACTACAGTGAGAGGCCTGCTAACTAGGTTTGGCAAGGTAACTATTACTTTTGCTGTTTGCTTCAGTTACTGAACAGTTTATCCTCAACCAAACTGGCCTCGCTAGAAGCTCAAGTGGACGCTGTATGGTATGAGCCAGGCCTTCCTTCACACAGGAGGAGATACACTGAAATTCTGTATTGATGTAATGGACAACTTACTTACAGTTTAAAAAAAAAAAAAAAAAAAACAAAAGCCCACACACCACACCAAAAAAACCCCCACAATCTCAGTGATGAGTTGTTTTCCTCTACCGCTGTAAGCACAAAGCCCGCCTGCTCCAGGCTCTAGTTGAAGCACGTGCTGTGAGCAGTCTTCCCAAACAAAGAGCTGGACCAGCAGGTTTCAAATTTATGTTATTCATAGTGCCCAGCAAACAAAGCTATCATTACGCCATACACAGTGGTGTAGTTAAAAACAGGAGAGCCTGACCTTCGAATACCCTGGGGTTTCAGTTTTGTGACACGTAAGCTGATGTGGGCCGAGTGTGTGTGTCAGACCAGGCCCTGCCACGTGCCACCTTACTGAGCACGTTTTTTTTCCAACAGGCTCCATGTATCTGGTACTTAATTGTCAGTGATTTTTGGCATCTACCAATGTAGTTTCAAGACACAGCGATTTTACTGTTGGCTGCAGCCAGAAAGACCGTTAAAAGGTGGAACATCATAGTTAATCTAAACCTTAATAGTTTAAACATAGTTCATCCAAAAGCATTAAAAGGTAGAGCATAGTTAATCCAAAACTTCCTGACTTAGGGTGGAAAGGCTATATAACAACTAACTTACTTACCTGTCTATGCTACGTAAATATGAAAATTATAAATTGGTTAAACTTTTAAATAATTGATGACCTTCTAATAATACTTTTTATTCTTGTAGACAATAGTGGATGAGCAGTTGGTTCTGAAGAGAGTGGCAGACATCATCATTAATTTATACGCCATGACAGCAGCTATTTCCAGAGCCAGCCGGTCTATCAGTATTGGTCTAAGAAACCACGACCATGAAGTGAGTGTCCTTTAGTACCAGCCATACCCAACCAATGCCTGCGCTCCCTGGAGCATGTAGCGTAACAACGGGTATTTATTCCCGTTCTGCCTCGCTCCCTGTTGTGGAATAAAGAGGCACTGTCCAGCCTCAGACTTTCCCTGGAGCGTGACAGCCCACGTACGCTTTACAGGGCTCTAACCAGCTGCTGCCTGGACCAGCTGGCGCTGCACGCTCACGGCTCAGACTTTGCAAAACTGCAATGACAAACAGCTTTCATTACGCTTCAGAGTACGCTCTGCGTTTGTTAAGGATTTGTATCTACCACAGCAAACTCTCCCATAAAACTGACAGCGCACCAGAATGTTTCGAAACTGCTTGGTGTGAGAGCGTGGTAACCGCGCTGATTGCCTCAGAGGTGCTCCGAACATAGGAGTTGCATGCTATCGAAGTATTTAAAATATTTTAACATGTACATACATACACATTTATGAATGAAATACAGCTTTGCATGTTCTCCTAAACCTGCTGATACCATGCAGTTCTTCCTAAACTCTTTCCATAAAATCATGACTAAGTAGTAATATATACCAACAACAATATTTTATCAATAAATTTATTGACAGTACAGTGAGCATTTGACACACAGGTGATTGTATAGCAGTTCATTTAAAGTTTCATGGAACAGTTACACTACAGGACAAGTAAATTTGCTGTAACTGTTAGACAAATCCAAATGGATTAACCTTTGTCTTCACTGGCCTTGAGACTTCAGATTCTGTGTGTGCATTTATTACCCAAATAACGTGTCTGGATTTATTACCCAAAATGTCTTCTAGTCAGCACTGAGTGCAGGGCTCATCCCAACTCTGACACGCAGTAGCTGTGGGGAAAAAATAGCAACCAAGCTTGCACCGTACCCGATTAGCTTGCAGGGCTCCATTATCAAGAGACAAAAATAGAGGCTTAGGAATTTAAATGACTGTATTTTTACTACATTGTTTTGTTTATGAAATTAATTTACTAGTTTTTAACTGCCTTTTTTACTGTTTTCTTAGGTGCTTCTTACAAATATCTTCTGCACAGAAGCATATTTCAAGAATAATTACGCCATGGCTCAATTACAAAAATGTGAGTTCTGTAAGATAAAGCAATTTTTGTACTCTCATGGCTTTCACAGGCGCCAAACAAACGTAGGTGGTTTTGATGTGACCAACAGAATAGTTTTGCTCTGCTTTTAATTAGGATGACGAACAGAACTGGTACCGGTTGAATATAAAGAGTCTCTTCATTTAATAGGGAGAACAAACTGCAGTGATACCTTTATTTCCCCAGCTGTGGGGAGGAACATAAAAATTTATCAGTAGCAAATATTCTTGGAAAGAAAATAGTAGATAACTAAAAAGGTCAAATACCTAATTGTTAAGTATTAACTCAGTCTGCAATAATCAGTCTTTTTTTAGAAGGTAATGTTAAATTATTTCCTGTCATTGAAGTGTACATAACTTGCATTTGTTTTCTAAAAATCTTTACGGAAGACATTTAGAAAAGCCATTTACGGTACTTCTGTTAACTTTCCTTCTGTTTCTCCACAGACGCAGATGAAAATCTGGATGACTGTATTAAAAAAGCTGCAAAGCAAGTACTGGAGAAGAGAGCCTATATCTGTTCTCATCCGCTGGACAGGACCTTCTGATTCATCTCCTGACAGCAAAGACTGATGAATGTAAAACAGTGACTAATTTTCTGCAGTTCAAGTATTTGACACCTTAAAAATAACTATTATTTCATGAGTTTACCAAATGTAATTAGCTCAAACTGTGTAAAATAAAACTTCTAAATACAACCTCATATAAAGAGAATAAATAAAGACATTTACTTAGATCTCAGGTTCTCTTATTAAATGTATGTATGTGTTTCCCTTGGAGCTAAATACGGACAGTTGAGGGTCAGACGTGTTTTCACAGGGAAGGCATTGGGTGGGTTTGGTAAGTATCTTTAGCCTTAAGTCAGCTCTCGCTTACCTTTTGAGAAGCACTGAAAGACTTGCAGAATCACAAGTTTAGTTTGGACAGGACCTCCGGAGGTCATTGTGGCCACCCACTGCAGAGAGCAGCGCCAGCTGCCGTCATCACTGCCTTGTCCCCCTTGTTTTGAGTGTCCCTCAGGATGGGAGTCGCACTGTCTCTCTGAGCTCCCACTTGAATGTTTTTCCTTGTGTTTAATCAGAACTACTTGATGTTCTGTGCTTGGCCTTGGTCTTAAGCCTTACACTGGCCCCTTTGCTTTGTTTTGTTTTTTAAAAAACAATAAGGGGGTTTATTTAAATATAAGCTGACATCTGTGTTTAAAAAAAAAAAAAAAAAATCCTGACAAGACAATAGATTTTTCATGAGCATTATTCAGACTAGATGACTGTTTTCACATTTTTCCCCCTACCCTCCTGCCAAGGCCCAAACTTAATCTAGGTACCTCTCGGCTGTCCCTGCAAGGTCAGTTTTGTCCAGTGACGCATTTCACATCGCCTTTGGGAATTATTTGCTGGCCAGATTTCATTAGGAAGGCAATTATTTTGGGTCACAGGTGTGCATTACCAATTATCTGTTGTTCATCAAGTGCTTTCTGTTTACCAGGTTACCTGTATCCAGAATAAGTTTGCTCTGGCCTATCATTCTGGAGAGGATCTTCCTGTTGTGAGGATGGTGCTGCGTCCTCCTGCTCTTGCAGATTGTTCTCTCTTGTAAAACAACCAACTATTCATAGCAGAGTAACCTGGAATGAAAAAGGACTCTCAGATTAAACTGTATCTCTATCTACAATTTCCTAAACAGGGTTGCAATTTTTTTTTTTTTTTTTAATTAAAGATGTTTACTAAACCCCCCTGAATTTGTACAATAATTTACTGCACTAGCCAATGAGCTCAGCACTTCTTTTACCAATTGCTACAACTGTTACTTCATTCTTGTTGCTCAGCAACTCTTAGGAAAGTGTGATTTGAATAAGGAATTTTGATCATCAGGTGCTGTACCAGTTAAAGATTGGTGTGGGCTGTGGCAAAATTTGCTAACAGCTTAGTAGTTCTGAATCAGCTAACAGTGATTTTGTTAGCCAACACCCTGTTTTCTTAGCGATGCAGCTCCCCCTTGCCTTCGGGAGCTAGAGGCCAGCTGTGGAAAAAAAAGAAAAGACGAAGCTAGTGTTCAACCTAGTAAAACAGCAGGTTCAACAGAGGAGCTAATGAGGCATCATTTGACAAGTTGCCACTCAAAAGGCTGAAGTCTGGCTGACCTTGTTAAGCACAATTTATATCTAGGATGGGATTCTGAAAGATTACATTACTGCAAGAATTGAATAATGAAGAGAAGCAGTAGCTCAGACTACATCATGGCATGACAGCAAAATAAACTACCAATTAAACCACTTACTTAACATTCCTTCATAGGTACCTGAGGTAATAACTACAAGTTTCCTGTTAATACAAAAGTTGCTGTCTGATACAGTTTAATTAAAGTTCAAATAACATGAAAGGTCTTCAACTTTCAAGCAGCTAAATGGGAAAGGTAAACATTGCTCTTCAAGAACCTAGCCTGATGCGTCTTAGATTAGAAATGACGCAGGCACGCGGCTGGAGTGGCGGTGTCTGTGACAGCCTGTGGAAAGCTCAAGCTCAAACTATGGCAGTAACACGTAGTGACACCCTGGGCCAATGTTTACCAGCAGGAACCCTAATCCCTTAATTCTGGAGTCTGGACTTCAAAGGGAGACCTCCTGAGAATGCCAAGTTGTCCTAGATAATTGGTTTGTTTCTCTGGGATACACCCTAAAAATTTAATTTATAGACCTAGTAATTTATTATTATAATACTAGTAATTATTAGAATGTCTGTATACTGTAACTCTGACACGCACCATATAAAATGCTGTGGGCCCCTTGTACTGTTTCTACCAATTAGGTGTCTTACTTGAAGGCTGCACCTTGGAGTTTCCCCCCTTCTCACGCTCTCTGTTGTGCCAGGGGGTAACGTTCTTGTGCCACGTGAAGCTGTGCTGCTCCGCAGGCCCTGATACAAAGCTGCTCTTCTTCCCGGGCTCACAGGGCTGCTCGGCCAATGCCGACAGGGCTGGGACAGCCTGGAACAAGAAAAGAGCGTCTGGTCAGGTGCTCAGCCAGCTAGGCTTTAAAAAAAAAAAAGTGAGGCGTATCTGCCCTCACAGGACATTGCCTTTGAGCTCCAAGGTGAGGCAATTTCTTTATGCATCGATTCCCCAAAACATGGACAAGACTATGAAAGCTGCTGCCCCCTCACGCACTATTACATCAGTGAGCCCCAGCGTGTTTTCCTTAGAGGCAAACTGCAAGGCTGGAAATGTACCCAGCCAAAGCACGTAGTGCTCTAACTCCTAGGGGCTTACAAGCCTGTATTGGAGATGGTTTTGGGTTTTTTTCTTAAAGCCTTGATGTGCAACCTTTGTGCTTCACAAGCCTTTAAGATACACAAGCTGATAAATCACGAGCTGATTCCTAGTGTTAAGCAAAAAAACCAAAAAAAGCAAACAAATAAACAAAAACCCCCAGCACTGTCAGGTTAGTCAGTAAAGGTTCCGCTCCAGCTCGGAGGCAGCCACAGAAACGGCATACAGCCCTCAGGTGGTTTGTTTGCATACCACAGGAGTAGAAATATTTAGCAGAAAACATCCCAGTCATCAAATAGCTGGGTCAGACAAGAGCTGAGGAAACCTGCAGCACTCAGCAACCAGCCCTAAGCTGCTACAGCAAAGATGGCTATTTAAAAAAAAAAAATCAGGTGAAGGAGGAGGTGCTCATAGACAAATCAGTAGAAAACACAATAGCGTAAGAACGAGCAGATAATAGAAGGCAATGGCACTAAGCAAGCTTGTGGAGCTGAGATACTGTGTTCACCATTCTGAAAACACTCTTCCAGAAAAATAAGCAGAAAAATAAATGATGCTGTGGTAATGTAACGTAACTCTGCGCGTTAGGCTGTAATACATCCATCTTGTCTAGATTCTATGTTCCTTCAGCCAGGTATGTCATCCAGCAAGGACACTTGGCTTCTTTTTTCTGGCAGAGGAAAAACACTCTACTGGAAAAGGAGGCTAGTTTGGAAATTATGAAAAACAACAAGAAAAATACTTTTTTTTTTTTCAATCCTTCTTCCAAAGCAGTCCCTTAGAAGTTAATGCACATAGCCTCTCCTTTTTAAAGAGATGTCTTTGCAAAGGAGTAGCCAATTTTGTGAGGTAAGACAGAAATGTCTTCCTACGGGCTATAGTTGGAAACCTTGAAAAATGTGTTCAAGAAACTTGGGATATGAGAGGGTGTGGTGGGTTGACCCTGGCTGGGGGCCTGGTGCCCACCAGAGCTGCTCTATCACTCCCCTCGTTCACCAGACAGGGGAGAAAAGGTGTAATGAAATGCTTGTGGGTCGAGATAAGGACAGAGAGAGATCATTCCCTAATTATCATCATGAGCAAAACAGACTGAACTTAGAGAGGGAATTCATCTAATTTATTACTAAGCAAAAGAGAGTAGAGGAATGAGAAATAAAACCAAATCTTAAAACACCTCCCCCCACCCCTCCCATCTTCCAGGGCTCAACTTCACTCCTGGCTTCAACCTCCGCCCCCCCTCAGCGGCACAGGGGGACGGGGAATGGGGGTTACGGTCAGTTCATCACGCGGTGTTTCTGCCGCTTCTTCATCCTCAGGGGGAGGACTCCTCTCATCGTTCCCCTGCTCCAGCGTGGGGTCCCTCTCATGGGAGACAGTCCTTCACGACCTTCTCCAACGTGAATCTCTCCCACGGGCTACAGTCCTTCACGAACTGCTCCAGCGTGGGTCTCTCCCACGGGGTGCAGACCTTCAGGAGCAAATTGCTCCAGCGTGGGTCCCCCACGGGGTCACAAGTCCTGTCAGCAAACCTGCTCTGGCCTGGGCTCCTCTCTCCACGGGGCCACAGGTCCTGCCAGGAGCTTGCTCCAGCGCGGGCTTCCCACAAACAGCCAAATGAAAACCAGGCAGCCAAGCACCGAGTGCACAAAGGGACACCCAGCCCAAAGCCTGATGCTGCAACCAGAGGAGGCCAGGCAGCTTGCTGCAGAGCATCCATTTAATACAAGGCCTGCACTCAGAATATTACAAATTTAAAAAAAAAAAAAAAGAGGTGGGTGTGGCAGTGAGTTGGCCTCAAAGGTTTAACTCTGCTTTTGTCACCAACATTCTCGTAGTTCCTGTGTTTGCTTTGCTAGAGCATTTGTAGCCCACCACGAGCTTCAGTCCCTTTGATCAAAATCAGCTTTAAAAGCAGGCTCAGGCTTTGGGTCAGGCATTTAGATGCAAGCACTGACTAGGATTCAGCCAACAAAAGAACAGTTAGGTGCAGGCCACCCATACAGCTCTTTATATTAATGAGCACAAATCCTTTAGTCTTACAAACTGGGGTGTCCGTGTGGGATTTTTGCACCAAAAAAATGCTGAAGTGCAACGCTCAGAAAGTCTATACAGCACTATGGTAATGAAGAGAACACATGGTGAGACATTTGGCATCTAGTCTATAGAAGCGCCTCGACCCCTACATTTCATTAGGGGACATTACAATTTCTTTTAGAGCTGCTAAGCCAGCTGGCCAAAAATTGTTCTTCTTTTCTCACTCACTGCATGCTGACAGGCGAGTGAGTTAGTTGAACAGAAATTCTCCCCATTATCCCTGAGCATCAAAGCAAAGAACAAAAAAAAATAATTAAAAAAAAAAATCATTTTGTGGCCGATAGGCTTTTCTAAGAGCTTTGTAAGATTGAATCAACCAGTGCTATCAACATCAATTTTAACAAATATTTTTACTTCCAAAAGCATTGTGCTAAATTAAGAGCATCACACATTATCTGGCTTCCACAAAGTACAGGCCAGCGCAAAGGCAGGTGCCAGGGCCAGTACCCAAAGACCATTACCCTTACCTTCAAGACTGGTCCTGCCTTCCTGAGTGAGAATTCCCGAGGTTCATCTTTCAGAAGTCCTTGGAGCTTCTGTAGCTGAAACCTGGCTCTTGGCCCACGGACAGATAACTCAGCTGCTGTGGAGCACCGGTGAGCTTTCAGCTTGGTATCACCATACATAGTTTGCAGAATCTGCTTAGCATCTTCGCAAGGCCGACAACAGAAGAACCAGGCAATAGAAACCAATTAGATAGAAAAGAGAAGTTTTGGCTGTTTGAACTAAAAAAAAAGTAGGCTAAAAGGCTCGATTGCAACCATTCACACAAAGGATTCAACTAGAACAAATGATCCAGGTATTCAAATAATGGCTAGTGCCCACAAAGACAATCCACTGTCCTGTAGGCTCCGTAAAACACACATGAAAGTAGAATTGATCCTGACTGCCTCCAAAATCATTTCTCTGTAAGAGGCACTTGAGAAGAACTGCACTAAGCAAGTGTTTTGCAGGTTACACAGTAATGTGCAGCAGAAAAGCTGTAAAAGATGAAAGATTCCAGCAACCACAATAAAATTACTATTTTCTGCTTGTAAACATTCCAGTGAATCTCAAGATGCTTCTAGCTTTACAGAAGAATAAGCCAAGAAGGATCTATACCTTCCTGTCACATTTTACTATAGACAAAGGAACCAGGGTTAAGAAGTTAGATAAATGGAGGGGTAAAATTGGAGTATGGCCAAGGTCTTACGATGCCTCATTTGCTAGAGTACAAACAGTACAGTTTTGCTGTACATGGATCTCCTTGCTAAACCTCTTCGCATTCCAACTCCCTTCCTTGATGGCAGAACTGAACAAGCTTCGGCACCGTATGTCAGAGCTTCAAGTTAAAAGCTTTGTGATTAGTTAATTTTAACAGATCCATTACCAGTCCGTACGGCTGTTGTCATGAAGAGCTCAGGTGGTTTCTTGTAAAGATCAAAATCAACGTGCCGTTTGTCCCAGCTCCATCTATCTCGTGACAGCACTGGCTCCATGTTAGCATGCAGAGCATTCTCCTGCCATTTCTAAATGAAAATTAAATCCCTTTAGGAAGCCAGGCCAAAATCACCAGGGAGGAGTCACAAAAAATAAGTTAGCCAGATTATTGGGTAGTGATCTAACAGCTACCGTAACAGGATCTCGCCAAAGTCCAAACTTCACTACACAGGCTATTTCTCTCTGTAAGCAGTCTTTCAATTTGTTGTGTTTGATCCACAAATATCCGTTTCATGAGCAAGCTGCTGATGCTCTAGTACTGAGCTGTTAACTAACGCACAGGCACTTACAGTACACTTGAGAAATACCTGGCAGGGGACTCAATTTCATATTTATGTCACATTTCTCTGCAGTGATATAAGGGATCTGATGCACTTTCCTGTATTTCACGCACAGCTGCTAAACTCGCAGGCGAACGTGGACCATCCTTCTCGTCCACGTGACTCCGTGTCAGTATCTTCCTGCACGCAATGGGACAGACCCAGTTCAAAACCTAACTAGTTATTTATCTTTTCCAACAGTAAGAAATGGGCTGGCTGCACAGAATTGCCAGAACAGTAAGAGCTATATATCATCTCAAGGATAACCTTAAAGCACAGTGCTTTTAGAAAGCAGAAGCTGTCCTAGTGCTTCTAAAAATACAATCATGAGTATCAAACTCTTGGGGCCAAGAGCCCAGGTGTCCTGAGGAAGCAGGTGAGAGAAGCAGCACGTGCACGGGAATCATGGCAGGAATAGTCATCGTCACAATTTTGAAATAGAGTTCATCTTTTGTGCTCTGACTACCCACTGCGGAAATACTGTTAGAGTTTTTTTAGACAAAACTATCCTTCCTAAACTACAAATTAACTCCCACTGTCTGTTGTTAGCCCTGGAACTGCACAGTTTTAGGTAAAAGAGTGAAAGTAAAGGATAGCTGAGTCAGTACAGAAACTGTATGGAGATATTTTAGGAAACCGGAAGAACTCCAAGGACTTTTTTGCCTCCCAAGGGATAGCGTTAGAAAGATGTTCAGATTCTGTGTTTGAGAAGAAAACCAGAAATGGTTAAAGCAGCAACGTATCAAAACCAGACTGCTTCAGAATGGGATCCTAACAGCTTTCTGCTTGTGTTCCACCTTTCAGGTAACAGCAATGCTAAGTTCAGAATCAAGCTCCATTATCCACTACAGTGTTGGCCATTCCCGTGGGTCCCTGCTTGGGCAGGAGGAGCCTCCTTCCTCTTTTCTCACAGCTCCATGGCTAGCATTGATGCTACACAGCTACCGGTACTGCCCGGTTACACTTGGTGCCACTCAGGGTAAGATGTCAGCTCTCTTCCCCTCTCTCATCCCACCAGTAAGGTGCCAATGGTCAGCACAACATACTAGTCAACTGCTACTTTTTTTCTTTAATAAATAAAGTCTGAAAATTAAATGGCCACGAGCATATTCTTGCAAGATATGATACCGAGCCTCCAAGCATTCAGCTTGTTCCACTCTGCACTGTGACTGTGTTACACTAATTTGGTAGAATTTACTGATCCTGCACAAACCCCCCCAATTCTATTCCCTTTATTTCCTCATCTTGCCAATTCTGTTAACATCCAAATTTTCTTCCTAACGGCAGACCACATGTGCTTGAGTGTACACAATGCTGAAGACTGTTCAAAACAGGGAATTGTAAACTAGTCAAGTTGATGACCCAGTCAAATGGCAGAAAACTAGAAGCTAAATAGTAAAGAACAGGAGAAGGGAGAGAGGACACAGGGCAGGAAGAAACTGATAGAGAATGGAGGGGTGGAGGACAAACACCCCATAAAACTGTAACTACGAACCGTAAATAAAAGATGGAGGAAAAATAAGCAGTGAGGGAATTTGAAAACACAAAGGCTATAATTAGATTGGCAACTCCTGAAGAACAGCCTGGAATCCATTTGTCATGGAATGCAATATTATGATTTTTCTGACACTAGACCCCATTACATGTAAAACAAAGCACTCTGTAGTCCATTAATATTATTAATATCCAATTGATATTGGCAAATGGCTTTTCTGTATATGTTCAGGGTAGAATTTGTGTATCCAAACAAATATAGGTGTCACCCTCAAAAGAGCTGCCTAGGCTGTACCCCTCAAAAAAGACTTCCATATGCTAAAGCAGTCTGCCTCTTTCGAGTCTCCTAAAACACTTGCGTTCACTTTTGACTGTTCATTTCAGTTTTCTGTTACCTCACTTAGCTCCTCCAGACGTGCCTTATCAGGCCTCAGAGGGTGCAGGTTGCTTTCAATGCTGCTTTTAAATCTGGGAAATACAAATCCATCCGGTGACAGCCACATACTCTTGGATTTTGCAAAGGACTCCTTACAGGCAGCAACCACATCCACTGGGTCGAATGTGGCTGACAGACAGTCATGACAATAAGTGAATCTGTTCTTTGGTTCCTACAAAAAAAAAGAAATTTTGTTTGTTGTTAATGTGAATTCCCCTTTGCTGGGAGAGGAGCCTATAAGGTACAGAACCAGTATAATTTCTTTCCTTAAGACTCTAAGTCTGCAAGGAATTACAGATCAAAATTCTACAAAATATATATCATTAAATATTAAAAAGTGTTTTCAAATTTCATTCTATTATGATCCAATGATGGATATAATGACAAGTGGGATCTCTGTAAAATAATTACAGGAAGAAATATCTTTAATATTATTTGAGCAAAAAGAGAACTGTCATTCCTATCATGAAGAGGTTTCACAGAGCTATAGTAATTTGCACCAGCTGATACAAAAATAGCATTTGTTATTAAGATTCAAACCAGTCAGACAGACAAAAGGAGATAAATGTGATTATTCAAATGTGTTCTTCACATCGCTTAATACTGGATATGCCAACACTGCGATTACTTGAATTTCCCACTTACAAATGTGTGGGACTCAGAACTGAAGCGACCACCTAGGTTATCAAAGTGCGCAGTCAAAATGACAGCCCGAGTCACAGAGACAAGATAACTTGACTGTAATGAACAGCATTAAGAGCAGACTTTTACACCAGAGCACCTCTCAGAGTGAGATCTTTTTGGATACCAACTTCCCTTCCTACGCACTAACGTGGGAGTTATTAGTGTAAACCTATTCATCTATCTTTACAGCACTATCTACAGCAAGCAAAGGTCTTCCAGTTACGTGTCTCAATTCACCTTTGCCATTTCCTGGCGAAGGTGCTTCTTTGCAAGTTCCGCAGAATTCAGGCTCTGACAGCTGTAGTTAAAGACAGATTTGCCATCAACAGGAGAAATCCTGAAAGCTTCAAACTTTGGCTTTTTCATCTTTCCTTTGAGTTGGCATACAGCACCAATGTTAGCCTGCAAAGAGACATTACATCCGAGTTCTGTCTGAATTGGTAATTCAGAGTGTTCTGAAAAAATTATAAACAAGCAAACAATTCTGTAAACATTAAAAAAAAGCAAAAAGAAACCACTAAAAAATCTACATATAGATTTATTACACAACAGCTCTTTGTTAATAAAATACTCCACAGAAGACTCTATTAAAAAAAAAAAAAAAAGCACCATTTCACCCTTGCATATGACATTCTGCAAGACTAACGGCAGTAGACTGGAGGCAAGCACTCACCAGAGCGACTTCTACTTACAGATCTCAATAGCTGTCCTGGAGAGCTTCAAACGAAGTAAGATTAGTTCTTTCATTTCTATGATTCCATTTAAACCCCAGCAAATACAGTGACATGAGAAACACCATTCATTAGGACTCTTCAAATTTCTGTACTGGCACAGCATAATTAAACCCTCATACCTTTTCGTTGACTTCAGAACGTCATTCTACTGTTTTCATGGTAATTATGGCTTTGAATTCAGACTCTGCCACAACAGGTAATTACAGCAAGAGAGTAAAATTGCATTTTGGTTGTCACTTCCCTGTGCATCCATTTCCCTTTTTTTTCTTTTTTTTTTTTTTTTTTTTAATCAAAAAGCCTGAAAGGTTACTTTACCTGCTATTAAAAAAGAATTTCATTTTCTTTTCTACAGAGTACTTCCCAGTTCCTCTATTACCCTCTGGATTCAAAAGCATGTATAAAATGAAAACTGGTTAAAACATGTATACTGGGAAGACTGCTAACTTTATACAAATAACAAAGTAACTCTATACATAACCTATACAGAATGATTAGGTCCAAAAGCTGTGCTGCTCTCATCCTCCTACGATGTTATAAACACAAGCACCAGGAACAATTACTTAAGATTACTTCTTTTTTTTTTTTACAATTACTTCTTTTCTAGCTTCATGTAATACTCCTTTATCAACAGTTTGACTGAAAAAGGAAACACTTAGGAGTTCAATTACCTTCACTATCTCCAAGACAGGAATACAGATTTCCACATATCAGGCAAAACCTCTTTGTATTAAAATATATACAGGAAAAAAACATTCAGAACTATTCTTCACAAACCATGGGATCGCTGAAGTCCTCAACTAAGCAATATATTCCAAAAAACAATCCAGATTCCCAGGAAACATGTGGGATAGCCCTTCTTTGATGCCTATGTTTACAGGAAAGGGTTTCGTTTCAATGTATTTTCCCTGAAGCAACAGAAGGGATGGATGGACAATGGTAATAAGCCAAAAGAGGTTCTAAAATTCTTCACCATTTCCTTAAAACTCAGCTCACTTCTGTCTGCAATTGCTGGTTTTATTTAGTCAAGAATAAATGCCATTCTGGTTGCCCAAAGGCAAGCAGGTCTTTCACATGGAGGGAGAAGAAAGCACAATTTTCACATGCGCTTAGCTGGCTCGGTCTCCGGCGAGCATCTGAAGCCTGGATGACATGATAAAGCACAACAGGGGAGCCATGGAGAAGAAAGAGACAAATAAAAATAGGAACCAAACCCAAAAATAAAGTACAAGTCCTTTAAATAATCCGTTTCCTTATCACTCACATGCTCTCTCCTCTGTTTACCTGTAAGCATTAGAATTGTTTTCCCCTTTGAGAAGCAATTAAATTTGCAATTCGACTTTTGCAAAGTAAAATTACCCTGCACTTTTTATAATATTTGCACAATACCTACAAACACCTTGCCAAAAGTTTTTAAGTCTAATGAGTCATTATTTCAGGAGAAGAAGGAGGTGTTGATTAAGGATATGAAGTTTTGCCTCTTGCATATCGTGAACTACTCACCCTAATATGGTTTCTCTCAAAAGACATCCCGTCTGCTATTTCTTTCTTCCGCTGCACACACACTTCGTTGTAGTTATCTAATGGAGAATATACTGCCTGTTTCACTTCGTTAACTTTTCCTGGTACTGTATAATCATCAGAGGAAACCAAGAGTAAAGGAGGTTTCTGAGTGAAGAGATCCTCATCAGTTAGGGGAACTCCATACTCACGACTCAAGACTGTGATCATCTCTGCTGAGGGCAGCAGATCCCCATGAATTACGTCCTTCAACCTCTTACTGTGACAGAGGTAACTGAGCCTACAAATAGACATCAACATTTTATTAGTTTGCGAAAACTTTACTGCCATCAAATCACTACAGTTAATGTTACTGTGGAAAAACTATCCAACCTTCTTGAAACATCTGTTTATTAGGAGGTTCGGGTCAGTCCTTTGTGCTGGCATTTAGCAGCAATAAAGAAGGTTAGCAGTTTAATAAACCTACTAGGAAAATTCTAGGAATGCTGCCGTCACTAGATTTAGCTGCAAGTTAATGATTAGCTGCTGAATTTCTCGAGCCTCTGGCTGGAAAGGCAATGAAGCGAGGTCCCTTCATGCACACTGGTTCTAGGGTATGACCCATCCTGCCTTACCTCTCTTTTATGCCTCGTTCTGATCAAATTTCATTCTACATGCTATTCACGACAACGCTTACCTCACAGCTGATTTCATTCACTAAATTTGGCCTGCAAAGCCTGGTGGTAACACAAAAGCAGTTCCAAATAGATGACAGCTATTGAACACCATACACACGCTTTGTATACATGCACTTAAATTCAATTCTCAGCCTCTCTGGCTCAGGCCATAGCAAAGGCCACAAAATAAAGCGATTTATCTAATAGCTGAACATCACATTACGATTCCTTGCTACAACTGGAAATGTATTAACTCATTTATCACATAGCTGTTCTTTATTTGGGGGAGGGTAACCTTACAGAGTACTGTAAAAGAAGTGAATTGTAAAATTACTACAACATTATTTTCTTACCATTACTTCTGAACAACACATACAACAGATAAATAACATTCATTTCAAAGTTGCATCAGCATTAACGACACTGAAACTGAGTTTATATCGGTAACGTTAAAAATTAAATTGGACACTGTGCATATGGATCACGTGAATTAATTTTTCTACAGTTACAACTAATTTCTGGAAGCAGCAGTTTCTGCTGTGCACACATTAAACCAGTGACTGACCACAGCAAACCAAAACCCAATAAAACAGGAGTTCTACGAGTCAGAGACTGCTCTTGAACACAGTTCGCAGTCTGTATACTCCAGTGAAGAATTTATTAGCATTTCTCTGAATAATTACAGACCCAGCAGAATGAGGGCATGGCAAAAAGGACTAACACCCAATGCCCAGCAGACGTGATTCACTCATCTGTGATGGTGGGTTGCTGAAAAGAGCTGGTGTTGGAAGGACGTTGTCTCAGCCACACAAGATGCTTTTAACTGAGGTTCTCTCTGATTTTATAGCAACGAGTACTATGAAGTATCGTAATCCTTCCTGCAGCTTCCCTTCTCTTTACTGGAAAAAGAACCCCTGCCATTTAAAATTATTCCACTCATCCCAAAACCTTCACTTACACTGCAAGAACCTGAGCTACAGCTATCTAGCAAGTTGGGCGCAGCAGCCAACCTGCTGATTTAATTTTGTTTTTTTTTTTTGACAAGAGATACTACAATAGAATTTCACAAGAAAATTAACTACCAAGTATCTAAAATATGCAGTATTATGTTATTTTCTACCTCAAATATTGCTGGCACATAGCTAAAGGAAGAGAAGTATTTACCAACCATTATTGAAGAAAAAAAGAAAAAGAAAAAAAGTACTTTTAAGGACATCACAGTGATGGCCATCAGTCACTTTCATATTGTATTCTTTTCCACACCATCTCACAGAACGAACACAAAACAAATTACAGATATGTGAAGAGGTACCCAAGTTACATGCAGATCATTAGAATGAATATACTTCAGAACTTTAAGCATAAAGGCCTGGCTCTTCATTAGCTTAACGATGTTAGGTTTCATTAGTCATCAGCAAATAAACAGTTCTTGAACTTGAATGGCTCAGCCAACAAGGGGAAACAGATAGGTACACTAAACCAGCTTGCTAGATCAGAGGTGTACTGCATTCATCTGCCAGCAACTGCCTTGACATATAAAAAATAAAACTTGTAGTAGATGGGTAATCCACATGTAATACACATTATTGATCACATTTTACCAAAAAGCAAGCATGTGGGAGGGCAAGGGGGAAAGTTGCCATGAGATCATGTGCATATTATTGCACATTAACAAGAATTTTTTATGAAATCAGTTTGATGTCTAGGAGACATTCATTCTCTCTTGTCTCAGGACTCAATGTCCCCATTCATTTTAAGTACGCTTTGCAGGATTTTGGTTCAGAAGTTAATCTAAACTAGTCAGTTTATTTCTAGCAAGAAAGCAAGCAATCATAGTTCATCTCTGCTTTCTACATCCAAGCTGCTCCTATCAAAGATGGATGGTACCTTTTTCCATCTCTCAATAGATATGTCTTAATTTACAAATAAACAAAAAAAACATGCATAGAAATTTTTTTCATAAATTAGCAAAATAGAGAGAGAAGTATGCACATAAGACTTCGCTCACTTTCTTTTTCTTTAATCCATCTCATGAGATGTAATGTCAGAGATGCTTTAAGGCAAACGGCTGTGAATACCTGCATGCTGATAAAGTCAGCACCCTGGCAGAGATGCAGCAATAAATCATGCAACAACCCCCCCAAAAAAGCCAGGAACAGGAAACATTCTCCCAACTCTCACAAAACTCTTCCTTTCTCTAGTCACCTTAGGAAAACTGGTTTCAGAATTCCCCACTTAGTTCAAGTGACTTTCTGGATCTATCAAGTCTTATTTGCCCTCCTCCTTTACTCCACCTCCATGAGAACAGAACAGAGAAGTAAATCCTTCCCAGCTGATCCTTCTGATACTGGAATTTTCTCCTTCTTCAATGTGTATTATATTCAGATATTTTCTGATACACTATCCTACTGATACACCTCTCTCCTCTTCTTTACAAAGTATAAAGTCCTGCCCACACTAAAAGTGGGCCCACCAATATCTAGTTACCACCACATCAGCAGTTAAAAAACCATGTTCTTCTGTCTTACCATAACTGATGTAAAATCTGAATTACTCATCAGGCCCACAGACTGCTTTCATCACAGAAAAGATATCCAAGAGTATTATTTTTTTTGTATCAAATATTCACTCTACTTTGCTAACATTTCATTTCTTGATTTCTTGACTACGAATATGGATGACTCATACCTGGACAAGGCTTGGAAACAGGCCCAAGGAACCATACCTCTGACATAAAGCAGAGGCTGTTTTGTTATAGTGCAGAGGGGCTTACAGAGGCGGAAATGATAAAAGATAGCTTCCAGGTCTGTATACAGGCGTTGATGGAAAGACAGTTGTGAGTTATATAGTATTTCCAGTTGTCCATCTTCATGTCTGTAAGCCCTGTAACAAAGCAGCCCAATGACAAGGTTAAAACCATCAGCCCGGGACTCAGGTTTCCTCAGTTCTGCAGTACAATTGCTCTCCCTAATGAAACTGCTTCACGTTTGTCCTTTAGGTGGAGCCTCTTCCTACACAGCTTTCATTTCACATGAACTGTTCTAAAAAATCACGAAGAAAATATCAAAACTGAGTTGCATATGTTTCCTTTTTAAGTCACACGGCAAACATTTGAAAGGAAGCTCACCTCTGTTTCATCGGTGCTGTGCCCCTTACCAGCCTTATTATAGCTACAAAAGTATTATATAAAACATTTCTATTGCAAATGCCAAAATTCATACCGTAGCAGTAAAACAAAGCTTCAATTTAGTTCACAGGTAAGCACTGATAAGAGACAAGTTTTCATGCAATTAATAATTTCAGTAACTGCAATGAAGTGCCTTGCATTAAATAAATAAATAAAAACAACAAACCACAGGAAAGCTTTAACAACATGCTGCAGTGCTGGAAAAAGTATCAATTGGTTTTTAAGCATGAAATTTGAGGGAGACATTCACTTTGAATTTGTCACATTTCTTCAAAGGAAGAAACAGCTTGAAGTCCAGCCTCCTCATGGTGACCAGTTTTGGTTTATGTTTTGTTACTATGGCGTAACAAGACAAAGATGAGAAGATTATGCCTCAAGTGAAGCAGCCACTAGGACTCATATCCATTAACAGAAAGCATCAGCTATGTACTTGCCCATATATCTGTGTATAGAAAGGGATGGGGGAGGTATAAATCAAATTAAAATCTCTGAATCTAAGGAAATGACTGGTGAAAAACCTCAAACTCTCTTACCTTTCAAAGTGTTTATCCCAGAGTTTCTTGATTGCTTTGTCTTTTAATCCCTCCAAGACAAAGAGATGAGTTGCTCCATCCAGTAAGTGAAAACCAGTAACAATATCCAACTCAGAAACTTTCTCAAGTGTGATTTTCAGTTTTAATGCAGCAAGAGCCATTCCGATTAAGTGTACAGGATAGCAGCCCAGCTGGAGGGCTTTAGCATTGATTTCTGTAATCTCTTCCATCAAATCATGTAATAACAATGAATTATTGTAGTCAAAAATGTAGATTATACAACCGTATGGGCAACTCGTGACTTGAGCATCATCAGCTTCTGTGTGCACTCCCAATGGCACAGCTATTTCCACTCTTACTTTCAAAAGTGAGTCTGATTCTAGGTAATGTCCCATAGGTAACAGGGAAGAACTACTCGTGGATTCTGTTATTTTCCTATTTTTATCCTCCTCATTGAAAGCAGATGTATTTGGAGCTGAACAGTTATGGATGGGAGCACTGATAGTCAAGTACTTTTTACCCAACAGTAAATCAGTTAGACTGACTTTAGCTACCCCATGCGGATGCCACACTTTGCTCTTCGTAAAAGAATTACAGACTGTGGATGTGCAAGCAAGGAAGCTCACCTTACCCACTTTTTCATCAGCTTCATCCTCCCCAAACAAACACGGCTTTTTTGTGTCATTTTCCATGTTTCTATCCCGGTCATGAACTTCAATCTCCAAAGGTGGACCTCTAAGGTACCTCTGTAATTCCCCAGGTTTCATTGTCCCTGTTAGAAGTACATTAACATCCTTAAAGTAGATGTGAGTTCCATGGATTTGTCCGTGAGTTTGATGAGGTGGGAAGTTGTGAAATTTGTATTTGCAGTAGGTAGGAACACATAATCTCTAAAGAACAAAAAACAGGGAGAAACAAATATTTGTAGCATTAACCTTTTTCCTTTTTATTTTTAACCTCACAGAACAATCAGTTTTTCTGGTAGATAAGGTATGGGGGATGAACTTCATGGCACAAATTATGGTCTTCCAGGGCAGCAGAGAGGCCATTCTACATGCCTGGATCCTGGGTTTAGGGAATATACTGTCCCCTTCATTTGCCCATCCTCAACTTTGTTGACTTTCGAAATATGTCAGAAAAACTCCTTGTTTCTAGCTCATTAAGGGAGCATGCTGGGGACTGCAATGGCTCCTAGATTTTTTTTTTTGTTTCTCTCTATGCATTCATCTGTAGGATTTGAGGCCTAAAATAAAGGCCTAAAGCTAGAAGTTAGGAAATTCAACAAATATCCAGAGATACTGTACGGAATGGACTGTACGATCTGCATTATTAGCCATTTGTTTACCAATCTGGGGAAGCAAATAGGGGGATTCATTCCACAATGCTTGTAGTAAGCACCCAGCAGCATTACAGTGGAGTGCATGCAGTGGAGGCTGCCTGGCAAGGACTATCCTGCCAATTCCAAATCTGAAACAGTTCATTATTTCATACGGTACCCCACTTGGCAAGGGAAACAAAATCAAAACGTCTGTGGTCACTCTGCAGGTTGAGTTAGAAACTACAGAGTGGTTTTGTCTCCATTATTTATCATGTTGCACAGTTACTGATGTTTTTTCCCGTTTCTCTTCATAAATGCTAAGCCAATTCACCTAGTTCATCATAAGCCCTGCAGTGTAAAACTCCACCCCAGAACTGTGAGTGTATTACAAAGTTCCCAACATAATATTATTAAACTATTTTCACAATACCAACAACAAAACATCCTAGTAATGTTAAGGTTCAGGCTGATGCAGCTTAGACCGGATCTTTCCGGTTATAATTCCACCTCAGCTGAGGATCAAGAAAATAGCTCCTGAAATCAACAGTCTTTGACCTTAATTTCATTTTCACATCAATCATATATAGTAGTCAGAAAAGAGCCTCTTTAAAATAGCACTTCTTTAAGCCTAAAAATGCAACCATTTGAAAAGAGAATATATTTTGTAGCTCATCTCTCAAAATGTACAAATATAAGACCAAAAATCTTAAACTATATTCTCACCAATATAGAACTTTTTTTGTGCACAGCATTTTTAAGATATGAAACATTCACTGTTTTCTTAAGTTAAATACTTTTAACACAGGAATAGAAGTTGTTCTAATGAGCAAGTCAACACGTGCTGACTTGTCAGCAAATTGTTGCAACTGAACTAGATCGTCTCTGGCTTACTCAGGATCCACTGCTCAGAAATCAAAATGAGATGACTATATAGAAATTATTGCCCTTGGAATACACAGGGATTGCTGTCTTGCTGTCAGCCTATGATAACATAGGCATAATCTGGCCACATGTGTTTCAGGAAACACATTAGTCATATTCTCCAATTTTGCTACTTCTTAGGAAATTTATCTTTAAAACCATGCCCATATTTTAAGCAAAGCTACTTGAGGGTAACAAATTCTTTCAGAAAGAAGTAGCAGTATGTGTTACCTGCAGCACTTCTATTGGTACAGGTGTGTTTGGGAGGCAGGTAGCCGAATTAATCCTTATAATCAGTGGATTCAATTCATGCCTTTGTCTTTCAGACAGAAGAGGTGTTTCCACAGTGAAAGTCACATAAGCATCTAAAACTTTAGGACTGTTTTCTGCCAGACGACTGATCACTGACTTTTCTCCTTTTTAAACATACAAGATTAAATACTGTTATAGAAGCAATCCCACCAAGGCACACATATTTTATGCAATTCATTACAAATCTCCACTGAACTTATATTAAAATAAAACAAAAGTATTGGCTTAGCTGCTTCAAATATTATTTCTTTTTTACAGTAAGGAAGAAAATAGTCCCCAAAGCAGCATCAGAACCCCTCCTTCGGCTAACTGCTCAAAGCACACAGAAGTTTATTTCTGTTTGAAGCTGTAAATATACAGTTCACATAAACACAAAAATTAAAGCAGTTCAGAGACTTCTCATCAAAATTAAACTCTTTGTTAAAGGTAAACAAGCACCTTTAAACAAACTGGCTTCTTGGCAAGCAGCTTTGCCACATCCATACGCTCAGCAGCTGAGTTCCATGCTGCATGACATAGCGCTATTTCTGTCTGCACGCACAGAACAAAGGGGAGATTTAATTCACTACACACAACAATAGGACAAGATATATTAATAATTAATGTTGATGTAGTCACAGGCAGAAAAGCACAGAAATAACCCACTCTACTCTGACCAATATCCCACTTTCAACACATTCTCAATCAAAGAACTTAGATGTACAATGGTGATGGAGAACTACGATGCAGAGTTATTTCTGACATCCTGTCCTTCAGAGCACACCGACTTCTGAACATATGTCAGCCCCCCCCCAGATCAAAACCAAATCCCAAATCTCTCTTAACCAGCCAGCTTTCCTCCAGAACATGAAATTCTCTAGAGGTCTTTGAAGACAGTTTCCTCCAGGCAGACCCACCAGCACAGGTGGGTCAGAGGAGGAGACACAGAGTAGACCCAGCATGTCGCTCTCACCCTGCCCCTTCCTACCACAATATTACCTGAGAGGAGAGGCATGAGCTCTAACTGCAGTGAAGCAATGCCATATTTCTTTGCCGTAGTAGCACCAATATTTCTTTTAGGACTAGAACCTCTTCTACCTGTTGATGGAAGGCAGGGTCGGACTGAGTAGGAAGGATAGAACAGTTTGTTGCAATTAATCAAAGAAATGATTTCAAATTTACTGCAGTAGATGGCATAATTCAGTATCATCCTTAGAAAAAGACATCAATTACACACTTTCACACCAACTTAGGCTAGTATTTCAATATGCTCAAATTTCCATTGCACAGTCCACTATACTATATATAGAATCTCTGCTTGACAAGAAAGTTAAGTTTGCAACAGCAACCATTAGAAGTTCATTGAATTATCAAAATAAAATTTATCTTTGCCACCTTACTATTCTCTCTTTGCACATATGCATTATGACACATGTATGGTACTCTTTGCAATAGGTATTCTATTGTTTCCAGAAACCTGTATTGTATAACTTCACAACTACAAAACAGGAATATTGTCATTCCTCTACCTCACAAGGATACCATGAAGATAAATTCATTAATATTTTTCATTTTCTCAGAGGCTGAGTTAATTATTCCCAAAATTCCTTTCGTCCAGATCTAGTCTTTACCCAACCGGTAAAAGCACGGTCAGTCCCAGCCTCAAGTAATTAAATTCTAGCTTCAGATGCTTTGTTCAATCAGTTAATTAAGAGAGTACAGAATTTCAGCACAAGTAGTTTAAGTCTGACAAAAAATGTAGCAAGTGATCACAGCAACTTTAAAGAACTGTAGCAATATTACTGCTGCTGGTCCTGGTTTATTATTATTCCTGTAATAAAAAGAATGGCAGAATGTTTTAACGACAAATTTAACACTCAAATGGAAGGAAAGAGAGGTATGCAACATATTACTAAAGTTTTATCTTTTAATAACAATAGTAATGTGACAAGAAATATTAGCAGTACTAAAATGACACTGGGCAAAAACCAGTCCACTCTGAATTGAAGTAAAATGATAACCCACTGTCCTGGTTTGGGCAGGGGTAGAGTTAATTGTCTTCCTAGCAGCTGGTACCCTGCTCTGTTTGGGATTTAGGGTGAGAATAATGTTGATAACACATCAGTATCTTGGTTGTTGCTAGGCAATGTTTACACCAAGTCAAGGACTTTTCAGCTTCTCAAACTGCCTCATGGTGAGGAAGCTGGAGGTGCACAAGAAGCTGGGAGGGGACACGGCCAGGACAGCTGACCCCAACTGACCAAAGGGATAGTCCCTACCGCATGACATCATGCTCAGTCCATAACTTGGGGGAAGCTGGCCAGCAGCTGGGACCACGGCTTGGGAACTAGCTGGGCATCGGTGGTCTGTGGGTGGTGGGCAATTGTGCTGTGCATCCCGTGTTTTGTATATTCTATTATTATTATCATTATTATCTTCGTTTTTGGTCATATTAAACTGTTGTTACCTCAACCCATGAGTTTTACCTCTTTTCTGATTCCCTCCTCCATCCCACTAAGGGGGGCGGAGCAAGCGAACGGCTCCATGGTTGTTTTAGCTGCCTGACGGGTTAAACCACAACACCCGCACAGAGAACTCCCTACAAAGGGTGTAACTATTTATCAAAAGCTTGTAAATGAAAAGTTCCAACTGCCTTAATTTTGAACGAAATTGTGTAAGTTTGAGAGATAACCATGTAGAACTGATCGCGTAAGTCATGGGTCTCCAGAGCCATGGGAAAGACAGACCAAACCAGAGCCACAAGGTAAACAGAGCAGATGTGGTTCAGGGTTAAGCTCCTCAAACACACCCCTGTGCTGCAACCTGAGGTGCCTGCCACCATCTGCACACACACAGGAGGGCTCCAAAACGCCTGCCCGTTCCTCTGCACGCCCGGTTTTGCGTCAGTGTTACTAGTCTTCAAAAGGTCTGTCCATAAAAGCAGGAGTACCAAACTGCCACAGTGGACAGCAACAGAAGACGATTGTCAAGTAAAGATTTGGTTGACACTATCAATGCATTCGCTACTTTGATAGAACAATACTACAACTGAATATTATCATTCGTGCCCGGTGATGCTTATTGATAAGCGAATGTACTTTTCGTAATGTGTACTGGGAGCAGTATGTACTGCGACCCTGAGATGTCGTGCTAGTTTTTGGTCAGACAAGCGTGCTATTTAACACGGGTGAGTTAATATACACTCTAGTGTCCATTGTTGCAGTGGTTATCATCTCCTCCCATCTTTCCTAGGCCCTTGGTCAACTGTAAGCTACAGATGAAAAGAGTAAAATATCACTCAGTGGGGCTGTGTTTTTTCATTTAACATCATGAACTAGCACTGGAAATAAAATTGGACTGTAAATCACAGATCAAAACCTGGCCTCTAGTGGAAAAGTGATACGAAACAACAGCTTGGTAAGTTTGCAGTTGGAATAGTTTTAGCTCCAACATTACTCTCTTTTACAAATGCCTTAGAATCAGAGCATCACAGAATCATTTGGGTTGGAAAAGACCTTTAAGATCACTGAGTCCAACTGTTACCCTAGCACTGCCAAGTCCACCACTAAACCATGTCTCTAAGTGCCACATCTACGTGTCTTGTAAATACCTCCAGGGATGGTGAGTCCACCACTTCCCTGGGCAGCCTGTTCCAGTGCTTGACAACCCTTTTCGTGAAGACATTTTTCCTAATATCCAATCCAAACCTCCCCTGGTGCAACTGGAGGCCATTTTCTCTTGTCCTATGACTTGTCACTTGGGAGAAGAGACCGACCCCCACCTGGCTACAACCTCCTTTCAGGTAGTTGTAGAGAGCGAGAAGGTCTTCCCTCAGCCTCCTTTTCTCCAGACTAAACAACCCCAGTTCCCTCAGCCGCTCCTCATCAGACTTGTGCTCCAGACCCTTCACCACTTCATTGCCCTTCACTGGACACGCTCCAGCACCTCAATGTCTTTATTGTGGCGAGGGGCCCAAAACTGAACTCTGTACTCGAGGTGCAGCCTCACCAGTGCTGAGTGCAGGGGGACAATCACTGCCCTGGTCCTGCTGGTCCCACTGTTTCTGATACAAGCCAGGATGGTGTTGGCCTTCTTGGCCACCTGGGCACACTGCTGGCTCATATTCAGCCGGCTGTCGACCAACACCCCCAGATCCTTTTCTGCCAGGCAGCTTTCCAGCCACTCTGCCCCAAGCCTGTAGTGTTGTCTGGGGTTGTTGTGACCCAAGTGCAGGACCCGGCACTGAGCCTTGTTGAACCTCATACAGTTGGCCTTGGCCCATTGATCCAGCCTGTCCAGATCCCTCTGCAGAGCCTTCCTACTCTTGAGCAGATCAACTTGGTGTCATCTGCAAACTTACTGAGCATGCACGTGATAAAGATGTTAAAGAGAACTGGCCCCAGCACTGAGCCCTGGGGAACACCACTTGTGACCGGCAGCCAACTGGATTTGACTCCATTCACCGCAACTCTTTGGGCCCAGCCATCCAGCCAGTTTTTTACCCATCAAAGCATATGCCCATCCAAGTTATTAGCAGCCAGTTTCTCCAGGAGAATGGTGTGGGAAATGGTGTGAAAGGCTTTACTAAAGTCTAGGTAGACAACTTCCACAGTGGGTCACATCCTTCACCCACTAAGTCATAGGAGATCAGGTTGATCAAACAGGACCTGCCGTTCATGAACCCATGCTGACTGGGCCTGATCATCTGGATGTCCTGTACGTGTCACGTGATGGCACTCAAAATGATCTGCTCCATAACCTTCCCTGGCACCGAGGTCAGACTGACAGGCCTGTAGTTCCCTGGATCCTCCTCCTGGCCCTTCTTATAGATGGGCATCACATTGGCTAACCCCCAGTCAACTGGGATCTCCCTGGTTAGCCAGCACTGCTGATAAATGATGGAAAGTGGCTTGGTGAGCACTTCCACCAGCTCCCTCAGTACCCTTGGGTGGATCCCATCAAACCCCATAGACCTGTGTGTGTCTAAGTGGTGTAGCACGTCACTAACCATTTCCCCTTCGATTATGGGGGCTTCATTCTGCTCCCTGTCCCTGTCTTCCAGCTCAGGGGGCTGGGTATCATTCATCATTGTTTACCCAATTCCCTTACAAATATCCATCACTTCACCCCGGAACACTCCAAGTGGTAGAAAAGGACCATCATCATCCCTGCTTCACACTACTACCAGGAAACTGAAAAAGAAAGTTTTATTAGCTGCTGAAGAAACACAGAAAGCTCATGGCAGAGCCAGGACTAAAGCACAGGTCCCCTAACTCTTACTTCTTCGTTTTAACCTTGAATTCTTTAAAATAATAATAAAATTATTTTTTTAAAAAAGAAGATAACCAGAATTCAATAGCTACCTTTTCAAATCTAGTCCATAATTCCATCCAGAACTTACCATTCGTGGTGGCTGTTTTGTCTGCTTCATATGTCACAATTCCCACGTTATCATTTGTTTTCTCAATTTCTTTTGAAGTTGAATTAACTGGGGGACCAGCAACTGCTTTCTGCTTCAGAAGTTGGGCCTTGTCCAGAAATCTGTTTTTTGCAAATATCACACTTATGAAAACATTAAAAAGATCTGAAGTTATTTAAGAAATATGGAAAATTTAAAAAAATAATAATCCCTGCCATGCTAATGATTCCATCCAAACAATTTAAAAAAAAAAATAAATTCAAGTCTAAAAGAGCTCAACTGCCAGAACATAAATGTAAAGGAGATCAAAAAAGGGTATCAACAGGATTCATGGTCCTTCTCTTTTCAGTAAGAGACCAAGTATGTACCTGAAGAGATGCATAAAGTAAAACATCCTGTAGTACACACCACAATACCTTACATACAGTTTTCTGTACATCTGCTTTGCTTTCTGAGGAAAGGGAAATATGTCTGTTCTATTACTGTTCATATTTGGTATACACTGTATACCAGAAATCTAGAATAAATACAGTTTTGTTCTATTATAGGAACAACTGCATTCTTAGGGGGAAAATGCAGGTAGGAATGCTGTCACTTAGTTTCAGCATTAACAAGCTTCCCAAACTTGGTAATATCAGCCACTGTTGTAAACAGTTCTTCACAAGACATCGCACATTTTACTCCCCAAAGTACACACATTCCTTACAAATTTGACACATGATTGCTGCTGAAAAATTAATATTAATCAGAAACAATAGAGAAGGCTGTTTAACAGAGATGAATCTCACTGCATTTTAAATCTCCTGAATAAACAATTTTATTGTCTCTGTCTTCAGATCCCTGTTATATATTGTACCCTGAGGGCAGCAGTACAAGACGTACCACAGCAAAATTGTTTTATCTGTGAAGAACGCGTTCAGCCCTAAAGATTCCTCACAATGACGTGACAGAATTGGTGGTGGAATTCTACATGCTGTTCAAGGAAACACAATGCCTGTCCAAGAAATTTTTACATCAGGAGTCACAAAAAGTGGTCACTGCTTTACTTATAATAGCAGTTCAAAAATAAAGGCATTTGATGATGTTTTGAGAGGTACAATGTTTAATAATGAAATAATTATAGTTCAATGTATGTAGACAGATGCGTGCAGACTACTCTTTTACACACATATTATGACATTCACCTATTTTTTTAAGACTTTAACAAACATTGTATTACTAGTAGCATAGACTACAAGAAGTCCGTGGCATCTACTCATCTCTGAGTGTGACTAGTATTATGCGCTTGGGACACAAAGCACAACTCTCCCTCGCTACTGCCCCTTGGATTACTTTAAGGATTTCTGTACTGTCTCCAGATTATCAATCTACAGCATTTTCTGTCAGATTTATTATAATGTGCAACATCTTCCCTTTATCTTTGGCATTAAATCTTTCAAACATCCTTTTTTTCCTCCTCCTCCCAGGAATTTTAATATCAGAGGTCTAAGTTCTTCAGCTGCTTCAAAAACATTAATTCAGACAGGTATTCATGCGGTGAGCAATGAATCAAGACTGTGGCTGTGAAGCTTGAAGCAATGTATCTTTACAGCAATAAAAATAATAATTCATTACACAGATTAAGCCAAGAATTTCCCAAATAACTCTACATATCCTCAGAGGTGTTTCCAAAAGGATCATAGTAGTAGCTTGGAGTGGGGAGAGAGAAGATTGGTTGCATGGTTTTGCAGCACTAAAAGTGATCAACGTTAAAAATACAGCTTTCCGAGATCTTTGTATTCCTATAAAAACGTACGGTCAAAATTGTTAATATACAGTTAACTGGGTGGTGAATGACAGTCAAAATAATTGCTTGGGGAACAAAAAATCTAAATAAAAAAGTTTACATGCGGATTTAGAGGTAAACCATCATTCTAAGAAAAAAAAACACCTGCTAAAAATAAAAACAAGGCTGTTTCATTTGCCTCAATTAAAAAAAAAAAAAAAATAACTGCAAGGAGTCAGAGGCCCTAGAGACCATCACTATATATAGGAAACTTCAGGTGTTGGGAATAAATGAAGGAAACCGTACTGCAGGGTTCACAGACGTAACACGGAATTTATTGGTGGATTTGTTGGAAACCTGCCCACTGCAGACCGAAAAGGCGTAGAGGATATCAGACCATATGTGGGCATTTACAGTAGTATTAAGAATTCTTATGGAACCAATTTGAGAGAAAAAAATGTGGCATAGAATTTTTGTGACTATCGTACTTCCTGGCTGTAGAATTTTGACATAAAATGAGGGAAGAAGGAAGCTGTCTCTTTAGAAAAAAATTCTTTTCCAGGTGCACAAAGGAGTGGCAAAACTTTGCCAATAATCAAATTGGTAGAATAGAACTTCCTGAATCTCAGATTTGCTTTTAGATTAAGCGTGTAGGCTGCTTGTCAGGTAACTCCTCCACAAGGAATGATCATTACAATAATAATAGTTCTTTGAACATGAAGCTAGAAAAAAATATCACCACAGTCACAATACAGGTGGGATGAGAACATTCAGATACATGAAAGAGCAACAGTCATGTACATACAGATATAATATTAATTCATTTTATCCTGTTTGAGCTTCACTTTGAAGAGGTAATTTTTTCCAGAAGAACTAATATCTTGATAAATATTCTTACATAGCTCTTGTGTCATTAGACTGTAATACCTCTACATACATTTCCAGTAATGGTTTTGGGGTTTTTCAGAAAACTATTACAATATTTCTACCTAAAAAGGATTTCTATTCCAATTAATCTGTATAGAAAGTTATGTTTGCATGAAGACTAAAGGCATGCTCCTAATTTTGCAAAACACCGATCTCATTTGTTCACGTTTCACCAGAATTTTGTTCCTGGCATGACAGATAGTATAAATGCATGCAAGGGAACAGCAACAGCATAAGGAACTACACTTTCAGACTTAACCTAAACAAATACCCTTCAAATATCCTTACACTTCAGTAATAAAGATGCTTACAAATGCAGAGCAAGTCCAAAGTAATGTAACGCCCTGGAGTTCTACATTAAATCTGACACAGCATGGCCACCCATTGTTAAGCTCACGGGACACTGAGTAGCAACAATTCATATTCTGAGTTACAGAGCAAGATTTCACCAGTACTATTTTTTGGAGTAAAAACTCTACTTAGTTTCAACACCACCAACTCACATTTGAACTGAGTGTCTCCTCCCATAAGCCATTAACAAATAAAATTCCATTCCAAAGGTTGTTTTATTATCACAGACAGACATGTAAGATATAAACACATCAGCCCAACTGATTCTAGCAGTTACGAAGCTTCAGAGGGCCCCGTTTTATTTTATCATGCAATCAGATGGTATTTACTTTCATATTAAAGAATTCAATGCAGAAGGAAATAGCTCAATTAGCAAAGGCAGGAATATGGCGGACATGAACGGGGAGTGTCTATTTAGCCTAGAAATCAGGAACTGCAAACCGTTATAAACAGAACAGGCAGCAAACCGGGAATTATGCAAGGTGATATAATAAGACGTGGATTAAAAATCAAGATTCTCTCAAATCTTGCAATACAACGCCTCTGTTAAAGAAGCATCCAGTCTCTAGCAGCTCAAAAGAATACAAGCTAGGAACCTAAAGCAAGCTGGTTGGATTTTCTAAATATTGAGGAATGTTTTTTTAAAAAAAGATAGTTCTGCACTTAAATAAAAACTATCTGATATAAAGATTTTGCTTCCATGTGCAATTTGACATTCTTGCTGATTTTCTTCTTCGTTACAAATGCATGTTTTCTTTCTGCCACATAAACCCCGTATCATTTGAACTGCACAATTCACTTACAGAGACACTCATCAGAAATAGTAGCGTTCTCACTACATGCAAAATACTCAGAAACATCCATCTGTAAAGCTGAGCTCATAAACTTGTGCTGAAGGCAGCAAGAATGCTTTCATTGACTTCATTAGTCAGATTGCTACTCTGCTCAAAAGATAAATCTTGTTCAGGAGAAGTTCTTAAACTTGCATAACAGCATAAAATGAGAAAGCACATAATAGGATACAGGAAAACAAATGGGAACGTTGAGAAAGTAATGTAAGAGTTTGTATTTTTCTGGATGACATATCTGAGATACACCATATTCATGATTCATTTCTATTTCAAGTGCAAAGTTTTCCATTATGAATAATACCCAAGAAAATATTTTTTTTAAATATTCTAGTTTCTCAAGTCTTGAACCCTCTACAATTTTAGAGTTACATGCTGACTGTTACAAATTTACCAATTAAAACTACTAAAACAAATGACTTATTAAACCAAAAGAGTGAATAACTCTTCCTAAAAGCAGAACCGAACAAATAGGGAACCATGTTGCTACAGCAGTATAAACTCGGGATTACCTTAATTGCTTCAGAAAATTACCTCATGGTAATTTGACGCGATACAACTTCACAGTTCTGGAGCTGATCCACTGAGCTCACAAGGCAGCAAGGCCCGCTCTGCTAGCGCTGTTACTGGTGACACTACCTTCAACCTTCCAAAAAGAACGAGGGCCCCAGAACACCACTGCTCCTCGCTTTTGCCACTTCCTAACACTTTCAGCTGAGCAACTAGCAGTAGAATAACTCCTAGTTCCTCCTCCATCTGGTCCTAATGACACTATCTCATCCCACAAATCTGAAGTCACAGGATACAAGTGAACTGAAGAAAAAACATGCACAAACAAGTATGCTGCGCTAAGTTTGTTATTTTATGTAATTTTTTTCAGAAACAGCTTCTTCACTCCAAATATACTCTAAGAAGCTTGATGTATCAAAGGGAATCTTAATGGTTTTGCTCCTTTGCTACAATCAGTAGGAACGGGTGCAAGAAGCAGTAGTTAACCACTTCTGACACCACAATATAATCATAAAACCTTAAAAAAAATGGATACTGAAAAACAATTATGTATCTTCAACTATTTTTAACACATGAACGCTTCCCAATGCAAGTGCAACATTCTTACCTCACTGTACGTAAGTCATCTGTCCTGAATGGATGTGGCAAACCACAATTAGATGTTGCTAGCCCATTCAGATCAGTTTCTTCTGTTGAATTAAAATAGGTTTTATATTTGTTATTAAGTGTTTCTGTGTTTTGAGGACTGTTTTTCATTTCCGTGTTGAGGATGAGTTTGAATAAGCCTAAAATGTATAAAAGAAAAAATATTTTTGAGGGACTTTGAGAAATCATACAGAGAAACTAAAATATTATGAAGTCGTACCTTATTTCCTAGAAAAATAAGTTCCGCAGTAATTATCATGCTGCAAAATTTTAAAAACCCCAAGGAATTAACAAGTAATTTAAATGAGGTGAGAATACCCAAATAACATTTTGTTAGCACTGAATATCTTATCTGTACTCAAGTAGGTATGGATGTCAATAACATATCTAAATGCATGAAAGACTGCATACATAAGAAATAATACATTGCTTTTGCTTGTTTATTGTAATAAACTGTTCCAACTGCTATTCTACTGAATACTCACAAAAAAATAATGTTACCAGTGTCCAGATCTCTTGTACAATGCATAGAAATGTCCAGATATTTAGTCAATGTTTATACATGCCAGAAGTATGGTATACTACACCTAACTATCTTCAAATGTCATTTAATTATAGAAAAACACTACGGTGACAGATTTCAGTGTTAATTACTCAACGCTTAGCGTCACCACGCATCAGCCTTAATTACAGTGAGATGTAGGTCTTAATTACAGTGAGATTAGAGCAAATCAACATTGTAGGAATGGCAGGGGAATCTGCACTTGAATAGCTGCGTACGATCCACACAATGAAGAACAAAATTCGCCTGTATCTGGAAGTAAGCAAAGATGAAGCAATGCAATATTAGGTTTTTACCTGGCTCTAAGCAGGATACTGAGGAACTGTAACAACGTACCTGTGTTACAGAGCACAACTACTGGTACACCCAATAGTGGACATTCTTTTCAAAGTCAATGAAAAGAAACATTCCTTTCTTCCTTAATACAGAATGGGTTAGCACGCAGGCAAAACGCTGGCAATTTTCCATTCATCTGAACTGGAAGCTGTGTTCCTGTCCTTTATCTCCTTGAACACACTTTCTACCTTTGCAGACTTTGATATTCGGTTCAACCCTCGCTGGGCCCGTTACTAGACAGCACTACCACCAAAATACAGATGCATTCTGCCAAACTAATTACACCAGGAATTCATATACTCCTACTCTGATAACACATGTCATTAATCATTTGAAAAAAAAAAAAAAAAAAAACCCAAAAAACAAAAAAAAAACCCACAAACAAAAAAAAAAACCAACAAAAAATGAAAAAGATGACCAACTGCAGCTGGTGACACAGTGCTCCCCAACATAAATGTAAGCAGCCCTGCATCAGACACTAATATAGGAGGAAATCACATTATCTCCTGAACCCCCAGCACCTTACTACAGTAACGAGGTCTCCCTTTGGATAATTCTATCTAAATATTTGGCATTTTTGTTTGTAGATCTAACAAAATCACAGACATAACACAGAGTGAGGACCTAGCTGTTAGTTCTATTTTCACCATAAAAATCTAAAATTAAGGAAAAAACAAACAAATTAAAACAAACAAGCAAACATTTTGTTTGCATTTTCACAAGATTACTGAAGTCAAAATATAGAGTTTCATAATAATTGCTTTCCAATAGGTTTTGGACATTTTTTTGTTCATAAAAACATTCTGTGAAAACAACTATTAAATTGCAAGGCCAACTGCCTAAAAGCAGAAATTTTCAAAGTAGAAGGTCTACTCTGCTTGAATTCGGCCTTTTGGTACATTTATGTACCCGAGACCCCAGATGATGATTAAACACATTTTGCCATGCTCCTCTGCCCCAAGCAGCACACTATCGTTCATTGTGTTGCTCAATGAAAGAGTATTTCAAAAGTTAGCTTTTCTCTTACTGCACAATTCAGGTCTTGGGTCATTTCTTACAAAGCATTCAAGCAGTAACCCTGGTGTACCAAAAGAATTACTGAGTCCTCCTAGAGAGTTCTGTAACACTCGTTTGCTTTCCCAACTTTAACACTTTCTGTAACATGCCAAATATTCTCTCCATTGTGGAGACTGAAAATTGCAGGATAAAAAAAATGAGGCAAAAGGTTTTCATTAACCTTGGTGGCCCGGCTGGAAAGCCAAGGACCTGATCTTTTCAGAATTTTCAGCATTCTGTATTTATTTGAATTTTCATTAATTAAGTGTTCATTCAATTTGCTCTTGACTTCATTGCATTCTGCAGGGCTGCTCAGTTCAGCAGAGCCCAGGCACAGAGAAATCCCAGCTTTCCAGTCAGCAGACTCGAGCAGGGCTCCCAAAGGGATGAGGGAAGCTGGTGGCAGGGTTTAAGAAGATGCAGCTACAAACGCACCGATAGAGAACTTGACACAAGGCCAGATGTTGCTGTTATTTGCAGCAGTACTGCAGCAAGTTCTCAACTGGCATGAGGCAAGGCCAGATTACAAAACTGCATACAACGTCAGGAATAAACTTTCATACTTTGCCATGAACTAGCAATTCAAAGGAAATGTGACATTCTGCTACTGGGTTCCAGGTATTTGCCACCTGGAACAACAAGAATCTGGGAACTTAAGTTCTAGTCATGGCTCTAGCTGTTAATGCAATCACTTGCAAACATGAAGCAGCAGCAAACTCCCGATGCTTTTTTCCAGTGTCGCTTAAAAACCTTCTGTGAGCCAGCTAAATCTCTTTTCTGTCCCAACTCTATTCCAAAGCTATTAAAAACTTGTTCTAACTATAGTATCTTCGGTCTTCCCACAACAGCTCGGTCCCTCAGTAGATTCCTCAGTCCGGATCTTGCTCGCCCATTACCCAAGGTGCCAGTGCACCCCCCTTCCCTTTTTGCCCATAAGGCAGTTTCAGCTTTCACACTGTTGTACCTTCAACAGGAAGGGCTGACGACTCCTCCTGTGCCCTGGATTCCTTTGCTGCTTTGATTTTTGTACAGCTGGGTGCTGGCTGACTCTCTTCAAAGTATTTTCTTTGCAATAGCACTGTATGTTTTACCCCACCTATCAGGAAAACAAAATAAAATAAATTCCCTGGTTTAGACTTCATTGCTTAGTCTGGTTGGGTCACTCATATTTTGAGCAATGACTTTCCCATGGCATCTCTTCTCCTTTTCCTACTATCTCTAAGAAGCCACTCGTAGACTTCAATTCTGTTCATCTGCAGATGAAAGTCACCAGAGTTAATGAGATTTACCTCACAGCCCGCAGAAGGATCTGGTATAAAATGTTCTCCCTGCGTACTGCACAACAATACATATTTGGAAGAAAATACTGGGGCAGGGGAGGCTTGTGGGAACTCCCAGAACACTGGCTCTGCAGAGAGGCAAGCAGCCCTGGCAGCGAGCTGAGGGCACTGCTCCACACAGCCTCCTCGGAAAGCGTGCAACAAGGAGGGAAAGCTTTGAAACCTTTGCTAAAATGTAAGGCTGCTGTTGAGAAAATACTGAACTACAAACAGGTTTCTATTCCTCAACAACAGCTACTCAGGTGCTCAACCTACCTTAAATGGAAACCCCAAATCCTGTCAGAAATTTCCATCGATGGCAAAGCCTGTTTGTTGATAAACCCCATCATATCTGAGCAAATCTTTATTAGTATCAGTTCAATCAAAAGAAACCCAACCCCATATTAACTTGCATTCAAAATATTATAACCTCATCAAATCTCTATCCACGGATACACATGGGAAAGAGATTACAGTACATTACAATTATTTTACTAAGAATTTATGCATATTTTAATAGTAAAATTACTTTTAACAGTAGTTTCAGGCCTTCTCAGGACAACAAAAAGAAAAATCCAGCTTTGAAAAATGAATACTTTTATTATTACCATTACTACCCAACAGCCTCAAACAAGCCATTAGTTTTCAAAGGTTCAGATTACAGGCCTAAATATATTTTCCTGCCATCGAAATTTTCAGGAACTGACTCACATGTTCATTAAAATATCAACAAGTAGGAATTATTCTAGTGGGAATGACATATAAATGTCAAATAATCTCAACGATAACTTATCAATAGGTGCAGTCCCAATTTCAAGGTATGCTTTACAATGTGCCTGTTCGCATTAGACTTACCAACAGCCTCTGCATCCCCTTCTAGTGAAGAAATGATGTTTGGTTTACTAAGCTTCGCTTTTGAGGAAACTTTGTCCTCGGTATCCCAGATCTTTAAAATTATTTTGTGATCTCTTAGTTTTATTAGATATTCATTAGTGACACTGATATCCACGCTATGGTTCCATGATATCCACATCTTGTCATTTTCAAACCACGGTGTAATAGCCTATTAAAACAAAAGATGATATCAAGGTGTGAAACGAAGACCTGAAATAAGAACAAACAGAAACTAAGCTGTTGCTCAGCACGAGATCGCCGACTAAAGAATTAACAGAATACTGTAAAAGCAAATATATACACTTCAACATGCTGAATTGGCATTTACAAAATGAAAGCACCAGCACTAAACTTCGTGTGTATATGCTGGTAAACTGTAAGAACAAAGCACTCGTCAGAGTTGCCGATATAACACATTTCAATCAGCAACTTTGCAAGTGGGTTTTGCTTAAAACAATCATCAAGCTGATACTCAGAAGAAGTGCAAATCAATCAAAGAAGGTCATTAGAAAGATTGTCGTGCAAAGACAATACCTGAGAGTACACAGGTTGCTTTTAAACCAACTCTCTCTCAAAAAAAAAAAAAAATTATTTTAGCATTGACTTTTTGGAAATAATTTCTTAACAAACCAAGGTGTATTCAAAACAATATATCCAAGGTTTACGTTCCTTAATTTGAATGCACAGGATTTAGTTAGACATGTGTCTAAATAAAACAATAATAAAATTGATAGTTGCCTTCAAATTATTATAGTATTGTCTTGGTACTTGATAAAAGATAAAAAAAATTTAAAAAAGATAAAAGCTATAATCCCAAGTAAACTGTAATCTAGAGGAAAATAAAATACTCTGAAATCCACCATCCTTTTACTGCAAATGTAAGAAGTTACTGCTGATCATCCTCTTACTGCAAATGTAAGAAGTTACTGCTGATCTGGACTAGCAGAGCCAAGTTCTGTCCTTGATATTTGCTCTATATCTGCGTGTGCAGAGAAGGCCTAAGCACCTGTTAAAACAATACGTAACTACATCACTCCATACCGGAAAACATTCTCCCACCTTCTCTATGCGACGTTTTGGATTACTTAGTTTTCTTATAGCTTTTACCTTGGAATCAGATTCGGTAAACAGCTTTGCAGCCACCCCAAACACCACGAAATCCAGTTTTCTAGGTACGAGGTCATCTGGCAGAAGGAAGTACTCAATGTGATAGTAACGTTGCATTCTTGGAATAGCTCCCGATTCATCAACTTGAATTCTCTCTCCTCGCATACCAGGGGGATTGGATGTCTTCTGCTTTTGTCCTACAGAGAATATTAGAATTATTTGGAAGCATTAAATGTTATCAAAGATGATACTCTCAGGGGGAATTAATGCTCTCTGCAATGACTGAATGGTAACAGGCGTTCCAGTGTGGCAACAGAAAAATGATGGATTGAACACAGATGACTGCTGAACATGAAACTCTCACCCCAGTGCCCAACCCTGCAATTCTCACCCAGGTTTAACTACCATAAAATGTCCAGAAAGTTCCTGGAACTCCCCCCTCCATCCTCTCTTCCTGCAGCATGATGTCCAGTGACCGTAATTCCCAAGGCACATATGTCCTGTTACCCAGATAACTTCCATAAAGCCGAGTTCCACGCTGCTGAATGTACCTGCTCCTACTACATCTGAACACCCCTACACCACAAGAGAATCATACCTCATCTGTTAAGCAGCTCCTACCTTCTCCTAAAATGACAATACCACCTTTACACTACCCAAAATCATAATTAGTCGAGTATATACGCCAAAAACTACCGAAGATCATCAATGCAAATAACTGTGACTACTGAGGAGACAGCAGTCAGAAAAGGTTTGCAGGCACCAGTGATGTCCCACTGCCATTTTCTTGAGCAATCTTCCCAGGAGAATTCAAATCCACTAATATCTTTTCCAACATTATCTCCTTAAACCATTCAGGACTCTGCCACACAAACTTATGAAGGAATAAGAAGAGCATTCTTAGGAAAACCTGTGTCAGGCAGGTACTTACCTGCAGGCAAGGCAGGGATGGCTAGTGAGACTGTGAATGTGCAGGTCACGGGATGGGAGTCACCCAGTTCCACCCAACTTTCTTCAGTCGGGAGGAGCCTACTGGTCTCACCCTCTGAAGTCAGATGTCCAACACCCGCAGACACCTCTAGGTTTTCAGTTTCAAACGTGCTTTCAGAGCAGATTGTGTTCAAGTCTGTCATCTCCTCTTTATCATCCTCCTCCACCTCCTCTTCCTCCTCTGCCTTTGAATTCTTATGCTTTTCCCTTGCCATCTTGATGTGCAGTCAGACAATGGACTCAAAGGCTATGGAACAAGACAAACAGCTTTATTTTAGTGCTGAAATAAAAATCCCTACTTGAACCAAAGCAGGAGCAAGGAAGGCTAGCATGAGGAGGTCCAAAATCTCCCATTTCAAAAATGCTTTCAAAGTACATAACGTGTATACCCAAGGGATTAATTAGCGGGCGCAGGGACAATCCACACAAAAGTCTCCAAGAGACAAGGCACGGTAACAGTGCGTCAACGCGTTCAGCAAACAGCAACGCCACGCTCAAAACAGTGAAAAGGGGGATGTCACCTGAGGCTATAAACTCTCGGTTTCTTGCCCAACTGCAGAGGAAAGCTGAGTTTTGAAAGGAGTTTCACCTCAGAAAGCAGGGGGAGCCCCCGCAGCCGAGCGCTGGCGGAGCAGGGAGCCCAGCGGCACAGGGCCACCGGCCTGCGGCAACGGCCCAACGGCCCCAGCTCGCCCGCCAGCCCCGTGGAAGGGCCGGGGCTCGGCTACCGCCCCTCGTTACCGGAGACCGAACGCTCCCCGAGCCACCAAAGCCGCGGGAACACGCCGCTCCGTCGCCGGCAGCCGCTGCTCCGGGGCGGGCCCCAGCCCAGCTGCCCCCGCCGCTCGGAGTGACGGCCGCTGGAGCAGCGAGCTGGCCCCAGAGCAGCTGCGGCCCGCAGCTCCTCGCCCCGGGCAGCTGTTCTGCTCTGCCACCTTTCACGACCTGGCGTGTGTAAGGCTGCACTAAGGCTGCCGTAGTGCCCGGGGATGTTCCAAACGCTGGTGCGTGGCTGCTTGCTCCAGCGGCATCCCGCTTGGGTGGTTTGTCCTAGAAACTTAAGTGAAAACATCTCGCCACAGCATCTGCACCTCTCAGGGCTGACTCTTCACACGCTTCAAACAGCATAGGCTTTCCTTGCCAACGTGCTTACACTTTACATGCGTTTCAAAATGGTTTTCTCCGTTTGTATCATTTCTGAATAGACTGTGTATCATAACAAATAGGGGGAACTACCCCCTAGAACTAAACCTATGGAGAGGTAATCTCCTCCGCGCCTGGCACAGCCTGCCCAGCTCCGTGCCACCCATGTCTGACGCAGCAAAGAGCAGGGCGCAAGGCTGCTGCCTCGACGGGCAACAGCAGCCATCTCACATCAGCAGCTTCACCACCGAGCAGCGGGGACGATAACCTCTGCACCAGCACAGAGCACTGCACGGTCATCTGTTTGCAGCCTAAGCAACAAATTACATCTGTGCTTTTATGAATCTGAGAATTTAGTAAGCACTACTACATAAACCTAGAATTAAAACCCACAAAAATGCAATCACTTTCCCTTTCAAACATTTGCAATTTTTTTTCCCACTAGATAAATTTGTCTTTGTTGTCTTGAACATGGGTGATATTTATGGTAGAGTGGGCAAAGGAACGAGATGTGGATTGTCTACGATCGGTACTATGTAATTAATTACGCATGCAGCTAACAAATCAAAAAAAAGTCTAAACATGTGCACTTTTCAGTACTTTGAAGAGCACAACCATCCAAATGACTCAGCAGAAATAAGAATAAACAGACAGAAACAAATGGAGATACATGGTTTGGAGACAGTAACACAGGATTGTCTACAACCGAACCACCGAGCAGCACAGTACAGTGTGAATTCAGTCACCACCTCCCTTTCCAGAGACCAGATTGCCTGAACTATAACTAACGTTCCATATACGCACAACTTACATATCAACTTCCCCTTCCATAGACAGCAGCAAAACCATTACAGGATTAGCTCAACACTTATACTCCAAATAATAATCAAATATTTTGTTTTCTTCCACAAACCACACATCCTATTTTTCATATGAACAGCTCAGTATTTAAGCCTGCTTTACTCCGTTTAGTTTGACAATATTTCACGCAAGGGGAGTGAAAAAGGGTGGGGTGATTCAGAGAGTTCAGTTCTCTTTGTTTTCCCACATGATTATGTCTCACAACCCCTCATTAGGAACTCAGGCCGACATCTCAATTGTCTGCGCAAAAGCAGCTGAGTGATAATTAATATGCCAATGGAATAAAACATGATTGTCATGAAACATTTTCCTGATGGAAAAAGTTTCAACATTTCAGGGCATATTCTAGGAATGAATTCCCATATCTGCCGCTGCCTTCATGCATGGGGTTTGGTAAATCTCTTTCAGACAAACACAATGAGAGCACCTGAATTTTTCATATGAAACTGAAAAGCACATAAATCCCCCAGAAGGATCCAACTCTTAAAATGATTCAACAGTTTGGGGCTCCTTTCACACCTACACTAGCTCAAGACCCAAATCCCGGATGCCAGTCTTTCACTTCAGCCCTCGGCTCAAAAGTGCTGCAGATCCACCTGCTGGGTGTCTACCAGACTGGGCTGCAGCCAAACTGCAATGCTTCTGTTTTAAACACAGCTGTGAGGAAATAAAAGCCTGTGGACAGCGTGTCATACCCTCCTCGGGACCACCAGTTCCACAGCCTGCACGCTTACCCTGCAGGCAGGAGACCCACGGCTACTTCTTCCCTGAGGCCTGCATCTTCTGACCACCAGGAGTGAGACCTATCTAACCATCAGGGCTGTGCGTTGGGCAGAACACAGGGGCATTTTCAGCTCTTTCTGCTGGAGCTGTACCACTGTGAAAGGAGTTCAAGATTTGCTAAGCTCAACAGGAAGAGTCTTAAGATCTACTGCGGTTTATTGAAAGTGCACGAAGAGTCTCAGCAAGCAGCAAAGAGAACACACACGCCCCGCTTGCTGGCAGAGCCCAAACCGTCAGGCCAGAAACTCACACGACTCCTCCTAGGCAAAGGTTCAGGGCTATAAATCCTCAGGAAAGTGCATAAAACCTCAGAATAAGGAGTAGGGGACACCCACATTCTTCATGTGGTCTAACTCCATGCAGTGCTCTGTCCGGCTTGCCATTTCAGGGGCCTGTATGCTAAGATGCCCAACTTATCCCTAAGGAAACTGATTCTGATTTTCCAGGGATTTCAGGTCCTAGATGTCATTGGAATGGCCAGACGGACACAAAATGGGTCTCAACACCAAGGCTGAAGCTTCCATCACCCTCCCTGCATCTGCTCCTCACAGTCACTGTACCTCCATTCCCTCACCTGTACACCCAGACTTGGCAATCTCTGGTGTTCAGGAAAATCCAGGAGAAAAAGTGCTCTAAAAAGGCAAAATCTAAATAATACACATTTATCCTGAGAACTACAGTCTAATTTACAGCAAAAATTAAGATGGCATTAATGTTTTAGAAAGACAATATTTTTCTGAAGGAATTTAGATACACAGTCTTAACGGGAGTCAAAACCTGCTCCCTCCAGTCTGCCCAGGAACTGCTGGCAAACTTACCAGCTAGAGAAACACTAAGCCAGGAGTAATACTGACCGAAGCACTACAAGCCAAATTCTGTTCTCATCCTATTGCGAATATCCAATTTTCCCCTTCCATTTTCTCCAAAATTTGTTCATAGAAAAGAAACATTTACCCCATGAACACCACTAAATAAAAGTTGAAAGCAATAGATTTCTCTCTTCTAATTACTGTAGAAGAGCCTTAAAACTGTTCCAGATGCTGACTAGCTAAGAAATGTCAAATACAACACCTGGGTATTCAGAGAGCTGCAGCTGTTTCCTCTGCAGGCTACATAACACATTGTTTCTTCCCTTTAAACAGTTTACGCCAAGAGAAAGTCCACAATCTAATCAGTAATATCAGTCAGGATACAAACCAAGCTGCAGTTAGGTCAGGTGTTTTGTTAACCCCAGTGGTTTATCCCATCAGCTCCACAGCAAGAGAGGCTCCAGACACCAGTTCTTGTCCATTTTCAACATCGACGTTTTCCTTACGTTCAGAGACGTACAAAAGTTCCCTATATTAGTTACTGAAACTCTTTCCTGTATCCACCCGCTATGCTCTTCATGTCGCTAAACATGCAGAACATCTTTACAGCCTTTTGCACAGTTTATCAGAATTACCTATGCACTCACTGGATGCGTACATGTAAAATCTTGTCTGTATAAACGTTAAGTGAAAACATGCTGCAGGCAGGAGCAGAACTACACGGCAGATTGAGATGTTCAATTACATTACGTTACACTCAAAGAGTTGTGGTCGACGGTTCGATGTCCAAGTGGCGATCAGCGATGAGTGCCATTCCTCAGGGGTCAGTGTTGGGACCAGCACTGTTTAACAGCTTCAGCGACACGGACAGTGGGATCGAGTGCACCCTCAGCAAGTTTGCTGATGACACCAAGCTGTGTGGCGGGGTCAACACACTGGAGGGAAGGGATGCCATCCAGAGGGACATGGACAGGCTGGAGAGGTGGGCCTGTGCGAACCTCCTGAAGTTCAACAAGGCCAAGGCCAAGTCCAAGGTCCTGCACATGGGTCAGCACAATTGCAGGCTGAGCAGAGAATGGATTGAGAGCAGCCCTCAGGAGAAGGTCTTGGGGGTGTTGGGGGATGAGAAGCTCAACATGAGCTGGCAGTGTGCGCTCACAGCCCAGAAAGCCAACCGTGTCCTGGGCTGCATCACCAGCAGCATGACCAGCAGGTCAAGGGAAGGGATTCTGCCCCTCTACTCTATTCTTGTCAGACCCTCCCCTGCAGTACTGTGTCCAGCTCTGGGGTTCCCAGGACAAGACAGACATGGAGCTGTTGGAGCGAGTCCAGAGGAGGCCACCAAGATGCTCAGAGGGCTGGAGCACCTCTCCTATGGAGACAAGCTGAGAGAGTTGGGGTTGTTCAGCCTGGAGAAGAGAAGGCTCCGGGGAGACCTTAGAGCACCTTCCAGTCCCTAAAGGGGCTACAAGAAAGCTGGAGAGGGACTGGTGACAAGGGCAGGGAGTGACAGGACAAGGGGAATGGCCTGAAGCTGCAGGAGGGAAGATAGAGATGAGATCTGAGGCAGAAATTCTTCCCTGTGAGGGAACTGGTGAGGCCCTGGCACAGGTTGCCCAGAGCAGCTGTGGCTGCCCCTGGCTCCCTGGCAGTGTTCAAGGCCAGGCTGGATGGGGCTTTGGGCAACCTGGGCTGGTGGAGGGTGTCCCTGCCCATGGCAGGGGGTGGGACTGGATGGGCTTTGAGGTCCCTTCCAACCCAAACCAGTCTGGGATTCTATGATTTTTCCTTCTTTGTCTTACTGTACACACAGAACGGTCCCAATATGCTGGACCTAACAAACAAAAAGACAACACCCAACATTTCTGGAGTTGCAAGTAACCTCAAGAACATGCCAAGAACAACACTGCACCACAAATATTATTTTAACTCATCTCTGTAGTTCCTTATGAAAGCAACTGCTTCAGAAACAACAATTTTAAAAGTGTCAATAACATCACAGTATGACTCTTGGGAAGGGTTTGGAAAACAAATTTTAGGTACTTAGCACTACATTTTCACTTTTCTCCTTGGTAGTAGAAAGTCTGGAAGGAATAAAATATATTTTGTTACTGTAATGAAGTGATCTTTCAGCAAGATAAGCATTTTCCACAACCCTACAGTTCTGGCTGGCTCTGTGTACTGAATGACAACCTGCCACACAAATGAGACCAGACTATCCCGGACCATCAGACAAACGCAAACTGCGCAGATCCTGGGTCCTGCAACGCATATGAACTGTGAAATAAAACTATAGTTAACTTAAGCTCAAACCATTTTTTTCTATAAACCTAGTTTACACATCTTAACTAATTGCACCGATACCTAATACAATTTAAATCAGTATTCCACTAGTGATTATGGCAAAGAAGCTTAAGTTTGATCGTGACATCTTTTAACCTCTTAAAATAAAAATAACCAGTTAAGTAATTTCAAAAGCAGTATTTGAATATATTTGAATATATATTGAATATATATAATATATATAGAATTGAATATTCTAATTTCCAGCTATTACCACCACACTGTAGAAACATCCATTCCATTCAGATCCTGCTTTCCCATCAGCTCTTTCTATAGTTGGGACTCTTCCAAGATACTTTCATGCTGGAGTGTACTACTGGAACTGGAAACAACTTAGTAAAGAAAAAGTCCTTGAATATTTAATAAAATGTTGCCATATCTCTGAGTGGGTTTAGAGAATAAGTCAAGGAACGGGCAAACCTTGTCTGGGTCAGGAGTAAAATCTTAGTCTTGCTATAGTCAGGAGTAAATACAAGAGCCATTGTAATTACACTGTGACAGGCTTTTCTGTACCTCTGACGTCAGAAGCACTGGACTGGAGAAAAGGTTAAGTTTTATAGAAAAGCAGGCTGCAAAAGGAAAGTTTACTTCTACCAAACCCAACTCCCTTGTCACAGGGAGGCTACAGTGACCATTCTCTGGTCCAGCTGTTTTCACAGTTGTCTGGTGTTTAGAAGTCTTGGGTCAGGTAGTTGTTTTTTAAGAAAACATGATGCAAAACCCAACTACCCAGCAGTCGGAGCTTTTCCTGAAAAATCAAACAAATGGCCAAAGGTTTGGGGTATTTTGCTGGTATCGAGTATCTCCTTTCCTTCAGAGATGAAACTTTGGTGAACATGAACTGACATCATTCTGACATTCTCATTTCCCTGTTACAGCGATAACCCAGAAAGCCAAAGATTTGCCATGCCGTTTCATGTCCTTCGCTCTTTCAAACCAGAAGCCCAGCAGATGGGCAGCGAGGAATTCCAGAGAGGCCCACATGCCCCCAGCGCTGTTAACGATGCCCCTCTTCCAGCCCGAGACAACACCAATAAACCCCACTGGAAACCATAGGTGCTAAAGTACAATTTACGCTGACGGGTTTATAGCCTGCTAAAGATTCTGTCAGCCTTTAAATCAATTATTTCCACTTGATAAATATTTTTACAATTGAAACCAGCTAGACCAAAACAAGTTTAGACTGTTGCATTGTCTAACTCCAGGCCCTTGATGCTTTAGTTGGTGTTTGGGGTCAGTCGGTTTGGTGTGCGTGGGTAACAGACGCGGATTTACGTGGTATCTGCTAAAAACATTCACGGTTTATGGTTTTGTCCTTCCTGTCGCTGGTGCTGCATTACAGGGACATTTTGACCCTAAGTCAATTTCTTGCATCAATAACGTTATCAGACTAAGAAAAGCTACAGTTTTACAGCTATACATGGCTACAAGAGTGAATAAGGAATATATACATACATGTTACCCAACCAGTTCATCCAGTCACTCCTCAAGTGGATGAAAACTCTAAGTGACAAGTTATGGATCACTTCAGACAAGAGGAACATGGGAGAAACGTTCTTTAAAGGTACAAGAATACGTCAAACAAAACCACCCAAAAACCCCTGAAGTAAATCCATGAGCCGCACAGGAGATTCTTAACGACCACACAATTACAAAACAAACTACCATTTTGGACACTCAATACACAGATCACCAGTGGATAAACCTCAGCCCTTTGGAATAGGAAGGCTGATCCTGTGGAGCATCGAGTACCCTGGGGAACCCACACCTTGTAACGGAAAAACCAGAAGGAGATCTTCAGCCAGACAGCCTTGTGTGTTGCCAACCTACCACAGAAACAATCAGAAACCTGATTTTTAGTAAGGAAGAAGATCAACAGCCTTCTAAAGGATGCTTTTTCTTGATGATGCACAGCACACAGATGCCAGCTGACATTCCCATTCAACAGTGGGAAGCAAAAGCAGGGTCTGGGCTCTGAGCAGGCCAGCAGACCTTACCTGCCCTGAACAACCTCAGGTGGGACTCCCACCCACACCCCTGCCCGAGAGCTCCACTTGCGCCCAGCCCTGGGGGATGCCGTAGGTGTGCCTGTCTCTGGTCCTTGCCCAGTTTACTGGCTGGTCCTTGGACCTGCACTCCAGCCTCTCCTCCAGTCCTGTCTGCTGCTGCTCTTAGCTAGACTTCTTGGATGGACCCCAGACCTGGTTCACCACCTTGCCTCGTCTGGGGCTGTTCATGGAGCCTGTTATCACCACCCCCACTTTGCCACCCTAGTCAGACCTTGGGCACGGCTGGCACCACGGTCACCTCTGGCTCGTGGTGCGTCCCCTGCCAGCGGAGCAGCCCCGCTTGTGCTGCTCCCTGAATGTAGCTGCATTCAACAATGCAGGTCCTATTCCATAGCCAAACAGCGACAAAAATCGCTGCGTTGGGAAGCTCAGTCATTTGAACCAGTTTAACATTTATGCATCTCTATGACAGCAGCTTAAGAAATAAATACTGATACCACAAGGACACCACATCTACAGAGAGAGAAACCTGAGCAAACGGAAAGATGGTCAACTTTTAAGCAACATTAGTTTCATTAATTTAGTGGGACCACTCACTCGTTCACAAGTGTTACTTGTCAAACTGGACTCTGTGACACTATTGTTTTGCTCGTGTCAAAAAGGAACCAGAAAGACATTAGTTAAGAAGTTAGAAACAAACTTCGAGCTCAGGCTTGGCTGAAACCCTTTTCCTAACAAGCACATGGAGCGGGTGGCACCTGCCCGCTTTGCCCGGTGAACCCTGCCAGACCCGGGGGCCGCAGGCAGCGGACGGCGCTTGGCCACCGCCAAAAGCGGCCCCCGTTGAGGGGGAAGCCGCAAACTCCGCGTCGGGAAGCGGCGGGTAGGAGAAGAGACCCCGCCACCCGGGGCACCGAAGCCTCCGGCGCGGCGGGGGGGGCGGGGGCACCCCCCCAGCGCCCCTCTCCGTCACCGGGACACTCCTCGGCCCCGCCCGCGGGCGCAGACGCCGAGCGGGGCGGGCTGCGAGGCGGGGCGGGGGCGCAGCCGGCGGGGCGGCCGCCCCGGGGGCAGGATGGTCGGGCAGCGCGGCCGGCGCGGCGGGGCAGGCGGGCGCGATGGAGCCGCCTGAGGGCTGGGACCCGTACGGGCGGCCGGCCCGGCGGACGCAGTGGCTGGTGAGCGCCCTGGCCTACCACTACGGGCTGGACCGCGGCGTGGAGAACGAGATCGTCGTCCTGGCCACCGGCCTCGACCAGTACCTGCAGGAGATCTTCCACCACCTGGACTGCGCCGGGGCGGGCAGGATCCCCGGCGAGGACTTCCGGACGCTCTGCCAGGTGCTGGGGCTGGAGGAGGCGGCGGAGGCGGCGGCCGACCCCGAGGAGTGCGCGGGGCTGTGGGAGGGCCTCTCGGCCGAGCTCACCTTCCGCCAGTTCCACGCCCGCCTCTGCGGCTACTTCAGCACCAAGGCGGGCAGCGCCCCGCGCCGCGCCGTGCCTCGCCTGCCGCTGGGCCGGGAGAGCGAGCACATCGAGACCCAGATCCGCCTGCGCAGCCCCCGCCGCCGCCGCAGGGACCCGGCCGGACCCGGCGCGGCGGGACGGCCCGGCGGCGGGGGGGAGGCGGCGGGGCGGCGGCCGGCGGGGCCGTGCTCGCGGGAGTGCTACGAGGAGATCGTGGCGCTGGAGCAGGCCGAGGACCGCATCGCCAAGCTGGAGGAGGAGAACGGCAGCCTGCGGGAGCTGGTGGAGGACATGCGGGCCGCCCTGCAGAGCAGCGACGCCCGGTGCCTGGCCCTGCAGGTGAGTGCGCTGCCGGCACGGCTCGCATCGCCCCTCGGCTTCGGTACGGGGTTCAAAGCCTCCCCGCTGCTCCTGGCTGCGCCTTACCTCAGCCCTGATTAAAGTGCGGTCTAGGAAGGATGCTGCTCTCGGCAAGTCCAGTGTTAATAACCTCTCTGACTCCAGAGCGATTTATAAACGGAATATGGCATAGCTCTAGGCTGCTCTTTCATCTTCGGCATTAACTTTTTAGCAAAGTTTGGCTACACAGAGTCTTTAAGGACAAATGTATTTTCACCGGTGTGAAATTATATATAAGGGATGCACTGAAAACCACTCTGCTAAAACTGCAAAGACATCAATTTAACAAACCTAAGCATATAATGCTGCTTTTGCTATTGCACGTGCAGTCAGTTCTATACCAGTTACACACTGTTGCGGGTTTTTTTCCAAAGTGAGAAAGAACTTTTGGATTCCTACCTGCACGAGCACGTGCAATGCCTGAGTTGTAAATGCCCACGAGCTTTACCTCAGAAACATTGCAAGGGTGTTTTCTTCAGAGCATGGTCCTGCGAGTTCAGAGTTGGAGCCCGTTCTGCAAACGGGCTGATGAATAGTCTCTGGCTCCCGTGCAGAGCCACATTAATTCTGGGGCTGGTTTCTGTTTCTGCTGTATTGGCTCAAGTGAAGCACATACTTAGCAGCTAAATTACTCTGCCATGAAATGGCTTAGAGCGAGCAAAGCACTGAAGGGCTGAGTTCACCGGTGGTTCTGGCGGGTCTGATCAGGTTGGATTTAACACTGGCACAATCCCCACAGAACTCCGCTCCACGTGTGACACTTCCATTTGGCATCAGCTGGCTGTCCAGCTTTGCGACGTCTGGCACAGCAGGTGAAAGCCACTTTTACCATTTTCACTGCAAAACTGAAAGGAAGCCAGGAGCAAATACAAAGTCACCAGTCAAAGACCCCAGAAAGAATGAGGAGAAGGGTGAGAGCTCCAGAACACCACCAGCTGCTCTCTGCTGACTTGAAAAAAAACAACTGGCAATATTTTTTTGGGAATACTACTTGCCTTTTGAGGACAGACTAAAGTAATGAATTAAAGCTATACAGAGACTTGTACAATAACCTAATTTTTCACTTTAATGAGTAGTTTTTAAATTAAATTTATAGATACATATTTAAAAACTACTTTCCAGAGATTGTTTCCTTGTGTCTGTATTTCGCAAAGGTAAGTAGCTTATTAGTTGCTGATCAACTATATGTCATTAAAAAAAACCAGACAAAAAACAATCCAGCCATCTTCAGTCTTCATTAAAACATCGGTTGCTTTAAAACACACTAATTTCTCCCTGCTTTCTGCCCCTGTTCACTATAGGTAGGACTGCGGAAAAGCCGTGCTAACCATAAGGAAGAGGGGACCTGTTTTACAGGGAGTAAGAGACAGTTAACGCAGAACCACTCCCAGACCAAGTGCCTTCAAAGTGTCCTGAAGGAAGTGGAATTCATCCGGAGCTCCAGGGATGGGCAAATTGAAGAAGCAATTAGGTTCAATCAGGAGTTGGAAAGAGAGCTGAAGAGCTCTCAGGAAGCTCTGGTCAATCTGGAAGACTGCAACCGTAACCTGAAGAGGGAACAAGCAGAAATGAGGAAGAAGGTTGAAGAGGCGAGACACGCCGTCCTTAACAGTCTTGGCAAAGTGAAGGAGCTAGAAGTGAAAGCTAACGAAGTGCCACATCTGCAGATATACATTCAGCAGCTAGAATCGGAACTGCAGCACTATAGGTAAGTGTGAGTCGGTCAGAAAATGCCTATAAAATCACAGCATTGGAACACAAGTTAGCTTGAAAATCACTGGTTGTAGCTTATTGAACGTCTCCAAATACATCTTCTAAAATACAGCCAGTGGGAAATTAGAAGGTACTTACCAATTTTCCTGGTAGGGATCCATAACAAAAGTGGGCCCCTTCAGCAGGAGGTGGGCCAAAATAAGGATGCAGAGAGCTGAAGTTACTCCTCAAACACACAGCAACAGGATACAACATAGTAATACTTCAAGAAAACCTCAAAAGAAATCTCTGACCGTCTTTCAGAATCCATTTCCAACAAACTTATTTTTTCACCTTAACTAATTACTGTCAATTCAGACATTTCCTGCTAGTTAAGTCACACAACCAAAGCCAGCTGTAACCAGATGGCTGATACTCCACTGCTTGAGAAAGCTGTGCAACTTATCATACAACTTGGAGAAAAACATGAGGCCAACTTCTGGCCAGCAGTTTTAAACTCTACTGGGACTTTATCACTTCTTCACTGACAGAGTATGTCGTGCTCCAGAACAGAAAAGTTACAATGCTTTCCTAAAACCACACAATAATTTAGTGGGAGTCTCAAACAAAAAATACATCAACTAAACCCCAGTTTTGTAATAGCAGAAATAAATATGTTTCCAAAATGCACAAAGTTGGTCACAGATTTAATAGATCACTGCTTTTGTTGCTTTTTATCTTAGATAAAACTTGGACTCACTGATGGTTATTAAGTGCTAGGCAGTTCTGCCCAAGTTTCAAATTGACCTATGGAATAAAATGTTTATATTTTTACTGATCCAAAGTAAAGCTAATATTAAATATTTTTTTCCTAACTGTACTAAACCTATATTTTAGTATATTGTCTATTCTGATCTCCTTGTCTCTTCCTAAACTTATACTTCCTCTGTTTGCTTATAAGAGGAATCCGTAGTGAGTTATTTGTAGCATCACAGCTATTGTACTGGTTTATGAAGTGAGGAAACTCTAAAAATAATCATTTTATCCGGTGTCTTTCTGTAAGCATTGTGTATGTTAATACCTGTGTGGTTGCAGAAGATAAAGCATTTATTTAAACATCTATAGGATTTTAAAAGCACTGTGAGGGCACATAATGTCCAAGATGATTGTCCTTTACAGGGATGAATGACACAACTCTTGGTGCTGAGAGAGGTCACACTACTTGTCTAGTCTATCACGTTCTCCCTAGCATAAGCACCAAACACTGAAGATGAGTTCTTCTCCTGCAGAATTGCTTTTCCAAAGTATGGTGAAGCATAAAAAAATCGCCTTTAAACAGAGAGAGATGAACTAGTTAAAGACAATAAGAAATATCAGCTGGGCCTTGCAGAGCAGGAACTTTTATGGGTTACATCAAAAGAAATGGTGCGAGTTCTTCGTCAGATAATTTTCATCTGTAATGCTGATTTTAAAATTGCAAGCTAGTTGAAAGTGAGCGTTAAGCTCAGGAATGGTGCTAGATGCCCATTTGGAAACTACCCCTCTCTTTTAGCCACACGGCACGTTTAGCAGAGGCCCAGGCCAGCTTCCCCACACAAAACCCTTTAATGAGCCTTGATCCTACGTTAGCCATAAAGCACTGTCCATGTAGTACGGTTCTTGGCTTAAACAGCTTAACAGCAGAGCCACTTAATGATGATATCACAGTTCCGCAGTGTATGGGGTACCATAATTCCCAATATTCCAGAGTGTGGCACAGAGATCCCCAAACTGGCAGAAAATAGGTAAGTTAAGCAGTGCGGAGCTCTGCATTAGTGTGATGAAAGAGCTTAACGCTGCACGGCTATCTCTATCCTAGGCAGCCATCGGCATCACAGCTTGTCCCACTCACTTTACTACCTTACGCTTGTGCTACAGGTAGCAGAGACTACTTCTGCTCATAGAGAATCGTCTTCTCCTGTTGTGCATAAGCCCAAAACCCATGGGCGTAGTTTGGGTGAGGTGCTAGGAAGTGCATGTTGAGGGGAAGCTGATGACTTGGCTGAAGCATAGGGACGGAGGGACAGCTGCTATATCCCACAGATTTCTCAGACTGTCATTTAGCAAGTGCATTACTTGTAATGTTATTTAAGTCAGTATGTATTTAAGTTCATTGCTCCATTTCCAAGTACCACAAAAAGTTTGTAGGCATGGCAGCAGGATCTAGGTTTGGAAAGAACTAATGCTGCAAGGTAGCAATGGAGAGAAATGGGTGGGGATTTGAGTATACTGCAGAAAGCATTTAAGATTGCATATATGTCTCCTGAGAATTCACCTTAACTGGCTTGGTACGTCACAATTTTACTCCAGCCAAAGTTTGATTTCTTCCAGAGAGGATCATATTCAAGAATGAGACCAGTCTGAGCTCTACATGCTGCTGCTATTCATACTTTCATATTTATAAAGTAAATGATTTCTTCTTTTAGGTTCAGATTTTCAAAACTCTTTAAGCATCTAAATCCCACTTCTATACCTTCATCTCATACCAGTTTGCTATGATTGAGACCTAGAATCGCCACAATGACCTTAAATTATAATCCCCAACTCAGGAAACAACATAGTTAGCATCTGTTCAGGAAAGTGTTGAAGGACCTGCAAGTGATTAAATGTTTTCCTAAATTGAGGTACCGAATTACAATTGCCTTTTCTGCCCACAGATTCATATTTCTGCAAATTTAATGCAAAATGTTGCTATCAACATCTGTGGTAAACATTTGCTAACTGAAGTTTGTATGACTTAAACTTTTTCTAAGTACAGGTTCTTGTATCAGGGTTTGAAATGTCCCTATCATGTTATTAGGTTCCTAAGCCAACCTAGTTGACCAAATCGTTTATAGATACTTCTTAAGTTGCACACTCCATTCTTACTGCACCGGATGCATGTGTAGGGGTTTTGTCCTCTTTCCTACCATTAGTCTTTTATTTTGTATTTTTTAATCCCTGTCAATTTAATGAGTCAGCTCAGATCCTTTGAAGGTAAATCTCAAGAAATTCCTTACTGAAAAGCATGAGTTAAATTCATTTCAGAGGAAAAAGACATCACAAGAAATTGTATGTTTATCATTGGTATTATATAAAATGCGTAATTCACAATGTCAGCATACAGAAGAGTTTAGGAAGTTATGCAAGTCCCATATTTTATTGCAGTGCTGCCCAGAGAGTTATTCTCATTTTGTACTGGTGCACTTGATTTCATTTTCCCAGGTATAGGACTTTTCATTTGTTATGACTGAAGCTCCACTTTTTGATTTTTGGACTACTCTTCCAATTTATCAAAATGATATTGGGACTAACCTCCAAATTGCTGTTATTCCCTCCCAGCTTGGTGTCAGCTGCACATTTGTCATTTCTCTTCCAAAAGTTGGAAGCCTAAATGAACACACTGGCTGAGTCTCAGGACAGATTCTGGCGACCTCCACTTGATACACTCTATCCGAAAGCGTATCATTAACAGCTCTTCCCTAAACTGATCTTTTTCAGTAAGTTTTGCTCTAGTTCAAGGTGAGACCATCCATGTATTCTAATATAGTCCCTATGATTTCTAAGTATTGTTTATAAGAATGCCACATGTGAAAATGTTACTGCAATAAAAATGTCACATCTACTGCTTCTCTTTATCCATTCAGCCATTTTCCATGTCAGAGAAGGAAATTAGATTGGTTTGACATGAATTGTTCTTGCCAAATATAAATTGGCTCTGCTTTCTATACTACATTGTAGGTAGCTCAGAAATTGATTACTTAATAAAGTTTACAGATTTTTTTCTCTGTAATAGCATTGGAGGGAATAACAGAATTTAACAAGCTTTTTTTGATCCCAGTGTAACAAATAAAAAGAAAGGTCATTTAGAATTGGAATAGACTTCATAATGGAGATGTTCTCAGAGTTTTTATGTTGCTGTGCTAGCCAGCAGCACAGTAATTACATAGGTCAGTGAAAGGGGTCATAAAATACCAAAAATGCTTCCCATATGCATGGTCTGTCTCCCAAATTACTTAATTATCCATCAGCATTTATATGTGTTAATGAGTAGGACTCCTTTCTACATGGAATGCAGAGAGGCTTGTTCCATCCCCTCATATTCTCTTATAAATATGATGATGATGGAGGTCTCTAGCATAATTTCCTCTCTTTCTTTCTTTCACAAGTCACCAGTGTTAATTTTTCTACGAAGTTATGCTTTAGGTTCTCCAATTTTGGAAGTAGTTCAATTTTTCTTTTCTTTTCTTTTAGGAGACATTGTCCAAATCTTTTCAATAATTTCTCAGGTTATCATTTACTTTGTAAAATATAACAAGATGGACCAAACAGATCCAAATCAATAATCCAAGAACAGGAGAGAAATATGGAAATATTCCTAAGTGATACAGAATTGGCTCTGCTAGGTGAAGAAAGAAAAGCCCTAGGAAGGAAACTAATCCACAAAAGAAGGTGTATATAGTAGGTTATTTCCAATCTGAATGATAATGCACATTTTATATTTAGGTATTCTAGAACCTGTTCTTCTCTGTTCTTCTGTTTAAAAAAATAGGCATTACCAAGTCTGGACAACTTTCTGCTTGACTAGTGTCATCAATATCAACTACTTACTGGCTGTAAGGTGGAGCAGCTGTAAGGTGACGTGCATCTTGGCAATTTATTTCAGATGGCACAAAATTTGCACAGAGATTGTGGGTGTATATGCGCCGGACTACACAAAGGAGTGGCTAGAACTGCAGATGATACGTACGTCCTTGGACAAGACGATGACAGGCAGGGAGCAGTGACTGATGGCAGTCAGTAAGAGCGATGACAGTCAGGGAACTGAGCTCATGGAGAGTAAAAGAAAATGTTACTTTGCAGAGCCTCATCTGCAAGGGCACTCAGGCAGATTGTCCTAGATGAACTGATGTCATTTTATTTTTTATTTCTGCTTATACCTAATATTTTCTTCTACTTAAGACTGTAAGAAGCTATATATTATGTAGAAGTCTGCCCAAAACCCCAGAACTTTAAGTTTTTCAAGAAGTTAGCAGCAGCAGGTGAGTATGTTCCCATCATATGAAGCTTAGACTTCTTGTGTTTCTCTAGTCATAGAAGAATCATAAGCTAACCAAGCAAATTGGATTACTACTTGTTTGAAACACTTTCAAGGAAAGTTTTGATTTCACAAGAAGGGATAATGAAAGTTATCATTATATATGGTAGAGAGAACTGTACAGAGCAATTTAAATACATTAGTTTGGCATTGAAGAGAATGTATAGTGTCTCTTTCCATGGAAGGGTTAGTTTTATTTCAAATGCAAGAAGTGTCTTGCAATTTTTTTTAACATTACTACTTGCTTTCCATAATAATAGCAAAACCTTTACTTCAAATCCATTCAAATTAACGTGAGTAGATTTATCCACAAGGAAGCTTGTACGTATGTGCTAATTCTGACGTTGGAAATGTAGCCAGTTCTCTGGCCTTTTGCAGTGCTGGGCTCTTAGTTACACAGCCTTTATTCTTGGGAGACTTTCCCCGGTTTCTCACTAAATCCTCCTTTTCATCTGGCTTGCCTTATTTGCTGTGTTGAGAGTAAATCACTGCGAGCACAATAGCGAAGCCACACAACGGACACTGCCCATTGACTGGGGTGGACGTGCTTTCGCCATGTCCCAGGCTTCCTCCCACAGCTCTGAGCAGGCACCATTTGTTGAACCCGCTGTAGCTGTCACTTAGCAGCCCCCATCACGCATTCCCTCCCGGGGACGTAGAGATTAAAGCATACTAACAAAAAGATAGTTCAAGCCAAAGGAGTTAGTTTTGTCACCTTATATGCAGATTCTGACACACGCAGCTGCCTTTTAAAGCTGTCTCCTGCCTTTCTGTGCGTAATTTGAATCATGCTAACCCCTCCTATACCAGAGAGGGTTTTTTTTTTCCCCAGAAGGTGTGCAGTCAGTGTTTCTGCAGCTACTGTCCCTTGAATTAGTGCCTGGAAATTCAGCCAGCAGTTTGGTGGACCCCCCCAGCAGCAGCTGTGCACCTCCCTCCTCTGTCTGGCTGCCCTGCAAGCTGCATCACACCTCTCTGGCTTTATAGTCTTTCCCTAAGAAAATGGACACTTTTTACTGCTCTAACTTTCTAGGTGATGCAACATATTACCTATCTTGTCTTATGCCAGCAAAAACCAAATATTACTTTCATACACAAAGATAACTTTAAATAAAAACCCTACTCCCCCCACCCCTTTCACATCACTTCATAAGACTGGACTCCCTCTGAGAGGCTGCACACCTCCCAGAACAAAGTCACTTTCCCTCTGTCATTGCAAGAACCAAAAAATCAAACACAAATGGTCCTAGCTCATACATAGCCCTGAGTTGCAACCCTCTGGATTACTTGGGTGAGCTCCTGCACAGCACCTTTCTATATCAAATATTAGCAGTACGTCACTATCTGCCATAAAAGCTTCCTAGGTGATAGGACATCACTGCTGAGTACTGCTGTTGTGCTCAATTTATAGACCTCAGAATTGCATTAACCTTGATATTGTCCATCTGACAGATCCTGACACTTCAGATCCCACTGCATGTAGATACAAGCACAGCAAACTTGATGCATTGGGGTTATTCTGGGAATGGAGTTATCAGCTTGACAAGACTGGGATCTGTGCATCTGTCTTGACCTAAAAGCCAAGTCATGTCAGTGTAGGAGAGCTGCATGAGAAGAACCATTATTTGTCACCAAGAAACACGCATCTGTAGGCCAAGCCTTTGTAGCCTCCTGTCACAAAGCATTAGAGCTCATTACAAACCTCCCTGGGAGCCACGGAGAACCGTTACGTGTTGCCTACAGAGTCACGCACTTGGCCTCTCATTTGTTTCTTAAGCAAACCTGACAAGTTTGTAGCTGCTTGCCAGGCCAGGAAAGGATGCTTGCCAGGGCGCTCCAGTTTGCCCCACCTCACTAAAAGGTCTGCTGCGACCAGGTCCCACTGTGCCGCTCTCTGCTCGTACACTCGTGCGATCAGAGCTGTTGAACGCACAAGGAGCGTTCCTTTGGTTATAGGAGTGACGAGACCATACCTGGGCAATAAATGTTTACTGACAGGCAGTCTGCCAAACCTCCCCAATAGATGCTTTGAATAGCCAGCAGTATTTTAAAAATTTACTTTTTTTTTCAGGTCTGTTTTATAAGACAAAGTAGTAATATATAACCTCAAAGTGTAACCTGTGGCTTAAACTTGAGGCTTCTACGTTTACCTCCCTGGATGTCAAAGATACGGACAAAAATCTGAAGTAAAAACACCAGGGCGAGATCAGACCAGAGCATTGACAAATGCTTCAGTCAGGCACTTAAACACACATTTAGTATAAAGTACTCGAGGACTCCACTGAGCCTCTCCAAAGATAAAATTAAAACAAATCAACCAACCGTATCTCAAGTGGGTTTAGCGCATGTGATTTTTGCTGTCAATTCACATAAGTTACTTTGAAAATCAAACACTGCTGATCATCTACACTCAGGCACAAGCAGAGAATTCTGCATTCTCTGAAGCTTTTTATTCTGCTGGAAGATTAAAAAAGTAAAAATTTTTTTTTCTTTTCTTCATAGAACTTTAAAAATTACTTGATGAAATTGAGGAGTTCTACTAAAGCAATAAAAAGCGATTATTTACTCTTTGCTCCTCATCTCATTTTCCTTCAGGATACAAAGTAGACAAGGTAGTTTGTAAGATAGATGCTGATAACCCAAGTTTTCAAACAGATTCAACTAATTTGTTATGCTACAATAGTCTGCTCTCAGAATATGGAAGGATTAATGATCTGCATGGGAGGAGGCCTTATCCCTTAAATACATCCCAAAACCGACAATGGTATGACAAGATGAGTGAAGTCACCCTAGAATAGTTCAAGGGAAATTTGTGTATGCTATGCTTAAAAAACAAAACTCAACAAAAAGCCTTTTTAATTTATGTACCAGAAAAAAGCATGGAATCATGAAATCTCGAAATGCTAGAGGGACCAATCCACTCAAACCTGTCCTTTGATTTGCAAGAAATATGTTCTGTTTCAGCAGCTTTCTTCAACCCGTTGTCTATTAGAGTTAGCCATCCAGAGAAAGAAAGTATTCTAGCCTTTCAATAGATGCATAGGCAACCATTCCATTTCGTCATTAACTTAAATTCCCAAAAAGTTCCTTGAGGTAATATAAATACTAAATTATCTGGAGACCTGGGGAAATATCTAGAGAGTAAAATTAGTTGACTCCGTGACTTCACTGGGAACTTGCCATAATGCAAACCCACAGCCAAACTAAGTTCTTACACCCCATCACTGGGATAGCACAGCTAAGATCAAAAGATTTTAAATACCATCGGGTTACTCGAGACACTGCCAGGGATACTCGCATCGAGGTAGATAGTCAATCTGTATTTAAAACCGCCTAGACTCTAAGCAGGTTGGAGGATGAGCTAATAAATGCCACTGATGTTAGGAAATACAATATAGGCAATTTCTGTATTTTCAATGACACGAGACAGTTATTTAACAGTACTGCAAATATTGCTGCAGTTTGTTCTGTTTACCTGTCTTCTCACTGTGGTCAGGATTCCTGTTGAATCACTGGCCATGTTTAGTGTACTGTTTTCTCTCCTTCATTCTCCAGTACATTTTTTCAACTTTATCAGCATCTTGGCTGCCTGCTTAGCAGAATAATTACCATCCAGACAGATATTTGCCTCCCTAGTGCTTGGTTTAGGGTATTCTTTTTGTGATACTCAGCATATTTTCCTCTATTTGCCAGATTTGCCTGGCAATCTGACTCTCAACTATTCAGAACTGTAGTCACTGAAACAACCTAAGAAAAACTGCAGACACAACCTAAGAAAACACTGCCCTCAAACTAAGAAAAAAGCTAGAAAAGAATGTCCTGCACTGTAAGTAAAACTGATTAAATGGTCTCTGCATCTGATCTTAAAGCTTCACGTTCTGAGATAATCCCAAACTGGAAACTCAAACACAGACTGAGATGTTGGGGGGGTGAGGGAGAAGAAGGGAAGAGGAAGGGCAGGAGGATCAGCTGGTCAAAGTATTTACTTCAGTCCATTATAGAGAAGAGATATTTCCACAATTCCAGATGTGCTCAAGTCAAGCAACCTGAAAATTGTAAGACACATGAAGAGGCTGGCTTGAATTGTTATTTACAGAGATGATTCTTTATCTATGAAAGAAAGGAATTGTTACACATTTTTAAAGTTTTTCATAATGCTCATCTAAAAATCCAACAAATTCTGATAAAAATGAATAGATGTCTGTGTCCTTAAAGGATCACAAAATTGCAGCTCAGCTTCAAAGACTGAAAACATAAAGCATGGAATGAAGCTTGATCATTATTGCAGACACCTGTATCACACGATGCCCACTGTATTCTTTTCGCCAATGCCATTTCACATAGGAATGTACTTTATAGAAAAAAAAAAGTCAAATGTAAACCTTGAGCATGGCACATCTTTAGAAATTTACTTCTGTATAACAAGTAACTTCAGCCTTTACAGCATTGTTCTTAAAACCACTTGAAAAATAAGGTGTAGAGGCTGTGATTGACTGTGTGTTGCAGTCCTTCCTTGTTTGCGGAAAAAAATGTTCTCTGAAGGGTGCCTGAGCTCAAGTGCTAATTGCCATCACACCACACATCATCCCTTTCAAGAAAAGAGGTGCCAAGTGTTAGGAATCAGATTACAGTGGAAAGACCCCAAACCTTTCAATAAATCTACAGAATAAAATCAGGCCTTGTGCTTTTTGTGAAGAGTCTCTTTTCACAGCAGAATGTTTCAGGGAAGGTTCATGATGTCACATTAATCATAACACTGAAAAATCTGGTATTCACAGCACATCTGCTCTACTTTTATCCTCTGTACTTGACCTCATCACATGTCCTTGGCATTAGTTCGCATAACATAAAAGTATCTGGAACTGCATACGGTGAGGTCAGCCAAGTTTAAAGCAGAGCATTGTCAGGTTTAAGCTGAGCTCCGAGCATAGTATTTTCTCACTCCTGGAGCTAGTAGGTCTAAGTAGCACTTTGCTTGGCAGAAAATTACACAAGACAGAAATAAGAGCAAGCAAAGCAAAGCCAATGCTTATGAAAATTGCAGAAAAGTAGGTTATGCTACTTGTGTCAGCTTATGCTATTTGTGTCAGCAAATATCCAAAGGTGGGATTTCCAACAGTATACATGCAGCTAGGGGTACACCTGTACTTTGTGGTGCATCAGCAGTTGACTCCCAGCGAGCCCCTCTGGAGCTGAGGGCAGTGCAGCTGCATCAGCACAACATCCCGAGCAGCCCACATCTCCGCCTGCTGCAGAGGTGCACAGCACAAACACCAGCTGTTTGGAATTAATTTGGGTGATTTTATACTCCACAACGTAAGCATAGCCTTAAAAGGATAGGTCTCACAGATATTTTCTACTGCAGAACAGAATCAAGGGGGCTGTTGACGGTGGTTTAATTCTGGTGGCCTGACAGATCTGGCATGAATGAGGTAAACAGATGAACCACTCTCACTTACAGTGACTGCTCCAATTTAATTTAGACCCAGGCAAAGTACTCAGTAATGAATGTACATAGCTCTGCTTAATTTCCAATACTATCCACAGTCCCCAGGGACAATTCCTTTAGCAGAGGAAAAAAGAATAAGAAAAAAAAAAGAAAAAAAAAGAATGCTCTTAGCTTATATTGTCAGAAAGTCTGTGTATCTCTGTTTTGCTGGAGCCCCAGCTACGATGGGCCTGGTTTTGCAGAAGTCTGGCTGTGAAATATTACCACCACTGGCAGGATATTCCTGGGTGAATGCACTGACTTTGAATGAAAGACCTTTCAGTGTAGCCAGGGGGTTGATATCTTTCAGAAAAGTTATGACTAATCTCTCTACAGCAGAATTATACACTGCGTCTATTCTTGTGCTGTCAGTCTTGCACTTGCTACTTTTCTCCCCCTCCTGTTGTTCCCTACCTGCTTTGCTCTCTTTGGTCTGGGGTTTTTTGTTCCTTATGATTTATGGTTTCTGAATGATGCTTCAAATGCATTTACAAATAGGAAGCTTTCAAAAGTACGTAATTTTAAACCTTTTTTAGGTAAATACTATGCAGCATGTGAATGATCTAAGCTCTGAATTCACATCAAATAATTATGATTAAAGATCTAAAATCCTGAGAGTTTTGAGGTGTTTAGACCTGGACTTTCTATAAATCAGAGAAACCATCAATCCCTAAGGCTTGGCACTTGTGAAGTACTAAAGGTCATTTAAACTTAAATTGCGGTGCTGCAGCCTTATCAGGTAAGTCTCTGCTTCTGCAAACAGCACTGTCTTGCATCAAACAAGTCTTTTCTTCTAGTTAGGTTACTAATAGATACAGATTACTTAAAAGCTAAATTACCTCTTTATTAAACGATGGGGTTTTTAGAACAGAAGATTGTTAATTCTGGAAAGGTAGCAATTATTTCTTCCTCTTCCAAGCAAAGCGAGCTTTTCTTTGGCAGGCTCCCATGGACTAGCTAAATTAACGGAGCTCCGTTTCATGAACGAGCATGACGCATGGTATAGAAGTCACCAGGAAGTAATTGATGCTTTGCTGCCTTGTGTACTCAAGTCAAAACTCTTAATTCTATTAATCTGCATTTACCTATCATTATGTACAGGAAACAAACAGAAAATAGCCCCTAAACAAAGCAGTGACTCCATAGGCAGAGCCCACAAAAGACACCCAGAGCCCTTCAGTTTATCTAGTCAGCCCCTGGAAGGCAGAGCCAAACTGGCAATTTCTTCCCTTCATGTGGCTCTGTAAAGAAAGAAAAGGCCACGGTGAACAGGAGCCGGGAGAGAAAGAGCAGTGCTGCTCATTACTGTGAAAAAGGAGCTGTCAAAGCATCACCTTCTTTCATCCTTCCTCCCTTGCCAGCCTGGTTTTTTTGACCCAGGGAATGGAAGCTTAAATCAAACAGTCAGAATGAATGATGAAACTGCATAGTTCGTACAAAACAAAGCCAGAGGCTGTTGAGAGAGGTAAAAAGGGGGCCCATCCGAAGACAGCAGACAGCACTCAGCTGATGGTTTCCTTGATTTCATTACAACAGGCTGGTGCTTGAACAGCCATGGTGGGATGACAGACCCCCTTCCTTTTACATCTGTAAACACAGCCTCTCAGGTTCCTGCGGGCATCAAATGAACTGTAAGCGTGGATATTCCTCTTTGGTCAAAGGGAACAGGATTAGTAGGACGACCAGCATAATGAAGATCTGAACTATCATCAGTCAGGCTTCAGAAGGGGTCAGAGTACTGGTTCAAAATAAAGTTTTAACACTGGCACCAAGTATGGCCAACTGTTAAGTTCTGTGTTGGTGGGAGAATGGTCTAACAGCTCACAATAGGCGAGATGAAAGTGAAGTGGGAGAGCTGTTGAAATACGGAAGGAAAACCATGTACTGTATGGCTTTTGAAAGCAGACTTAGGAATTATCCATCAATTCAACATGCAGAGGCCCGAGTTCACTTTCGGGTGTTTATTATTTTTGGTACAGTTAAGCAAACCAATGCTTTTGAATGCTTGTTTTGTGTTTTAACCAAGCTTCAAATGAAGCAACTTTTCAAAGACAGAACTCCTTCCGGGACCCTGGGAACATATGCTGCTTTGCCATGATTACGAAAATGCTAGATTTCTTCCATCACTTCATAAATGAAACTGTAAAAGCATGATCTGGTCCAGAATATAATATGCAAAGTGCCATGTCAGAGGTGAGTGCTGTAAAACAGGTGCAACAAAACTTTATGTGGCTTAGATTGTGTATCTTTAAAGGGCTTTTTCCCCCCCCAATTAAACAAATGCATACTGCATGCATTATTAATGTACTTAGTGGATGATATACATTATAGATTTTGTATTTTTAACAGATTAACGTGTTAAAAGAAAGGGTACCCTGTCGTACATTAAAAACCATGATAATAGCAAGTCTTTCTCATTAAAAACACTGCAAAAGATATGATAGTTCAGAGATGAGTCTGAATTAATCTCTGGAATTAAAAGCAGTAAAGTTCCACCTCAGTAATGCGATACGTGTCTTAACTAAAAGTGCATTTGAATCACAAAGCTTGGATTCAGATCAGAATATCCACTGTCTGAGAGGGAGCTGGATATGTAACTTCAGTTTTATCCTACTTCTAACTATGACTGGTAGTCTGCCTTAGTACTTGAAAACATGTTTTGTTTGGTCCATATTCTAGTTGGAGAAATATGCTTTATATCACATGGCAAGAAAAGCTACAATAATGCGATTATCATTTTATTTTTAGAGAAGATGATGAGAATAAAAATTTTAAAATTACTCAATTAGTCAAGATGTTAAAAACCAGGATCAACTGTGAAGAACTGCAAAGATCTTCGGATACTGAGTGACTAGGTGGTGGCAGGGGATACTTACCGTCTTAATCAAAACTGGTACACTTTGGGTGGGAAAACCTAAAACTAAACGATGCCAAACAGCAGTTCCAGCTTCAGTGGAGCAGATACAGTGATGGTCTCTGAGCTTATTATAACTGCTCAGGAATTAAATCTTTGAGCTTTATAATTCTAGGAACGTATCTGTTCAGTTGTCAAGTTGCAGTGAGGAAAGCAAATATTATATTAAAATTTATTAGGAAAGGAATAGAGAGCAATACAAAGAAAACAATTAGGCGCATTCATAGAACATCTGTATCAGAAAAAAGGAAATTATGATTCTTCCACGTAAACCAGAATAAAACTGGAAAAGGCAACAAGTGTGAAAATAAAAGGCATGGAAACTGCCTTTTTTAGTCACTATTTTAGGGACTTGCAGATGTGGAAAAGAGGTAGCTGAGGAAAGATGTGAAAAAGATCTATAAAATTTTCATCAAGAACAAGAAGATGAATAGGGAAGAATTTTTCAGTCTCTTCCAAGGCAAGAACTATGAGTCATCGCATGAAAGTGGGAGGCAGGTTCAAACAGACAAAACCAAAGTGGTTCTTACTCAGCAGGTAAAGCAAGCTGCAGAGTACCTTCCTGCAAGATGCTTAGCTTGATGAAAGGTTACACAGATTTAAAAAGCAACTAAAATACAGATTTAAAACAAACAAACAACCCTTAGCAGGTATTAAATAGAAAGATGACATCTCTACCTGAGTCACCAAGTAAGTCTACACAGATATTGCAGAGTCAAGGGCCAGGGAAGGACGAAGGTACACAATAGGTGCATACAATAGGGTATGTGAATATCAGGGGAAATACATGTATAAGTATTCTCCTTGAGCTTTTAATATACATAAAATGACAAAATATAGTTCAATTTTTGAAGTGTCTCTAACATTACCTTGTCTTCATGTGCAGAAACCCTAGGTTATTGCTCTGAGAATCAAACTTACTTCATGCACCTACAATTTAAGAGGACCCATGTCTAAGCTTAGCCCTGACTCAGACTTAAGACCGTGGCTTTGGAAGAATCATTGGTGTTTTTCCTTCACATCAGTTTCCCCATCTAAAAAGTTTAGATTATAATGACCACAGAAGTAGGCAGCTATTACCCACCTCATTTAATGGTTCTACAATTACCTTTAAGATAGGCAAAGATGAACTGCAAGCTTCCAGATGCTGTTTAATTCTTTGTGCATCTAAATGAGAGGTGGTGAAGTACTGTTGCTACAAACTGTCACTGATACCTGGAGATTTGCAGGATTTAGAATGGATGAACTATTACTCTGGTAAGAAGAATTTCTGAGTTCTAGTTGTAAATATTAGCTAGAATTTTGGAAAAAATCTCTGAACCCTCTATTTCAGCGTGAGCTCCAAACTCTGACTCTCAGCTTTTGATGAAATTTCCTGTTGGCAACTACTCACAGGATTTCTTGCACACTCCTCAGAAGCATCTGCTTGTGAGACATAATGAGTCGGACACAGGATTAGATAGTTGAAGAGTCCAATCAAAATCTAGCATGACAAAACCCTGCACAAGTCCCTGCCTTTAGGTCATGCTTTCACATTCTAGACTCTGCTTGATGGATGCCTATTGTCCAGTCTCAAACCACTTAATTCATTTCCATTCAAATCACAGAAGTTCCCCGCTGAGCTGGAAACCAGCACACACTATTCAATGTAGATGTCAGGTTTTGTGTAAGAGACAGCCATACCAATATTGCAAAGATTCTTTTTATCCATTCATGCCTACAGCAATATTTAACCTGAAAAGCTAGGCTTAGAGTTTCTGACATGCTGGGACAGCAAATATTTTCCTACATAACTGAAAAAGATCATTTGTAAGAATGTTGGCCCAGTGGTTATCAACACAGGCTGAGATTGGGGGGCAAGCAAAGCATTTTAAAATACTGTATGTTTATCAGAAATAAAATTTACATTTACATTTATTTGGTCTTCATGCTGTTTGCAGCTGTCTGTCTTGGACATATGGTGGTATTTCTCTGTTCACATTTTCTCACTTCACTCCTAGTTGCTTGGCATGTGCATATATATATGCAATATTAAAGATTCTGTTCAATAATTTAGAGGGCTGTGTGATACCTTACATTCACCATGAATATACAAGTGCCTCGCCTGTATCTGCCCCTACATGCATGTCTAACTTGGTTTCTCACACTCTGTCGGGGCTGTCAGGGACACAAAATAGCGTTCTATAACCCTGGAGAGAAGGATTTTTCTCATTTCTAGTTGAGGTAGTCCCGAGATAGAAATACAACATTATATCTCATTGAGAAGAGGAATGAAAAGGTTCTAAAATATATTAACAGGGAATCCCCTTTTCCTTTAAAACCCCTACAAGGGTATAGCCTGACTATACAAATAGAAGAGAATCAGACCAAGATAAGCTTTGTGTTTTACAGGACAGCTAAGTAGATTACATGAATCAAATTATTAAATATATGGCACGCATTCAGACCACTTGCGTTATTCACTTAATATTCATGAGCAAAGCAGTCATTCCAAACTCAGACCAACAGCATTGCTTAGGAATACAAAGAATTTGATTTGAAATAGTACTGCTGTTCCCATGGCAGTAGGCTTTTATTAATAAATATACTATGACCACTCAAACTGTACTATTAGACTTATTTCAACCATTGTAACTATTCATGTCACCAGAATAATAAGTATTCTGTTTTAAATGGTAAGATGAGAAAGTAACTTTGCGTAATAGATCTTACTACTTTGTTCTGTGCGAATGTGGCCAAGGACTTATGTATATTTGGAACTCTGACATTAATGTTTGTTATTTCAAAAATCTTTTATTAGAGGTTACTGTGTATTTGCCAGAACCGAAGACATAAAATACAGGCCGTATCCTTAATATTTCAGTCCAAGATAAATGTGTATGTGATAGAAGAGCATGGTGGAATGGCCTGTTTAGATTATTAAGGAAAACCTTATTTAAAATCTATTCATGTCAATGTATGTCTTGCAGAAGACTGCATGCTATGAATTATAGAGAACTCCATCATGAATATCAAATATAGACAATTTAAAAAGCAAACAATAATTTAGAAGAGTTACACTTGGACTGGATGATCGCTGTAGGTTCTTTCCAACTGAATTATTCTATTCTACAGGGAAAATTCATCAGTTTTCTAAACATTGCATTGTAGGTTTCCCCTTTGGGAAATTTAATTTTTAAAGAGAAACCATGTTTTATCAGATTACAAAGTTGCAGGTCTAACCTGCACAGAGTTTTCTTTTATGGATTGTTTCATGCTTTTAACTTAGGGAACTTTTTTCCATTGTTATAGGTGCTGTGCTTGCAAATAAGTATACATACATAACAGTATATGCTGCTCTACTAAAACTTACGTAAAACCTACCAAAAACATATATGTGATATTAAAATCAATCTCTAGAGCACTTTTTCATTGGCCACAGACTCACAGGGAACAAAAAAGCATTTAATTAAAATAACCTAAATTTGGATCCAGAGTCATTGCTCAGGAAATGAACCCGTGCTCTAGATGAGATTGGTTTGATGGCAGCTTGAGATCTGTACTGGCATTACACTTGAAGTTTGTAAGTTTTTTATTTTGGTTTTATACATCTTGGAAAAGAAAATTCAAATATGTTGCCTCAAAATGATGTTACTTTGATTTCAGCATTTCTTACATAAGGTTAGAAAATCTCTTAGAGAACATCAGGTATAGTTTGGAGAGGCGCTAAACATCCCCAGGTCCTGCTGATACTCGCAGCCCACTGACAGTAGAAAGAATGAGTGTGTCTCACCTCTCTGTCAACCATATCAGCCCTAGGAAGTGAGGCAATCCAAATGGTTCCACAGAAGATGCAGTTGCTAGAGACAGTACAATCATTATGCTAATTATTTAAAAATAAACAAACAAAACCTAAAAATTGTAAAGAATTACAGGCACTGAATCTTTGGGAGGTTTTTAAGGAGTAGAAAGGTAGTATCTTTCAAGCTGGTATCTCATGAATGCATTAAGATTTTTCAGCTTATGTTTTCTTCTGTAATAACAGAGTGACGTGAGAAGCCAGTAGCTAGAGCAGCACTGAACAGGGCAGCACCATAACTGTACTGCAAAATGCAGCTTTCCTCATAGAAAACCAACAAAACTTGTCAACTAATCTTACCCTTAGGAAAAAAAAAAAAAAAGGCTATTCTGCAAGCAATGCTTTGCTCAGATACAGTCTTTCCAATTCAGCGGGACCATCGCAATAGACAGAGCTTGGAAATAGTAAACGTGATTCCTTTCTCAAATCCTCTACGAGGCCTTTGGGGCCTTCCGATGCACTGTACATAAGCATAGTCTGGTTTTACTATACTGCAAGAAGTGGAGGTGGTCTGTCTGCTCGGCATGAATTACTGCCAGCTGTTTGTCTACTGCTGTGGAGTCCCTTAAAGTAATAGGCTCTAACCCACGGCAGGCTCATTTTTCAGCGTGCAGAGAGCCAACATTGAGAGAAAACGGGCACTCTGCACAATTTAACCACAACAGTATCATTCTCAGTGGGGAGGAATAACACTGTAAAAATTAATGATATGGTGCTGTGAGATTGTGCAACTGTTTAAATACTCAGATAAGCTTTTACACGTCTATAAGGATAAGCTTTAATAGGTCCATTAAAACACTACAGAAGTCCATATGCACACTCCGTGTGTGTAAATTGCGAAATGCTCATTACTGGACCCTGGGAAGACTGCTCTAGACTTCCTCTGGGCCTGTATTTCTTTGCTGAAGCATCCACTGTAGCTCCCTGTCAGAGACAGGGCAGCGGGCAAGGTGAAACTCTAAGCATAGTGTGGTTGTTCCCAAGTTCTTATCCTCTTACATCCATTTAAAGATCAATACATTCTTGTAAGCCTTACATTTTGTTTGGATTTCTCTAACTTGTTATTTTATGGAATGGTGGTGTAACATGAATCATACTCAAATCAGGCTCTGAGTCATTTAAATTGAGCCACTGATATTTTCATGATATCAAATTTGGGTTCTACATGATGAAGCTCCAGGTTGTGGGCTTATCTCTGTTTAAAATGGTACAAAATTTGATTACCATTTTTATTACAGGAGTAACCGAAAATCCCAATAACAACTGGCTCCTCATTCAACTTTTTATAAATATCCTCTGCTTCAAGTCACTTCTAAAATTCAAATCAGTCCTTCAGAAAACTGTCTTTGCTATTTCAGAATGCAATATAAACCAGGCCAGGGTCAATGGCACATCGTTCTGGGGTTCTCTGGAAACATTTGATCACTTGATTTAACTTTCACACAAGCTTGTGTCTGCTTAGTGGATAGGACAGTGGGCAGACAAACAAGGATACGTTGGCTATGAATGTGTCCACGAATACTCTAAATGTGCAAGTTTAGGGAGTGGTTACATCACATTACAGTCATGCCTTTGGGTTTAGAATTGTACAAGGAAATCCTCAGTCCTTCTGCAACTTCAGCTAGCTTTTTGGTTTGGGGGGGGCTGCTTTGGGTTTTTTGCATAGGCAATGTGAAATACAGGAAAATGATACGTTGTTTTGAAGTAGTAGCACCAGCAGAATTGAGATAAAACCCTATTTGATCTCCCAGGTTTTGAGCCAAAAGAATATGATAGCAGCAGAATTCAAGCACAGAGGTATCAGCTCCCCCTTTGAGTTATCAAGGAAGTCACACTGATGTTAGCATAAGTCACATAAATCCTGTCCACACCAGTAGCACACATCCTTCAGACTAGAGTGTACTGACACAACCTCGTTATTTCACGAGCAAGTGTCACTGCGGACTCTCTTCCCCGGTTTTGAGAACGAGTACAGTTAGTTGCAGAAGTAACAGATCCCAAAATTTCAAATGTGATGGGTATGGCTCTGTTGAGTTACCAGATACGTACTGGGAAGGTAAGATACAGTGAACAACAGTCCAATTGTCTCCGTCTATAAACACGAGTTAGTTACAATCAACAGTGCGACGTGCACAAAGCAGAGATGTTAAACAAGCAGCTCTTATTTTAACAGCCCGGCTGAGTCCTACGTCTAGGAATCATTTGCAACAGGAAAGTTATAATATACATTCAACTGAATAAAAGTAGACTGTCAATATCAAATTGCACATGGCCAGAAAAAACTATTTCCTAGCATCTTGCACAGTGTAGGTTGGAAAACACAGCAATTGAAACTTTTCCACAGAATCAAATTGCCTGGACCTGATTAAAAGGCTGCATGCAAGAAACTCTTTGGAAATAAGGGAGGGCATTGAAGTTCTGCCGTAGGTCAAGATTTGCTAAGCTCTTTACTAAACAGTAATGATAGGTTACTCTGAAGTAACCTTTGATCCTGCGTGGCCTTTCTAAGAACTGAAGTAAACAGTGGTCTTAATGGATACTGGGAACTTGCATGCATGCCATTATGTCTCTCTTACACCACTATGCACCCAAGAGCCTAAATTCCCCATTATTCTGGTAAGTGTATTTAAATAACAATTTTTAAAGCTGCTGCCAGAAATCTCACCACATGATATTCTCTGTCATCACCAGTATAGACACCTGAAGGCTGCTTGAGGCAGTTGCACATGCCGTGGTTTTAAATTCATCTGAAATAGATCTGCATGTGATATATCCTTTCTTTCTGTCACTAATGATGTGTTAGGGTTTTAACTGGAGATCTGGGAACGATCTGGCATTTTAAACAAATGCGTCTGTTAGAAAATGAAATTTATGCACCAGTTCTTTTAGCAGCTTGGATCCTTCATCAAATCTGGAGCCTGTCACTTCTCCAACAAGCATTATTAGTGGCCCTTACATCTGAAACTAAGGTCATTTCTATTCCCAGTAGAATGGGGACCTGAAAATAAGGAGTATTTATCCTAAATATCCCAGTTCTGGCCACAATGAATGCAATTCAATGAGCCTTTGCTAATGCAAACCAGCCTTCTGCATGCTCATGAGATACTGTCATTAATCCTTTGAGGACATAAATCTACAGCTGGCTTAGTTTACTGCCAGCATCTCTTTTTTAATGACCCTCCAGATATATGACATTTAATGTACTCATGCCTGGTTTCAAGGAATTTACAATCAAAAATGCAGGCAGAGCACGCTAAATCCTACCTTAGCTGTTGTTGCCAGCCTAATCACTATAGTGTATAAAAATTCACTCGGAGGATTATTAGAGTGTCTCTCAGTTACTGAACAACATGGCACACTACAGAGCAGCAAACAATCGTGATGAAAGATTGTGGCAAGTAATGAGGACAATCAAGATCATTTAAAGAGCAATAACTGATGGTTTGGAGGGGGATGAGATCTCTGCTGATAAGTTTCAGGTTTAACGATTCAACAGTGTTGCAGTTTGCACAGATTATATTGATTTGTTTTCCCCCATTTAGTTGCTTAAAGTATCTATAGAAAACAAAATCAAGAAAAATCTACATTCATTACAAAGAGCTACTAGTGTTATTTTTAGTCTATCATCTCAGATAAAACAGTATCTTTAGATTCTGTGAGAGACAGAGAGAAACTCCACTCTGTTCAATAGTTTTAACTCAAGCAACAAAGAAAAACCAGTAAGCTTTATTGTGGGAATAAGCCAAAAGAAACTCAGAAACACTGCAACATACCAGTTCTGTTTCTGCTCTGATTTCAGTGGGGCTATTTCAGATCTACAAAGCCTTTTACACTCGCTCTAATGGGAACTTTAAAAAGTAGACTATGCCATGTCTGAAACATTTCCAATGAAATTCTGGTTTGTAGCTAGTATAGCTTTAAAATTAAAACAGCCGCATTGCCAGCCAAGTAGTATGGATAAAAGGGGTTTTGGTTTAGATGCTTTTGGATTGTGAGGATTTTGAATTTTTATTTCATATATGTCTTGAAACATAATGTTGTTAATTTCTAAAAACCTGGCAGTAAAACTCAGGAACATGTTCTGCTTTCCTTTTTTATCTATTTCTGTATTAGAAATGAGCACAGAATATATTATCCCTAATGTTCACAAATACAAACAACATACTGTGAAGGCCAAATCCATCTTCTGCCTGATGTGTGGCTTTATTAAATATAGAAAGTGAGAGTAAAACTATGTTCAAATTTCTTCTTAAGTATTTACAAATTTAAAGGTTTCTTCCTCAAAAGTTGTCATCCCACATGCTATATCCCAAATTTTCTAATGGGCCGCCGCCTCCACCTCCCCAAGCCTACACAGAGTAATAAACTTCCTCATGCAGCCAGAGTCAACTGCACATTTTCCTCGTGTGACTATACTCGCTTTTAAGGTAGAGAGTTACAAACTTCCCCACTCCTTTTTCAGTGCTCACAGTAAAAGTTAGAACAATTTCTCCACGACACGTGGAACTTTAAGAGAGTTTGAAGTTGGATCAGAAAGCAACTTCATGTGAAATTTCTAGAAAGTTTTCATTAACAAGTATTTCTGCGTGTCCAATTTTGTCAAGTTTTACCCTATCTTCCTCCTCCTCATACATAAATCTCAGGATTTGAAACTGTATTGTAGAATGTCAGAAAGCCAATGGAAAAGATTAGGTCTGATATTGGATGCAGGAGGACTGGATCAGCATTAGAAAGTCTGGGATCTCATCCAAGGCTGAGGCAGGTGAGAAGTTTTCCAAAAGAGTTGCCCAGGCCAATAAAGTGGAAATAGAAAATATGGTGTAAAAACCTGTTTGCAGAAGTTTAAATATTAGTCACCTACTGTGAACTAAAATGAAAGGCTAAATACATTTTTATAAATACCTGAGGTTTTTAATTCTACTGTAGCTCTATGATGTTAAATTTAATCGTTTTTACAGTAAGATACTACAACTGGTATCATCTACTGCTTCAAACAACTGCATTTATTTTAAGACTTCCTCCTAGTGCTATGTTACAGACAACTTCTGAGAACTGCTTCCTGTTTTTCATACAGATTTCCCTCTTTTCCTGTGGAAATCTATTGAGGAAACTCTATGAAAACAAAAGGAAGTATCTGTTCCTAAATACCTGTAAGATTGACCAAAAGAATATTTTACCCACAGTGGGGCTCCTACATATGATGTGAGTAGCGCTGTGTCCTGCAGTGGTAACCGTGAGCCCCCAAACAAGCTGCATCCAGCTCGGATGCAGCAGGGCTGTCCTTTGATGGAATAATTTAGAGTAATGTTGATTGGGAAAAAATGAATCCCAGTTACCCAACCTCCCTAGTAACACCTTCCATCTGCCCCCCTCTCCTTCACCTCATTTATTAGCTGACTTGAGAGGAACCGTAGGGCTGCACTAGAGTCGGTGATGTCCACGTATGACCAGCCATTATTCAGGGAGTAAGACACAGTAGCACGGAGCTGTGTGCGATTCAAAATCTTACCTACATCATGTACCTTTTTTAATAACCTAATGTTACTAAGTTCTGTAATACCTTAAATACACAGCAGCCAAAACAGAATCACTCTCAGAAGTGGTTTTTTGCATCACTTGAGTTACCTTTAAGGTAGCTCTGATTTGCTTTAGACATCTAAGTTTCTAGACCACGGAGCTAAAAAATCCAAAACAAAAAGTAGAAAATGTAATTAATGTATTTCAACATAATTTAGTGTCTGTTTCCGGTTTCTGACAGCCTGCTAGGCTCCACAGAATCTGGATGAAATTTACTCCCCACATACTGCAGTTCTGCTGGATGGTCGGTGTTTCAAAGAGAAACTGAGCCGCAGGCATTGTTAAAGGACAGAAGGTGGTTTTGTTTCAATTTTTCATGCCCTTGTTAAATAATCTATATGCAATTTCCAGGGCAGTAACTACTTGCTCAGTTAAGTTTTCTGCTTGTTCTTAACTAAACTACATTTTAACTAATGTAGCTTAAAAAAATGGGGGGGGGGCGCGGGCCAGGGATGGAGTGAGAGTTATTGTAAGTTACTAATAAAATCTACCTGCTCCTTTGTCCTCCAAAACCAAGTGCTATTATCACTTAGATTACAGTTCTTTCCAAAGGCTCCTGTTAGGATTTCATTGTACCATTGTCCTAATTAACAGGGAACCTCACCCTGGGCAGCTCTGAAGGGTCCTATGTACATGCAATTTTTTGAACCTTATCCCAGCCGCACTGTATCAGTGATGGATGAATTACAACAACGCTAGGTTTTACTCTTCCTAATAGATACCATTATTGATCTTGGTTTTATCCCAGTAATACCTACAAATTTCAAACAGGTTAGGTCATGATTCCCTTACACTGACACAATACAAGTTTATGATAAGTTACATCATTTACATCCTACGCCAGCAGTCTTGTGGTCTAAAAAGAGACATTTTATAAAAAATACATGCATGTGAAGAGGGTATCAGAAAACTGGCCTTAATAGTGCAGTAACATCTCAAGAAGTGAGAACCCATCAAGATCTGGCCAATAGCCCATTGGTAACAAGCAACACTGCCCACTGCCAGGGATTCAGCTAATGCCAATATAACTGTGATTACATTTTTAGTCTCTCTTTTTGCTGGCCTGCTGTGTGCCCGAGCTACACTTCTTTAATGTCTTTTAATGTATGCTTATTCCCATGCTTAACTGTTTTAGCTTATAGAACGTTGAAATCTCATGTTTTGTTTACTGAAGTCAACTGTAAAACCTGGAGGTTTTATATATACTCATACATTAACCAATGGCCTACGTTTATGGCACCTAGTTTTTCAGAAAGCGAGATAAACAACTTAGTCATACCTTTTGTTCCTCCAGTAAATATTTGTATTAATTTATGTTGACTTTCTACAAATCTTCAATGACATTGCATATGGCTACCCTGCAAATTCCAGGTGATTCTAAAAGACAGAAGAGGGTGCTTTTCCCAGGGGAGTACTAAAGATTGCCTAAGCGCCATATGAGTCACAATTTTATGTTACTGATCATGGAAATGAATACAGTATGATCCTATTACAGAAACAGAAAAATGGCTTATAAAGAAAAGCTTGAGAAAAGCTATTAAATGAACTGGTATAAAACATAACCTGAACTTGGATCAGGTCCGTTATTTGAAAATGGTAATACTGAAGTCTTCGTAAAAAGTTTAGAGAGGCATGTAACTTCATTTATTATAAGGTTTGCAACTGATACAATGAAACTAATTTCAACTGTTTTCATGTCAATGAAACTATGGATTTGGTTAAAATTATGCACCTGCTTAAGTACTCTGTAGTAGTAGGAAAAATACTATGTAAAGTTTAACTTAGATGAAGTTTAAGCAAATTTGGCAATAAATACAATGCAAACCTGCTTGGACTGAGGTTCATCAGATAAAGAAATTGGAGGCACTGCTGAGACAAGGAGAGGTGCACCCATGGAGAAAGGAGATGAGGCAGAGCGCTAAATGTACTGTCAGAAATCGATTCTTACATGCAGGGAGCAGCTACGTATGGTTATGTTACATTTCTGTCATTGGCTTTTCTATCTCCAAATAATGTTTCTTATTCAAATACATAATCAATAAAAGACTCAGTAAAAGCTGCTGTATTTGCTGTCAAAATATACCTAGGACCCTAATGAATGCAGGGATACTAGGCAATCTTTTCTGATCTCTGTGAACTGGCAAATAATGTCTGAACATTTGGGAAGGAAAGTAATTAATTGGGATTACAGGAAAGGCAGTATTATTTTTTGCAAGTCACCTGTGAGAATAATAAAGGCTTCAAGAAAGCAAAGGACAGGCTGCTTTCAGGAAACGTAAAACTATTTCAAAAAAAAGCATCAGAATAGCAGGCACAGAGCTTAAATAGGAAGGAGCTTGCAGAATTATCCAGTATCTAACAGAGAAGCAGCTCTCTCTGAAGATCTAAGGATGTTTTTACAAACATCACTGAAACAGAAAACACAAGGTATGAGGTAATTGTTGTGCTTGTTTCCTGATACAGGATCTGAGGAACATGGAAGCTGTGACTTCCCCACGTCCACAGCAGACAGTTGCTGGCACTGACACTCCAGGCTCAGGTCTCACAGTGACTCTGCGTTCCTCTTGCACTTGGAGCAATAACCACAGGACAGCTCTCCTATGTGGAGCACTCGGGAACTTGCAGGGACCAAATGACTAGGCAGGCCTTTGTGCAATTGTCCTGTAAGAGCTTAGGAAACATCTGATTTAGATGCAAAAGTTGATGGTTGCAGCCCCTCCTGTAACATATATTAATGTCATATTTTCCCCAATGCTTAGTAAGTGCTGGCCAGAAAGAACTTGCAGCCAGCTTAAGGCATGACGTTGCTGTTAAGAGAGCCCTCTTCTTTTTCTGTCACTCCAAATCCATGAGACTCTAAATCTATGAAGTTCCAAGATAAGTCCTGAAGGAATTTACATGCCAGTAAATAGGTACTTTCAGAGTTTATACCACATTTGGCAATATCTGCAGTTTTGCATACATCAGACAGAGAACTGAAAAACAATGTTTTGTCAGATGTTTTAAGCTCTAAGAGTTGAATTCAATAGGATCTCCACCCTGCTGATAAGTATTCCCTGACTCTGTTTAGGAAGAACACTTTTCTTTATCTAGGAAACATTAAAAGGATCACTGGACATTTGATCTTTACCAACATGCACTGTAGCACGCAGGAGATAACAGAAAGATTCCTTGGGATTAAATAGCACATGTCTACGTGAAGGAATACATGAGAGAGTTTCTTTGTTATACGGGCAATGGCAGAAGGCAGTTATCTACAGGACCGCAGCTCTACTGTTCTTCTTTATCTCGCTTATATGCTTTATATCAAATATCTTGGTTATAGCTATCGGTGGTTTAGAATTTCATGGTATTTTAGTTATTAGTGTTTGGCTACAGGCTTTCAAGCATCTTTCTGTAAAATACAAGTCAGGATACCAGGAGAGAGAGAATTCCAAGAATAACAGTTTGGAGATGAGGAAGGACAAACAGACTTAGGAAAATACATATGCACAACTCATGCATATGTAGTTGGGGGGGGGGGGGGCAGTTGTGTGTTTTCACATGCCTGTGTTGCTATTCCTTATGGGCTGCACTGAAAGGAGATTGCAAAAAAATACCTAGAGCGAGGTTTTGCCAATGGGACTGTCTGCCTGACTAGAAGCAAAGAAGGCTGGAAATGTTGAGTGAGAACTTGTTCTCACATGAGCTTCAGCCTCATTCAGCTTAACACAAACTCCACTTATATTAAATTAAAATAATTGCTCCAATATGGAAGGAAGGGAAACTCAAGAGCAGAGCTCCCTCAGAAGAGGGAGTAATGGATCTACAACTTCCATTGCCATGACTAGGAGGAAAGTTGAATCCAGGTTTTTAACTCAGACTTCCAAGAAAATTTGTGCAAGCTTTAGCAAATAGCTTTTGTGCTAACAGTTCAATCAAGTTTAAACAAATGATACTTACATTTTTCTAGCTTTATTTAGGTCTGCAGTGTGTGCATCCAAACTCTAGACTTCCAGTGCACATATCTGAATTTCTCGCTAGCAGGGTGGGGTGTGGCAATAGAGTTCTTTATTCCAGTGGAACATCTGGAAATCATTTCCTTCATTGTGTCACAAAAGAATTCATTAAGGAGCAGGAATATCTGAATGACATAATTCCAAAGTGATGTATGTGTTTCTCCTGGATAGCACAGTGATTATTAACCATAAAATACCCCACACAGAGCAAAAAGCAGTCTGATTCATCAAGGATATGCTCAAGAACTACTGCCATGCAATTTAATCCCTTGCTAGGTACAGGATTTATTAAAGCACTATAATTACCTCATCCGTTTAGCCTAATTATCAAATGCTATCTTCCATGGAGCAGCCCAAATGACTAAGTTTATTAATAATGGTAAACTAAAGTTTCAAGGCCAAAAAAAGGTTAAGGAAAACACCAAGCAGTGAGACTCAGAGATCTTAAGCTGCATTTCAGAGTTGAAAGGAATGTATTCTGTAAGTCACAAAATTAAACCCACCCATGCAGTTTTAATTCAGCTTCCTTATTCATTTATTTGTACTAAATTTATGTACATAATGAGTGTGTGTATCCCAGCATAAGAGCATCTTTTTTGTACTTAGGTGGGTCTCACTTAATGCACTGATATTTATCTTAACTGTAAATGTGGCTTAACTGTTACATTGAAAATGAACGATTAGGTTTTTACTGTACTCTTCATCATGGTATAATACACCAGACTAGAAAGATTATAATCAAAATTTTCTGTTAATTTTAGGTGCCTACTCTGACTTATTTAAATGTGCACAGTATCTAGCATTTCAGAGCAAGCCACAGAAATCATAATTTCTGTGATTCCATGCTTCAGCTGCAGTTCTTATGCCCCATAGTCTCAAATTCCATGCCAAAAATAAATAAATCAGGATCCAATTATTATCTGTACACATGTAACACGGTAATTACGTCTCAAAAGCCTAACTAATTTGCCTAGTATTATGCAGGGTCTCTGGCAGAGAGAGAAGTAGAATCTACTTCCTCAAAGCAGCATTAAGTTGCTTTAACAAGGACACTATCCATTCTGTTCCTGTGTGTCTCACCTGACTTGCTACATGTAGCTTCTACAGTAGAAGAGAAAGGAACCTTCTGGCAGAAATTTTCTACTCTCTAAAGCTGTTGTCCATCCACAGAAATCATTCATCCCCTGCCTTGAATGAGGCAAAGGTTACATAGAAAAAATAGACTGCGATTTTACAAATAACAACTCTGTTGTAGTGCATGTGCTCCAGGGGTTAAGGCAACCTCCTGACATCTTGTAAGTTGAGAACCTTAAAAAACCCAAATACACTTAAAACACGAGAACTTGTATCAGGTAGCATCATCATGACATCTGTGTTTTCCACCAAGAGGGTCAGATTCTCTACATTCTCCGCATAGATTTCTACTCTGAGTTAACTGAGCAACTGACAGCACAGTAAATTATCATCCTCCACGTGGCGCTGCAGTGGGGGCGGGAGGAAAAACTCATTTGTGTGTGGTTTTCCCAAACATTTACTGATAGGAGAGTAATGGCAAGACTTTAAGAACTTGGATAGCATCCAAAATTTTATCAGGGAGTGTGTTTGGCCCTTAAGCACTTTTTTCCTGCATATTTCATCTTCGGTCCCTTTATCTCTACCCCAATCCTGTCTCCCTTCTCCATGTTCAAGTCTGCTGTTGCTGGAATTCTCATTCTCACTTTAACCACTGTACCTATTCAGGGTGTAATTCAATCACGTTTCCATCAGCAGCAAAACCCGATCAAAAGGTCTCTCCACTCACTTGCTCCTGTTGCAGCCCTGCATTTTGCCATCCCCTGAAAGATGCAACTCTTAGGGCAAGACACCAATCCAAATTTTAAACTTCTCTCCAAAAATAAGAGAGGGCTGAGATATTTTAAACACACTTCATTTCATAAATCCAGTTCATAGCAGCACAAGCACTTGCACAACTCTGACCTTATAGGAGCAGATATGAGAAGAGGCAGAATGGGAGCAAGGTGCTTAACAAGAGAGATGGTGAGGAAGAGGGAGTTTTTCTTCCAAATTCCTGGGGAATGCTCCTTCTGGCCTAAAAAACTCCTCTGGTCTTTCCTATATGTCAAAGCCAGCACTCCCTGTGATAGTGTCCTTTGCCAGGGAAAGCATTGAGAGTGCAAAAGGAAAAATCTTCCTGCCCCCATTCTTGGTCGTTAGTGCCAGCTTGCCTAGCACAAACAGAGATTCACAATTGTTGGCAAAGCGTTACCTGTTTCTTCATGGCCACAGACTGGAGCATGTTCAACAACTTCAAAGCTCTAAAAAACAGTCAGTGCTCCAGACAAAGCCTTTTAGAAATGCATTCGCTTCTGTTATGCTTGCTTACCTGAAACCTAAAAAAAAATCAGCCTAAGAAACATTTGGATTGTGAGAAATCCAACCCAAATGGCTTGGGAAAGCAATATGCAACGGACGATCTTTGCATCTAAATCTTTGAGAATCAAAAACATCAGGAACACCAATCTACCACCCTGGAAATATGTTCCTCTAATCTCAGATTTTAAGCAGCAGAGTAACAAGAAAGCAGTTGACAAATGAGCAATAAAGACCTGTACTAAGAGTAGCTAATTTCTGAAAAACAATTTCCCCAAAAACAATCTGAACTTACAGAAGTTGCTCTTTGGAATGGGATAGGGTGGATGATAAAGGCACATTTCTATTCTGTAATTCCACCATGTCTGCAGAAAGGTTTGTGTTGTCTCAAAAATGCTTGAAATCACCACAGGAAGAACACTCTATGACAGCAGGGCATAACTCTGCTACTCTGCTCCGTGTGACAGTACCATTGCAAGATTTCCCTGTTTATATACAGTGTGCAGATAGATAGGAAGACTCTGTAAGAAAACATATTACCATCAGCAAATTATTTTTTTCTAGAGGATGGTGATTTTGGCAAGAAAATTAAAATCATCTAGCCAATAACAGGAAACCTCCCAGAACTCTAATCATATTATAGAAGCTCTTTAACTACAAACTTCTCCTTATTTCAGTAGAAATCCAAGCTATTTAGTCATCTTTATCATAGCTACTAAAAATTCATTTTTAAAAGTTATATTTCATGCTTTACAGATCAAGCAATTTAAAACCTGAGATTAAGCAATCTAAAATCTGAATTGATCATAGAAAGCTCATTCAGACGATTTCTGTTGGAGAGGAGTTCACAGCTTACAGTACCAACCACAGATGCATTCAGAAGACCTACACAGACACTTCGCTCCAGTGTGAAAACATATTTGATCTGAACATTAAATGAAAAGGCAAAAATAAATTAAAAATACGCACAGCTTCTGAACTCTGTAATTCCCTGTAGGGCATAACCCAAAACAGAAACCATTCTGAGTTCCCTGAACTCCGCAGGTTGGGTAAAATAGTACAAAAATAAAAATCACACCTCATTTCGGTTAAAAAACATAAGTCGTGCACTTTTAAAATAAAGTATAGCTTGGTTTATATATCTATACTTAGACCAATATACATATTCACACAGCTGTTTGACCTGCTCCATATGTGTCTCTAGAAGAGACTAGTTAAAGGTCTATAAACACAAAGTTAAGTAATTCCTCAGAGTTATTTTATGATTAGTCAGGAATTATTTAAGTTAAAGATTTGTTGAGTGCCAGAAGCAGGTGTGTTTTGCTGCAGTTCGAAGTTTCCATAACAATAGGAAGAGAGCCAATTAAAAGCCAATTAGTCATGGACATTACGTTAAGGTCCAGTACTTTGCAAACTCTCCCCTCTTCAATTTTCCTTCTCCCGAGCTGCCCATTATCCTCAGCACAAAGACTTTAAAATGAATGTGGACTGTTTGCCTGTCTCCATGGAAGCCTTGCTGCACCGCACCATACACAAGCGCTTCCCAGGCATCTTCAGCAGTACTTTTTCCTCTGATCTTTGCCCTAAACAAATGTGCTGTTTATTCACTCTTCTTCTCATTTATGAAGACCCATCAGATGCTGTATGAATACTAATAAGAAAAGAATTAAACCTATGTTTACGAATGAGTGAAGATTCCTCCTTTTAGCATTTACCATGACAGTGAAAGCATACCAGTTAGCCTCTTCCATTATGCTCTTCTTTAAATCCTGAAACTTCTGCCACTTGCAAATTAAGAGTGCAGATTTTGCATTAAAGAAAATAAAAAGCTCCTAGATAGGAAAAAAAATGACCTAGTGGTTAAATCATATGATGAGAAATCAGGAGATCATGGTGTTTCATTGTTCTGCTACCAAAGAGCAGCACCATGACTCCATTCATGCCTCTGTCACCTCACTCGAGAGCAATGATGAAATGTTGCGTACTTCAACAGTGAACTAAGGAGCATGAAGCAACCCTAAGAAATTAAACCTTCTGTACTGTTTGGTTCCATCTGCCTTAAAGTCCAAAAAACAGAGAAAATCCAGTCAGAAATCTGAAATATCTCCAAAATAAATGTAGGATTCTATATCAATGGCAAAATTAAAAGAAGGAAGCAGCTCCTTTCTTCCAATAGACAGCAAAGATTCATTTGTCTCCTTAACGCTATTCTTCTAGTTCTGTATACCATGTCTGATGAGAACCTTCTACAATCCATCTCATGTTTAGTTTCTAGCTACCGGTTAAAGGAATGGTAAGTTTGCTGTTGTGGCTACATGAGCAGCCCCCTTGCCCCTCACAATTCCTGTACAGCCAAGGAGTCTACACATCTCTAGCTCTGCCTCCTGATCTCTGGCACCAAACTTGGCAGATCATTGCCTTAAACTGGTTTTGGATGATATGAATGAAACCCAGCTGTGTTTACACATCCCTCCTTTGGCAGGACACTCCCCCTTTACCTCTGACTCTTGGCTGTTGGGTCTGTCCTATCCCATCATCTTCCCTGGTCGCTACTGGGGACAAACCAGTGCCCAGCATTGCATTACACCAGACCCCTGGCAAGACATACCAAAACAACAAATTTCCAGTTTTGTTATTTCCAGTGGATCCTTGACATTATATATTAGCTGATCAAATATAAAATCTGTTGGATTTTTTTAAACTTCCATATCTATCCATGCTGCTCCTGCTTGCCCCCCCGCCCCTTTTATCTGACATTCCAGCTTGTCTGGCCACATGTTCCTTCATGCACATTTAAAATCTGCTCCATTCCTAAATGCCTTGAAATAATTTCCATGCATGGCTCTAGAAAACAAGGCTGTACCCTAATCTGTGCTGCCTTTTTATTTAGGGTGTAAAGTACACTAACTTTGCTATATTTCTTCCGTTGGAGAAACTAAAGCACAATGTGATTTGATGCAAATGATAAAGCCTGTGCCAGAACGAAGATTTAAATTCTGGAGCACCTGAATCTGAAAACCCTTGCTCAAAACTTACATTTCTTTCTAGTTTCCCAGATGAACATCTCCAGAGAAGACATACGTGGCTGTCTTTAAGCAATATACTGGGCAGAAAGACCTAACAAAACATGCCGCCTGTACGGCTTCCTTAATTTCTCCACATTACAAGAGAGTTGATGAAGCCCTCTCAAGAAGATTACTGTGGAATAATCAGAGTTTGTACTTTGTATTTCATCAACTAATTATAAGTTCCCTACAGAGAAGTGAAAGCTGTTATTTAGGTCTGTCCTGAATCTCATCTAAATGGAGGGAGCCTGCTATTCTAACTCCTGAATTTTATGGCAAGGATTGTTTTTTTCCCACCAAATTTCTTAATGTTCCTTGGAGTGCAAGCTAAATTGAAACCAGGCTGCCAGAGGTAAGAAGTTAGTACCACCAGCAGATCTTCCATTAACATCACAGCATTTACCCTCTTTGGTAGAAATATTTTCATGATACTTGAATATTCTCAATGTTTTATGGGATAAAATCTTAACCAACTTTGAGACCCTGATGAATATTTACTGAAGTCTCAACATCTCTGTATTATGCAAACTAACTACAGAAATCTCTGAAATCCAAACAGATCAAAATTATACTGCAGCTCAAAACTAAGAGAAGAACCTGCAAAATACCAGCCACAGTCCTCAAGGGGTTGTAAATTATTCTTATTAAGTACCAGACCCCCAAACGTTTTTGTCTTAAAGTGAAGGAAATTAACACATTTCAGAAAAACAAAACATGACATCTTGTGAAAGCAAATACTACCATACTCCACAGTAATTGCCCAGAACACTGAGGCTCTGCGATGCTTCCAGGAGCCCCCATTTTGAATGGCCAGGCTTCATAATGCTTGCTATTTGTGCACTGCTTCATAAGTATTTTTTCCCAGAACTAATGAAGCTAAATGACTAGCCAGGCTCCATTCTGGAGACTGCTGTTTCCCTTGGCTTTACAGGAAATCCAATTGTTGCTAAGCTAAATAATACCATAAATTGTAAATCAAATATGTCCTTAGTTTTTACACAGTCGGCTCTACTCGAGGGGGTAAAAGAAGTGCTGGTTCCTAAGCATGGTTTACATCAGCTTCTGTCCCTACAGATATCTTGAAATACTGACTTTTGTTGTTGTTGTTAAATTCTCAAGCAACGAGGGAACTAACATCGGTGGGGCTCGTCAGGAACTGACAGCAGCTGTGTTAGATTAAACAAAAGCTCCCTGCGATACTTATCTCTCTAACTTGGCATCAGCTTTTCTATTACTACATCTAAAGTCCTGTTTCTAGCAGTAGTTGAATTTACAGGCAGGAAGTATTTAGAAGGTTTGTGCAAAAAGATCATGTTATACAACTTCTTTCAGCAGGACCAATTTGCTAAGTGTTTTCACTCTCGCTTTTTGTTAATGAATATTTAATGTGTTAAGTACAAGGAATATTCAATATTCACCCAACCAAAACTAATCTTAGGAAGAATTTGGAGGGAACTTAATTTACTATAAAACTCCTGAATTTGGTTTGCTTTCTTCTGCATAGAGATTCTTTGTGAACTACATGACAGCTCCAACTGGGAAAAGTATAACCATGTTGTTTTATGGTCTAAATAGGAAAATATCCTGATGCAACCACTGACAGACAGTAAACAGTTTTCTAAATAGTAAAAAGGAAGCAATGAAAGTGTACTCTGTAGGAAACGTATAGGATTACATTACACAACGTACACAAGCTTGTAATGGTCTGGTCTTGCTGTTCATTTAGCTCCATGCCTGAGAGCTAGCTTATTTCTACCTTGGAGAATATTTGATATAAACTTTACACATGTGGACTGATAATGCCAAATTTCCATTTATCCAATGTAACTATGAGTTTCATATTACATTATAAGAGTCTAATTTCTTAAATTCTTCATAGCTCTGACTTCAGTAATATTTTGTGGCATTAAGTTACGTACTATGTATGTAAGATTCCTAAAATAAAATCAGTCTTATGCATTGCCTTTCAGTTTCATGGACTCTATTTGCTATTTTGCATGTAAACAGGAGTGTCTGAATTAATTTCCTTTGTCAACTATTTTGCATATTTCCATTGTATTTCCTCTTAAATAGCGATACCTTCTTTCAGTACATCCCTATGAAACGGCAGGTAGGAGAGCCAAACTGAACTGAACCAAACCAAACGTACGCCAATACAGAGAGAGTAGTAATTCCAATGGATTCATCACAACTGTCATTTCACATTCTATTCCCATTCTTTCCAAAATGTAATATATTATTAGATTGTTAGAGAATAAGTCTATGCTATTAGATTTGTTAAAATTTGTTTCATGTACAGTAAGAGTTTACATTTTTCTACAAACAATGACTTGTACTGTCTTACATGCCTGGGTAAGAACATTTTCCATTCAACTACGTGTAAGTATATTCTGGACTTTTCCTCTACCCTGAATTTCCTTGAAGGTACTCCCGCAGTGCTGTCCATTGAGGTAACTCAAAGTTCCTCAGTCTGAACAATCATTGTCCTTCATTGAATTAATATTACCTTTTTTCAATATATATTTTGTTGGCAAGTTTAAGGTATTCATCAGTTACATTATTTGCTCTGCGTACCATCCCTTGAAAGCAGTTTCCTTTAAAACACAGAGATGTGATATCCTCTACATTCCACTCAGAAAAAGACACAATTTCAAATGAGATAGTCAGCAATTCAGAAACCCATTGCTGAGATGCTTCTTACCTATAACTCACTGCATCTCTGTTCATGTATCATTCTTTTTGACTTTTCAGTCTCTGACATTGCTTTATCTCCAGTACTCAGAAGACTTAGACCAAAACTGCCTGACATTTCTAAGTCAGAGTGCCAGTCCAAGTGACCAGGTGCAAGACCTTCTACCCTAGCTATGGTGTCATTGTGCCCATGGTAAAAATGAAGCATGCACTGTCATATCACTGTCAGCAGAGAAAGGAGAGCTTATGGCCAGAGTAGACTGTGTCCACATATAGTTTCTTTGACCTGAACTAAAAGCTATAAGTAATGTGTAGTTCTTATTATCTAAAGGACAGCTGCAATCTACCTTCCTTTGATTCTTAGTGAAGCAACTGACCACAGCTCTCAGGGGTTCAATTGCACAGGTACTGAAGGTGGATACCCCTGTTCTTCTACAGCAAGCGTGAAGAATTTCATTCCACCCAAGTCATTCGTGTGCCACGCTGTGCACAGGTATCTTGGTTCTTCAGATTTCTTACAAGCCCACTTTACTTTGCCCTTCTTCTCCAGGTCGGACACTGTGGTATCTCCACTTCCCTCAAGCAGCAGCCCAGAGCAGAAAGAGGGAGCAGCCTTACCAGATAGAAGTTACTGCCTGCCCGTTGTGCAACAAGACCGACGATCTCCCACAGGTGGAGCTGGAATTTCCGAGAACGGTATCAAACCCAGTACCCAACTACTTTATTTCCTCACTGATTTGTAAGATCCTCAACAGAAAAACTAATATAGATATTAAACCACGAAAGCCACAAACAAATCCTGATGAATATTGAAATCCTAGACCTAAATAAAAGGTAATAGCCCAGCTTTCTACTTCCCACTCCCCACATAATTTTATCTTTTATTAAAGACTGAACAAGTCACTTAGAGCTATGATTTAAAACTGCTTTTCTCCATATGATTCACCTCACCAAAACTTTTTTCCTGGCTTAAAGAGTTCATTTCTTTGTAATTAAAACTCAGAACTTCAGCTAAAATCATTTACAAGGAAATCAATTGCAGTTAATATTCTGTACAGTCACACTCTTTGGAAACATCCTGGCCACTTCAGTAACTCTGAAAAGGTCCAACCTGTTTAGTACACGTAACGCTAACTACCACCACAACATTACATGCTTTACTCCTGGGACCACGTGAAGCATCCTTTGAAAGTCTTCTAGTTTGCCAAGGCTGGCTCTTGGTGTCAGGAACCTCGACTAGGCTTTTGTAGAGCAGACAGCTACAAGGGCTTTCAAAGAGATGGCAATTTCAGCAGGTGTGTGTCATCATTTAGCTGCTGTAATGATGAGACACATTTATGGTACACTTACGTGCCAAGACAAGAGCCAATGCAAAGTTTGGTAAGTTGTTTGACTTATCTTCAGTGATTATTTTTAACACATCTAGTTCAAAGGCAACAAAACCAGTTCTCTGAAATTAACTGTAAGTAATAAGGTATCTTTACTGCAGACCGAAAAGCTGTATGTACCAACAAAAAATTAGATTTAGGTATGTATTGAATAGAGCTGGCAAGCAGCTGCCCAGGAATGCTAAAAATAGTGACATGTAAATACAATTAACATTGTAGCATGTTCTCCATGTGGATAGACTTACAAAGTAAAATCTGCTTTTACAAATATTTTTATCAAATCAGATGTTTTGCCAGCTCAAAGACAGTTCCCATGTCTAACCTATACTACCTGTATTTCAAGTACAAACAGCTTTTTAGCAAAAGCTTTTCAAGCAAATAAATTGTGGGTTTATAGCTTTAAAAATGTGAAAAAGTGTTCCATCAAGTAAAAATAGATTACTTAGGCAGAAAAATAACTCAAAGTTGAACAAATAAAAGAATTGTGTTAACATCTGAGATAAACTAGATATACTAGGTAAATAAAAATTATAAATAATTCTGCATCTAGATTTAAATATACTTTAATAAATATTAATTTCTTAGAGAAGAGCACTTGCATCAATGGAATTTTGCAAGTTATTCTACATTAGCTAGTTTACAAATTAATGCCTAAATATCACAATAATAAAGTGCTCTGAGATTCTACTAACAGAATATAGAAGAATTTTAATAAAATACTGGCTTTATGTTAAAGATAGAGGCATAAAAAACTTTGCTTTTCCTCTCTGTTTTCTGGTCCTGCTAATCACAGCCTGCAAAGGGGAGGGAAAGGTCTCTTTTGCATACACATTCAATTGGAGCAGAGGACATTCCCATGGCAGGGGGAAGAAGGCATTACGAGTGTCTTGGATATCTTAGCATAAAGACAGCTTGAGATGCACATGTTTTCTCCTCTATTTTTAAAACCCCTAATCTGAGTGTCTGCTATACCAGATGCTGCAATTAGTTTACTGGATTAAACATACCAGTTTGAAGCTCTTCAAGCAATCCATAGTGTTGGGCGATCAGTTCTCACGGCTGCCACAACAACTGTAAACTGTGATCATTCCCTCTGAACTCCTGTGGCAAGAAAGTAAATGATGATAGAAGTAGTTCACTACTAATATATCGCAGATTGAAATTTATTTTTTTTGTTCTAGCAGTGCACAGCCTCACAAAAAGAAAGCCCTGCTAATAAATTAGTTTGTACAGTGTAAGGGTTGCCATGAAAACGCAGACATTCATTCTCTAAATAAGGAGCAATACTGCATGCAACTAAGCTTTGTTCCTCCTTAGGCAATAAGTTATTGAACATGATAACCTATAAATTAGGCACATTGAATGCTACTACAATGAAAATTGCATTAACAAACATATGCCGACTGTTAATGAAAAGAAAAAAACCACCAAAACAAAACACCACAGGCCATTTTTCCTTTGTCGCTGAAAATAGACCGGAGAGGGAATTAAACACACTGCAGGCTGGCAGCGAAGGGCTTCTGCAGAGGTGTAACGCGACTGCCCTCTGAAGGGCTGAGGACTGCATAGAAGTCCTTCCAGGAGCGACAACTGAAATGGTGTTTAGCCTGAACTGCAGGTCCTTGTGTCCTTGGAACAACACAGAAAGTCACTGACCTGAGAGTCTCTGCTAGGTGACTCTTCCCTTGAGCTCCCCTTTCCCATGCTGAACAAACTAAACATGCATAACACTTACAATGCTATCTGAGGTCAAATGTGCTTCAGTATTTGAAGAAATAACAGCATTTGACTTGATCAATCTGTTAGAATTCATTAAACCTGTTTAATTAGCTGACAGTGATTAAGGTAAAGGATTATAAAATTTAAAATCACGTTGACATTGGCTTAACCTGATGTCAACTCAAAATAAATGTTCCAAATAAAGATATGACCAGTGGTTTTCATATACTCAGTTTCAAAAGACTCCCTGTAAGTTACAAACATCATAATAATTCTCTGAGTCTAGTATCTTCTTGTGATAAAAAAGGAGTTAAGTGCAATAGCTTTTATAAAATAGAGCTAAAAAAGTATTGAAATGTTACTGTATAATTTACATGTATTATAAACAGTTCATTTATAATTTATTTAGCATGCAAGGAGACATTAAGTTTAGGTAAAAAAAGATATAACTAAACATTAGATAACTATGGGTCCAACATTACATTTAAATATTAAAATCACTGTCCCTACAAAACACAGTAAGGGAATGCATTAGAGAACATTTCTATCAAATTCCTGCACTCTGAGCATGTGTTCAGCTGGTACAATGACTGTGCAAAAAAATCTTACACAGTACCATGGTTTCTCATTCCTCTTAAAAAGTAGATATGCAATTGTATATGTGAACAGTAACTGCACCCCCAAATAACACACTGATCCTTCACACTTACAGTTACTGAGAGAATTGAAGTGAAATAGCTACAAGTTACCTGCAAGAGAGTGCTGAAGTATTCAAGACTCTTAAAATAACAATCATTGCTTTGCTCCCTTGCCTTAGCCCTAAAGCCCCTTTCCATAGATGCTGAAGGACTCCATGGTGTGTTTCACCAGGGTTTTTTAAATCTCACTTCCTTCCTTCTCAGTCTCAGGAGTTTAAACTGCCACAGCTGCAGTGCATTAGGGTGGTTGTTTTGTTGCTAAGTGGTTGTTGGTTTCTCGAGCAGAGGATCAGCTGTTCCGCTCTGTGGAGGGCCAGGCTGCCTCTGATGAAGAGGAGGAGAAGTGGGCAGGAGACCAGCAATCCCAGGTGGACCAAGTGAAGAAAATACTGGCCAGGCTCCCTTGCTGTGGCAGCGGGTATGTTTCTGAGATTAATGCTATTGGAGCCCTTTGCAAAGATTATTTCGTGACCTGAAGGCACCATGGCTTCAGTAAGAAGCAGTAAAACTAAACAGCAGAATCAGCAGGCCCTTTGCCCATCCTTCACAGCACGTGGGACAGCACGCTGGGTGTTCCCACCTAATCCTAACCGCTGTCCGCTATGACACCAATTAGCGATCTGTGGTGCCAAGAGTTTTGTGGGAAAACTGGCTTTTACAAGCATTGACCTTCATTGTGAGATTTCACTAATTTTTTAATTTTTTTATGTATATATAGATGTGATGAAAAAATGTGGAAAAAGCTAATGTCTTATTTGGACACCACCAATACCGATGGCTGTGAGACAGCCCCTGCAGAGCTCGCCGAGAGAATCACACAGCTAACTGAACAGCTTGAGCTTAAAGGGCATGAAGTGAGAAAACTGGAAACAAATATGGAAGAGGTAACAGGTGCCAAGCAGAGTGGGAAAGAGTTATTTATGTATCTTTAAGTAGCTGCATTCATAACCATATGCATTTATATTTTGTTCTGGCCATTTTGCTCTCTGTTGCTGATGTTTCTCACTGTGCCATTAGTTCGTCAGCTCAAACGTCTCATGCTTCCCTGTAATGACCGTATTTCCAGGCTGGTTCCCACCTGAACCTCCATTTCTTTGGAGGATGAGATGTCCACCAGCCCCAGTCAGACACAGTAGTCCCATGTGATCTCACTATTTAAATACTGCAAACTTCAGCCATGGGTGGGCATAGATTTAAATGCTAGCAATCTTTCTGTGAAACAAAACCAGGGCACTGTATGCATTACTTTGGTCTGCTTTGTCTTAAGGTTCAGTTAGTGCTTCTTCAGTATTTTATATCCCTTCTTTAAAAGGAGCATAAAGATTTCAGTAGTTCTGGAAGGATTGTATTGATCAGTAAACTATTTAAAGTAAAATAGTCAACTCCTTTACATGTTGTGATCCTTTAATTTTTTTTATTCCATATCATTTTCCCCCTTGACTAAATTAAATGAAAGAGTTTACTTGTGAGAAAAAACATTTAAAAACAGAATAAAATCATACTTGTGTCTTACACAATTTGCAGTATTCAATGACAATTTATTCCTGTAATACTCCTTAGAGCAACACAAAGCTTCCTTCTGTACTGCTTACCATCAAGCCCACATAAAAACCTACATTTATCCTTTTACCTATAGGAAGGAACTGCCTTCCTGTAGATAATGCCACTTGTCTTCTCCTTTTTTTTCATTCAGAGGTACTCATCTTCTGCAGTATCGTATTGCTTTCTTTTTAATCTCTCCTGATGGATGTTAGTTCTGTGCACCTTGTTCAGAAATGGGCTGTTATCAACAGATTAATACAAAATTCTAGGACAAAAATGGAATCTGTTGCTCTTGATTTAAAGACAAGCAGAGAGGTGAATAAGACAGAGTGCCAACTCACCGCGACATGAATTTAAAATCAGTAGGATGAATCATTTTGAGCCTGTTAGAAATTTATTCTTAAACCCTCTTACTTTTTATTTAGCCAGCATTTATATCTTGTGTGCATTTATAGGTTTGGGGGTTTTATGAAGCTACAAAACAGAGAGACAAGTAGTAAGTAATTGCTTTCAAAAAGGTGACTTCTGTAATCGATGCAAAGCAAACTGGGAGACTGAGAAATGCTCTCTCTCATCTAACTTGCAAATAAATATATTGGCTAAATAAATAAATCACCAAGAACACTTCCTCTGATGACCTGACAAAAGTACCTTATCCATTGCTCTATATACTTCTATTTGGACCTGCTCAATGCTGAAAATTAGACAAATAACAGTAAAGCTAACAAGTAACAAACTCAGCAGGCAAGTGAAAAGCAACATTCTCAAATAAGCGATTAATAATTGCTTCAGCCTAAGACTGTAAAACCAGGGGATAAAAAGGTTCTGAAATTTGTCATGTCTAGAAAGTTCTGCTTTCCAACAACCGAACATTTAAAAATAGTTTCTACTGAAGACAGGGTGATGAAGGTGTCAGGACCTGGGAATAATAGATGGAGAAAACATGAGTGAATTCTAAAAATAACATGATAGGCTGCCAAGTGAGTGTTGCAAAGAAATGCCAATGATTCTCTATAAAAGCTCGCATACAAACTGTCAGCTTAATTAAAAAGACAATTAGCTTATGACCTGCCAGGGCCAAATGAAAAGTTCATCCTGATATCTCGTGCCTGATGGCAAGCAGCAGTTGCTTAGAGAAAAGTGATGAGAAACAGTACAGAGGGGTTTTCTCTTGGTGTTCCTCACCTGGTTCCCAATACACTACGGCCAGACACCTCTTGAACTGGAAGCTGCATGGAGTATCATGTTTAATGGCCAGTATTGAAGCTATTTACCATGAATTTACCTTCCCTTTCTTTAAAGCTAGCAATGCTCTTGGTATCTCAGGGCAAGGACTCCCACGTACTAGTTAGAACGGAACAGGTTCCTGAGGATTTGGTATTGTTAGCTTTAAATCTGCTGCCCGATCATCCACTGTCACCTTGTTTTTGTTCTTGGGAATCAGCAAATGATCTTTCCCTCAAAATTTTACAGACTTTTACCACCAGAAATACTGCCTCAGTTATCACCACTCCGAGTCTGCCTCGGCTCTCCTGGTATAGAAACCATTACTTACTTCTGTTATTCTATTTTATTCTTCCATGTACTTTTCAAGCTCTATTACCCTTTTTGAATGAGAAGAACTGAAAATGTGCTTAGTATTCAAATGCAAGCCCTTCATGGCATAATCATAGTTTCCGGTTTGTCCCTAGTTCCTGTCCTAATAGCTCGTAGCATGTATCCTTTTGATCTTTGCTGACCACTGGGCTACGTTCAGGAGATTACAACTCTTCTGGATCTCCTTCTTGAGTGGCTGTCATCATCACTGCATACTTACGACATTGTGTACCCTTCCTACATGCCTTACTTTGCATTACTGACACTGAGTTTCATCCGATCTTTTATTGCCCATAGCTATTCAACATCATGACATTCAACATCATCCTGTTGTAATTCTTCACAGGGAGCTTTAGTTTTGATTACACCAAAAAAATTGTACTGAGAGCAAACTTAACCGCTTTGATAGTCACCTTTTTTAAAAATCATTTATGGATATGCTGAACAGGTCAGCTCTTAAGCCAGCTCCTTGTGATACCCTAAGGATTACTGATAGTCTTGAGGTGATTTGCTCTTCCTCAGATCATCTCTGCAGCCTTTCATAAAAACTGGTGCTACGTTTGCCACCCTCCAGTCCTTCGAGGGTGAAATGATTTAAAAGATAACTTGCACAGCACAATTCAGGACTTCATTCTGCTGTTCTCGTATGGTTTTCTCCCCGTTTTGAAAATTGTTTCTCAGGTTCACTGCTTATAAAAATGGCTCTAATATCAGAGCTTCCTTAACTTTTGTAGAAAATACAATAGAATGATTTTCTCTTACATTTCTTAAGGGATTTTTGCATATTAATTATTCATTGTCTTAGATGTGTTTGTACACACTACTCCAGAGGTCAGGTTTTCGCCATGGCATTAACTCCCTTTTATAAGAGGGCTGGATATCAGCAGCTGACTTCTTCTCAAAACTGGCATTTGGCAAGGTAGTGTTTCCCATTCACAAGCAAGGCACAGACCCAAAATCAGGCTCTGCTGAGGGACTTTGACAGACCTAAAACCAAAGCCTGCTCCTCTGGGCCCTGTGACTTAACGACTGACTATCCCTCCTCAGTATCTAAGTTTTAAAAATAGGTTATGCTTAACTATCGTCATTATCTTATTGCAAATGTTAAGGTAAGAACAGGTGCTAGATGTACCCAAGCTAGGGAAAATAATCTGGGAGAATGTTTTAATGGTACATTGAGCCACTGTCTTTGAGCACAATGAGACAAAACCCCTGCATACCCATATGTACAAAGGTATGAGGAAACTAGCATCCTGATATATGACCAGATGACTGTTAAGGTATGGCTGCTGTGGAAAGCAGTTTACTAGCTATAGCATAGGAAATACAAACAAAAAGGGCTTTGTAGGAGCAGTCAGAATGAAGAGGAAAAAGAGGCGGCAGCAGCAACAAATGCTATGCCCAAATATCACTAGTGGCACTCTCAGCTGAGCGTATTGCCTGTGCTGTCTATATAAACCAAGCAGCTGGCCATGACACTGGACTACTATGGAGAACTCAAGTGGCATGCATGCTAAAGAGAAAAGTTAGTACTTCTGTTCCTGTTTGCGTGTGAGACCCACTGCGCAGCCTGCAGCCTTTCAGGGACACGCAGCAGAGGACAGAGCAGCCCCTGTGCAGCTTTCCAACAGCAGCGGTTCTGCCAGCATGACTGAAGCAGCAGCTAAAAGCAGCAGCAGAGAAGTCATGTCAGGGGTGCAGGGGCCTGGCAGGGTGCAGGACCAGGATAGATGGGCACCCGTTACGAATTTCCATGAGCATCTGTCTAATTGCATATTGGGAAAGTCTATTTTATACTTCAAAATAATGACCTTTTTATCTCTCTCTTATTTGATATGACACTGCTTCAAGCTGTACAGGGGAACATAACTACTTCATGTCTTTAGTACATATCTATGCCAGGTGGTATTTACAATGTGAAGGCAATCCGCAATATAATAAAGGAAACCACATGTTTAATTCATTGAAGACCTCCCACAGCCTCTAGAGTATTTGTTATGTCTCAGTCGGACTGCTGCCATGTTGGTGGTAACAAAGCTGGCTCTCCATACAGGAAAATGTTAGTGTATTCATCAGCATCAGACGGGGATGCTGAAATCATTGTTTGGCAGATGGACCAGGTTAAGTGATCCAAACTTCTGTAGCTGTTGTAGAGCTCAGAGGAGCTGGAGTGCCTCACAGGGCAAAGCTCATGGAGAGCTAATGGAACAGGCTGATTTCCAGCTGATGGGGAAGTAAGCGCCAACCAATACATACTATTAGCACTGTCAGATACTAAAATTACCTTCTAGAAAGCTCGGTGTGGATCAGGGATTGTTTAATTTTTTCACTCTGATGACACTTGTGTTTTAGGAAACTGAAGTTTCTTCCCATCTATTAAAATTCATTAGGATGCAAATTTTCACCAGAAAAAATCTATTAAATAGCGTGTGTATTAGGGCCTTCAGCTTTTTGAATTCAACTCTCTTAGTTATTTCTAAAACTTCAATAAAGATAAAAAATAACAACAAAAAGGGACTAACAGAGCCAGCACATTTAGCATTTACTCCACATGATTTTGTTTCTCAATGTAATATTATTAAACATATTTAGACTGTGTTTGCAACGAGAAATTGCAAAAAATAGTAACATTTCAGAAATCTGGCCACAGTAATGATTGAGAAATGAGTTTACTTTTATTGATAAACCAGAAATCTGTCAGTGCTCTCAAAGGTCCGAAAGTAAAATATTTAAGTGACATGTTTTACAGAGAATGCTTTTCAGGCTCTTTTTAGCAACTTGGCCATGTATCTGCAGTAGGGCTGGGTCTGTGACAAGCAAAGATATTGAGTTTTGCAAATAGTGTGGCAACTTTGTAGTTCAAAATATGTCACTGAGATTTTGCATTGAAACAAAAGCAACATTTCAAATCCTGAACATTTTTTTCCCAGGGAGGTCTGAGACAACTGACAGGCCAGCTCAGCTTTGGAAGGCCCAGGTCTGAGCAGACCCTTCCTGCCCAGGATTTATGTAGCATTCAAGTCTTCTTGAATCTGGACTTTACTGTGCTTAGCTACAAACCATTGCTTCACCAAGCACGCGTGCTAGCGTTTTGCAGAATCAGAATCTTAAATTTTTTAAGACACATCTTTTTTTAACCAAAATACTTACAGTAAATCAGCAAATTACCTTCTTGTTTCACGGAATGTACAGATGATCGATATGTAGGAGTTGCAAAATAAAGACCTGATTACATTGGTGAGGGCACACAAATTAGTTATGCTTTATAGAGGACGACAGGAATGCAAAAGATTAGAAAACTGAAATAGTATTGCTAGTCTTTAAAATTTCTGAATGATCTGCTTGCATCCAGTGTTGAATGAACTGCTATTACGCGCCAGAGCAAAGCATGCATTTCCTAGCAACTATTGATTCTTTGCTTTGTGTGGTACGTTAAAGAAATGTACTTCCTTTCAAGATAATCTTCTGGAGTGATCTGACATTTACCAGATAAGGGGGAAAACTCAGCTTTGCAATTATTGGGCAAGAAAGTGAAAAGCTCCAGTGCTTTTAATTTCCTGTGTCATTGTCCAGATGAAAGGCCCATTGCTAGGTGAACTGCAGCAAAAGGTGGAGGAGACCGAATTGTTGAAGATGGAGCTGCAGATGTTGGAGACTGAGAGAGTTAGGCTGTCACTGGTGGAAGAAAAGCTCATGGATGTTTTACAGCTTCTTCAACAACTTCGAGACTTGGTATGACTAGAAAGCAGTCCAGAGACTTAAAACTGGTTTGACAGTGTCCTTTCCCAACTAAAAAGGATGTTCATACCTTCTATTAAGTGCAAAGTCCTTTGCACCAGGACACATTTTTACATGTTTGCCCTGGGAACTGCCCGGTGATTGTAGAAAACCTTTAAACCCCTATGGCTGACTTTCTGAAAGAAGCCTAGAGATCTCCCTGGATCTAGATCTCCAAGCTCTCATTATCCTCTCAACAAAAATTTAGAGGAAACAAGGAAATCCAAAAGGCTAGTAATCAGAAAGAGTCTAGAAGATTATTTTTCCTTCTAGAAAAGGACCGTTGTTTAGCTGCATCCTAATGTGACACTGAGTCGGTATTACAGGGATAAAACTCCTTCCTATATACCAATAAGGTATTTTTTGTAAGACATTTCTTACCCAATGAATAATCCTAACATGGATTTATAAAAACTGATGCAATAACATCCCAGAAGTACATGGCCAGTATGGCAGTTCAGTCCTTTACAAAATAAGTTTAGATCTCCTGCTGGGGAATGATAGCAGTAAGGGCTGGCCAAAACACAGGCAAATTGGATAATCTGCAGAACACAGAGTACATTGGGAGCCTCACTGGACTGCTAGGAGCTAATTTCTTTGATAATGATTGAGGGTTCTCCTCGATTTTCAGCAAAGCTCTGCCTAATCTGTGTGAGATGAGAATGCTTCCTCAGATGATCACTTTACTTTGTTTGAAGTACGCTCATGTTCCACTGATGACTCCAGGGAACAAGTGCAATATCTCATAATTTGGTAACTGATTTTAGCACTTGACATGGAAATTCTACTTTCAGATTGCAAGTCTGACACATGCATCAATAACAATCCAGTGAAAGATTACACTAGTAAAGACTACAGCTGGCAACAAGCATAATAACCTTTTGTGTCAAGACTTCAACATGTCGTTCACTGGTCAGTTGTATTATTGCAAATCATTTCTGCTTAGGAGCCAATCCATCACACAATGTGCCATATCTCAGTGATAACAGCACTTAATGCTAATCATTGCCGGAAACATGCCGCCGCGTGCTGCCAACTCCCATAGCACCAGTACAGGCAACGATGCTGTCAACGAACAAGATCATTTACAGCATTCCCAGTAGAGTTTAGTGAGGATCCCTGAAATCCCTGATGGGCTATACTTCAGACAAAAGAAAGCTTATTAATCAGAAACTGTGGTTTTAGGTGTCACTGCCCCAGTGTGTTCACCTTCATGTTTTAAATACCCCCAGCATCTCCTTTGTGACAGAATCTACTACAAAGCAATGGCTGCAGAAAGGCAAATGTAAGGTCTGCTAGGACTATGAAAACCTCACACTGTGTTGCGGAGGTCACGTGTAATCCCAGCCTGCTGCAAACTGCTTTCCGCTACGCCCCAGTCCCCACTGGGGCAGAAAAGCAGAAGGCAGATGACCAGCATCAGCAAGCAAGGCCAGTGTTGCCTGAGCTGCTGGCAGGTACATCGTCTTTCTTCCAGAATAGCTTCCATCTATTTTCACTTCTTGAAGTTTTAACACGAACAACCTGTCCCTGCAGATACAGGCGCTCTAAGTGCTAATTAAACTGATTGCAAGACCATCTCCCAGAAAGCATGCATTAGTGTCTCGACAGCAAATTAAGAGAGTTTGTATTTCCAGACACATTATGTAACGTCCCAACAGATTTCTAATATAAAACTACCACTGACAAAGACCATCCAAATCCTAAGTAGTTTTTACAATCCTTTTTTTTTTTTGGCTAACGTTTATTACATCTCAATATATAACTAACAGTGGGCTTGCCACATGACACACACAATCTCTTCTAATTTGTTTATGCAGAAAATGGTTCCCACTGATTCCTAGAACAGCTGGGTCTGAGAAGCCTCTGTCTGAGATGACACGCAAATTGTGTCCCTTCACCTTCCAACACAGGCCTAGCAGAGGACTGGGCAAGCTTTTGTTGTGCATGCCCTGCTTACACTCCCTACCATCTAGATTTGTTTAGACACGCACTCTGGAAAATTCTGTATTTTCCACTGAATAACTGCAATTTCTCTTTCTACAGCCATATTAAAGAATTGGGAACCTCCACAAACTGCTATTACTTGAGCAGTATCTATGATAAAATGCTTGAAAATATAGCCAGTCTATGGTCTTGTGTTACAAGGATTCAGTCTCATTTTGTTTTAATTTTCAAGTCCAAATACAATGCGCATAGATTTTGTTGCATACATTTAAACTGGTGAAGGACATATTTGTGCCATAATATTATTTTGTGTTTTAAAGAACATATCTAAGCGAGCCTTGGGGAAAATCTTGCTGAGCACTTTGGAATCCTGCCGTGACCCCCAACCTGGTAAGAAAATAAATCATGTATAAAGACCAAGAAGCATGAAAAGTGTCCTTTTGGGAAAAACACTAGATAATGAACAAAAAGATGAGTAGGAAAAAAATATTTCAAATACTGGGGGACAGGCTAGGGCGAAAGAAGTACTATGCAAGAAGATTACCTATAGAAAGTGATGCTTTCTAGTCTGTAACACATCACACACGGGAACATATCCAGGGCTTTTTTTGGCCAAATTTTAATTAGACTAGATGTGGCCTGAGGCTTTAGTTTTGGAGAATACGAGTAACAGTGATTTAGGGAGAATAACATACAAACCATTCTGGGTTTTGCAGTTTCAAAGCTTTGTTGTTACTACTGTCCAGCAATTCAGGGCGCTGGCAGCCCAGAGCTAAGCTGTGCTGCTGCAGCGTGGCTGCAGAGGAAGCAGAAAAAAGAAGGCAAAGACAGACCTTTGTTGGGTCCGGGACACCAACACAGAGGGAAACCGTATCTGAACCATAGCTCAGATATTCTCCTGGTGAGCACAGAAGAGCAGACTTAGTATCCACAGCACACAAATGTCCAGAAGGTACTACTACTTATCCTGCACAGGAACGCTGACTCCAAGCGATGCTCTGGAACTGCAGCACAGCTCAGCTTCCTAAAATGACACCAAGTGGCGTAACCTTGTGCAGCTCTGTCCATTCTCATCACCATTGCCATAAACAGTTCATCTTCTCTGCTTTCGATTTTCTGGCTGTGCAGTTGATATGACTTAAGCAGCTTTCCTAAGTCTTTGTAATCAAACATCTTCTTCCCCTTTGACAAGACTAAGCGGATGGTTGGATTGGCAGCTCTTTATTGTGACATGAAATTGTGACTTTGTTCACACAAGTGTATGAGAACTCAGTGGGCAGTGAATAAAACAAGAGAACCAGTAGAGAAAACAGTCCTTGAACCCAGTTCCCCTCTGATTTCTATAGGGACAAGAATTCATTATTTGGTCTCAAAATTTAGGCGTTTTATGATAATTACTTAAAACGGCATCTATGAAGAAAAGAGCTTGTGTTACAATTCTTAAACTGCAACTTTCTGTCTTTGTTCAAATTATAATATTTGCATTTTTCTTTTAAAAGGAAAAGCCCGCCTATTTGAAGTCCTAGATACTCTTTACCATGAGCTGACAGCCTGTGAACTCTTACAAAGCCAGCCTCTGGAGAAGGCACAGAGTCGCCAGTCCTTGTCTAACCCACTGGTCATCTCGTGCTGAGCAGCAGCGCCAACTACAACCCACACGACCAGCCGAACAACAGCCCTTATGAAGGAATAAGATTTGTCCAGTTCAACGGAGCTCAGTAATGGAGAAGAGAATAATTCAGCCATGAAATCAAAGGTATGCTGGTTCTGGGAAGAGCACCCGTTCCTCAGCTCACGTCAAAGCCCTCCCTTACGTGAACAAGCATTCAGATGACATGAGGATTACGTAGCAGTGTCTGTCTCTGATGGAAGCCTAACCATCTTTGTATGACGGCCCTGTAACTGTACTGGTTAACCAAATAAAAACTTTTCCAAATACCCTGACCTGACCTATTTAGATTTACAGCCCTGGTCGCACACTGGCTGGGCACAGTTTCTAGCTTTTGTGATCGCTCAGTTCCAAAGCAAAAGGCAGCCTATGTTATCACTGGCAAGTAAACCGCTTCCTTAACCTACCAGTGACAAACAGACTGTATTATAAACATTCGCATATGTGTATGCCAGTAGTGCAAGTTTTAAAGGCTCATGTATAAAATGTGTTTGTGCGTGTCTGTGATTCAATTATTCACATTATTTAACTCTGAAGTTAGATTTGTTATTGCTCTCTTGATTTTTATATTTGCAATTACAGAGATGCCTTAGAAATCGGCAACAATCTTTGCCAACAATAGTCTTAGATTTTACATAGAAAGTTACATTTAACTGCTTGAAAAAGGTACAAAGCAATCTTGTTCCCAGGCTCTCAGGGAAAGGAAGGACTGAAAAATTCACTTTACAGCAGCTGCCGTTGTCGCATTAGCAAACGACGCATGCAATACCCGACTTTGTTCTCTCATTTAATTTCCCTCAATGCAACTGCAGAGACATAAAGTTAGACCCCACTTGCAGACAAATTAATATAAAATGCTGGGCCTAATCATGGTGCCATGTAACATTTTAATCAGCAATAAAATAATTCCTGGGGGCACAACTAAAACCAAATAGGTTGCTTCCAAGATGCTTTTGCTGTTTCATTCAACTATCAAACATAGAAACTACAGAAGCAGAGTTCTTAAATGATCCTGCTCAATTTATGTTATTAAAAAGATGCACTGTAGATCTTTTAAGAATGTGAAATGATTTGCCTGAGATAATGCCAGCAATGAAATAAGACCATTCAATTCAGAACTGTGCATATATGAATTTTTTCCATGAAAAAGGTTTTCATACAAGAATAAAGTCCATGTCACAATGCAATCTGAAGAATAAAAGATTTCTATTCCTTTCTATTCATAATACATTGTAGAACTTACACACGCCTCCATCCAAAATTGTGATACATTATTTAGCACTTAGAGCCATGTTGGTAACAAAAATTTGCAACAGATATTTTCATTTTATTTTAGAGGAGGAAAAAAAAAGGTGTTTTGCAAGCAATGGAACAAGCTCTGTTTTACCTGTTTGGGTTTGTTGGGGTTTTTTTTAACAGGGGAAGATTTTAAGATTAAGATTTTAAATTAGGCAGGACATATATAACTAGTGCAATATCCCTAAGAAAGAAAACTTTATACCAATATTAAATATAATACTAACATATTACTAAGCATAATAAACTATTACTCAGTATATACTAAACTATATGCTAATATTAAATACTACAAAAACTATACATTAAATGTGAAACAGATAAAAATTAAAATAAGTAGAAGCTAGTTCCCTGTTTGGATTAATTTTCTTAAAAAAACCCAAGTATCAGCTTATGTTTTGTGCAGCTCAGTCTTTCCCAGGAATACCGTATATGTATAAAGAGGGAAAATGCCAGCAAATCATCACGTAAGCATGATCTGTGTGTATAGTTAGCAGAAGAGACCCTTCAGGAATAGAATTAGAATGCAAGTACATACCTGATTATGGATACCCTCACGCACTCCAGGATTCTTTTATCATTTGAATTAATATCACTTACTGTATCCACTCTATATATACATGTGCATTTGTATTACTTATATACTTATGTATACCTTAAGATTGCTATGCTAATTGTATACTTTTAGTATCTTTTTCACCACTGCATTTCTACTTCACTTTCTAATATATTTCTAGAAAACTAGACTATTAAGTAACCTGATGTCCTAATGCCAAAACCGCACAGCTTATTCAAGCAGCAGTTGAACTCTAACTGGAAACTAGAAAATGTCACTGGAAACATAAACTGGTGTTAAGGAAAATGCAAACAGCTGAGATAAAAGGAAGCTTTTGTGAAAAACTAAATGGCATTTAACAGATATAAGAAGCAGAAAAATCCTGTATCTTGCTAAGTTAGCTTCCAGTACTGTAATATTTTTATTTCTTTAAGAAATGCCTATATCAGAATCATTTCTGATATATCAGCATATGCTGATTAATCTTTTAATAATAAAAGCTGATTATTTTAACTCCAAAAAGTAATTAATATGGAGCAAGTCAGACTTGCAGTATTTCCATAACAAGAATCTGTTCTTCAGGATGCATCAAGAAACAGTCCTCGGTCAAAGTCTTGCTGGAAATCAGAGGCAAAGCAAAGCGCTGTACTTTCAAAGACCTTCTTTGTTGACCTTAAAATTGATTTTTTTCTAAATACTTTTACCTTAATGTTTTATACCAAACCTGTCAGCAGTGTTGCTGGGGCTGCTAAATATTTCATATGAACCTGTATAATTATGTGATTTTAAATCAATGTAATTGAGAAATTTCTAGCTCTGCCTCAAAAGCAGGTAGGCTTCCACATTTTGATTTACTATGTGGAACGTGTTCAAAAGAGTCTGCACAGTAATCCTGGGAAACAAACCCAAATCTCTAGGTTTTCTTAAAGACCTAGCTTCTCAGGTCAAGTGATTACTGTGCAGATTTCAGCTACCTTTTCTTTTCCTTTTTTTAATTTCTTGCCTTTTTGAGTATTGGAATTGTTCCCAGATAAAGACCAAACTGAAATATCTAATCAAGTCTCATTAATAGCTTCACCATATTTCAAACAATAACGTAGGAGCAGTTATTACCCACGCTGTTGACTGCATGACAAACTCCTCCTTCGAACAACTGGAGCAGTCCTCACAGTAACATACTCTCCAATTGCTCATCTAACACATACAAGATGGTAGATTTGCACAAACTAGTACTTCATATTACAGGGAACATATACCAAGTTTAAACTGACTTTGTAAATAAAATTTCCCTGTGTGACAAAACCTGAAAAGATAAAGAAAGCACACTCAAAAGCCTTCCATTTAAAAAGTACAACCACCAACCCAGTGTCTCCAATCTCTGTGAACACTTTGTTTTGTTGTACATTTACCAAATGGTGATAAATGGCCATTTGCTTGCATGCTGACTTCTCAGTAAAGAAAACAATCATGGAGAGGGTGCATGTGCTATAAACGTAAGTGCAATTGTCCATCTCAAATTTTGCATAAGTAGACAAAGGCCAACAAGAGCATGCCTTCCCAACATTTCTTTGTTGAGCAGGAAACCAATCAGGAGGAGTATACATGGCATGTTACCAGGTGAGACCAGAGCCCTGCTGTGCGGTTTCCAACTGGTAAGGGTTACTTAGGTCTTGTCTGCAGAAGGGACCTGTACTACTTTGATTTTCGATCAGAAAGCAAATCTATAAAAGGGCTAAAGCAACCTAATTATGCTGGCTTTGAGGCACTCTGGTTGAACCCTGGCCTTAGATCATGCTTGAGGTTTTATTCCCTCCCCAGCATGCTCATTCCTCATTCTAGTAGGTTATTTTTTTCTCGAGAATAATTCCATTCTTACAGAAAGGACAGTTTGTTTCCTTGCAGTTGTATCTGCTGGGGACTCCCTAATGTAATTCACCCCAGCAAAAAAATTATTCTTCATCACCTCTCCTATATGTTCTTTCCTCCTTCATTGCTAATTGCAGAGCAATAAATCCTCCAGGCTCCCAGATTTTCTACTTTAAGCCTGGTGTCCAGTCTTTCCTTGAGTGAGCTGCCTGGAGTGTTCTCAGCACTCCTAACCCTCACTCCTACAAGTCCCAAGGAACGTGCCCCTTCTCCTGCTCACACCCCCTAAACCTGGCAGTTCAGCTCTCACAGACTTTGCTCATCTAATGTGTTTGCAATTCCTTAGCCTTAGCGGTTCAACGTTAGATCTCCACAAATTGTGATCAAGCTTGCTCTCTTAGCAGTCACCATCTTAATTTATTAATTTTCTGTTAAAACTGCAAATTGGACTTAACAAGGAAGCTGGGACATTTTCCCCACTGATGTCCACTGTGTTTCCATAAATCAAGCTTTCCGATTTGACTTCATTCTCAAACTATGTTCTCCTCCCAATGCCCTCCTCAGTTACCGTTTGACATATTTCTTGCTGAGATAACCTGAGGGCCTGCACAAGTTACATTTTTCAAGCAGAGCTTCCTCCTTCCATTATTTTTTGCTTTATATGAGGTATTAATTATTAGTAAATTAAAGTCCACCTGACATACACAATTTTTCAATAATTGTCCAATTTATTTTCATTGAAGCTCTCTCTGAAGTATCTGGCAGTGACCACTCGTCACAGATGTTACACCAATTCACAAAACTTTCGCACCAAATCAGTGTGGCCATCTCCAGCCAGAGCTACTCTAAGAGGCCGATGGCATTGTACGCATTTTTGGAAGAAAATAATCCTTGGCACCAGTATGTTTAAATTTCCTGAATTTGTTGGAATTAAGTCTCCTCCCTTTCATGATACTGTCCATTAATCTGCTACACGGTACATTTAAATGATGAAAGGCTGTTTAGATTTCATTCTTTGTTTCCATCTCACTGTTAAGAAGGGAACACTTTCAAACAGTGCTGCATAAAATAGAATTGCTTGGTATGAGAGAATGACAATAAACATTCACAGCATGTGTGTGACACAGCACATTACCAGCCAAAGGGTTTCTCTTAGATTTATAATTTCATGGAGTTTAAGACACAGAATCCTTCCATATTTACATTATCTTATTTGCTTAATAATTTTACATATAATTCCGCATAATACAAAAGCTATAGAATGTGTTTCTTAGTGTGAAATTCTATTGAAAACTGAATCATCCTTATTTCCTGAATTACACTGTACTTTCAACAGGCCAGGATTTTCAGAGTTCCGTTGGGTTTCTATTCTACTTTTCTGGCTCTCCTGTAATATTTCACCAGCAGAAACATCCTTGCCCATTTCCCATGGTACTGTATGTTACAGCACTTTGGTGGCCCTAAATTGTGGCTTTTGCAGGCAACTGGTCTGACTGACTGTGCATTTCTTTGGGCGTGCTACGAGACCTTCCTGAGCCCAGCTTCCTCCCTGAAAAGAAGGAAGATGGAATCGGCATTGCCCATCTTTACCTCAGGCCAGCAGCTGACACCACCAGAGCACTGCCTGTTTCCACCACACGTGTATATGTCCTCAGCAGAGTGCCCATGGGCAGTAACTCACTGCTCTAGGTCAGTTTACTCAACAGCTGTGGAAATCCTGGGGAGATTTGGAGAGGCACTTTGCTGGCATTGCCTCAGCAAAACAGCTCAACTTAATTTTGTCCCCTTGACTTTTTTCAAATTAATATTTGTCCTTCAGGCTGAAAGTTTCGGAGACAGCACCCGAACTGATGTATTCAGGTTCTTAGAAGAGTTGCCCCTTAGCAAATCTCTTTGTTTAATGCAGCTCACTCACTTCTTCACTTAGGGGGGGTGTCTGCATTAGAGCAAACGTCCCTGAATTGAGACTCGCATCTTAAATGCCATTATTTCCTAAAATGCGTACATTTTTCTGAACTGTAACCATTTCAGACACTCTGGCTGAAGAACCATCTGCTCCTAGACTTAATCCCCTACCCATTTTTAGACCATATTAACAGTAGAATAAAAGAAAAGGATGAAAAGGCTCAGAGGAAATTCCAGAAATCCTAGCTGGCATTTTAGAACAAGTTGCCAGTTAGACATCAAATTTAATTCATGACCAGTTTTCCTCCTGCAAATACAACTATAATTTTTTCTAATGAAAGTCACAAAACGATAGCAGAGTGTCAGAAGCAGTAGACAAAGGTCTCCTTAAACTTCTACGTGTTTGCTAAAAGTTGGAGCACAGAATACAGATACATGGGAGTTTTAAAGTTAAATAATAGCCTAGGAAATAAAAAAGAAGTAACTCAGTATGATATCTATGCATGCTTCAGAGAATGCAGACTTTGTACCTTTGCCATTCAAATTTGTGAAGGAAATAGCCCTTACTTAGTTTAGGCTTCACTAGAAAGTTTCGGTAGTGGAAGTTTAACTGCTTTAGCTGCCTGGTGCAGCAGCTGGGTAGCATGTCTTCCACAGACAAAACAAACGCTTGGTTTTCCTAAGGCCACCAATGTAAAGCTAGCATAGATGCACTCCAGCATCCATAGGGTCCCCCAACAGCGATGCACAGGTACCCTGTAGGTTAGCTGTCCTTGTGTTAGTTTTCTGTGTTATACCGACTGAGTGCCGTGGATGCCATGAAATGGAAATCCATGATCCTGCAAGTCCATTCTTTCCATCCACTGCTACTTGGAAAATGCCACTGAGTTACCGGATCTGTCACAAACACAAGCTCGCACCACAACACCATGCCTGCCGCAACAGGGAGGTGCCGATGTCTCTGTCTGTGTTGGGGGGAACATATACAAGTCCCGCTCTGTGGGGACTAAAGAAATAGAGGCATATCTGAGGAAACAGCAGAAGGTAAACAGCCCAGGGTATATAAGGAGGCTGAAAGCAGTACAGGGCTGGTTCTCCCAAAAGACGGTCTGTCAACTAGCCTAAAGTTGGCTACCATATTTTTCAGAACTCGCACCTTAGTCTGTGAGCTCAGCATACATCAGGCTTATAAAATACTTAATTTAACATGCTGTGTAGTAACACACCTTTACATACTAATGAGACGAGGACTATGAGCACCTATGAGGGTGTATCTTCACTAAATACTTATTTCAGGCGGTCAGCAGCACGATCTCTGCATGCCAGGTGGCTTTACCCAGGTGAGAGCGAGTAGGCTTCAAAACCCCACTGAGTCACTGTGTTCCCCGTGGTGTTTTGTATGAATAGTACTTTTGCGAGCACAACACAAATTATAAATGACTGTTTTATGATTCTGCCTCAAAGAACTATGAGATAACTTATCTTTGTCAAGGAGTAAACAAGAACTGTAGGATGACATTGAAGAATTATCAGTATTCAAGAGGTTTCACTCACATCCTCACCACAAAGCAAAAAGGTCCGAAGAGCTGAGTATGCTATTATAGTTAGGGATAATTTTTGTACTTGAAGAAGGTTTTATTGTTTCATAGATCTGGTTTTGCTGATTATTTCTCATTGATTTTTTCACAACTGCAAGTGCAAAAAAAGTTCTCTAATAAAAGCAAAGTCCAGTATTTTGTGAGCAATTTTCTACCTCTGAAAGTTGCCAAAATACAGAACAAAAAATACATGGAGGGTGAGACAACGCGATCTAAGCATACCATTCAGATAAGAAAATATAATTTTTAAATAAAGAATATGCAATACCTATAGGAGGGTCTTTTTTGTTTTTAATCTCATCTTGGAAGTGAAAGTCATTGCACATTCACAGTGCTCGTCCAGCACATGCAGCAGTACTGCTTGCCTTCTTGTCAAGCACTGCAGCTCTTACCAGCAGAGATCAGCTCTGGGGACGACAGCAGAAGTCAGTACGGCTGCTAATTGCTTATGAACAAACATCTGTCATGCCCAGGGCTGAGATACACCGCTGACTCATCTACCAAAGGATTGATAGTCACCCAAAAATGTCACCAGGTTTTGAGAGTCATTTTAAAGTCGCTTCTCAAATGCACTCACATTTTAAACCTAATAGCCTTCTGGGGCCTCTGCTGAGCCCTGCCATCAATAGCATGTAGTACATCCTACTGCCATGGAAACCATTTCTAGGTCACCTTTACATAACAGTGCAGAGAAAACATCTTATCACCAACTCCACCATTAAAGGACACTCCTTTTCAATGAAGATTGCAGTAACCAACTTAACATTTACTGTAATTATACATAATATGTTACAAAGAAAAAGAAATACTCTCTCCAGCATAAAGATGGGAATGTATATACCAAGCAGGAAGTCTTGGCTCAGACTCTGCTGTTCTGTTTCTGGTCTTCTAGCGAGGGAAGCAAAATGATTGCCTGATCCTATGCATCCATTTTGTAACTCCAGCTGTGTAACAGCTTGGGTTAAACTAATTCAGTAGAGAACGTCATTAACACTGGAGACCCCCTACCAAGAGGGCAAATACAGCTGGAGCTGCTCTTACATACCTGGCTGGAGCTACATATAAATAAAACTGACAGAACCAATAATTCGAGTCACAAAATGAGATTCAAGGAGCCATTGAACTGAACAACAATATATTGAGTAGAGACAGAAAAGAGACAGGGAGCATTTCAAATCCTGAAATAATTAAGAAATAATTACATACCAGATTCTTTTCTGTTCAGAGAACACCAAAGGGTTACCAATGCAGGAGGAAGAAACTGCATTTTTACAGCAACTGTTAGAGAACACTCTAACCTAATGAGATCTGAATCAAGATGTTCAGATCTGTAAAGAAAGTGGCTTTGCCAAGATAGAATTTGGGAAGGGAACCTAAGAAGAAAGATAAACAAAGTTTTCATATTACATTGATAAATCTGGAAACTTTACCTCTATGGTGATAATTTTAACGAGTTGCTCTCAACAACTTGATTTGAACTTATGCTGCAGGACTTGCAGCTTATGTGCAGGGCACAGTCCTCTATTCCAACAGTCACAAGAAATCCTCAAGAAAGACATTAATATTTATAGCTATCATTTGTTTTCTTTTTTGCCACTGTTGGGTTTGTTCTTGGTTTTTTCCCCTAATGGAGAAGCAGAATTATCTAGCAATCGCTATTTCGTAGAAGGAAATTGTTGCAAGTCATGGTAGACTGACCTGAACTTACACTATTATTTCATTGACAGTACAAGTCATTCCCAGACTCTTGAGAGTTAGAGCATGACAGAGATCACAAGCAATTAAAAAGTACAGGAAGAGAGGGGAAAAAAAATATGGCTGAGACTCTGAAATAAAACATATTTGACAATGCTGAAACTATGGAAAAAGAGATTTTGCTGACAAGAATTGTACAAGAAAAAGCTCTCTAGAATATGTAGAAGGAGAGGGTGAAATTTCCTGGGGTTTATTTTATCTCCTGTAGGGACAAGGATGTCAGCAAATGTGGAACTGAGACCATGTCGACAAGGTAGAACTGAGAAAAGCTGAAAGACAATTTTTCAAACAGCTGAAAAGTCCAAGCTACTTCAATACTGCATACAAATGCAGCACTATATTATTATCACTATTATTTTAAAAGGATAGAATATGAAGGATTTTATAATAGGTTAGGATAAAAACCTGCTTGCTCCTTTTCTGAGGAACGTTTCTGAAGGTGCTTTACCAGAACTTGGATTAGTATTGGAAAAAGGTTGTGAAAATTCATTAAGGAGAATATACATCAGTATAATTAAATATAAATATAGACTGCTGACTGATCAATTATATGAGGAATAACTAAAGAGCATGCTTTTTTGTGCTATAAAACCATCCAGACTTACAAGATCAACTATTTGAACAATCTGTTTAATTATAAATAATTGAATATTCAATAGGCCATTGAGAGACTGACTCATTGTCCGAGAGGAACATGGAGGAACACAAAGATACAGGGTTTTGCACTCAGACTGCAGGCCTGTGATGAGAAGAGACCCACCTTCATGCAGTCGGTCTGAATAATCCAATAATCAGAGTACTCAGTGGGGAAAGGTGGAGCTGAAATTCAAGTTTGTGCTTTGAATCATGATCTCTTTCAACCCAGATGAAGGCCAATGGCATCCTGGGCTGCATCAGGCAGAGCATTTGTAGCAGGCTGAGAGAGTGATCCTTCCTCTCAGCTCCGCACTGGTGAGACACCTGCTGCATCCAGTGCTGGGCTCCCAGTACAAGGGAGTCCTCTCAGAATTGCTGAAGCAAGTCCAGCATGGGGCCACAAAGATGTTTAAGGGACTGGAGCATCAGATGTACAAGGAGTGGCTGAGAGAGCCGAGGTCGCTCAGCCTGGATGGAGAAGAGAAGACTCGAGGGGGAACCTTATCAATGAGGGGAGTAACGAAAACAGAGCCAGACTCTTCTCAGATACCCATTGACATCCAAGAGGCAACAGGCACAAATTGAAGTACAAGAAATTCTGTTTAAACATAAGAAAATTTTTTGTTTTACTGTGAGGGTGGTCAAACACTGCAATAGGTTGCCTAGAGGTTGTGGAGTCTCCAGCCTTGGAGACATTCAGAACACAACCGGACATGGGAGCAACCGGCTCCAGCTGACCCTGCTTTGAACATGGCAGTTGGACTAGATGATCTCCAGAGGTTCCCTCCAGCCTCAACTATTCTGTGATTCTCAGTCTCTTACATATACACATGAAGGTCCCTACAGTTTGTTTTCTTCATTAGTAACATTACGAACAAGAAGAGTATTACAGAAAACACGGAGAGAAAACAAAGTGAATGCAGAATAGCCCTTGACTATCCTAACATGGGAAATCTGTGTCCCTCACTTACCAGAAAGTCCACCCTTGACAAAACACCTGTTTACGTTCACTCGAACTGTTCCACTTCAACTGAAGCTCATGTTTTGATGGAAAAAAACCCTATGTCATGAGGCATCCTAACCCGTTTCAGAATTTAGAGGCCTTTAAAACTAAAAGATTTAACAATACAAAAACCTTGGGTTTCTTTATTCTTTTGCTCATGCAAGAAAACAGCAGCTTACATTTTTTAAGGAAAAGGGAGCTTAGACCTAAAAAGTAGTAAGACTTTTTAAAGCCATTTAAAATCTTACAAGACATTTGACATTGCCTTATAAGCAGAAACAAACTTAATAACAAAAATCAGCATAAAGGCCCCTATACTCCTGCTACTAAAACTGGAAAGAACTAACTCCAGCAATTTGTATGAAATCTTTGGAAGTTCCTTGTTACAGACTCCAGATTCACTTCATTCCTGCACAGATGAATAAACTCTGTAAATAGTTTTAAAGCTGGATCTGCTGTTGAATGATAACATTATGGAGACCTGGTCATAACTTCTGCTGAAAATAAACAGTTGGAGATCTTTGAAGGATAGTGGAATTGTAGTTTAGCCTTTGACTGGCTCATAAATCGTCACACAAGCAAATAGCAAATGTAAGTCACATTTTCCTTTCTTTCTTCCCTATCGCTCCTTGTCCAGCCAATACCACATAAAAATTTCCATAGAAATTATAGCAGCTATGGACACAGGAATGCTGACAAATCACTTAATGGCCTTACTACAACTATGTCATAGTGCAAGAGTGCTAAATAGACCCCAAAAAAGGTCTTTGGAAGCATATTACACAATTATGAGAAGAAAAATGAACCATAATAGACAAGTCATTCAGATTCAAGTTTAATTTTTCACGGTAATAAATGGCTAAGAATGATTGAGAAAACATCCTTTAGTGATTGGTATGCTGTGTTTACACACACACACACACACCCCCCCCATACTTAAACACAAGGTAATTTTGCTATTCAAACAATTTGAACATTGCATGTTCATATTTGTTCTGTTTAACCATCAATGCCAATGTAATGATAAACTCCTAGTCAGCTACATCTACAGCACTTAGTCATTCACTTGACTGTACCCTTTCTCAGCTCCAGGTCCTCCAGTAATCACTATTTCCTTTGACCTTAGCTTTTGCGGTGGGAGAATAAATGGGTCTCTGCCTGGCAGAAAGCAGATAAGGGATATTTCCCAATAAACAGTTTCTATATTGCCTGATCAAGGGCACCTACCCGTGTCAGTGCTTTACATTCCCTGCTTGGTTCTAATAACTCTCATTTATCTTTGTGCTGTAAAGTGCATACAGTATTTATTATGAACCAACCCATCTTCACAATCTGTTACATGGGAAATTGTCTCCTCAGGAGTGAAATCTCCCTGTCTAATTGTGTTTTACCAGTCCGTATTCACATATTTCTCTGACTGAAGTAAACATTGGATATGCAAGAAGAAGAGAACATTTCTTTTCATACCATATGCAGAAATATTATTTGATAAGCATAACAGTGAAGATACTTGCATTTGAAAAGTCAATGCAAGATTTAAAAAAAGCAAACACGTGCCTTTTCTTGGTAAACTGGCAGCACTGATACATACATTCAAAATTAGTAGAACTCTGTCATCAGGTCAGTCACGTTATGCCAATTGCCTTGGTTTTAATACTGGTCAGAGGTACCAGGAGAACTAATGCTGTTCATAGCCTAAAAGCCTTGTTGAAATGAAGAACTATACCTCATGCTGCTCATCCAGAGTGTGTTTTTACTATGCATAGATCAAAACTTCTGATTTGGCCTACTCTGAGCACTGCTGGACACACAGAGAAGTCCTATCCATGTTACAGGTGTGTACAGTACTAGTAAAAAATCCCTGGGAGGCTCCTGCAGGGAGTTTTTTAGGCCACAGTAATCCTCCCTGGCTGAGGTGCTGGAGAGCTTATCCTTCTAAATATCTCAGGGGAAAATGGGCAAGAACTCCAGGATCATCGGTTCCCACCTAATCTAACTGGCATCCTTGGTGCACAGACGTCAGTCCCAACTTCCCTGAAATGGCAGTGAGGACATGAGTGTGTACATGGGGCAGGGGCTTTGGGGGCATCCAGCTTCAGGGGCAGCAGGAAGTTTGGATACCCTAAGAGATGTCTCAGCTTGGGTGAAAAGGATATAATTTGTTTGCAGTTTGAAAAAAATTTCTGGCTTGAAAAATAGGGAGGGGAGAATTTGATTTCTGTTCAGAAAGTTCCAACAGAACAAAAAGAGGAAAAAAAGCAAAGTTACCAGACAATAGAGGAGAAAATAATGTAGCCTTCTCAATAGACCTGACACTATAAAAAATCCAGTCTGGCAAGAGAGTGTGCCCTACCTAGAATGTGAAATTAGTCCTGCACACAGTAACGATTGCTAAGCACATCACTATGGAAATTGTGAGCTCACAGCAGGCATAGGGAGTCTTAGAAATGTGAAAAATCAATGCACTGTATGCTGTGGTGAAGAACGATTCCAGCAGAGTGACCTTTAAACAACTTGATAGATTGTAAGCAAGCAGAAGAAAGGTGCAAAGGGACAAGCTGAGCACAGGAGAACATGGCCATGCTGCAGCCCCTTGGCCAGCGGCAGTGCCGGGGTGCCCCAACAATTCAGCCTGGCAGTGGTTCTGTGGGACAGGATGAATAACAGTAAGGCTTATTTACCCACATTTAAGGTAAAATGGGTAACTATTCAACAGTAATGCTGCATAGTGATTGGAGAGGAGAAGCAGAAGCTACCCACACCACAGACACTACATAGCATATTAAGATAAGAATACCACTGGTGAATTTGGTCAGGACATCTATGTTAATGGCTCTTCCTTTCAGAGCACGACAAGGACCCAGTAAGTGAAGTCCTCAGGGTGGCAGAGGGAAGAGGAGATGATATACCATTCTCTTCACACAGCTGGAAGAAGGACAAACTTAGCAAGCAGAACAGACCAGGAATTTTCCAGTGAAATACTTTGGTCAGAAAAAGTGGACTTCATTAAATTGAATGTTATTTTGTTTATATTAATTATGTCAAGAGTTCTGCAGTATAACCAACAGTCCAGGGATATGGTACTCACTCAGGAGAGGGAAGACTGAATATAATTGAGTAGGGACTTAACTTTGGTCTCCCATATCATCACGAATTCTCTAACCATTGCACTACTGACCTGCTGGGTCCTCTCTTAATCTTTCCTCTTGGAGCTGCTCCACTTTGCATAAATAATTGCATGTTATGCAGAGCAAGGAATTAAACCCAGTCCTCCCATATCCTAGATGAAAGCCCTGACCAATGGGGTATCCAGTTCAACTTTATGTACACCTCTTGGGTCAAACCAGTTTAAATCAGCTTTTTGAATAAGGTACAAGTTATCTAAATCAGATCAAACAACTCAAAATCTGAAATAAGCAATTTACGCTGTCTTCCCTTCTTGTCCCCAGAACAAGAAAAACTATTCACACATCCTTTTGCATTGCTTTAATTACAGCAGTTTAAAGTAAGACTTTAAGTAAGAACAATGCAAACCGCTAGCACAGAAAAAACCTCATCTGAAATGAGTCGCTCCCCATCACAAACCCCACTGCTAGTCACTGTTGGTTCCCTGTGTCCATTGTACCAGGCAGGCTGGGTATTGCAGGGTAAGAAGAGCGTTACCCTTTCATCCTACAGCCCAGGGGCTCTTTCAGGGCAGAGCTGGGAAAGTTGAAGAGGAAGAATGGAAAAAGCTGCTTTGCGGAGGCCAGTACTTTATCTGCTTTTTGTCTGCAGCTCCTTCATTAGCATTACATTTACTTTTAGAAAATCAGGCCATGTTAATTCAGAAAAAGCCTGAGCATATTTGACCCAGAGAACACTGGGGATGATATTTACTGGCATTCCTCAATTCTGAAGGATGTTTTATTTGTAATAAGCATTTTAATAACATACCAAAAAGGAATAATTCAAAATGTAAGGAAAAGCTTTATATCTACCAACACCACATTGTGCAAAAGCGTCCATCACATTTTGCAGACTATACAATGGCTCTTTAAATCTCTAAAAATTATTGTAGACCTCAAGTGTATTTTCTGCAAAAAGATTTTTTTTCTCCCAAAAGATTTTTTTTCTCCCATACATTTTTCAATTCTTTCGTGATTCTTGTTTCAGATACTTAAAATTCCCATTCCATTGTTTCAAATATCTTAAATAATTTTACCTGTCACTTCACTCAACACCAGTTTGGTTTATGTTTCCTCTTACCTATGGCTTACATGGTATGCTTCAGGGTTAAGCCACAGTAAGTACTCATAAAAATAGCTAGCCATACAGAAATGCAATTTATTTAGATCGTAGTTTCCTTCTCATCAAGAACCAACTACACAGAGAAACACAATAAATGCTACAATCATCACAAAAAAGCCAGCTCTTTTTTTTAGTATTTTCCTTTTGCAAATCATAGTAATTTAAATGCAGTCTCCCTGTAAGAGCCTCATTTAATAAATGTAAAAATTCAGTACTTACGATCCAAGAAAGTTGTATATTTTCTTATGTGCCACTATTTAAAAAAAAAGTAGCAGACAAGCTGTAATTTAAAATCAACTTAAGAAATTTTTCACTGGCTTAATAAAAGAGCTAAGATCTTTAGTTTGTCTTTCTAACCAAAGGAAACACAATCAGTATTCTATAGTAATTTGTACTATGTACTTATTCAGAGACAGCTTAGGAAGGCCTTGATTTCAAAGAGTGGTCAGTCAGCAGTTCCTGAAAATTAGGGCTGTTAGTAATTTTGCATTTTAGATAGGAAACATGGTGACATGAAAGTAAAGATTTCCTTTTGAAAAATGTGTTCTGAATTATTTTTTGAGATGGATGTCAGTCTGTTAAGGTCAATACAAGTGTGCCTATGCGGAAGCTTTTTACCAGCCATAACCTAGAACTCCAACAATAGCAGAAGAGAGTCAATGCTCCTTTCCTTTGCTACTGTACTGAAAACGGCCTTGAAAGTAGCAACGCTGTTTCAGAAGGTGTTGTTTGGGAATATAGTTCTTAAATACCGTAAGCAAAAAGTAACATTCAAAAGTAAATAAACTCAACCAGACAGAGTATGTAAGGCTTCAAGAAACAGTTAAGATATAGTAAAAATCTTTGGTCACTAATGAAGCTAGGGGGAAAAAGAAAAAAAAAAAAAGGTTTAGGCGGGGAAGAGCTTGTAATTTTTCACCCAAACAATCTGGTTTTGAATGAAAAACATAATGTAGAAGTAAAGATCATTCAAAAGACCCCTGAGCTTTCATACTACAGTAGTAGGTATATACTTATATTTTACCTGCTAGCACAACCTGATCATAGTATTTCTTCTTTACATATTGTCTATGCTACATTGTTATTGTGTTACTGGTTTGGTATTTATTCTCTTCCAGTCTGAACAACAAACAGGTTTTTTAACTTTCTCCTGTTTTACCCCAGTAGCTGGAAAATATTTTTATCCTTATTTCCTTTTTTACCTAGCTCCTTATGCATAAAGAAAAATCACCTCTAGCCTGAAAACAATAGTATATCAAGAATTTAAAGAGTTGAAAGGACTTATTTGAGACTTGCAACACCAGCATCAATGATTTAAACCTGTAAAAGGGATTGAGCCCTTGTCACTGATTTGTGACTGAAGAGACGGGTAATATACCCACGTTGGGTCTTTGTCAGAGGTATTGCCAAAGTCAAGGTGTGGGGGAGAATTTCTTTTGTTTGCTTTTCAGACAGATGATACTATGCTCGCTTATGTTCCATGCACTTATTTCAGCAGTCTGAGACAGTCTGGTGGGTGAAATACCAAAAGCCAAAAGATTTATACCTATTTCAAAAGTGTAGTGCAAAACATATTCCTACTCAGAGATCTTTGGTACCTGGACTCAGTAGTTAATGCCAGTAACATCACTTAACAGACTACCTCAATAATTCCCTATTATCTGATTTTATTTTCCTATGAGAAGCAGTTAGGACATAGTCATTTCTTCATGGCATTACAGCTTTCATGGCATTCAGGCTGCAGTACTGGCTAAGCCAAGCAACCCTTTCCATACACAGAGGGAAACTGCATGCAGGCTTTAGAGTACTACAGAGAAGGTCCTTCATTTCTGCCTTTTTTTCCTTAAAGTAAATTGTAAGCTTTGGAATCATTACCATCAATATTATCATTATTAGCTAATCTGAAGATTAGCTCCCACATCTTCAACGTTGACTCACTGAGCAACTTTGCCAGGAAGCGCCAACTTTTACTAAATATATTTAGAGTACAGATTCCAGCAGATCCAGTACCTTACCATCCATCCACACAGCTATCTTTTGGTCCCTGCCTTTCCCTTACTTTGCAAGGTGAACTGCCTCAGTTTAGGTTAGCTAAATTGGGCAAAAACAGGAAGATTTCAAAGATAGGTGTCAACCCTTGGCTTCTATTCAAAAAGTTCTCAAACACAAATACAGTTCATACTGTTGAAATTATATTAGAGAAACCTCACTCAATGGAATGGAGGGGTTTGCCCACTTACCTGTCATGTGAAAATAACAGCAGATGGATTTTTTTGGCTCACACTGTGACCAAGCAGAAGTTTTTGAGGACAACTACCACCTACCAAATACCAAATCTCAAGCTGATATATTGGGGTTCATATATAGCAATAGGTCAAATGCATCTTTGTTGACTATGAGTTAGATATGCTTTAGAATATACCCCCACAATGGGCTTTAACAGAGCTCTAAACCATGGCTGAGCTTTCTGGACAACTTTTATACACATACTCTCACACTCCTTTTCCACACTGCCGAAGATTACCACAAAAGCGTTTGCCACAGTCAGATCATGCCAGCAGTTTTACACACTCACCTGATATTCTGCAGTGGCTGTGCAATGACATTGCTGTGATTTCTATACGGTATGAAGTAGCACCCAGACTTTTCATTGTATTTTAAGCATTCTGCCCTTGGGGATTTTCATGTAAATGAAAAATGCTGTTAGCAACTCTGTACTCATGAAAATTCACATCACACCAAACCCCAGTAAGACCTTTAAAACCTTTCAAAGATGAACCTCAAGAACATTTGCTCAGAGTCACAGATATCTTCACCCTCTTTAAGGCACTACTTTATGTGCTGATTCTGAACAAAAAAGACAGGTACCGAATTTCAGCTTACAGACTTCCTTAGAAACAATAATAGCCTAAAAATAAGGTGACATCTGCACTATTTATTAGTTGTATCCAATATCCTGAAGGCTGAGAAAATCTCAGTCTTCACTGAATTGAGAATTAGCGTCTGTGCTTCTTTCCTCAGATGTTCAATTTATATCCGCTAGGAACTTTGCCCTGAGTAAAAGTGCTGACTGCTCTGTATGTTCTTTTATTCCACTATTAATCTCAGTCAAAATAAGAAGCTTCTTGAACAAGTATTTTCAAACACAAGCGTTTGATGGCCCTGCTTGACACATCAGGAAAAAAAATTAATGTTGGAACTCTGGAAATTAATAGCTTCCCATTTTTCTCAACCCACAGGAAATGTACCATTTTTTCACCCGTTCCCTAAAAATAATATGCCTGTTTACTGACTATATATATATGGAGGTGATTCAGCAAAGTCCCGGCCACCCAAGCCCCAGGTCCAAGCCCTAGCAGTTAGTTTATGTTTCCTTTCCAGAAATCCCTCTTTCAGCCAGGGGTTGGCACATGACATTAAGCTCAAGGAAGTGCTTGGGATGCAGAGTTGTCATGAGCACTGCTTCCTCTAACCAGACCTCGGGGTGTTAGATCACTAACTGGGGTAGCTCTTTTTATTGTTTCTTTTTCCTTTTTTTTTTTATAATCATACTTCTGGCTGTAGAGGGGTGGGATAACCTCCTCCCCACCTTTTCTTTCATATGGAATGTATAAGTGTAATCTTAAACAGCACCTGCAAGCCCCACAGGTGAGGATCTGTGTCTGCCATATCTACCCAGTTAAGCCCTTCAGGCATAGCTTTATTCACAGAAATGAAACACTCTTTTGTGCTATTGACTTTCAGAGCAAGATTAAGAAAGAATTAATAGAATTTTGATACATTTTCCCCAAATGCCAGACATGCAATCTGAGTGAAAGCTAAGATTTGTAATAAAGCTCTGTTCAGCTGCAGCAATCTAGCAATAATTATTAAACTGGAAGTAGCATGTAGACATTTAACTTGCCACGTATTCTGGAAAGGGGTCCTCACTGCTGTAAATTGTTTTATTCAGAGACATTTATCAGAAATGCCACAGAGTTTAGAGAAGAAAAGGAAAAATAATTGGGTTTACTAGGAAACAAATGGAAACATCCAAAAGAATGTAGATTATGAGTAAAGGCAAAAAGCAAAGCACAGAAGCAAAATCTCAGGCAAAGCACTGTGATCTCACTAACACACTTCGATCATAATGAAAGTTTCCCCTAAACCAGCAAAAAGTATAAAACACTTCTGAAGGGAGCCAGTGACAAAGACTTAATGGGAAGGGGAATCCCATGGATCTTTCTTTCTCCATCCTAATATTTCAGAATAGTTCACGTGAGGACTCCTCATTAAAAAAAAAGTAAAGTAGACAGATTTTCTGTAGTCATAAAAGCTGAACAATGTTCTTTAGCTTATGTAAATAAAGGTGCTGCAGCTAGACCTGCAGAAAGCCAGCCAAGGTCTGAGGCAAATGCTGATTGATTTCAGGCGTGTAAATGGGGCAAACTGTTGACTAAACAGGACAGAGAGCTTTCCTCTATTCCAGGCTGGTTTTTCCTATTGGAGGCTGAGATACTGCGACTGTTCTGTGCCTGTCAGCGTGGAGAGAATGACACCATGAGTGTCGCTGCAGGACAACATCAAACCACCAAGATTCATCAAAACCAATGTGGAAATAAATTATAAATAACCTCCAACTAGCCCCATTAAATGTAGGAAGTTTCACTGAAGTACTGCCATCAATACTGTGTTTGAGCTAGAGGGAGCAAATGAGGGCAAAGAATTAGATTATGCGGGAAGAGACTTGCAGCATCTTTTAATGAATTTACAATCCTCCTCAGAGGAACACTGCTTATTTATTCCCTGATATATGTGACCATATGATTAATTCATCTGCCAGCTTGATAAAACCGACTCTCCAAACTGTTCGTGTATTAGGATTCAGTGATAGGAAATAATAGGATTAGCACAGCAGCATTTTCAGCTTTTGTGATTTTATCATGGGTCACGCTATGTACAAGATTTCCTTCAGAACCTAACACTTGGACACACGTGACTAGAGGTGAATCTCAGTTTTCACTAGTAATGTCTAGCCTTAATGACTATGAGCAGAACATAGAAAATGTGAACTTTAATGGCTCAAAACACCAAGCTCACTAAAAAACTTTTTAAAAACTCCCAACATATATTACTTTAAAATGCAATTATCATGGCTTTGGGGAGGCAATGCAAGAATTGGAAAATTGGGATTGGCCATAATGTTATCTCACATACCGAAGCAATTACTGTGTGGTAACACAGTTTTTGAGAGCACTGTTCCTGACTGTCCTCCCAACTGCATGAAAACTCTGCAGTTTTGTCATCTTCTAACCGGGTTAAATGGGTTAGCTGGGGTGTGTATTCCTAACAATCCATCTGCTTTGCAGTAGAAATTCAGCAGAACTGGATTAGATCTGTCTGCAGTGACTTTCTGTGGCTCTTCCTGTGTGATCAGAAGTCTGGGCAAAATCTTCTGCAGTGCACTGTGGCCAAAGAACATGACTGGGCACATCAGCAAGTTTTAGCAACACAGTGTGTAAATACAGCATTAGTATGGAAGTAATGTGACTGTAGCTGCTCACATCTGGAAAAATTAATTCATCGTTGAAAATGTATCCAGAGTTAACTGTTTCATGTCAAAAACTATGAAGTCATAGCTTAAAGAAGGGCAATATAAAAACTAACCATCGTAAGTTAAATTCTACAATGAATTACCATGGTAAACTCATCACTTGGGCTTTTCCAGTATAGTCTTTTACATCAGACACTAATTAATTTCTAATTGATCTTTCCAAGAACAACTGCTCAGTGTGACCGTAAAGTTCAATGCCCTGCCTTCAACATTTCCAACTCTTCATGCAGAAAATAGCAGGACTTTAGCTAATGGGGCTAAAGACTGATTTTGTTTGTTACCAAACTCTTTAAACAAGGACAACACCACAACACCGGAGTGCTGCTTAATCTCACGCATTTTACAATCCTACTACAGCTATTATGCATTAACCTGGTAAAGACGCTTAAATATCTTTAGCAGGCTTGACTGCATAGTTACCAGGGCGTTCGAACACGGTTCATTTACGGACAGGTCTTTGGCTGTCACACTGGCAATGTCTGTATCGCCAAACAATGATCCAAAGAGCTGGATCAGGACAGTGAAACAATGTGGAACTGAGGACACCACACCCAACCATATATACCAGGAGAGGAGGTGCTACTTTGGACTGTCTTTAGTCTGGTCCCAAGTATTGAAACTCCATTAGCACCTGAACAAATCAGATGTATTTCCAGAGTGAATATTGCAGTTTAGTTTCTTCTAAAAGGCACGCATGGAAAATGGAGAAGACCGTGAGATTTGCTCTGAAAGCTCAATCCTGATACTAAATAAAACATTCACATAAATGCAGCAGTTGTAATTGTTTGACTAAAACACAGTATTGTATTTTGAATAACAGTGACCGTGCATAAAGAGCTAGAAAACTAATTACTTTTCATTAGAGCAAAATATTTAATTGAGCAAAGCAAGCAAGGCAGAGAGGGGCATAGCTGATCCATTTTACCAAGCCCAGCACTTCCCATCAAGGTGCCAACATCGCATTCAGCTCATGAAAGCCAGGACAGGAAGAGTGCCTGCACTGACTGCTGTCAGGATGACTGGGTTCCTGGTGCACGGCCAGAGCTGATGAACTGAACCGGGAGGGCAGGGAACTGCCTAGGCACTGTCTTGTGGTGGGAAATACTGCCTTGAGGGGGTCTTTTGATGATGCTCTTAGAGATTCTCTAAAAGCTTCCTTATGTGCATGCTATCATTGTTACAACTTAGCATAAATGGTATTAATATTTTCCTGAGGACAGTTTGAATCCAAATCATCTATGAATATTTATTTTCATAAACAGCCTCAAGACCCTAAGAGTTCTATAAAACACAAACATGTCATTAGCTATCTGATTTAGGCAGATCACATAATACACCATTTTGTACATCTGTTACATTTTTATTTTGGAGGCTACAGAAAAAGTAATATCCTAAAAGAATATAATATTTCAGTCTTTCAGACAATTATTTTGAATTGATAAATTATATCTAAAGGTTTATTCGGACAGTGTATGCTCAAAAACCAAACAACTTGGATGACACCTAGTGGAATGATAAGCAATAGCTGACGATCGCACAGCAACTATGTACAGGTTTGAGTAGTGAAAACAGCAAGGAGGGAGATTCTGCATGAGAATGGGTGAGAGGAGAAAGAATTATTGGATAAAATGGGTGGAGTACAATTTAGGAGAAGAATTTCCTAAATGACAAGAGTTTATCTGCCTGTGTAATGATCTTCAGAGGAAATGGGATATTTGATTTGACAGAGGCAAAATTAAATCAGGTAAAACCACAATAAATGTGCAGCAGGAAACAAGACAATAAGCAGAATATGGACAGGATGAAATTCAGAGTCCTCCTATGTATAAATACTAAAAAGGCTTTACCAGGCTAGTTCTCTAGAGTGCAGTAGATAATGGGAATATTTTGGTCCTGGGGTGCCAGTAACTCCTGATGTGAGAGAAATCACAGGTTTTCTTTAATTCATTTCTGCAGGCAATATTCCTTGATGTGTGAATGAATTTCAATCTTTTTTTTTTTCCTTCTTTTTGCTTATTCACTTATTTGTATAATTCATTAATTACCAGTGACTCACATCCAGTTATAAAGAAATATTTTGGTTAGTCTGTTCTCACCGACCTATTTGAAAATATGAAAGACAAGATTTAATCAAGGTGATGATAGAACTTAAACGAGCAGCACTTGTGCCATCTATTGACAATGTGATGCGGCAAGATTTTTCAGCATTGGAAGTGGAAATAGTGCTTGAGAAAGACTTCTGTCTTTTTAGGTCAAGAAGAGGTCATTGACAGCAGTAAATGACTATAACTCCTCAAACCCATCTATAAAAAATAATGGTATATTCTGCCTGAATTTCCTCTTAGCAGGTCATGCGTTTGATCTGCACATTTAACTTTAACTTACAGCTTTTATTTTTAACTGCAAGGAAACTAGTAATTCTCCTTTCAACTCTTTTTTCTCTCTATAAAGGCAATCAAAAGCAGCAACACGTAGCTGACTGGAAAAGTCAAGGCCTCAAAAGAGCACTAATCCAGAGAAGTGTGCTTTCAGGCAGTGAGGTAGGAAGAGAAGTTTCGTTTGGGAAACAAGCGTGTTCAGAAATACCTCTCCGCTGAGGAGCTGGACAGACCCTCTCTCATTCACAGAAAGTGCAAATGGATTCACTCTGTGGAAAATATATTTTCAGACTATAACAAGATTATAGCAGATTATAGCATCTTTTTTTCAAATTGGCTCTCTATAAATCCTCTTAAAATGAAGAATCCTCATTTGGCCTACAAAAAGCTATAGCCCTAAAATCATAAATGCAAATGACGTGTATTTTCAGCTTTACTTCTGCCAGATACTCCCTGCATATGTTCACTGCCACACAGAGCTGAACAAACTGGCCCACGGTCCTCATCACCAGTAACAGAGTCCGGGACTCGGCCTGACCAGCTACTTCTCCAACCACGTGTGACACAGCAGCCGGAGGAACATAGGACTACCTTTGTTAGAATTACCCATAGCACAGAATTTGGATATGGATTCCAGAGGATTCCAAATATTTTGCATCCATTTCAATGCAAAAAGATGCAGCATTTGATTTCACTGCCTAACTTCATATAACTTCATCTTAGAGAAAAAATCAAAATTCAAATGGGGTTTGAAGTATTTTTGCCTTTTCCCTCCAGCACTGTCTAAATTACCTTCTAAAATACTAAAGAGCAGAGATAGACATTAAGTCATTTTCTCAAGGAAGATCCTAACCAACTTCAGGCTACTGGGAATTCATTAGACTTTATGACGAAAAGTACTTTAAATATAAGTAAGAATTACTAAGAATTGCTGTCAGAATAATTTTAAATGTCAGAAATTTCCCTTCCCCCCAAGAAAAGCATGTTATAAAGAAACAACAGCTCAGAAGCAGGGCTCTGCTGCCCATCTGCAACATCAGAAACTCACCTGGGTTTCATTTCCAAATGCAGAGCACAGCTGAAAGCCTGTCCCCAGAACAACACACTAAACAAGAACTGGCCTGAATTAAACATCAGATCCACAGCACACTAGGTTTCCAAATGTCAACTACTATCTTAATTCTAAAACGGTCATGTTTGGTAGCTACAGCAAAGGAAAACTTATTTCAATTCTATTCCAAAATTTCATGTACAAAAAAAAAAAAAAAGTGAAAACAAAATCCTGGGGTTTTTTTCTTTTACACAAACACGGCATTCTTTATTTAGATGAACAGATACATGTATGATATAAACTTGTATCATCCTGAATTACTGGCTTTCCAGCCAAATATACACAGAGCATGTTATGTTCTAAGATGTCACACTGCTATTATTCCACATTTGATGTTCTTCAGCAACTTCAGTATGAAGAAATTTGCAGGACCACAGTCCTCTTTGGAGCTATGCACAGCTGCCCTGACTGGGACGAAAGGCTATATATGTGCCCAAGGCCGTCCTTGTCCTCTAGGCTGGGCTGATGAAGGGGAGCCATGCTAACCATGACAGTGAGCCTTTCTCAGTGCACCTTCCCTGACTACCCATTTCTAAACTCCAAACCAAACTAGGACATTACAAAGAAATTATATTCCACAAAGTATCACAAGAACCAAAATAGGAGTTGATCCATTGATCCATACACGTGTACTCTCCTTCACATCCAAGGTCGTGTCAGGGGCACCTGAGTCGTTCTGGCTCAGGTATTTCTGCACTGCTCCACATAGCAGGGTACAGGTCACTCTCAGCCTCTTTGCGTAAGATAGGTTCTGCAAATCCCTCATCATCACAGAAACCTTCCTTTCACTTGTTGGTGTAATCTCTTTTGAACATGGGTGACCAGAATTAAATACTGTATTTTCGGTGAATTTTTACCACTATTTTAACGTAATGGCATTAATATTTCTCTATCCCTTAATGATCTCATCTGACTAACATAAGTTATTTCGATGCTATGGTGTTTTTTTACAAATTTTACTTAATCAGTGGAAAGGCAGATATCAAACACACCTGGCTTTGACTAAAATAGAACTCAATTTCATGGGCTAACTTGAGTGCCCTTGAATCTTGCTTGGGCTTGCATATGTCAGCAGCTGAAGCTCAAGCTAATTTTTATACCTGTAGCTTATCACAGCTGAGGAAAAAAAAAATGCTAGATTTCAGATGACTCATTTTAGGTTTTCAAGACATTGTCAGCTTTAATAGGAAAAATATATTAGCAATAAAAAAAAAAATTCAAAAGCATTTTCTTGTCTGCAGAAAATACAAAAATGCCCCAAGCACTATATGCTGTGACACGTCAACCATATATAGCACCTTCCAATGGGATTGGTTTCCCATTATACATAGAAAAAGCTCATCTTCTTTAACACATTTCCTTACTGACTCTTTAAAAAGTCAGCTCCAATTGCTGCATGCACTCCAACGCTTTACCAAGCGGAGAGAAAAGAATCAAAAGGGAGTAAATAAGGGTAAGTGTCTGTCAGGCATCTCACCAACTCTTCCTTTCTGCGTTTTTGCCACAGTTCTTATTTCTATTGGATTTGGAATTTCTTGCTGTTTATATATTAAATCAGAAGAAACCGTCTTTTCTATAGACATTGCCTAACTATTTTTTAGTCAGATGACATAGTCTGTCCTTTTAAGATGTCTACTTTGAAAAAACCAGCTCTAGTAGATTTCTGGAAAAATAACAGATGAGTATCTAGATTCAGACCAGAGATATTCAGACCAGAGATATAATAGAGACTTGCTAACAAAGACAAAGGAGATTGTTAAGATTAATACTCCAGCTTCTCTGTGATGAAGTTTATAATTTTATGTAGCATTAATCCAATTTAAAATATAGAAATGTAGTGTTTAGATCAGGAATTTAAAGCTGTCTAACTTTATTTTGAAAAGCTAATTACATAATCCTTGTAAGTAAATTGAAGCAAATTAATTTCAACCAAAACCAATCTGTTTTTCCTACAATTTTGGTCTTTATTAAATGAAACTTCCTAGAGAAAAAAAGTAGTTGCAGCTCATTTTAAGTTTTAAGAAGAATTTTTTTTTTCAGTTCTAAAATATCTCTACACTTGAAAAAAATATTTTGAAGATTTGTTTTCCAAATTTCATTCTACATTCATCTAATTCAAGCTCCTTATTGCCTTAGTATGTAAAAACTTCTTTTACTCTGTATTTGTTGTTGTTAATAGGTCTCTTCTACCTGCTTGCTATTTCTCAGGCTTTGTCCAGTCCAATTTTAAAATCATAGTCAATGTGCTTCTAATGTTTGCCTGCAAACAAAGTTATACAACTGCTTTCACCTTCTTCAGCTAAAAAAGGATTTTTCTTTACGTGTATATAGTGTATAAAAACTCAGCACTTTTTACAGTATCTGCCATTCTCCAAGTAGTACCCAAGTACAGTCAGATATTTTTTGCTTCACTACTTACTTATTGTAAATTAATTCAAATTTAAAAAAATAATTATAGGATGTATTAATATAATAAATAAAGATGGTTTCAAGATTGGAAATTCCCCAACCTGTGCGAAGGAGTTCTTATATTTCAAATTCCAATCCAGTCCCAAGGCTAACTATGTATTTTTAAATGCAGAGAAGTAGTAGGAAATACAGGAAGGGAATAGCTTTATAGGTTTTGAACTGCCAAATAGAAGGGACTGAGATGGAAGTCTAGTGGGACCCACTCTACACAAGTGAGACTGACATAGCAAAAGGATAATTACCTGCTAGCCCAAAGCATGGTTATTTAATGCCTAAAAGACAAGCAGTACCAGATATGCAAAATTTCCAATTCTCTATTCTTCCAAATCTTAAACTGTATGTTCGCAGAGGTGCATGAAGCTACAAGGCAGCGAAAGAAACCTTTTTGTCACATAAAAACATGTACTTCCTGGTTAGAATCTTCATACTCTCAGAAAGATGATTTTTAGACATTTACAATTATTCAATCTCAATTTTGAAAACTGACTTCAACACACAATTTTAACACTAGACCTATGAAGATGTAGAGACTGAATCAAAATCTTTGCCTAAAACTAACCTAGTTTTTACCATTGTCTCCTGGTGACAATCTGTTCCAGAACTTTGAACAATAATATATTTCATACAATATGAAGGAAAAGCAATGAACTACAGACAAAATGGAAGCACCATGCTCACTGCCATTTATGCTACTTAATGTCAGGAAGAATGGCTCTGTGGGAAATACAGAAAACTAAAGATTTTCTTTTAACACCTAAACCTTATGAGTAATCCTGAGAAAGAAATAGCTGTGTTCTAGTGCTGCATTTAGAAACATGCTAATGAATCATACTTATCAGATTATTATTCTTATTCTCTGGGTAGCTGAAGCATGAACAAGGCAGTATTCATCACTGCTGCAGGATTTGCCATGTCATTGCTGTTCCACGTGACCCAAACTGAAGTCTGTCCTCCCTCCTGCAATTGTAAGTCACCAGGAGAAATGACGGATTGGCATATAGACTGCAGTTCCAGGAAGCTGACGGAAGTGCCTGTCTTGCCCGTTAACACCAAGAGGCTTTATCTACAGAACAACAGCCTGACCTCAGTCCCTCCCGGTGTCCTGGACAGCTTGCGCAGCCTGGAGGAAGTGAAAATATTTGACAATCCTTGGAACTGTGACTGCCATATTCTGTATCTAAAACTCTGGTTAGAAGACTTCTCTGCACTGTCTCTTGAAAACATCAGATGTGCAACCCCAGTTCCCGTGAGGATGAAGCCCTTGAGTCAGCTGACTGGGAATGAACTGGGGATTTGTAAGAGGCTTCTCCCAATCAAGTGTCTTGAGTTCTTTTGGCGAGACCTCATTTTAATTGCTGGAGTAATAATTGCACTTATTTTAGTAGCATGGGCTCTGAAATTCTCAAAAAAGCTGGTCTACCAAATAAAGCTAAGCCAATACGACTCTAGGGGCTCACTGTTGGGGAGGCAGACCTCCAAAAACCACAAGATACAATGAGCTGTTCACTACCACTAGCTTAAACAGAAACATCCAACTATTCTACCACAAAAAAGCACATGCACTGGCAACACCAATGGTCAACATGCTACAAACAGATCCAAGGGCTCAAAGTCTTGGTCCTCAGATAGGCAAGTTTTGATTTAATTTCCTTTCAAAAATAAGCATGGTGATGTATTGACTGGCCAGTTTCATTCTGCTGCCATCTACTCATGTGAAAAGCAGTTTCTAAGTTTTTTAAAAATCATTTAACTTAGCATTTTTCCACTGAAATCTGAGTTCTTATAGCAAGAAGATTTATATCACCAAATCCTACACTTTTGAATATATAGAGGTGAACAACAATTGTACTATGTTAGCAATTCTTTTCTCACTCAGAAGCTGCGTGAGTTTGTGTCCCCATGGGCTTGGTAGGACCATGTTGCGTGCGAATTCAGCCATCTCTTCCTCGGATTCAGGAGTTTCCTGCCAGCAAACCCACAATGATTATTTAGGCCAGCCACTGAATGTATCCCTTATTGAATACGTTTAAAGGTGAACTTGAATGAAAATATAATCAGTAAAAATAATTTTAAATACTGTTGAATTTCCTAGAGAGTGAACAATAAAAAAGCGTTCTATGTGAAATTGAAATAATGGATGCTTATTGAACATTCATACTCACCCAAGTCTGATCTCTTTCACAGTTCTACAGATTTCTGATTAAAATCCTAAGAAATTTCCAGAGCTTGTCTTCCAGTTTTACTACTGACATTTGATATACTGGATTTTGTGCAACAGCTTTGAAGAGGATGTACTCTCTTTCCTCCTTTTCTTGTGCACCCCATCCTCAGAGAAAAATTGTGGTGGTGACTCAAGCATATTGTTTTCTCCCTAACCTGATTATTCACAAGACTCCAAGAACAGCACTTCATGCTGTGACCCCATCTGGTCTGGCAAAGTTAGGCTGGTTAGATGGGAGATCTCTGAATGTCTTCTGTTGGCAGTTCAATTTAAGACATATTTTGCAAATGCTCCTCCTAGCCCCAGACCTGAGCTAGGTATTAGAGGTTATCTGCTGAAGACACTAAAGACTGTTTAGCTTTTTACCTAGCACCTTGTCATCTGAGTGGGGTTCCTTCTTAAAGCACATAATATCCCTAGCAAAGTTGGTGGTTAGCTTTCTTCTGATAGGTGGCTTTGCAATTACCATGTGCTGTCACTTCTGTAAGATGAGACTCATTTCTAGCCACAAACACCCAAATCAAAGACAGCAGAAGCTTACAGGGACATTTCTAAGTGTTTCTTGCCCCTGCCAAAGCACTTCAGCAATAGGAGTCAAGCTGTCGATGCTCACTGCTGGTGACATTCTCAGCTTCAGAAGAGACATGTTACTGTCTGTAACATATCTTCACTGTTGGTCCTCTCTCTTGTGCACTAGCAGCGAAATGCCAATCTGAGACATCACCACTTGTCAACGTAAATTGACATCAATTCAGGATGAGTCACTTGTTCCTCCACACACGGAATGGCCACCGAGTATGGTGGAACTGCTGAAAGAACCTCTGAAGCACAGATAGATTTGGGGAAAGGACATGCACCATGGGTAGAGGGTTACACAATTTAGTAACAAAGTGCAGCATGGATCTTTAGACTGAGACAAGGAAAGGAACAGAGATTTTTTTTCCCTGTGCTAGAAAATAATTAATGACCTGGGATACAACATTCCCACTGCAATGTTAAAGTCAGCAAATGATACACAGTGGGGAACAAGAAGAGGGAAGTCATAAATGCAGAGAGTGGTGGGTTACTTGGAGAGCCAAGCAATCAAAAGCAAGATCGTACATATAGAAACAAAAGATGGGTTGAGGACTCAATTCAGAGAAGGCATATAATCCAGTAATAATGATCTCCCACGTATGACATCATTGCAGCAAAGGGCTAATGGTATCTTTTCTTGTTAAAACAGGGAATATCATTTAGGCATAGAAAGATTTATTTACTTCCATGTTTAGATAAGCTTCAGTAATTCAGTATCAATATCAGTATGTCTACAAATCAAGAAGAATCAACTGCAGAAAAATCAGAAAAACAACTGTAATGCAAATAAAGGATTGGAAAATGTATCTTAAAAGGAGCTTAATCAATTTCATTTAATAAAGAGGAACTGAAGGAATGACAAGATCACAGCTTGTATGAATCTACATGAAGAGAAATTTGTTAACAAAGGGCTGGAAGTAGAAACTAGAACATCGGACTAGAAACAGGGCTCAAAATCTAACAGTAAAAATAATTTAAGCGCTGAAATAGCTTGTCAAACGTCATGGTGAATCCTACAGCTTAACCAACATTGGACATTTTTTTCAAATTGGTAAGCGCTAGCTGAAATGAGAACTATTTTAACCGAATTGTATGTGACATCTAAAACATTACAGCTAGTCTTACTGCTTTGGTCACCTGCAAAATTTATGGTGGGACAGGCCATGAAAAGAGAGACCGCAATGGCAGTGTGTCACAGGGACATCCTTAGAGAGCACTGGCAACACCCCTGAGGAACTTGGCCTGTGCCGGCTGAGCCACCCTCCCACACTCCACAGCAGCAGTAATATTCCACTCCACCTTCTCCAATTGTGTATCGCACTCTTCACTATGAGTACTCAAAGTGCAGCACAGAATTTGCTTTCTACAAAGTGTTGCATCCCTGCTGCAGGAAGTGAACCATATAACCTAGAAACAGCAGGGCTTAGTAAGGCTATATTACACTCCGGTGCAGACCAGAATAAAATTGTGTCTTCAGATTTAAGTGGACATTTTGATCAGGTGAACACAAACATTCAGAATTTCTCTGGCTTTTAAAAATGTTATTCTACATAAATAACCTCTGCAGGAAAGAATTTCAAAGAAACACATAGGAACATAGTGGTGTATGCACTTAGATATTTTTAGAATATTTTCTCTGCGCTGAGCTTTTCAAATTTTTAAAAGGCAACCACCATTTCATATTAATGCAGAATACTACAGAAGAAATGCACTCTGCAATCTCTCATGGAGAGTTTCTAAATTATATCTTTCTTTTCCCCAAAATAAAATCAATCATTAACACCAAAAGCTTATCACCCTCTTTTGTGCCTATAAAACTACATATGCATTTTCCATCCTGCCATAAAGAACAGGCCATGCAACTCAACGAATTTGAATTGATATAGACCATAAGCTATACCAAAACAACATTCAATATGCAGGTGAAGTGGATGAAGTTATAACTGTGCATTGGAACACAGTCATCTTGAAAGTTTGCTAGTGTCGGTAAAATAGTAAACTGCTTTACTGTATAGCTTTAATTGTACAAATATAAAAAATGAGCAATTAGCAAACATTTCTGCTTATACCAACCAACATATTAAATAAGATGCACAGAATACAGGGGGAAAAAAAAGTATTTGAGAGAACATGTTTTCTGTCCTCATAAGAGGAAAGAAGAGGGAATGTCTTCCATGGCAGTATTTCACATACCACTAAAAAAGCATCATATGTATCACTTCTGAACCATTTGACTTTTATCTGGAAAAAAAAAACCAAACCAACCAAAACCAAAAAACCTTCTGAAAAGGGGAAAGTTGGAACTGCTAACTAAAGGCTCCAGAGCAACATGCAACTGTTTATCTGGTAAGGGCACTATGCTGTGCTTAAGCCACACACTCAATCAAATTGCATAAATAATGCTGCAGTTGCTAACAACGTGCGAAGACAGGAAAATACATCAGCTATCTAAATGAAACATGCAAACAGCATTCCCAAAGGAGTTTGTAAAGATGCCAGAAAGTGTTACTGTATCATGCCTGCAGAGTGCAAACTAGTGAATATATCTGTTTTCACATCCTTTGCTAACATAGGAATAACTGCTGGAATTAATGGCAACTAAAAAATTACAAGTTTTGGTTCAATATTTAGCAAGACAAGTAATCATATTCAGAATTATTGAGCAAGAACAAAAAATATTTTTAAACAGTTCACTGTAATACACTGAGTAGATTTGTGTAAACTGCAATTCTGTGTAAACTGCAATTCAATTAACATGGCAAATATTTGCAGGCTTCATTTATTAAGCAGAATGTTAGGTGAATCACTTTTTTTCTTGAAATGGTCAAGATTTTCTTAACATTGAAGCAAAAAGGTTTGTTCTATCTGAACAACTTCTGTTTGGCTTAACGCTGTCTTTCTGTCTGGGATCTACAGGTAGAGTTTATTCCAGATCCATTGTTTGAGTTCATGCATCTGAGGAGTTTACTGCTTTTTCCTTTTGCTCCCCCCCCCCCCCCCGCCCCCCCACTCGACACTAATACACATACAGCACTGTTTAGAACGTTTATGTGAATAACCATAAAGGGAGGCTTAGAAACTAGGCACTTTGTTTTGACCTTACAATTCCATCCCACACCCAAATTACTTCATATGCTACTGGAGCCAGTGGCAGGCTCTTCCTGGGTTTGGAATGTGTCATGCCCATTCACAGCCGAAACATGCAGGCATTTTATTTCAACAGCTCTTACCACATTTATCTTCCAAGTTTCCCAGTTCCCCTAAATTTGATGTCACAGCATCTTGCATCCATGACAAGCATTTTCATGGGTTTGTGTTTCACTTACTGGCAGTTGGTTTCTAATGTATTTGGAATTTTTTTTTCACTTTTCCATTAATTCAATAAATCAACCGGGGGAAAAACCCTTTAGAACAATGGGATAATTCCCACTAAAGCAAGTGCAATATACTTAAGTGACTAGTGCCTGAAATTTGACTGTAATAAACGGTGGCTGCAAACATACAGGACCCTTATTAAAGGGCACATAATGTAGGATGTCAGCATGAAACAGAGAGGTGATAATCACCATTTTTGCTTTTAAAAAAAAATTTTTTTTTTTAAAATCTGTTCTCTATATACAGCAGGCTGCTCAGGTATCTTCACAAAGGCCTAAGTGTCTCACATGGCCCTCCTATGAAACGTGGGGAAAAAAAAAATGATGCACATACAGGGTATGTATCTGCTAGTTGAAGTAACATGAATATTGGGTTCTTGGAAAACTGGCGTACTGGATTGCTGGAAACATGGTCTGATCACATGGCATATAACATTCAGTATTTGCTTGTATTAACAGGTACACTTAAACCACTTCCCTAGGTAATGACTTACAGTCAGTTCTGAAGAAACCAACCTTTACACCCTCCAGTGCTGTGGAATGGTTGAAATTTTTCATACTCCCTTTTTGCCCTTAGCATTTGTTATCACAAAGACCATCATCAAAACAATGAGTCACAAATACTCTTGGACAGAGTAGATTATTATTCTTCAGTGCCTGTTCCTACATCCACTCCAAAAAAGGAAAACCTGTTTTCATTAGGTATATCATTAAGCTGTTTGCAGTTATTTTTGGTAAAGCTAGAAAAGAAAACCACTGTGCATTGTAGCATTATTTTAAATTCCCTACTGTTTCAAAATTGGAGCGGGAGGAAAAGCATCTCAGTGGAAAACTAATGAATTTTAGAATACAATTTGGTTATTACATTGCATGAGTTTTGGCTGAAGATCCTTAATTCAGGGTCAATTATACAATATAAATACATTCTCATACCAGTTTTACGTGTAAATGCACTGTTTTGGGAATTATTAAAATAGATCTTGAGGCTTCACAAGACTGCTGGTTTTCTCGGACTCTTAAGATCCACACAGGTGTAATTATACCCGAATTACACGATTTTACTTTCGCCTGCCAACAGGTGAAATGACTACACTGAAAAATTAACAATGCCTATCTAATGATTCCTTTGATAATACTAAGTTTATCGTACTGCTTAGTAATGCTAAGTTTATCTTAGTAATGCTGTTTATCTTAATGCTTTTTCTCTTCAGAGCACTACACAAAACAATTTTCAAAAGTGCTTAGAGCCTGTTGCTAGAACCCATGTAAATATTTTGCTATTACATTGACTCCAATTAAATTTAGATTACACTCAATAATGGGTGTGTGACAACAAATTGCTTTAGTTGCATAATGGCCACATGGCTGCTATTTATACTGAACTCCTTCCCAGGGGCAATTTGCTCCCTGACGTACCCTCTCAGAATGCCTTCCCCAGCAGCATATTCTCAGTTTATCCAAACAATCGCCCATGGGCAGCAGCACTGATGTCACTTCAGCAGGCACACAGCTAATGACTGACATGGCAAGTTCATTTCAGGCAAAATAAATCTGAGGCTCCTGACAGAAGTTCGTTCGGATTTCATTTAGCTTTACTTACGACTTTCTTGTTTGACCATCAAGCATCCAGTCCTTTAACAACCTATAGTTATTAAAGTTGAATGGCACTGCGTTATACAAGTACATTCTCTGGGAAAAGTGGATTGAAACCTCTTCCCTCTGAAGAGTATTAAGAAATAGGGCTAAGGACACCCAAAGCATTCATCTCAGTCCAGGGGGAAAAAAATGTCACACAAAGCCATTTCTTAAATGGCCTTGATCTCTAGGGAAGGAAGTGTCAGCAGCGATGGATTACAGGCTCCCTTTTCCCCCTTGAATCATTTGTTCTTGTCATCTATTTAGGGGTCAGAAGGTTAGTGCCTCTGATATTAATATTTTTTGTTTCAGCTAGGATTCATATGACCAGGGAGAAGGACTATGGAACCTGACACATCTGTATAAAACCTACCTTTGCAACCCGTTCCTATCAGTAGTAGTACAAAGTAGTGGAAGAATGTGGCAATCGCCACATCGTAAAAGGTTGCCTTCAAGACAGTAGAGCACTTAGAAGCAAGTGTATGTTTGACTTTCCAGAGTTTGCAAGGCAACTGCAAAAGCTGTAACTTAATTTTCAGATACATTTACCAAAAGCTGAATTATCAGAAGACTAAAACAAAATTAGCAGCAATTACAACCTGAAGGAAAAAGGCAACTGCAGTCCATAAAAGAACACAAATTGTGGATAACAGAACCTCAGAGCCCCTGAAGTGATTCCTTTAACTTTAGTAACAGCTATATCAGACAGCTGTGAAACTGGATCAACATTGTCACCTAGTGGCTGCCGAAAACCGCCGGTGAGAAAAATTCCTTGAAACTTGTCACCCTTTCATACCATGGCCTCAGTAATGGGATGTGATAGAGTGATTTTCTAAACAAGCTATCAATTAATGGTACCTCTTACTACAGTCTTAATACAGGTCTTCTGTCATGAAGTGTCAGATGTTGCAAGATGTAAATTGTTTTCTATTGACAGAAACCTAAAGTTACTACACTTTTGGGCACTGGGCAATACAATCTCTATTTACTTTCTTCACTGTCATTAATCCTTTTTAGACCTGCCTTAAGTTTTCTGCTACTACAGCTCCCAAAGACACAGCTCAATCTTTATGTTAAAACTTGACATAGGTTTTCTTTCTTCTGTTCTCCTAATGTCGTGATGAACTTTAAATTAAAAGTTGACTAACTACTCTGGTACTGTAGCTTCATCCTATCAATGTGCAATAAAATAAAGAAGAAAAAAATTGTAAATTAAGTATCTAAAACAAAATAATGAAATCAAAGCAAACAGCACTTTGTGGGTTTTTTCCCTACCATTTCTCCACTGTTCCTGAAAGTCTGAGACAGATCTTTCTGAGATAGTGTCAAAAAGGAATAAAATCTCAACAAAATCAATCCAAAAAGAAAACAAAATTTTAAAATCTGTGGCAATGTGTTAGCTATCTTCAATAAAGTAAGAGAAATGGTTTTAGATATATTTCAAATTTAGAAATTATGATCTGTTCTATTTTGCATAAAAATACACAGTATGATTTTTCTCGAGCAGCTTTTTGGGGTAGAGATTTTCATATGTTTTTTACTTAAGCAGTTAGCTAGCTTCAGGTCAGTGCACTTTCAAGAACCTTGTGAGGGAAAACAATACATTTATCATGTTACAGATAGCAATTTCACATTTACAGCAACTTTCAGCCAAGGAACTTAAAGTGTTACGGAAGTGCTGGCTGAGTGCACACTGCTGCAGAAGCTGTGTCAAGACACACCAATGCTAAGGCCCCCAGTTTGCCCCCTGATCAACACAAATTAAAAAAAAAAAAAAAAAAAAAAAGCGCAAACATCCAGGAACCTATCTCTTTTTTTTTTTTTTTTTTTTTTTTGAGCATTGGCTACTCCTCTTCATATCACAGGACCAAGCACATCCCACATGTACTTTTTTTTTTATGCACATTTGAGATAGTCTACTGCTGTAGAGGTAATCTGAAGCTCAAGTATATAATAAGTAAAATAAATTACTATAAAACAATAAACAATAACTTAATTTATTCAGCAGAGGAGCAAGGTTTATGTTCTTTACATACTTTACACAAGAGCTGGCAGTTTGCCAGTCTCATTAAATTTAACTGAACTGTGTGATGCAGCTATATTCATGTATACATCAATCTTTCCAAGTGTGACACTGTACCACATACGAATCTGAAACGGTAAAGGCAGCAATAAAGCCATGAAGCCTGAATTGCCACATCTGCATTGAAAATGATCTCTGCTACTAGTGACACTAAGAACTGCAATGTCAAAAGAATGAGACGGCTGACAAACAAACCAAACTTTCATATTAGCTGTATCTATCATGACAATGAATGTAATTGAGGACACATTTATTAACCTTAATTAATACGTATCTTTTTGTTCTCTTAATTTCAGGGAGGAATTCTTTATAATATAGCCTAAGTTTGGTAAATGAAGTACTTAAACTTCTATTTCCCAAGACAGAGCTACCACATGTAAACAGTTAGAGGAAGTATGAGCCATCTCCTTGCATCAGAGGCCATCAAATACCAGGTGGGGATTTGGTTTGTCAAAATTTGGTATACAGAATTTGGCAAAATCTATAATACCTTAAACACCTTTGAAGTACAACAGTAATGTAGCAACACTGGTCAAATTCAGATTTAGTAATGTATCCCATGGAAAGATACAAAAGGATTCACCAGCTTTTGGGGCCCAATTTAACGATGTATTTGACTACATCTGAACTTCAAACATACAAATTCATTCCATTGACTCTTTCCAGATCAAAACCTTTGAGAAGAATAGAAATAAATATCAGGAAATACAGCAACCAAAAGCAGTTGAGGAAAAGGAACATGCTATTTAAATCAGCAGAACACAGCCATTGGAGTTGGAAAGGCAGACGTTTGTTTTAGTGCTGAGTTCTCATCAAAGAGTCAGAGAAAACAGAAGATAAAGTAATGGAGGTCTGAAGGCAGGTCTCTGGCCTGTGTTCTCACAAGCTGTATGCTTCTTTTGATAGGTACACAGCTGTCCTTCAGTCCTGCCTTTTTCCAAGTACAATCAGGTATAAAACAATCCACCTAGCTGCACGCACCATGCAACCAACCATTCCAAGACCCTTGTTGGCATATGCACAAAGCAAACAAGAAGCCTTGCCATCACTTAAGGGGGAATTAAATTATGCCACTCTGATGGTGAGGATGAATTTTGATAAGATACTGAAAAAAATGATTGATTTTGGTAAGAATTTCAAAATGCTTCCATGAAAATAAAATGCAGAGGCTTGTATCATACACTTCTAGCAAACTAACCATTTTGATCGTTCACATTCTTGGTATGATAAGTAAGATAAAGCAGAGACTTACTGACCTGAGTGGGAAATGAGTTTCACTTCAGAAATTAAAACCTCCATCCAATATTACTACCTGATGTTAGCCTTCTTTGAAGAACATGGCAGCGTTGCCAAGTGCTCAGCAGATTCACAATATATTCCAAAACTAGAGATATCTTTTTCATACCAATCGTGTGTAGAGCTGAACTGCATATGTACCTCTATTTCAAATAATTTATACAGATTGATGGTGTATCTGACTGTTAATGAGTTCACATTGCTATCAATCTCAATTGCATAACATAAAATTGTTCTTTATTCTTATACTTACTGTTCAGAGATTCAAAAATTATGTCAGATTTGCTCTCTATGAAATAAAAACAAAAATACTATTCTACCTATAGGAAAAAAAAAAAAAGAAGAAAAAAATCATTTTCTTACCAGATTTTCTCCTTTTATGTATGCAAGATCTTCTTGCTTCTTATTTGTCTAAATCCTACAGAGGCAGTGTAACTAAGGCAAAGATCTGGACTGTAGTCCATACTGGCAAAGTTATTTCACACGTTCTAATCCCCGCTGCACCTGTGCAGTTCAAAAGACAACAGTTGGCACAAATATTACTGCAGGTTGAATTTAGCCCCAGCTTTTTTATTACTGGTGATGTGGCAAAAGTAGTAATAAATCTGGTTTGCTCTCAGAACAAAAAATGAGGCTACAAGTCAGAAGAGGAAAACATATTTTTCATTTAGGCTGAACACACATCGAGAAAATGACACCGGTTTTTCCTAACACCATTTTTATAGACCATGCTTAGAATCAGTAGTTTTCTGAACCGAGCTTTATTAATCCAGCAACTAAATTACTATGCCATAGACTTATGGCAATTTTCCTTGAGGAGGACACAAGTTCCAGGGAAATTCAAAGCTGAAAATTCACAAGGCAGTAAACTGCAGGAGGGTTTGGGGAGTACTGACAGAATCATGATACTGTGACAACTGCCACACTCATTACCTCCTCCAGTATAATGCAATAAAATTATGTCAAAAAGGATCTACTACCTGCAATTGTAAAAACTTGTGTTTGGAATTGTGAAGAACATTGTAAATGCTAGGTGGTGTTGTTATGACAGGATTTCATTAACTGCCAACTGCTCAGTAAGCACACTCTAACGACACACCAGAAAGTTACATCTTTCAGTCCACCTTTTAATAAAGATGTAATAGAACAGGCAAAAGTTAAAACACATACTATTATGATATTTGAAATATGTTGCTTGTAGGTTGTTTATATTACATGACATCATGTAACTGAAACTACAGAGAAAGTACTAGAATTTAACAGAAAGATAATTTTGGTTGTACTTTTCCAACATGTTATGTCAAAACTCTCATCTATATTTGGGGAAACTGGAATGTGTGCTTGAACTGAAGCTTTGCTGGCTGTGTTTCAGTTCCATCTTCTAGATAGAGCAAAAAATTGTTTGCAGGATGTATTCTAGATTTATTCAAGTCACAAGGCCAAAGCAGCTGTTCTCAGGAAATAAGAAAGCTATGATATGTAAGACTTAACTTGGAAAACTTCTACACAAACTCTTTAGAGCTGAAGTAATCCTTATGGTACTAAAGGAAGAAAATGGAACATTTCATTTTTTTAATCTCATATGAGGACACTTCAGATTTCACATAGGACAAGCAGCATCAATTATAGCAGAAATACTGACAGAAAATACGTTGGAAAAGAGAGGAAGTATTCACAGCCACTACGTAACTTACACAATTCAAAAGGTAACAGAGATCAGTATGTTTCAAATGAAGACACTAAACGTGAGCTCATACTGACAAAAAAATAAGCCTTTTAAAAACTGTAAGAAGAAAATTGGTCTTGAAAACCAAACACATAGTTGTAGAGAAAGGATCAAGCAAACTCCTTTAATGAACAGAAACGCCAAGAGATAAAGAACCCTCAGAACAGAAGTACTGCCACGGGATGGGATGCATTAGCTGTAGGACTATATATGCAGGAATGAGCTGCAGTTTAACTCCCTGGAACCTCTGTTTTTATCACAGGTATTTTTTACAGTATCGACAACAAGCTTGCTACTTTTTGGTAGATTTATATTATTTTTTACTTTTACATTGTTTTTCAGGAAAAAAATGTGTTCTCATAGATATATATTTAAGCATATATGTGTGCATATACATATGTACAAGTATATATATACAGAAACCTATATATATTCAAAATACATATTCAGATATCTTACATGGCCTTACTAAGTAAAGGTATCTAGGCTGATATCATCAAGTATTTTACAATCTTTATTTCATACTATTACATCAACACTAAAACATCACCAAGCCAAAAGGAGAAACAATGAGATTGAGTTAACAAATGAAAAATAAATAAATAAATTACACTGCATAAAACTGATTCCTAAATTAAATGCATCAGCTCTGAAAAGATGACTTGAGCACCATGAAAATCTTTACCTAATTGATGTGCAGCATCATAATTTTAAAGTCTCAAATACATTAGAATAACCTCAGCTCCCTCAGCAATCTGTACCAAGGAAAGGAAAAGCTACCGTCAAGAAATGCAACTATTGTGACAAGTATTGGGGGATCTCAAACAGACAAGTGGAGACTGTAAAAACACGGATTTTAAGATGTCTGATAAATTTACAGGTACTACATTGATCTCACTTGGAACACTAAAAAGTCAGCAAACTATGCAGATTTCCAGGTGGGTCTTCACTGAGCCTTTAGCACTTTAAGCAGTATTTCATGAATGTGCAGTCAGATGTCAACTGGTAAATCCTCAGTCCATGTGCACACTGCTGCTCTGTGGGCTTCTGGCTGCATTTGAAATGACGGAGAGGAATACTAACGAGCATACACACTGTTCAAAGGTATTTCACGCATTCCCCTTACCCTACATTCCTGAAGGCGCATCTACAATCTACAGTGGCAAGACGACACAGGTCAACAAACAACTCAAAGAACCACACAGATACCCAAAACTAGGGGACTGGCCTGTGATGATTTGCCAAATAAACCTGACTGCAAGGAACTAAGGTTTTTAGTTTCATCAGCAACTCTTTGATGTTTGAAACTGTGATTAACAGCTGTGTTTTAAGAAATCTGTTCTATTAATTGGCATGGTTTCTGAAGTGGCATGTCTCCTCTTACACTCTTTGAGATAAAACCCACGCAATGACTGGCTTTCATTCTCTATAGAATACAGACAACGAAAACGGATGGGTGACTAAGATTGATAAAAGCCTTTAGAAATGAAGCAGAGGAGAATTTGCATTGCATTCATCCAGAAGACGATTAAGCTATGTATATGAATTGAGTATTTCAAACAACAATGAAGCTAGTATCCACAACTGAGTGGATAGGAACTGGAAATAGCTTATGGCTTCTAATATTCAAAATGCATAACTTGGAAAACTTCATTAATGCAATTTTTTTATTACTAGCTTGTTCTGAAACTTGGCTGATAACAAATTCAACGCTCGCGTTGGGTAACAAATACGTCACACATGACAAAGTCATACACTTTACCGAACAACTGCGTAATAGAAGCTATTTAATTGCTAGGAATCACCCATGAAGGAGACACTAAAAGATTTTCTCAGAGCAAGGCTAAGCTCTGCAAGCTTACAAGGAGAAGTACTCAACAAAAGTCCTTGGTTGGAGAAGTTTCAGACCCCAAATTCATCCGTTTGTTGGTAAGCAGCTTCCTTATAACTTCACAGTTTCAATGCGACTTGCGCTAGTACAGTAAGAAACCACCAGGGCAGAAGCAAAACTTCGGCTAGAAGAGGTCACAAGCAATACAAGGTCTAAGTGGCATCATTTTTCCAGACTCCAGGAGTCTTCAAAGTGCTGCGACCACCCAGCTTTAAGGGACAAATGTCTGACTCTGGAAAAAATGAGCATGTAAGGCTCTCCAGGAAAAAAACATTGTAAAACTGTGGGGCTTCCCAATTAATCATGATTCTTACCATTACCTGAAAAAGTATCTCTATATGCTGCTCCCCAATTACTTCTCACACAGAATACAGACATACAGATATGGAAAAGAGAGGCTGACATGGTCAGCAAGAATATCTGTTGACACTCCTCAAAATGCCCATTCATTTGTCTTGGCCCTCTGCAAATGAGTTAAAAGGTCTACACCCCATCCACAGAGAGGACAAAATTTTGTCTTTCCTGTAAATATTAAACACTCAGGTAACTTTCCTAATTCTCTTTCTGCTCAAAAAGGCTTTAGAACATTAACAGATGAAAAATAAACCTACTAACATTTTACCTGGCAGCCATCAGACACTGCTAAACTTTAAAGAGAAAGTCCTGGACACAAACATGCTTAAATCAGCATGTCCTTCATTTTAGACTGAATTACTAAATAGTATATTATTACAAAATTCTTCCGGTTAAAATTCAGAACAATCAATTTTTGTAAAAGAACACAGCCCTTAATACCGCAGGCTGCATTGCGCAGCAGACCCAAGCAGATAGCCTTACCTGTGGTAAACTGAAATCTAAGACCTCTTCAAGGTAACCTCACATTGTCTGGAACTACAAAGCCAGAGCCCACATGATTACAAACGTAGGTAAATTCTTAAAGAGTGAAAGTATTTAATCTCAAACAATATAAAAATATTAGAAGATGGGAAGAAGAGCAGTTTGCTCTCATAAACTCAAGAGTCAGAAAATATGTATGATTTAATATGCACAACCAAGAATTTATGTACCAAATACACGGGGACATGTCAGGTAATGGTGAGTATGGGAACATGATTTTAAGACTTAAAAAAAAAAAAAAAATCACAACAAATAAGTAGTTCTTTTTTTGTTTATATTATATTTATTATAAAAAGTAACCATTTAACTACTTAGCAGATATCTCTTTTAAAAAAGAAAGTACAATATATTACTTTTGTGTCTAGAAGAAATCGTTCCATTTAAGCTGACTCCACTGTAAAATTAGCAGGTTATAAAGCCATTAAGAACTACAGATGCTTAAACATTCTTTTAACCAAAATCTAACCAAAGAAAATTTGTACCACAAATTTTGAGTGTTAACACATCAAATAATATGCCTGCATTATAAATACAAGGAGGAAATGTTGAACTTTCCCGAAAAATTTATTTTGGAACACAGTATAAACAATGTACCAACAAAGCTGTAAGTCAAGTCATCTTGGTTTTCATGAACCATTTTGGCAATTGTTCTGTATCCACACTGGAAGTTATTAAGAATTAATGCTTCCTACTGCATAGAATTACAGTAATCTATAAACTTATTGAGTCATTGCATAGTTACAAAATTTACTTTGAATGCCTGCCCTCTGCTCCATCAACTAGTGCTGCAGAAGACTGGGTAATGTATTTTAGGACTCCTTGTGTTTTTTCAGTGTTTCATATGGGATGAATTATAATTCCAAAGCAGCTGCTTTGAAATATAATGCAGTCTCACCACCCAAATACCACTATCACATGTGGAAATTGCAAGTAACCTTGCACCTGTAGCAAAGGCTTTCCAGCTCAATCCCTTTGTTACAGTTGAAATTTAACTTCTCTTGTAGCACTGTGTTAGCCGAGTGAAAAGGAAACCGTGACTAAGGCCAGTATAGAGGGTCTTCTACCACGTTTTGGTACTGTTTTCTAGTAACTACTAGAGTAGCGCTAGTAGAGAGACTACTACTTTGTACTAGAGAGTGTTTTCTAGCACTCCCTACTCTACTCTTCTCTGATGAAAAACTCTCAAATACAGCCAGATACAAACTGGAATTGACTCAAACCCATTTTGTTTTTCCTGATCTTTGCATGAAACAGGTGTTAACACCAATGGTGACTGGGGATCAAAGACAGACAAGCATTTTAACATTCAAACCACTATTTACAGCTTTCACAACTTGAGAGAACTAATGAGAGATCCCTCACACAAGCATAACATGACAATTCATGGGTTTTGTTTGGGGAATTCTTGGTTTTGGAAGCAGTTAAAGGCTCATGATGACAAGCAGCAACAGTTAGAAAAAGAAGTTTGTAATGATCTAGAGCAAGGACAATGGAATACCTGGTTTATAGCTATCTTCATGGAAGTGGTACCTTTATTTTTCTACTAAAATGAGGTCTTATAATTAATTCTAAATATTAAAGACTGACATATTCAGCAACGTTTCTTCCTAAACAATCTAAATTCCCTGAAATGCTTTGCTCAGACACTGAAAACATAAAAAGTGCTAATCAACATGAAAGCATATGCACACTGGTGTCCTATTTCCTCTTAAACACTTTTTCTGTCCTGGTTGATCAATACCCTAGAATTCAGTGGCCTGCTTAATTCAGAGTTGCAGGCTACCAGGAACAGAAAGCTTTTTTTCCCAGCTTGACAGAGTGCTTGTATCTCTGCTCTTGCTGGAAGGTTACCATGGATTGCCAAAAATATATATGGAGACTTGAAAAGGAATAAGCATGAAGCCACCCAAAATTGCATTGATTTGGAGCAATTCAAGACAGGCTGGCCTGGTTGGTCTATGCTGGCTCAGTCATAAATCAGGTTGTTCTCCTTCTGCAGAACTACTTAGTGGAAAATTTAACTCTCATTCACTGCCATTAAACAGCTTCATTTCACAATTTTGTCATTTGAGACTACAAGGATGGAATTTAGCAAATCTTTCTTACAAAGAACAGACTAACAAAATGTGCTGCGTCAGAGTATTTTATTAGTAAAGCCGGTTTTTATTAGCATCTTGACTCACCATATAATCTAAAGGAGAGTACCTATTAAAGAGCAGTTTGTTTTGTAGATAACCCAGGCAGCAGTTAAAACACAAATAATTCCAGATTGCTGAGATACACATAACCAGTTTGTGATGCAACGATCACACATACACACGTGCCTATGTAATACACATAGCATGATGTTAACAGTTTTAAAGACGTGTCTGAGCTGTGCAGCACCTTGCAAGGGTGAAAAACCATAGCCCTGAGCCTCGACTTGCAACTCTGGAAACAAACCACACCCCAGCTCAGACCTGAAAATGAAAAGCCAACAAGGCAAATCAGCTGCACTTCCTGGATGACTTAATGGTAATTGCACCTGTTTATTTCTATGTGCCAGTAACTGTAAAAGATATCAGAAGGAATAAATCACAAAAATATGTCACTCCAGCAAGGACATGGACAGATACTGGCATGTGCAAATCCTCCAGGCAGGACTGGGGCACTGGTAGTGATTAAAGGCTCATCCGTGCCACTTACGACAGCTGACTAACGCACTTGTTTGCCCACACACGATGGTTTATGTCGGACAGCAACCCGAGCAGGCCCCGCCGGCATCGGCCCACCGGGGGACCTGCCAGCAGCCCCACGGCCTACGGCGGTCGGCCGTAGAGAGCCGGGTGCGCCCGCCAGCCCCTCCCGACCCGGGCCGCCAGCAAGGGAGGCGCGGTGCCCCAGGCAGTAGCCGAGCCTGCGCTCGACCCTGCCGCCAGCCCCACAGCCGCTACGGCTGCGGGCGGGGATGCACGGCCTGGCCGCCACGGCTGCGGGCGGAGAGAGGGAGGGGACGGGCAGGAGGCGGGCCCAGCGCTAGGCCCGGAGCAGCGGGGGGCGGCGGGCGCTGCGCAGAGCCCGGCTCCCCTCGGCGGCGGGCGGAAGGCCGGAGGGCGGCAGCGCCATGCCCGGCCCGGCGGCGCTGGGGGCGGCGGCGGGGCCCGACGGGGAGGAGAGCTATGACTTCCTCTTCAAGCTGGTGCTCATCGGGGATGCCAGCGTGGGCAAGACCTGCCTCGTACAGCGCTTCAAAACCGGGGCCTTCGCCGAACGCCAGGGCAGCACCATCGGCGTGGACTTCACCATGAAGAGCCTGGAGATCCAGGGCAAGCGGGTGAAGGTGAGCGGAGCGGCGGCCCGCGGCGGAGGGAGCGGCCCGGTACCCCGCCGCTCCGGTTCCGGGGCTGGCGGAACGGACGGGGAGCTGTAGCTCACCTCCCGGCCCGCCCCCGGTGCTCCGGGGCGCGGAGCTCTGGGCCGGCACGGCCGCCGAGATGCCGGGGGGGCCGTCCGGCCCTAGCCTGACTGCCGGAGGAGGAGGCGGTGGCGGGCGGCGAGCGGTGCCGCCCGTCCGGGGTGCCCCGCCTCGGAGCAGCTCCTACTGCCCGTGCCCCTGTCCTGCTGCAGACTTGTCCGTGCGCTGCTGCGCTCGGAGGAAGGGCTGCTCAACCCCGGTGCCGCCTTCCTGAACAGCTCCCACGGGCAGGGAGGGACCGGGCGCCTATATTAACTTGTTTTGCAGCGGTGGGATCAGCTGTGCAGGCGCAAGCCGGGCTGGTTCCTCGTTAGCACCAGGCCAACGCTGCTAAAAAGCCCCATTGCAAACCCGCGCTTCAGGACGCGCTCTGCTTGCGTTGTGCTCTGCCTGCAGCACCCCTCCTTCCAGGCAGGCTTCTGGCCATGGTTTATTTACAAGCCAGAAGGAACCTCATCTGGACTGTCATGTTTTCAGAAAGAGATGTGGTACTGGCAGATTGAGAGAAGCTGAGGGAGTGGTTGTTAAATTAGGCACACTTAAAAGTTATCTTAAGATGCTGTTTATAGCGTGTCTCAGAAACTTTTATAGTTCTTCTCAAGCCAGAGCAAATCAGCCCTAAATTTGTCTTCTGCTTTTCTTACGCTGGAGAAAATCAGCTAGTTATGAGCTAGAAAGAGACATTTACCAGTGGAAATATCCTCAGACTCGCAGTGGCACATATTCCCTATAACACTGACCTCTGAGCACAGAAGCATGATCGAACAGGAGGGAGCGCGGTGTAAAGCACCTGCGGTTTGTAGCAGGCTGCTGGGATAAAGCCCTTCGCCAGCCCCCTCCAGAATGAAGTCATACGACTATCCTTACCTTTCCCCAGTGGGACTAAGAACTTAATGCAGTCACTGCTTGGGAAAGATGATGGAACCGTAAAGTTTTTGAGATGAAAGGTGACACAGAAATATGGTAATTGCACTTGAATTTTGGTCTGTGTTTACCAAAGTAGATGTCAAAGTCCTCTATTGTCTTTTTCTTACAAATTAACAGAATATTAAGCAGAGTAAGTTACAGAAAATGGAAGAAATGAGGGCTCGTATTTTAGGAAAGGAGGGGGATCAGAAGTTCCACACCTAGCCAAGGTGTTTAGTTCATTATACCTTTTCCTACCATGTATAGCTGGGTTTGCAGTTGAAAAGGAAGCTCAGATTTTCTGACTGTGCTATTAGTACCTCTTCTGTGCTTTCCTTGGAAGTGGGGTTTCTCCTTTCAGATTGACCTGGCTCCATTTAAATGCCAGGCACACAGAAAGTGACAAATGTGTCTGGTCCTGGTGCCAGGGGTCTAAGCCACAGCTGTCAGGAGTAGGGGAGCACTAGCCCAGGAAATAACCCAAACTTCCTAGGTATGCTTTTCACATTGTCAGTACTTACACCTGAATATGCCAGTATTAGTAGTCAGTCTGTAACAAAACCTGTGAATTATTTCTAAGTATTTTACAAAAAAAACAAGTAAGAAAATACAAGCTCTTGAGGCTTTTTCTTTGGATTGTTCTGTACTTCCACTAAGAAAAAAAATTAGGGATGCACGGATTGAAGAAGAGTATTTTAAGCATTACTTCAGGCAAATTAATCTAGCATTGTTGCTGATTTACCTTACAGACATTTTTGTTAGCTCCTGACTTAGGGACACAGCTAGAATATGAAAACAACTGTGTGGAGTTTTTTTTGTTTGGTCTGTTAAGGTGTGGGTTGTATGCGAAGTTTTAAATTCCAGTCAGGCTTTTCCAGCTGGATTGAGATTTCAGAGCAGTCCATCTGATCTAGCTGATCTAGTTCAGCATGTTATAGGAAACAGAAAGCAAGGAGGCATTTTATTATACTTTTGTGAGCTCCCTTATAGAGTAGGGAAATAAATTGTTTCTATCAGGTGTGTTTATCTTGCAGAGTTCATAAATTTGGTTTTGGTGGAGATTACAGTGGTTCTAGGAGGAGTATTTTAGCCATCTGAATAGAGCATATCCTAGCCCTTCGGTAAACAAGCCTGTACATGTGCTCTGCAAGAGATGCACTGTGTTTCTCATTGTTTGTGTCTCAGTCACATGAGACATACTGTGTTTTAAAAGAGTTTCAGATAAATTGTTGATTGGGGTGCCTCAAATCAAGAGATGTTCAGGACAAGTTTGACCTTAAAAAAGCATGCCAGGTGAGTCTCTGGGCTGCTCCAATTTCATTATGGGTTTATACTACCCAAGACAGTATCTTCATAAGGAATGCAAAGGCTTATTTTCTTCTTAGCAAATGGTGCAGGAATAAGAAAATTCCCATATTTATAATGTTGTATAAGCTCATCTTTAGAAGTTCCTTCAGAATAACAGTATGTACAAAAAAAAGTCCCACAGAGCTTTTGAACAGTACTCGCTCTGCATCCCCAGTAGCCTAAGCTTCACTTTTAGTCAGGCTGAGGGTAGTATTACAACACAACTGAGGGAGTATGAATCAGACACTTATTTTGAAATTGAAACAAACATTTTAAGGTTAATTGTGTTAGTGTCCCTTTCTGTTTAAAGCTTCAAATGTTGTCATTACAGTTACATAATGTTTCTGAAACATTTGGGACCCAAGGATTTTAAGTCTCACTTCCTGCATTTTTATTGGATAAGGGAAAAGAAGCATGTTGGGATACTAAAGGTTAAGGTTCTGCAAATAATTTTTTTTTTTGAACTCAAGGCTTTCCTTGCATCTTAAAGCTATATTCTTTCAAGTGTCTCAAATGATCCTTCATATGCTGCTGCTTCATCAGCTACTGAAGCTGACTAAACTTCATATATAAAGAGACGTTAGTGCTTGAGAAAGGCCCTGTTCAGGGACAGTCCTGATTACTGTTTTATTTCTAAAGAGAAAGCTTCAATTAAGCGCTAGTATCATAAGCTTCCCCAATAAGTGCTAACCCTGACTTGCAGAGATTTACCACTTCTATAGAAGAAGAATATGTAAGCTTGTCTGTGCCATCCAGTCTTCTGTTTCTCTTGTTCTTTCTTTAAGATCTCCAATTTCAATTTGAGGTATTGTCCAGTGGTACTGTACAAGGCAGGTGCCTCTGGGACAGGCTGTTGTGAGCCATGGGCTCTTGGAGATGTTGGAGCGAAAAGGCAGGCCGCATGGCATGAAGCCAGGCAGGGATTTGGCAGATCTAGCGCACTGAGTTCTAATGGAACTTCAAAGTCACAGCTACCTGTGATGACCACCTAGATTTTTATCACAAAGGCAAATTCTGACCAGTGTATATCCAGAATTTTCCCCCCTCAGCTTTATGAAATGTCTGCAGTCTGTCTTCATTTTTTAAAAAAAAATGCTCTAGTATCTGCTGTTTAACATGTTGAAATTGTGGCATATTATTCTCTATGAAATACATCCTTCTTAGCTGGCTAAATCCTAGAGTACAGGCTGTAGTTCCCAAAAGTTGTGGTTGCTGACTCAACGTATAGTGATTGAAGTCCTATTGATAAAATAATTACTTGTTCTTTGAGTGATAGAAAGAATCTGGCAAACAGAACAAAAATGTTTTATAACTGTTATGTCACTGTAAGAAAAGATATTTATAAAATGGTGGAACTAAGATTTTACATAATGATAGGCAAGGACATTCCTAAGTCCAAGTCTACAAATCGTGGTTAATAACAACAAAATTCCTTTTCTTTTGATGAATTTCCTCCTGTGACCTACTAAATTAATTGGGTATCTTTACTGTCTACTTTATGCTGTCATTTCATAGTGTTTTACAGGCACTGAATATTTTTTTCCTTTATGCCATAGTTTTTCTGTCTCTTACTGTATCTGAAAGCAGCAGGAGAGAAGAACATTTGAAAACAAACACATTCCTTTTGTAACAAATACTTCTTTATGTATCATTACACTTTTCAATTTACCAGCTTTTTCAGCCCATATGATATCAAGATTCTTGGCTTTTATTCAGGCCTCATGACTGTAACTATATTCCTTTTGGAATGGTTCAAAATGTAATGTGTCATTATCTGGCCAAATTGCAAGTAATTATGACTTGTTAACTGTCTTGTCTCCTGACTGTTGTATTTAATAATGTTACTAAACAAATACAAGTGAAGCTATTGATTATTTCATGGAGGCAAGATTCTTTGACATCCAGAGGAAAGTGTAGCTCTCTTCTCTGTCAACTACTTTGACACTCATAACACCAGAGCAAACGGGAATGCTGCATTCCCAGCAAACAGGGATTCCTCATTCCCTGAAAACTTTGTAGGGAAACAACTGAATGGAGCAGTTTATCCTAACTGTTCTGTGTGGGAATGTTAAATTGAAATAGATTGTCATACAGATGTTAGTTTTGTTGGTTTTGGCAAAAACTGTGTAGATTAAGTTGCAAGTTGTTTCAGTAAGACTTTTTAGGAGCAAGTGTTACAATTTGCCAGTGTATAGGAATGTATTGTTTGCCATTTGAGATGACAGGATTCAGACACAGTCAGTTGGTTAAGAATCATTTAGCACAGTCTTTGCATCCACCATTTCAGCACCAGGAAGTTTTATGGAAATTGCTATATTTTGAAGAATTCACAGCACAAAAGTGACATTTCTATCTTAAAGAAAGGTATCAGCTATAGGATGTACTTAGTTATTATTAATGCTGCTTCACAGGCAAAAGTAAACCTGAACTCCCATGATACTTTAGAAGAATCGGGAAAGTACTTAATAAATTATGTAGAAAGTAAGGGAGGGAGAAATTGTTTAACATGTCTTGAGGCCATTTGTTAAGCATTAACCTTTGATAAACAATATGTTTATTGACACAAGCACAATCCACATCAAACCATTTGCTATTACTGGTTTACTATGCTCTTTGGTCAACCTGTCACTCGCCATTTTCAATACTGTGTCTGTTTCTATATTTGAAACTGCTTTCTTTAAGCCTAATCGCACATCCCTGAATGATCTTCCAGACACCCACCATAAATCTTACCACATCCTGTTTTTCTCCTTGCATCATGTTGAAACATCCCTTATTTCAGTTTTTCTCTGGTGTCTCTCATTTTCCCATCATGTGCCACTGTGAAAAGCCTGGGTCGGTCTTCCTGATAGTACTGGACAGCAGCTAATAAGTCATCTCAAATCCCTCTCCCATGCCGAACAAGCCTGTTTCCCTCAGACTCTTCTCACAGGGCACGTACCCTGATTACCTGACCATCTTGATGGCCCTCCACTGAATGTGCTCTTCTTTCTTGTACGGGGGGCCCAAAACTGGACGCTGTATTTTAGTTGGAATCTAGTAAATGCTGAATAAAGGGCAATAATCACCTCCCTCGATCTACTGGCTTCACTCCTGTCAATGCAGCTCAGGATGCTGCCAGGACACACTGCTGGCTCCTGTTCAGCTCCCTGTCTGCAAAGACCCCCAGGGCCTTTTCAGCACAGCTGCTCCCCAGCCAGTCAGACCCCAGCCTGCATCCTTGCGAGGGGTGACTGACGTATACTCCTTCCCAACAGGAAAAGATGAATAAGTAAATACGAAAAGATGTTTAAAATTTTGTCTAACGTACTTATGGAAAGCTCCAATTCTACAGTGATTATATGGAGTCATGAAAAAAATCTTACAGGAGTTAATAGTTGGTTTAGCACTTTCCTATTCAGTACCAGCCAGTGCTAAGGGCTCTGCTGTCCAAAAAATTCAAAGGTAAAAGCAGATCAAAATAACCAGCTTTTGTAAGTAAATGGGCATTCAACAGTGAAACAATTAGCACAAGAAAGGTGGCTCCTTGTCTTTGTTCACTTAGGGTAGTCTGTCATATTCCTTCTGAACAATGGGTATTTATTCTCAGTTCTTTATCCTATCCTCATTTGTTACTAGAGATGGTCCCCCTGAAGGCCTGCTGCCAAGCTCTTATTTCATAGGTGTTTTTTCTGAGTATCCTCAGATGAGTTTAACACAATTCTCCAGCAATCCCAACTTCTCTCTTATCTTTCTTAAACAAAAATTGTTGTTAAACTAATTACAAAATCAGGAATTGCTTAAAAAGGTTACTAGGTGACAGGCATGGCTTCCATCACATTATTTACAAAGCTGAAGTGCTTAAATCAAAGAAACAAATAATTAAGAACTCTGTGTCATATACAGCATATGTGATACATTTATACAATGCAAAAGAATATATGATCGTATCTTTTTTTTATAACCTGTGGCTAGTAGAGTTCATTTGGTATTTTGATTTTAACATCTACCTTATATTGAGGGCCTTTTACAAGAGAAATACTAAGAGTAATTTTTTTTTCAAAGAATTTGCAATTGTGATTTCTTGTCAAGAGTCACATACTTGTAAATATAGTTTAACAGAGAGACTAAATAAAATTTTTACTATAAAATGGTGGGGTTAATTTATGGTTGTAAATGGTATTGTTGTCATGTTTCTTTTTCCATAGAATTGTCTGAAGTGCATCTCTGTACGCTTACTGGTGAAACCAGTGTTTACCAGGATCAGAACTGGTATTTTAAATTATTTTTTTTTAAATCATATATCAGACTGATTCATGTTATACAGAAATATTTTTCTTAGAGTTTTCTAAAGATGCTGTCAAGCAAATTAGCTATATTTTGCCTTTAGGAATACATCTTCCTTTAACGTAAGTAATCTGGTTCAAAATACTTGCATACTCTGTGTTTGTAGTGTGTGTTCTTAATGATTTAAAGTGAGACAGTTATTGCTGTCATGACTCATTCAAGACAACTCTGCCATTGCTCTAAAGGATTGTCTCACCTTCCTCCCTATGCAGTCTGCATGCTTTCACTACCATGTGGCTGCATAGTTAGTGTTAACCCTTCAAATAAAAGGAACCCCCTTATTTTTCAGTTACATCAGTGAATTAAGCTATATGGTGAATCGGATTAACAGGTGCTAGTTTCAATGCAGGGTGAAGGCAAGGATATGCAGCTGGGATGGCAAATCTTTGATGACAGCATGGTCTTAGTTTGGCTTAAGCAAGCCATTAAACCATGCCTGTATCTGACTGACTTTCCCTGAAAAGACAAGTGAGCAGTCACCTGCCTCCTTCTGCCAGCAGAAGTGATGGGAACAGTCACAAACAGGTGTGTCAGTTGGTATATACGTTTGCAAAGAAAGTATCTGCTTGTGGGTCTAATACATACTGTAGTGTCGGCAATGAAAGCAAAACCGCAACAAACTGAAGATCGTGTGCTAAGTGATTCAGAGTCCTTACACAAAAGAGGGGTGACAAGTAGGAGAGCACAGGGCCTACCTGGAGGACGTGAGCTGGGAGGAAGACTGCTGTTTGAGCTCCTGAGAAGGTCAAGCCTGTGGTCTGTGCTGTTCCTGGCAGGACACTCGGGGCTTCAACAACTTTGTACATTCAGTCCTGTGAACACAGACATAAAGTAAAAAAGTAAAAATTTGAGTAAAAAAAAATGTGTAGAGGTGCTGTGAGGTCTTGCTGCTGACATTCTGAGGTTGTTCTATCACTATTGAAAGGCTGTGGAAACTGGGGAGGATGAGAGAAAGGCAAACATTATACTCCAGAAAGGGCTGGAAGTCTGGGAACTACAAGCTGGTCAGACTCATTTTGGTCCCTGGGAAAATCCTGGGAGAATTAAGTTTTGACCCCACTTTGAGCAGGCAGTTGGCTTTGTCACCTCCCAAAATCTGTCCCAACTGCAATGATTCTATGGAATGTACTTATACAGAGGTTTTCAAAGTCCAGTATACAGCACCACGCCCAAGACTGGCTTGCTCAGTCACTCTGCAGGTAAATCACTTTTATTTATACTATGTGAAAAGTGTAAGCTAAAACAAATTTTTTTTTTTATTTAAAAAGTTTATAATTCTTCTATAAGTGCAGAATCTCTCAGCCCTCTCCCAAGAGTTGGGTAATCATCATTAGCCTTGTTTGGCACTTGACCTAATCATGTATTGAGGTTTAAAGCTACGTAACAGACATAAAGGTCTAATGGGAGACTTGAGTACAGAGAACATCATACGTAAACCTGACATGAACTTCCTTGTCTCTAGTAATTGTCTGTTGACTGCTCTAAATCATTATCTGCTCTATTAATAATAATTGCTTTGTGTTTTTCTGAGTCCATTATAGTCCCTTCCCCTTCTCTGAGAAAATTCTTACCACGACTGAGAAGTACTTTTTCATTGGATTGATTCCTTTTAAGCTGTACATATATCATGTAGGATCTAAATGCTTGGTTAGCACAGGAAAGTGGTCTGATCAGTACAGCCATTTCCAAAGTGAAAGTTTCTGCTCAAACATGCAGCAGAATCAGAAGATACAAACAAAATACTAATGTGTAAAAGAAATAAATGGAAAAATTATTCCATGTTATTTGATATAGAACATCACTGGTGCATTGTGTTAAGTTGTTGTCAGCTCTTTACAAGAACAAGGTTCAGAGAGAGGGAAACTAATAAATAACAGGTCCACAATAAGGGAAGATTAAAAACTCCAGGAGTATTTGCCTATGTCCTGTCTCAGTTAAGAGGAGATGTAGAATATAAGGAATGGCACAAAAAGACAAGCAGCGGTCTCTCATTTATCATTTGGGGATAGAGGAGTGAAAGTGCAACAGAAGGACAGAAAATACAACATTTATAAAAGGAAATTATTTGTTTTCATTGCTACTATCTATTGAAGCCAAGAGCTTTGAAAGATTCAAAAAGGATTAGAGATTTATATGGAGAATGAGAACATCCATAGTTACTTTAGTTAAAAGCTCCTGGAAGATAAGCCATCATGTTCCAGGACGTTAGACAACCTATAAAACAAGAAGATTTAAAAAGACGTTTTCTGTATGAGCAGGATATTGTGTTTGTCCAATCTGAGTTATTGGGCTTCTTCCTCTGGAACATCTAGTACTGGGAACTCAAACCCTGATACTAAACTCATAGTTCTTATGCTGCTGGATTTAGGCAAAAGTATGTAAGCTAAGCATTTCTTCTTCCTGCCCAGATGTAATGTCTGCTCTACCACCTAAAAAAGGACAGGTGACTAGACTGACTAGATCTTTGACTGACTTTATTGAAACCTAGAATTGCTGCCATTTCTTTTACACATTCTTTTGTACATTATATGTATTCTATATACATGCTTTCAGTTGTCACGTATTTCCTTATAAAACAGCATCAGTGCTCTCAGCTGATACTGCCACATCCTACTCCAGTTGTTACTGCCCCTGTGGCAGAACTGACAAAGCCATGTCAGTACGCTAGGGAAAACCCACCTGTAGTTTCAGTGATGCACCAGATGATGAACTGGAGTGGCTTGGCTGTGGGCTAACATCTTGTTTTGCTAATTGTGCGAGAGAGGTGACAAAGGTGTAGGGCTGGACACACAAAAGTGATAATTTCATAATCTGCTACAGAAGGATGCATCAGAGCTCACCTGCAGGAACCCAGAGCGTCTCAACTGAGGCAGATATAAACTTTGAGCAGCCAAGTGTGAAAAGGTTCTCCAGTGTATATTATTATCCTTAAATCATGAACAAAGGTCTAGAAAAACATGATGCCAGAACATATTATGCGTAAGGGAGATTTATAACAAGGCTATTAAATCAAGTCCTATCTTTTGATTCAGGTTGCTGGCCAGTGTCTCATTGTATGCTTTGTTTTATTTAGTTGCAGATCTGGGACACGGCTGGCCAGGAGAGATTCCGAACTATCACACAGAGTTATTACCGCAGCGCCAATGGAGCAATCTTAGCCTATGATATCAGCAAGAGAGGCTCTTTCCTGTCCATTCCTCGCTGGATCGAGGATGTGAGAAAGTATGCTGGTTCGAACATAGTACAATTACTGATTGGTGAGTTAAAAACATTAATACCAAGCACTGTAGGTTACTGTACAATGTAATTAGTTGCAATACTTAAGATGGTTAAAAGATTTCTTTTTGGTTGAAGTTAAGATTTATGTAATAGATACGATTGGAAATTTCCCCTCTTTTGTTTTTTAAAGTGCTGATTCATCAAAACAGAAATGTTTTGCTTTGGTTAACTTCTGTTAAGAAGTAGCCAGCTTTGTATCAGAAGCCAGCTTTGAATCCTTTGCCTCTCACTTAATGGAGAACTGGGTACACAAGATTTCCAGGTTCTGAGGCATCGCTGCTCTGGAGCTATTCTCATGATAAGGACCATAAGCTTTCCAGGGCCCAAAGAAGATCTGTCATATCAAGCTGACGTGTTTTGGCAAACCAAAACACCCACATACTTCAGCAGATGAGGGATTTCAGAAGGACTTGGGGGCAATCAGTGTTTGTCAGTTCTCTGCTAGAAGTTCTGCTTCCCAGCCCCAATGTTTCTGACTCAAACACAGTTCTTGGGGCTTGTAGACCTGCTAATACAATGTTAGGGCTATTCTAGATTTCCCTAGGAACCAGCAGACTGCTGTTTTTTTCACAGAAGTTTTAGCTTTCATTTCTAGCCCATTTCTCTTCTGTTAAGGTCTACAGCCACCACTATTCAGTTACTGACTTTTTCTGTTCTTTGTATGAGTCATACAGAAATACAGGTTGGAAGGGGCTTAGGAGGTTATCTAGTCCAACCTCCTGCTCAAAGTAAAGCTAATGTCAGGTTGGTCAGGACTTCTTCAGTCAAATTTTGAAAATCTCCAAGAATGGAAATTCTGCAGCTTCTCATGGGCAACCTGAGAACTTCCTGCTAAATACTTACTCTGACATAAATAGTCATTATAAATTACTTTTTTGTTTCTTTTTCTTCCAGGAAACAAGTCTGACCTAAGTGACCTTCGAGAGGTTCAGCTGGAAGAAGCTCAGACTCTGGCTGAACACTATGATAATATCATCTGTGCCATAGAGACCTCTGCAAAAGACTCCAGCAACGTGGAGGAGGCTTTTGTGAAGATGGCTACAGAGCTCATGATGAGGCATGGAGGCCCTATGTTCAGTGAGAAGAATACTGACAGCATCAAGCTTGACAGCAAAGACATTGTAGAAGGCTGGGGTTGTGGTTGCTGATATGAGCTAGGTGATATCCCTAACTTTACTGGAATTTAGATGGTGCTTCACCCTAATGCTGAGTAGCACGGTAGCCATATTCTCTTCCTCCTCCTGTGAAACCAGCAATTTTGTAGAAGTTAGACACAATCCTGTTTGCTTTGGTGTCTTATTTTTAAAAAGGGACGCTTGAGAGGTAGTCCTAAAAGTCAAGCCCTCTGAAAAACTTACTCAACACTTGTCCCCACCATTTTCTTTTCTGTAACCTTCATACAAGTTACAAAAGTGGAGGTAACAGCTTTGAACTGGTGATGTGGGGTGGGGAGACAGATGGTTGGGGAAGAGACTGATGCACACCCAAAGTTCTGCAGCATTTAGCATGGGACTGTTGGCAAAGGAGGTCACTTTTGGAATAGGCAATCTTGACAGTGTCTCTTTAAAACCTCAGCACTCCACCAATGACCAGAAAGCAACAGTCTCTTTGATAAAGGTATTTCAAGAGTCAGAATACCCAACATTTTGATTACAGGACCAAATAGCAGTTGCCTGTCCTAGCGCATATGGATTGCTAGTTAGTATTGGAAGGGGCTCAGGTGGGGAAGCCTTCTCTCAGGTTTCATAATATTTTTTTAAGTTATCATTTGAACAAAAAGTAAAATCAGCCTGAGCAATATCATGTGACTTGCTGTCAAGCAGGATTGGACCAGTATAGTTAGTTTAAATACAGCCTTGAGGAGAGGGGGTAGATGCATTTCATTTATTATTGTTTGCACAGTGATAGCTCCTTTTCCAAGTGGGTATCATTGAGTTTTTGCCCTCAGGTCTCTTAATTTCATTCCATAACTCAAGACTTGCAGCACTGGAAACGGGAACTGGAGAAACCTTGAAATGACTGGTAGCCATGATCTCTTGCCATGTGCCCAGTGGTCATATGCAGGGTTAATTCTGGTCATACCTTTCACATTATGTTACCAGAGCATTTATTGCTTAAGTGGTATAAATGGATTTGGGGTTTGTTTTGCTTTTTTAAAACCATCTCTTTAAATACAATCTGGGCATATACTGGGAAAGAAGACCTCAGAACAGCTGAAAACTGCATGCGTTGCACTTGTTGGTTGTAAGAAACCAGTGTCTTTTTGAGTGATTCCTGCCCAACTTTGTACTCAACTGCTTCCCTCTCCCTATCACAAGTTACCAATTGCTTTTCATTTCTCGAAAATACTCAGCTGTTGATCAAAAGTCTATATTGCTAAGTAAAATAGATTTCATAATTCAGCTACCTATAGTTGTCTTTCAGATTCAGGTCTGTATTGTATGTTGTAGATGCAGTGGAAGTACTAATGGCAGCAGTCCTCTCTGGATTTACACTCTCAAGCACCTTACAAAAATGAATTTGCAAAGGGAACAGACGCAGGATTATTTTTAACTCTGCAGTTAAAGCAAAGGTGTTCAGAGGTGACAAGTGATTTTTGCAGCTTGATGCTTTGAGGAAGCTCGTTTTCAGAAAGCACCCACTTAAAGTGAAGTCACTTGTCCCTCTTGAAAATCTTGATCAAAAAGGGCCTGGATTGGTTTGCTACTAGGGCTACACCAGTTTTTAGCCATTTGACATATCCAGTATCATAAAAATCAGGAAGATTTAAGAAAGGGCTAATGGATCCTCATTTCAATACTATTCATCTTCCTAAGAAAATATTAAATCATTCTCTGGTTTTTGGGGTTTTTTTAAACTATAAGGTAGATAATTGAGGAGTTACATATGCTTTGTAGCCTGTTTGTTTCTAATCTAAGGCATTAGTTTTCAAGTTTTATAGTTTTAAGAGTGAAAGGGCCTTAAATTTTTCAATTAGTATAGATTTCACGATTCTAATATTTTATATGGAAGGGCAGGTTGAGCTGCAGTGCTCAGTAGTATTTTTGGATAGTTTTCCAGGACATTCCCAGCTCTCCTACATCCAAAGATAACAGGCAGTAAGTGTCCAGCAGTAGCTAGACACTGAAAAAGAGGACTGTCCAAACTCTAGATTTGTTAGTGATTAGCAAACCCTGTATTCTACTCTCGGGAGAAACTGTGAAGACAGTCCAAGCTAAAACTCAGTCCTGATGACTTTTTCCTCCTGGTTAGATGGTCCTTAAGATACAGAATACTAGCAAGCATTTGACTTTGTCATGACATATTATAGTTTACATCTGTAGGTTACAGTCCTGCAGTTCTGCATGCTTGAACGTGGACCCTCAGATAAGCTCAGCCTCCCACTATTTGCAGGATTAGTGCCAAATTATTTAAGCTACGCTAATAAAAATTCATACACGTTTAAGAAAAGTATTGCTACTACTCCGATTGAAATCAGTAGTTTACATAGTAACTCATCTTAAAACTGGAACAAGATGTGAAATGAACACAAATCCTGCTTCCAGTCCAGTCAGTGAATGATTGTGTTTTTACAGTAGGTGAAGAAATGAGGAATTATTGATCCATTTCCCTAGTTTTGAGGTCTGTTTAGTAAACAAGTAGAATTAGGCCAAGCACTATATTTTTCCTTACGATTTGCCCCCCATATATGTCTTAAGCTAGTCTTGAAGGTTGAGACTCTGTCTGCAGGTTAGTGTGTTTCAGTCAGAAAACATGAAATACAGTGTCAGTGATTTGTCCACTGTGTTGTCAAGTGAAGGCACCAATTCGGATTAGTTTTCATTGTGCTGTAGAAAACTAAGACTATGGTTTTAACTCAGCTTTGTCTTCTAACTCTTGGCTCTTCTATGTTGTAACAAGCGTAATACAAGTTTGCATGCCCCACCTAACTGAACAAAAGGGAACAAAGAGACTGAGGACCTGCTTTATTTTTTCAGGTTAGTAGCAGGTATGAATGACAGTGCTTGGGCTGTCAGTAGTAAAAGTCTATTTCAATTACCAAACCCTTTCTTTGTCTATTAGTAATAGCACAATACTCACTAGACTGATAGCTTCTAGACCAGATATAAATTAAACAGTAAATTTAACTTAGAGCTTTTCACTCCCTTTCTGAAGACTTTTATTAAATCCGTAATTTGAGTATTAGGAAGACAGTCCTGTTGGTTTAATTCTGGTAATCCTATTGAAACCAAAAGGATACTTGAGTGAAGAGAGTGAGTAGTAATAAACCCGAGATTTATGGGTAAAAACCTCAGTTTCAAATCTTAGATTACAAATGTGCACTGATGTACATCAAGTGAATAATTCAGTAGTGCATGATCAGAGTTCACAGGATAAACATTTGCCAAGAAACCTGTTTACTGGCAGTTGAACATTAACAAGACTATGGTGCAGTAATTGCTTTTAAGCAGACCTCCTTGGCTGATCACACATTTGCATTAGCGTTTATCATTTATTTTTGGCAGTACCCAAAGTGTGCAAAATATTACAAAAACACAGAAGGGGACATTGCTCCCTGCCTTGTAACGCTTAGGAGTGGAATGCAGAAGCAAATACTGAAATGAAATCATCAGCAGAATGTGGTTCTCAGGAGTGTGGCCATTGTTAGCCTTTGTATTGATTTTGATTTAAGCTAATTTTATTTCCAGTTACTCATCCAGTCCATCATCATGGATGGAACTTGTACAAATATTTATAATTATGTAAATATAATACCAAAGAAATGTCAGCCCAGAAACCTGATAACATTTGCTTTGCAAAACAAAATTTTTTAAACATGAAAACACTTAATAGAGGAAGAGTCCTAGTGATTTTATCACTCTCACTGTATTGGAAAGCAGGTCACTTTTTTTTTTTGGGGGGGGGGGCGGCAAAATTAAATGAAGCTCAGCTAATATTGCACAGATTTCTAAGAACTTCATGAGAAGTGGAGCTCCTGCTCAGGTTTTTTTTGCCTTTAAAGAAGATCATATTTATTTGAAGAATAGAGCTGACAGTCATGTGCAATATACATGCATTACTGCAGTAGTACATTATCTTATGTATACACTTGCACAGTAACACCCTTAAATAACATTGAAGTCTTTCCTTGAGTTGCCCCAGTATATATTGTCCCAATAAGATTTACATCTCCGTTATTTAATCTCATAGTCCCAGCTGGTTGACCTTTTGAATGTCTTTTGCCATCTCACGCCAATCCTGAGGAAACTGGGAGGTAAATAACATTATTCATTTCTCTTAATAAGATTATTTTACTCAATGTTATAATGATAGCCTTTTAAAATCAAGATGAATTTATATGTTATTTCATTAATAGAAATTGTTTATCTTTACCTATCCTGCTTCCAAAACATTTCTATATTTACAGACCACTGAAGTGTACCCTGTTGCATTATTTTGTGTAAACAGTGTGCTGGAGGAAAATGAAGTGAGAACAATACATGCTTTGTGAAACTGAAAAATAAAGTTACTCTCCTTTTGGTGTCTTCCAACCTTGGAGAGTGCTCAGTTTAACCCGTCAGTCATTCGGTGTGGAGACGTCACAGAAACAAACCAGATTGCGGGCAGAGCGTGCAACCAGTAAGCAGCAAAAATCCAAGGAAATGGGAGCGAATGTCTGCTCTTTTGTGAAGAGGTAGTTCTCACATGACTCGCTTTGCCCCAGTAGCTGATGATGACCATGTAGCTTGTATTCCCACCCTTGTGGTACAGGAAGTGAGGAAATTAAAGAGCAAGGAAAGGAATCCCAAAGTGTAGGCTAATTACTCTAACCACTTCACTATCCTTTTCTCAAGTGATCCTCAGTTGTTTCATCAACTAAAAGGCATTTTACATTTACAAATTTGGCAATAAAAGATGCCACATTGTTAACCCATGTAGATAAATAGTTACATTTTATTACAGTTGTATAAAGTATAGTGACTTCATAGTCACAGAGCAGAGTCCTTTATAATTGGGCTGTTTTCAGATTTGAAAGTTCTTTTCCACGCTGTGAGATCCATAGATTTGGGAAATACTGTCTCGGTTTTATTTTTGTAGTGTCTTTTGGTGCTGATCATCCCACTGAGATTTCAGTTAGAGAACTAGCCTCCTGAGTATCTTGTTTTTACTGGCCAGGTAACATTAGTTTTCTTTTAACTCTATTGAATTGGGATATAGAGCTATGGAAGCAGCAAAAAAAATCTCAGATGGAAGCATTTAGTTGCAATCCCCACTGCGTACTTTAGGAAAAAAACCCCAAACTATACCACAACTAGATGTTCTGATTTCCAGCACAAGTTTAGCCCTCTGTATCTTTTTTTATCATTTCATTTTAGTTTATGTGGAGAAGAGCAAGGTTACAAAATCAAAACAAACAGACCAACACAAATGTATGTTTGCTGTCCATGGAATTGTTGCCAGAGGTTAGATAAAAATAGCCAGCATACTCTCCCATCTTGATCTTAGATAGCACTTTTTAATACAACTAAAAAAAAGTTAAAGTGCACTTAAAAAATAAATCTTTGACGCACAAAAGGGGTGTGGTTTTATTTTACTGTGCCTTTTTTTAACAAGAGTTTCTATTACTTGAATACTGATAAAGGCAGTTACCTGTATTACATTCATAACTTTAGGTGTCACTGAAGACAGACCATGTCAACAATTGTCTTGTTTTTCCATATGAATCAGTGGCCAGTGGAAAACAAGTAAACAGAGTAACTTCGTAAGAAACAGTGAGGCCTAGAGTAACAGTCAGGGCAGATTTTCTATTTGGTCTGATTAAACGTGTTAGGTTTAATCGATCGTTACTCAGTCCAAAGAAAATACTTTCCTTCCCAAAGGTAAAATAATACACAACACATAGTAATGGGTTTTCCTGTTTGCTTTTTGTACAACAGAAGTTTGACTGCTGTCTCTACTAAACAGGAGTGGACTGCTAAACTAGTGAAGTGCATGGTAACAGAATAGTTTAACATTTGGAGAGCTGTTAAATTGGCTTAAAGCTGTATTTAGAACCTATTCCTTCCATTATGAGGGGCAAAGTATGTCTCTCTCCCCCAGGACACAATTTGAAAACCTTCAGAAGATCCAAGATTGATAAAAAATTATTGAGGCTCTCTTTACCATTAAAAAAGTCACTTTCCATCTTTGTTTTGCAAGACATTTTTAGACTTAGCGTTACTTCCAATTTGATTATCCAACTGAACTGCTGACAGAGATTTCTACTTTCTTTCAGCCTCAAACTTAACAGAAAACAGAGGCTTAATCTTCCTATCACAAAGCACTGAAGGGCCACCAGATAGACTATAACCAGCAGGTTTTTGCACATGTGTAACTCAATCTCCTGCTCCTGTGACAGTTATTTAATATCTGTAATGTGTGTATATAATACACTGTACTCTGAAATCAATCAAGTCCAGCTTTGCAATCATTAATGCGAGTAGGTAGTGTAGGGTATGGTATTAGGGAGGTACAGCAGCTTCACAAAGCTGCTTCTGTTTTAGCTAAGGCTTACCTAGCCCATTCAAAATTTGCTATTACAGCTAAATTACTACAAGTGAATTATTTTCATTTAGCCATAAACATAACATGAAAAAAAATTTCCTACATTTATATCTTTTAATTTTAAAGCCTAGACTAGGATACTAAGAACAGTAGTCACCTATTTTAAGTTTCCATAAGAACATAAACCTTATCATTGACTACTCTGTAGGAGTTTAAACCTTAATTCCCCCACAAACTCACTCAGACATCTTAAAGTACACGCTATTCAAATGGAACAGCTACCTAAAAGGATCCAAGGTTCTGTAAGTTTTAGCTTAGGGAAAGTACCTTACATATGACCGAAACTGTGACAAGCTAGCAGTTATGACTTCTAATTGTTCAATCAATACAAAAAAACCTTACGGCACAAAGATTATCTTCTCCAGATAAAAGCAGAGGAAAACATTAAATGAAAGACTGTATTTCCTTAGAAATTCTCTTTTTAAGGCACCTGACCAACACAACCCGTGTATGTCCAAAAGCCAGTGTCTTTTCAGTTACCGCTAAGTAGCAGCCTATTACATTGCACTGTAATATGATGATGAACACCTGTTTTTCCTGCAGTAAATTCTATGAGCAATATAGACTCATATGAAGATGTGAAGGAGTGATTTTGGACATCTGAAGGATTGTATGTGAAAACAAGATGAAAGTTTTTGTGTGTGAAAGATTGTCCTTTGAACACGGCATGCAAACTTGTCTTGAAAATTTGAAGGTACTTTAAAAGAGTGAGTTAAGAGCTGAATTTTCTGAGACATTAAAGCTGCAGACAGATGCCTACCAATGTCTTCAAAAGCATCTAGCTAGCACTGCAAAAAAGCACAAAACTTGTATGGAACTGGTTTGCACTAAAGGGAAATAGTTATCAGGAAAAAAAAAAATAGTCATGTGAAAGGCAGAGCATCCTGATTATTACGTATTTCTCATGTTCATTCCCTATTCCAATGCTGTGCGTAAGTAAACATTTTTCCCCTTTATAAATGGTATTAAAGTAGATTCTAAGTGTGAAAAGTAGTTTGATACTTAAGAAAATGTAAAGAGCATTTTATTTTGTCAAGAGAGTGATAATGTTGATGAGGAGAATAACTTTGCTAATACAGTTTGGTGATGTAATAGAAGAGATTCACCAGATAGAGTTAAGTGTTGGAATGATGCTACATACACATAGCATTTCAAAAACAGGGGAAGCCAATGGATGAGATGAAACACTGTCCTGCTTGCCAGACATGAAGTACACACAGACATATACTAGCAGAACGTGAATTTAGTTATTTGTAATGCTTTTTAAAGATTTCTATTTTATAAGTCTGCAAGGAGAAATGCTATGATTTTTGACAGTCAGATATGCTCAGTGCTGTCAACCAGCTTTTCCCTCTTTCGTGCCTCACTCACTGATACCTGACTGATACAGAACCCACAACTCCATAGACTAGACAGCATTCAAGTGAGTCTGGCTCACACACCTGTTGGGGAGAAAATAAAAATCTGTAATTCACATTGAATTCATTCACTGCATTCCAAAATTATTTGAGGGGTTTGGATAACAGTGTTAAAATTATTCTGCATTTTCTGCTGTTTTCAAGGTTTCTTCAAGAGATGCAGGCTGTACATTTCTAATCATCAGTAACTACTTTGCTTTTAAACTTTCTTATCACAATACTGACTAGATCATTTGGAATTTGAGGAGACAAGGGAGCAAGCTTGCATACTATAGTAATTTTTTATACTTTACCTTCATCTATTTATGAATTTATTATGAAAAATATTTTTAAACATATGAAACCTGCTTTTTGTTGTGAATTTTAGCAAATTAGTGGATACATTGTACTGTGTATCATTAAAAAGGTTTAATTAAAAGTAAACATTTGGCAATTAATACTTTTTGTTGTTATTTTATGCATGCACCTTGCTATGTTTTATTATCAGAAACAAACCCAAGATTTTAAGAAATTATGTATCTCTTCTCTAGTGCTGTATGGTCTTCTACTTTTACACAAGATACAATCTAATGTACTCTGTTAAACAGTGCTTGACTCTCTTCCTCTTATCCCTACAATTGCCCATCACTTACATAAATGCGTGCACATTAAGTTGTTTCAAATTAGTAAACTCTCCAACATAACTGGCTGAAAGATGAAGAAGGAAAACCAAAGTCCTCAATGTTGGACAAGCGCAAATAACTTTTTTCAGTGCTTACAATTAAGTGTAAACAGTATAGTTACAACTGTACCTTCCCAAAGGAACATTTAGATCCTGGATTTTATTTAATTGCTGTAAATTAAACAAAGCAACACCCTTTCTTTTTGCTTGGCTCTTTAATTCTAACATCAGTAGATGTGCTAAGCAGGTTTTTAAAACCTGCCTTTTTGATCAGCAGGAGCCTAATAGTGAGTTACTTGATCCTGTATTCAGTCTACTACTTCAATAAGAGCCTCAGATACCAAAACAGCAATCAGTAGTTTTCCACTAAATGGTCTTGCTCTAAAGGTGGTTCCTTAGGGTGCTGGGTATAGCTGAATACCTTAGTTAATCCTCTTATTCTTTACTACTGAAACATTCTGGATGCAACTATAGATGTCACTGGTGTGCACAGTGCTGTAGAGAATCCATCTAAGACATAAATAATGCAAGTGTCATGCTTAACACATACCTACTCTTTGTAGGTATCAACCTTTAGTTTTTGATGTACTTTACATGTGTTCTGCACATCTATAGTACAGTTTCTAAATCCGTCTGGGGAAAAAAAATTACCCAGAAAATACAAAAGGAAAAGCAAGCTGTGAACTCAAAGGCTACGATAGGAGACAAAATGTAACAGTTGATACAAAACTGGGTTTCCTTTATGTAAGTAAACCCTGTAAAATACTTGGCCTTCAAAAGCAAACCAGTGCTTTCACAGCATACCCCAATGATGAGCTAATCATAAGACACTTTGAATGAACCTTGGAACCTGCCTGTCTTGCTGCTAATAAGGTCTCACAAGATTTCCAGAGCAGAAAGGACACACACCTGCGTTGATATAACTAACTAGTTCCATAGCTGCTTCCCAGGTCATCTTCCAAAGCAGTCTATGACAGGCAGAACACACAACCCTGACGAGGCAGTGAGGTGGGCGGCCAGAATCTCCCCAGACACCCTTGAAAATGTGAACAGGCTAAACCAGTCATAAAATGTTATGTGGACGCGAAAAAAACCCACACATTGAAAAAAAAACCCCAAAACTCTGCTCTGATCTCTGCTGCCTGATCATTTGTAAGTGTGTGTGGCAAATTAAAATATGTATCAAAAACAGATCTCTTTTGGTAACTTTAATTTTGAATTTAATTTTGGAAAACAATCATGACAACTGTTTAGTTGGCTTATTGTAAGTGCATACGGCAAACAGTTTAAAGGGACTTCTTAGTTGCACTGCTAGGAACCCTTACTTGAATTCTCTAGGAATGTGGAATAGTTTGGATACAGGAGGAGATCTGCACACATCAAAACCATTTTTCTTCTCTTGTCAGTGAGGTAAACTGACAAAAAAATACTCTTTAATAGCCTAATTTCACTGAATATTTTTTCTCCCCACCTATGATCAAGAACTTAGATATTAAACTAGCAGAAAGCATATTCACAGATACACTTCCATAAAACAAGCCATGAGAGCCAAGTCCTATTTTAAAATCCATTTCTTATTCTTACCTATACAACAGGTGCTACTTCTGCTTCAGAAAGAGGTCAATAGATAAATTTGCAGTAAACCTAGCTAGGTGTTAAACTGTAAGATGTGTTTAGGGTGATCTTAGATTCTGATACTGGCTTCTGAGCTTGGCATACAAGAGCAACAAAATGCAAGGAGGAGAACTTTTAATTAAGACCAGCTGAGTCTCAGGTGGTATTAATTACACAAAGTAAACCTCTCTTGTCTTTACACAAAGTTAAACCCATCTGTGCTGTTTTGAATCTACTGATTTATTTTACTTACAGAAGTGACCACAGAATCACTCTTTTCTGAAACTTTCAATGTGCAGCCTGTTTGAGTCAACATTGAAAACAGGATGTCTTTCATTACCCAAGAGCTCATCCTTGTATAGACAAAAGATTTTAACACAGACTGTGTAAGATATGCAGTGATGCCATACAGTAAAGACTGTTAGTACCCATTTCTGTTCAAGCTACAGAACATACAAGCACACCACTGAGTTTTAAAGAAACTCCTGTAATCCTGGCTTCTTGCCCATGACACTGAAGGAAAGAGATTTCTACCTCTTTCAGCAACTACCTTCTGTGCGTTGTGTTATTCAGGTCACTTTTTCTATCTTCCTTTAATCCCTGGTGAGACTAGGTGGGGGGACAAAACAGCTACAGTGCACTTGACATAACAGCATTCTTGCTTTTAACCACCACAACGAAGACAGGGTATGTGGAAAGCTAACAGAACCAAAGGTCTGGACTGGTTCACATACTTTCACTGCCTGTGCAATTAAGTGTAATTTAAAGCCATACATACATGTACATGAATTTCAAATGTATTTGCATTTCATAGAAAACTGTATTCAATCATTGCAAAGGTAGACGTCTTGGTGCCACCACACACAGATACCGTGCTTGGAGCTGCACTCTGAACAATTGTCTCAATTGAGATTCAATCCTAGCTGTTGGGAACAAAACCAAGTTACATTGGAAAAGTCAAAGTTTAGCACAATGTTTCTGTGAATCATTTTGTTAGTATTCCTCCCTTCCGTCACCTAGAAACATTTTTTTGAACGAGAAAAAGCTGGCAAAGAGCTGACATTGAAGTTCTGAAAATCCAGAGCTGAGAAAGCACGGCATGATACCCTGTGAGCCTGTCCATTCACTGATGGAACAAAACTCAAATGCTCCAGGGACTTTGAACCGTGCATCCTTTCCACGTTTTACAGAAACAACCTGCACTGTGTCACTTCCATGCCACAGTTGCTTATTTTCTTGCTGAAGAAAGCACAAACAATTGTCTGTTTTATAAAGCATGCAAACCCTGAATATAAAACATAACTTACTAAAACTGCATAATTCTGATTAATTTGAAACCATTTATAGCAAAACTGTGAGGTAAACATATCTTTCCCAGCACATGAAAGAGGTTTCAAGAGCACCAAACTCTGAGCTCATCTCCCAAACTCCTGAGGCACAATTTCTGAGTTGCTGACAGGAAAAACTTACCAAGTGCTTTGCAATTGTTTGAAAACAAGAAAGGGTGTGAAGAGAGGAAGCTAAAGTTATGAATGAACACTTTCACCTGCTATTTTTTAAAGCATTTAGGCTTTTTGAGGGTCTGCCAAGGCCGTATTACCACTTACCAAGCTGGAGTTCATTCCATGGAGCTGGAGAAACCGAAATACCCTGAGCCTTGGAGAAATGCGTGGGGGCAATGGTTTTGCATTTTACTACTTCTGTGATATGGGGGGTAAGGTAAAAAAAGAAAATAAAGGGAAAAAAACGGAGGCAGGAGAGGGTCTTTTCCCTCCCCCCCACAGCTGCGCACCTCAACCTTGAGCGCCACCGGCGGCAGCCGGGCTGAGGTAAAGCCAAGATGGCGGAGAGCGCCCCCCGCCTCGGACGCTGAGGGAAATCCGCCAGCCCTCACCTACACCCGGGGAATCCCATAGCAAACACCGTGGCAGTCTCCATCAGGGGAAGTATCTATCCCTTCGCTTCCCAGATAAATCCAGTTCTTGCTGAGACGCTCCATACTTGTGTGTTTAAGACAAGGGAGTGTCCACTCTCACACCTACAGAGTTACTGAGGTGACTGCAGGGGCAGGGGGTAATTCCCTAGGGGTGAAACAAGCTCCCACCTGGGCATGGATTGCAGCGGGACTTTGCTGAAATAAATACCTTCAAGAAATGCTTCTTCTGTTGAGGCTATTGAAAGCCACGTGCAGCTTTCAAGAACAATTTATTTGTGCGAAAAATCAAAGGAAATTACCTATTAATATCTGCTCACATTCATGGGAGATGGACCTGGACAACTACATTTTTGAAGCTTTTCAGGACACAAGCCATTGATGTCTTCTCAGAGAACCAGACATTAATTCAGAGATAAATTAGAACTACCTTCTACTTTAAGCATTTCACTGTTTTCTGCCCAAAACCCAGGTTAATTCACTGAAGCAGCAAATAATCCCCTTCAAAACCTGTCGATGGTAGTGGAGAAGCGAAGCTGGGCCACGTGTGATGGCAGACACCTTTGCACCCCCAACAGCCCAGCCCAAACCCACGCACCTTCTCCTGTATCCTTCCAGAATTTAACAGATTTAAATACCTCAAACTCTACCAAAGCACGTGGTCCTCTATGGGTATGTCTGCACTACTGCTTCAGTGGGATTGAGGTGTCTCCTACTATTAATATTACATTTAATTAATTTATTTAATTACAGTAATTTATTATATATTATTAATATATTATTAATATTTTAAGCTTAATTTTTCTAGGTATGATTCGATTATACCATATCACAGCATATCATCACATTTGTGTTGCTGAAGAACGTAAGACATAGCCCTCCTTATGTTGCTGTCCCAGACAAAAAAAATCATTGAGCAGTTTATAGAAAGAAGTAAACTACTACAAAACACTGCAACATTATTGTGAATTACTCACATCTTGATATGATCTTTTACTAAAAAATTCTGCAATTTGAAAAGATTATTCCATAACAAGGAGTATCAATAGGAGTGGTAGACTGATTTCATAAATATGAGATCTACTACAAAATAATTATTCCTTTCATTACATTTAAGAGCATTCAAATTTTGATGTGATTAATCTTAAATGCAAGGGGTTTTTTATATTGAAGAGGAGATATCTGTAAATTTGTGTTTCTTAAAATAGAAGTCTCATACATTCCTCTAACTGAAAAATCCTCCTAAAGAAAAACATGTGATACTGAAGACAATACATGACTGGAGTTTAAATATTGTCAATTTTGTATTAGTAAAACTAAGTACAGGATCTATTTTTAAAAGGTTCAGATGGGTTCTTTTAATAGAACAAAAGGCATCAAGAATAAAAACACTACTATGCAAACAAAGGGCAAGTTCTACTGAGAAGAAACTTCAGCAAGATCCTCAGAAGTAATGTTTTTAAACTGATTTCAGTGATGTTTCTGCACACCCTGGTTGCTGTTTAACAGTATATTTTAAATGTGAATGAAGTATTTTAAAATCCAATAGCTTACCTATGTTGTGACTGAAATACACTGAACATACCAGGTGGGAAATACTGTCGATTTCAAAGAGATAAATGCCAAAGCTGAAAACATATTAAAGTAGCAAGTGAAAATCCAGGTAAGAGGACATTCAAGGAAAGGAGAGCAAAACTTAGGACAGGGTCTTACTCTTTTTCTTACCTAATATAGCAGTCATTCATCTCATTCTTAGCTGAATAATTAGAAAGAACATTTTCCTGAACTCAATTTTCCTTAAGAACTCTGAAAAAAAGCACCTTTCTTGTACTAGAGATTGAGATTTCTTCTAAGGATTTCCACATCTTAGCTTGTTACCAACAATCACTAAATTTCACTTTAAAGTACCATAGCAGGAAATGTTAGAAATTACAGTGCTAACTCTGATGCAATGTTTTATGACACTTCTTTGCAAAAAAATTCTCATCTGTACCACTTCCTGAGTGAACAGGAGGCAAAAAATTCAAAGACATAGAAGTCTGTCAGTGTAGCATCTTAATTTGCAAGAGATTAAATAATAATATAATGAACAATGTGTGCTTTTTGAGGGGTCACATTAATAAACAGATAAAGATGACAAGTGTTTTGCTGGAATTCAGTATGAATTCAGTAAAGCAGGAGGAACAGAAGGTTCGTGCAAGTCACATACTAGCATCTTGGCACAAGTATTTTCACCAGAAATTTAAGTAAAAGTGTAAACTGGACTGGGACTCCCTGAAGGAGGAACACACGTGCTTTTCTACTTTTTGCAAAGTCTAGGGACCTCTGGCAAGGAGTCTGCTATACCCCTACCACCAGCAATATTTCAAAATGCTAAGTGTGGTGTACGCGCTTGGCTTGGTGCATATCAACATTGGAACATGTCGTTGAGGAAGCAGCTTGCTTTCAGGCTCTAGAGCTAGATCGATGTTGCGTGGTTGCAGTACTAATTAGGGAACCTACAATCTTGTTCCAATGTCCCCAGCTCAGTGCTGTGGTGAAGTTGTGGGAACATCTAGCAAGCAGCTGCTGTGAGGTCCTTCACCTTTGGCAGGAGCTCCAGGTAAATATCAACAGTAACTAACTATTCTCCTTCAAATCCTTCCTAAAACATTTATTTTTCATGATACGTCAACAAAATACTTGCCTAGCTCACCGCTATACCACAACCGTCCACTACACTAACATTTCTCTTTTGTGTTGTATAGTAATACCCGTATATATTAATCATCTTTGTCCACCATCTGTGGCAACAACTGCCTATGTTTTGTTTTTTGCTTAAACAGCTACAAATCGAGTGGCCTCCCAGTCCGCTACTGGGACGCAGTCATGCATTCATATGAAGAATCACATTAATGATAGCTCAAGCAGACTCACCAGGCAACATTCACACCCCTGCAATGCAGACATAGCCTAAATGGACTAAGATACAGACTAAAAACCTATCTTCCTTTCGGTTAAACAACAGTAGCAGCCTGATTAGCAGCCAAACAGTATTTTTTTCTACATATGCATTATAAATTAATGTTTCCATGAGGGATGAAGTTTAAAAAAGTATTATACACAGTTCCTTCATGAGCCTTTTCAAGTGTTCATGCATATTCTGGGTGGAAAAAAAGAAGAAACAAATTGAACATTTTCTGTTCTTTATCAACTTTTACATTTTTATTCCTTGCTTCACCAACAGCCTGAAACCGCTTTCCGGTAACAGTTGAAGAGCTCTGCAATGTGCTTCAGTATTGAAACAACGCAACTTCAGTCACCCCGACATTTTATAAAACTACAACCTTTACTTAGAAATATTTGGCATACTTTGCAAATAATCGCCATATTACAGAAAAGAGCTAAAGAAACAGGTATATATCTGTTTATTGTATCAATTAAAAAAGGCAAGAACGTGCTGCTGTAATACCTTCCCAGTGAAGAAACAGGAAATACACTGTTTAGAACAGTCCTTAAACTGGATCCAGCAAGATATGTTGAAAGCTAGTTATGAAACATCACGAGGGAATGAATCAACAATCCTGACAGTAGAGGGAGGGATTACAGTGGTTTGCAAATGGAGAAAACACAACATAAAGACATTTGGCTTCAGAGCAGGAATGTTCTCTTTGGGATGCGAGTTTTCAGATTTTGGTTTCAGGATAATAAGCAGTGAAGAAGCTGACCAGGAAATCATTTCACTTCATGCCACCATCTATCAATGCTTTTAAGCTAGCGTTCTGCTAGTTCTGCAAGGACTTGGGAAAACTGGAGACCCACGAGTTTTTGTTTGAACAATTTGTAATTAAAAAAAAAAAGAACCCCAACAAAACCCCAACCATAAAAACCTGACTAGCCCCTGGAGTGATATTAAGTGGTATTTGTAAGTTGACTTTGTTTTTAAACACACTTAATTGGTTTATGTTTTCCAAGCTTATGTCACAAGTACACCATATACTATAACAAATTAACACAAAATTATTTTCAAAGACATATTTTGGATGAAAACGTTTAAACGTATTTTACAAAAATAACAAAATAAATTACTTTTTTTTGTTTTTAAATGAACAGCTATAAAATCCATGAGCCAAACAACATACAACATTGACACAAGATGAAATATATTACACTGAAGGCAGGTTAATTACCACAGTGGTATGAAGCTTCAAGTAAATTACTAGGCACTTTTTGCCCAAACAGTAGTCACTCATTCAGTGGAAAAGTCCAACCGACAGAAATGCCCGAAACATAATTGCTAAAGCTTTCTAAAATTCTAAATTCCTCAAAAAAGTGCAGATAAAAAGGCAAAGACAAAAAGGCCAGGTATTATGCCACACAGGACACCCAATATTAGCCGGTTTCCTTACTTCAGTGAGTTCAGCTTAGTTGGAGTTCCAAAATCAGTGTTAACCGTCAGCCTTCTCCATCCTACATGGGCATTTCTATTAAGGCTTTACATGTCAGAGTAGAGGGAAGCCATAGCAGGTCCAGACACATGGGAAAATAGACCAAATAAAAGACTGCGGGGTTACGTGTCAGCAAGTACGACATAGCGGAACACACTTCAACTTCGCTCTAATTTGAAAGAGCACTCATTACTTGCCGTAATACGTGCTGTGCTCTGTACTGGCCAGTTTGTAATTGTGTGAATGACCCAACCGCCACAATCTGATATCCTCAAGATCCCCAATGCCTAGAAGCTAAATCTTCCAGCTACCAAAAGGAGGTACTGTCATGTGGGAATTTAAGTACCAGTAATGTGCATAACCTACTATGAAAAATTGCTATTAGAATACCTAACATAATGAATAGGAGGACAATAAAGGGCAACTAAAGCAACAATTTACATATTTCAAAGCATTTTAAAAAGCATTATATTTAATATACTTACATTAAGTATATTATATACCTACATATACTCATAATAAGTATATTTAATATAAGATTGTATTAATTTAAAAGTTAAAAATTTTAGAAAGCAGCAGTTTGTGGCATGATTTTAAAGCACAGTGTATTTTTTGGGAAGAAAAGCATAGCACTGAGTAGTCCTTAAGAAATCATGTCATCTCAATCGGGTGCAAAGTTCTCCAGCTGGAAGACCAGGTCTACAGCAGCATTAACATCTGGTACAATATGATCCGGTTCTACTAAACCGGGATCAAATCGAAAATCTCTGTGGCCATGGAACACCGTTTCAGTTATGCTCTCCCTGGTATCCAAGGGTACATCTGTGTGAGGGTTGTAAACCCCAGTACAAACAAGAACAGACCTACAGTGGGCGGCAGCTGCAGATGCCAATTCATTCTCCCAACTGTTATCTATTTCATCATCCTGAGAGAGAGTGGGAGATCCTCTGCCACCTGCAACTTTGGCCTGAATCCGGGATTTCGAACCTTTTCTGGAGTTCTCTTCAAGGTAGCGGTTGTAAAGGTTAGCACCATAGACATCAGTCATGAGATTATCTCTGGAAAAATAAGAAGACAGTTTAGTTGGCAGTGCAATCTTAGTTGTCAAATTTCAATGTATAAAAAACATTTTTAAGGTTTTGATTTAACAGTTTATTTTATACTTTACATAACTTTATGCAGATAGGAAGAAATCCAATCCTATAGCTATTTTACTGCCCTGTTTTCATTCAGCATGACATACGATAAAAGCGAGTAACTCTCCATATTGAAATCGCCGATCGGAGCAGGGGAGGGGAAATCAAGGATAGGTATTAGCAGTGCATGAATGAGCTTATTATATTTCCAAACATCTTGGAGATTCTGGAACAGTCTTTAATACAATACAGCTTTATCTCTTTCTATGAAAAGGATTCTATGATGTGACAGCACACACAGTAGCATATGACCAAGCTCAATGACCTCACAAATAAATTCCAGCTCTACATTCTCTAGCAACTGTTATTTACTCAAAGCTTGTTGGCATTATACCAGCAAACCTAATAAAACAAACACCCAGGCAAATCCTTTTTGTTAGATTTACACAGCCTATAACAGAAATGAAAAAAAAAAAAATTTTAAAAAATCAGGAGAAATCTTAGTTGCATATAAACCACTTTTTGCGCTTCTAAAGAAATTACACATAGAAAGAGCACATAGAGTATTATTAATTTACAAGATTATAAACAGCGAGGCTTGAAAACTTTATAAAAAGTACACCACAGCACCAGGAACGTTAGGTGGTCCCAACAGCATGAGAAACAAACTAGTAAGAGTTGTGTATTTTTGTTGTGAGTAATTTCCTGCTGCACTTGTTAGAGTCACAATATCTTACCCAACAGCATAAAGAGTTTGAATGGGTTGCTTCCACTGTCTTTCTGCAGCCTGAGCCCTGATGAGGTATTCTGCATACTGGTAGGTCAGTTTACTAGGTTTGCCCATTAAAGCCTCATATTTCAGATCTTTGCCAGTGATCTTCTTGTAAATGTTTTCCAAACAAACCATGAATGTTCCATGCCCAAACCTATACAGATACAAATCCAATCATAGTAAGTGCAGATTAAAAAAACCCATGGCTTTATTTCAGATCTTTTAGGAATAAATCGTATCCTGTAACTATCAAATTTCCCTCAGTTTGCATGCAACATTTCCACAGCTGTTTCACTGAAAACTAAGGGCTGATTAGCTGAACAATAAACATCACAATAAAAACATATTATTGGGGCAGCACAACAGATTTGTCTACTTTTAAAAAGTAGCAATCATTTGTGTTAGTGTTACTTGCATTTAAGTAGATACCCTAGATACAAAAGTGATGCTTCTTGAAATAATGCCTAACCTGTGATGTACTCTCTGCAGTAACCTAACAGAATCAGCTAAATTAACAAAGAGGAGAAACAGAAAAGGAAAGTTAGGATCAGAGGGAAAATCTCTCTCTCCTTAAACACAAGAGTATACCAAAACCCACTTGTAATATGGAAAACAAAAAAACTTCCTGGGTTTCTTGGAAAAAAAAAATAGATGCAAAGGAGAATCAAGGAACAAACTCTAATTTTACAGCATGCTCTTGACAGCTCAGTCAGTATATTTTGATCAAGGTGGAAACAGTGATGATGGGTTGTCAACCAAACCAGTAAATCAGCAATTTTGAAGATGTAATCTCATGATGAAAAAAGCAGTTTTACTTCATTACTGAAGTCAGGTTGTGATATTAGGGATGAACTAATATGCATCACTTAAGAAATATGGAATTACCAAAAACACCATGAGAAGAATAAAAGGTTGCTATACAACAATTCTATATACAATAAATAACATAGTTCTTAAGACGACCTGCTAGGTAACTTCTAATGCACATAGATTAATATAGCTGCTCAAACCAGGTATCTACAGCCCAAAAAAACCCCCAAAACACCATACAATTTAACATCAGAAGCCAGCAGAGATATATGAGGTGCACTAATAAAGAAATTACATCTGCAGTGGCCTAGAAATCAAAAGAGTCTTTTAAAGAAAAAAAAGCTACGAATATGGAAGCAGCTGTAGCACTTTTAAATGTGGTACGGAATTAGTTTTTCTGAATTAACCCTTCATTCTCTCTCTCTACCCTGTTTATTGCTTTGTATTATGAAATACCAGTAAGCGTAAATTTATTTCCAGTAATTATTAGCAACAGCTTAAAACGACTTAGTCATGGCATTAATTCCAATAGTGAAAGTAACAGCACTGACAGATGTAAATTTGTCACACTACCAAAGTCAAAGGAAAAAACGAACTTCGCACTGGATCTTTCCCAAAGGATGCAATTGAAACTACGTATCTTATTCACTGTAGATATGTTGGTTGCGTTACTCCAGCCTGAAACTATCACACACGTGTATTTTGCCAACGTGCTAATTAGAGGTGGTCTTTGCATCCAGGTAAGGATATCTGTCAAGATCTTTGACCTAATATCAAGCCAGCAATCCAGTCACAACAACAACAATTTCTGTTTCAGTGTATGTTCAAATTTTAAACTGGGAGGAAGGGAGGGGAAACAAAACTATTGAAGAACTACCTTCTATTGAAAACAAAATCAAAGAAAACCACTATCAGAAATCATGCCACCTTGTTCTGTGCATTCTACTTGTTTTTTCTTATGCTCTTTAAAATGCTCTCACTATATTGTCTTCAGGTCAAAAACAGTCACTGCTTTCAACTAGCAGGGTCAATTCTTTACCCTACCAGAAACTGTAGGGTGGAAAAGAGAAATACCAAAGGAGAACTTAATGAAAGGAAACAATGGCTTTGACCATTTTTTCCCCTTCTCCCCTTCCTTTGAACTGAGACTCTGAGGCCCTCAGGCAAAATCCTCTTCTGGGAGTGGAGGAAAAAAAAAAATGTTTAGGGCTTAAAAGCAGTTTTTATCTTGAGTAACTGATTTCTTGAATGCAATGATGTAGACAGTAATAAAGCAGTATTTGCTTAAAGTGCATTGCTTTAGAGATGTGTTCAAAGCTGAGAGCTACTGTGAAGCTATAGCAAGCATTTTATACAAAAGTATTGAATTTCACTGAAGAAATGAGGAAACCCCAAATATATCACGATATACACACATGTTCAAATTGCACTCACCTTGGAGACTGTGCTTCAGCTACCCACATCAGATCCATATTACAAGCAAGAACAGGAATATGAGGGTAATTTTCATGGTGATACGGGTTTCCAGGATAGCCACTCGTCAGCAGAACATCTATGATCAACTGGAGGTTGGTTTCCCATCTGACTGGCTCCCCAAACAAAACCACAGCTGGGAGAACAAGAATTACAAAATAGAGTTATGGAATTAGTTAACAGGGCACCAAATCTCTGATGCTAAAACTTGGTCTAAAGAGACTGAACAAGTAATTTGATTTAACCGTGAACTGATGACATAGTCACCTTGACTTTGAGAATTTTAATATATTACATACCCATTCATTCACAGAAAATGTCAGAAGTAACAAGGCCCCACTGCAAAATCTACAAGTTTAAGGATTTTACTTTATTTTTATTTGGCTAAGTTTCTCTGTAGCACCACAAAATATTAACTTCTAAATTGTATTTCTAAGTCTTCCATACTGTGTGAAGTCTATGTTTATATAGAGTGTTTAAATAATCCAGAGGTGTTATTTTATTCATTTTAAAATCTGAGTGTTGTTTTTAGACATTTTGCTGGTCTACAGCAATAACCTGACATGGATTTTTTTAAATCCTAAAGTCCAGTTTCTGCTTTCCTGTACTTCAGATGAGACGAGAGTGAATACAGCATACTGAAACAAGATGCTTTTCACACTACAACTCTGAAGTGACCGTCCTGACTACTGTAAGAATAAGACCGATTATTTCTGAACATGAGTCAATTCATTCTTCATTTTTGAAAGGCAGGCGACAACAGACGAAGAGGAAAGCAGACCTCACCTACCTTCTGAAACTTCACTCACATGGCTGAAAACTGCACACATTAAAAAAAGAGCTTTATCGCACGTCCTACAGTCCGAATTAACGACAGATGCCATTAACAAGGGAATTTTAGAATCATCTCAGCCAACTTTCGTGCCCAGCAATCTAAAAATAAACTCTGATTATAAAGTACAATAAAGATATTTCATCTATTAATGGATAGTTGCAAGTTAAATAAAGATAACTGACCCTCAATCTTGGGAAGCTCCACAGCAGGGGGGTACTGCAATAAGAAAAAAGTGAAAGTTTTCTACAAGATTAAACATCTACTACTACTTTTAACAGACTAAATTCAAGTATAGCTCCCACAGTTGCCTTCTGCAACACTGACAGGAAAGGCACTCTCTATTTTGGTATACATCTGACAGCAGTTTACTTAGAAACTTGTATTTCAATTCTGAAGTGAGATCTTGTGGCAAACGGACAGCAGACAAGTTAGTGCGTTCTCCATTCGCCAGCCTCCTACATCTATTTAACTTTCTCTGGCAAGCTATAAAGCTTCAGTTGTTTAATTTACTTGTGTATGAAAGTACGGGTGTTTATATTTCAACAAGAGTAACAGAGGCCTCTAGTATTAACGAGACATTTGAAAAAAAGTTTTTGAAATGCCTTTCTTTAACAATGCTAAGAAAGAAAAATACATTGTATAACACATATTTGCTAAACAAATAAAGAGTTTGCACTTCATTATTTACTCCCTATGGTGACAAATACATTAGGAGTTTCGTGACCTTCTACTGGTTGAGAAGCAAGGCAAAAGGTGATGTAACAGTTACGGATTCTATGAATCACAAACAATTTCTTGACATCACATGGGAAAAATCCACTCTATAGACTGACCCTGAATACGTACAATATACACATGTATTCCCTTTGTTTTGAAATTCTGCACAATTCAGCTGAAACCATAGTGTACCTACTATTAATATTTAAATAATGGTGTAAACAAGAAAGGGAGTCCTTTGGAGAAAAATTAGTTATCTGCAAAGCATTAATTTACAATCAAAGTAACCTCACAGCCTAGAAGCAATACCAAGACAACCCTATATGGAAGGAAAAAGCTTTTTTAATCTTCCACACATCTGAGGAAGCTAATAAGCTTTCCAAGACAGATTTTGAATTAGGTATCTGTACTAAATTTTAAGTCTTCCCACAACAGTAAGTTTCAGAATTGAAGATTATATTAAAGAATTACCACTGATAGGAAAAAAGTCAATACAGTTGTTCTTGAAAATGCTGTAATAAAACAAATAAAGAAGCAGAAAAATGAAGTTAAAATACAATGTAAGAACAGCAGCAGAAGCTCAGAGGTTTAAATATTGAGCCCTATTATAGAACGTCATCTAATGAGCAAACAAAGAATTTTAAAACAAAAATACTCACTCACCGGAACGTTAGGTCTTCTCTCATGGTCAACTACATCTAGCAAAGGGTGCTTCTCCCGCAATGTTTCAATGGTAATAGGTTGACAGAAACCAAGGCTGGCGAAATACTCGTTAAGGATACAGAACAGCTCATATGAAAAGACTTTAAAAAAATCAGTAATTCCATTTTAACAATTTTAACACATGCAGTTTATCTGGTAAAGCAAATTATTTAGGAATGAAAGCAACATATCAAAGACTGACTCTTTCTTATGTGAGATAAAAAGATGATCATTCCATTATTTATGAATGGACCTGTGTAGTCTGAATTTCAGACCTGTGTGTCTGAAATCTTAAGATAGAAGTTATATATAAATCTTGATCAAAGTATGAGATGAAAAGCAAGAAGCCACTCTACACCTGCAATACTCCAAGATCATCTTTACACAAGCATAAAAAAGAAGTTTATCTGGCAGCAAGACAACATCTTGTGTAATTATTATAGGAAAGAAACACGAGCTAGTTGAGGGAAAAATACTGTCTGCTTTCCTTAGGCCATCAGAGCTGCAAACGTATTGCGAGACAGACAAACATTGTAAAGCTCGGTCTCTTGCAAAATGGTGGACTGACCACTCAGGTTTAATTATGCTCTACAGGTAGTTAAGGTAAATACCAAACACATCAAAAAAAGAAAAGGAGCGAAAGGGGAAACCCCCCCCTCCCGATCGGCATAGTAGTGCTTTTAAATGCTGATATATCCTGATATATAATTTAAGCTTAGTTAACAAGAGGTAATCAAACTAAACCTGCTCATTTATGTAAAAAGCAGTTGCGATGCTACTATCAATACTAAGACGACTTCTTACAGTGCAAATGTAAATAAGAGCTATTTAAATATATCAGTTATACGTACTAAGCCACCTGATTTTGTATTGGAATTAACATCACAGGCCATTTGTAAAGTTGTTTTAGGATAAGGTTATCCCGTATGAAAATGCTATCTAACAGAAACAGATATCTTGTATTCAGTCTTGTAATATACTTTTCTTTTAACCAGTTAATTGCCAAAATTCATTAGACGCGGAATGTTCCTTCAGTAACTTCTTCTCATCTCTGTATTTGAAATAAAGGTTATACTTAAGAGTTGTATACCCTTTTTGTACAACTTATGATTTACACCAACTTTAATTAAAATCCCAATAGAGGAAGCAGTGCAGAAGGAAGTCACTGGAAGCATGAGCGAAGATTATGCAAAAGTTGAGGTCATTAAATTACAGTTCAAAACTTTGATACCACCGTTGTATCAACATAATTCAAGATCTTTTTGGTAGTTAGTATAGAAGTGGCAAAATATTTTCAAGTATAGTTCTACTCTAGAAATCGGTTACAAAACCATCGCAACCTGGCCTGGCTGCATGTTTACAAGCAGATCTTGAGTCACTAAGCTAAAAGTCAGATGTGATAAATTACAGATAGAACGCCGTGCTCTCATCCTCAAGAGACCACAAACCCTTTGTGCTAAACCGTCATTTACATACAAGTCAAAAAAAGAATTCTCTTTCTTTTTTCCTTCCCCATGAAGCAAATACCAACACAGCAACCATTTTCAAAACATAAACTTGACATCATGGCCAGAAGTACCATTGTTTATTACTAGATTTGCAATGTTGAAATATTTGGTCTTCATTTGATCCACAGGATCCCTTGAACTTGAATAAGGAAAAAACTTAAACAGATGGTTGTTTGGTTTGTTTGTTGTTTTTTTTTTAAAGATACTCTTGAGCAATATCGAGAAGTGGTCCTTGTCCAGATACAAGAACACATTTTTCATGATAACGTTTGAACATCCGCAGAGGGCTGTGTGACATCATCACTTGATCTTGTGAAACCTGTTTGGGATTTAAAATCAAAAGGAGTCTGCTGTTTGTCAGGTAAGTTATTTATACATAGATTTAATTCACAGGTGTGACAAGTTCTGTGAATTACAAAACAATCACACATATGTACATAAAACCCTACCATATTGTTTTCTCCTGTTTCTTAGAAGATGTATTGATAACATGCCAGGAAAAAAATACATTGCTGAAACAGTGTCACACATCCCTTTCAACTTCCAGAATTACTCTATTCAACATGAACACAAGGTTTTCTCTCCTACTTTTACAGAATCACCAAATTAATTTAGAAAACAGGGAAGAAGAATCAGAACTGCCCTAGTTCCAATTACGGTCCCATTGCTAGATTGCAGCATTGATTTAATTGTATCAGAAGACCTTCATCTTTTAGTTTACATATCCCCATTCCTTCAATAGGTATAAACCCAGTAAAATTATTATCCTGGAAGGATGCTATTATGAATCACTACTTATCACCTTGACTGATATAAAAAAAAATTAAATAAAATTAAAAAAAACAAACACAAAAGTAATTGAGATGTCATTTTACCCATGACAAACAGGATTTTATCGATACAGATATGCCCACGGCTGCTGGCCCTTAGCAAAACAAAAGGCACTGCAGAATTAACTTTACGGCTTTAGCTTAGTAATGCTCAAACACGGTCTCCAACAACAGAGAATCCTACTGCCTGCAGCGCACGCAAATCAGGGGGCAATAAAGTTTTACCACTTGAATCAAAAAGAGGCAGGAAACTCCCACCTTGCACATTATCACAGAAGACATTCAGCTTGCTGGAGCAGTTTCATGTCACTGGCACACACTTTTTTTTTTTATTCAGAAGGAGAAGGCAACATTTATTCCCACAATAATAATGTTGCAAAGAAATACCATTACCATTGGAAAAATCAGTCTCCTTACCAACGTAAAGCTTTGGACAGTACCTTTTACTTTTATAATACCTCCAGCAAAGCACTTCAGAGGGCTTAAGGGAAAAACAGAACTGATTAACTGAGCAGCATAAGTAAGTAAATAACTAAATAAATAAGATTTAAGCTACTCACTGGAACTCCCAGCAGATGAGACAACTGATCAGCTTTTTTCTGGCGAAGGCAGTTCCCTGCATTGGTTACAAACACTACAGGCACCAAGAATTGTCCCTGAGAATTAACTAGCTTTTGAAAGGCTGTTTTTGCAGCAGGAATTGGAGTCTTTCCTCGTACCAGTACACCATCGATGTCAAAAAGAAAACCAAAGGATGGCAGTACATTGAGCTGTAAGAAGGAATTGAAAGGGAAGAGTACATTAGTTATGCCCTTACTTAGCCCGTTTGATAAAGCTTACAACAGCTAAAGCTCAATGAAAACAGAGGCCTCCACAGAGAAGGAACAGATCTTTAACTTTGCGCATTTAAATGTGCCTTATAGACATATTCATAAGCTAAAATACCTACCAAAAAAAAAAAAGGCAGCACTAGAACTCCCTTTTCCATCTGCATGCAGCCTCACGAATTCTATCTTGCCTTATGAGTAGTTCCAGAACTTTTCGGAAGATTGGGACAGATTGAGTTAAACTGATAGAGGTACAAAATACATGCTGCTGTGCCAGCGAGTCACACGTTTGATTTAACCCCACTCTACTTCACAGGTAATTTCAATGCACAGAATACTAACAAAAACTCCTAACAAAAGAAACAAAATTTTTTTTCAGCAGCAGATAGGTCTTGAATGCAACTATTGTACTTGGCTCCTCCCTCACAAGATGTTTAGGTACTAAAACTGTCCCTGCTGTCACTTGTACTTCTCCTTTCCACAACAGGTTTGACTACAGCTAGAGATGCGTTGGGCTCCTTACATATCGCTTCAGTTTATACAGGGCATGCTAACGCCTATTGGTAAAGTTAGCACCTCCTTCAGCAAAGATGCTGTTTGAGTTACTAAAATTTATCGCATTGCCTGCCTTTGAAGAAGTGAAGAGCTGGACATCATGAGCCTGGAAAAGGAGAGCGAGGCTTACTGGGGTAAGAGAGATGAGCTAGGCGATAAGCCTACAGAGTGGAGACAGAGAGAGGAGTGTTGAGCAACGAAACCGTTACTGAATCAGGCTGGAAAAGGATGGACCAAAAAGGGTCTATAAGCTGAACTTCATTTCTCTCCCAAGCCTAAAATGGAATCCAGGACTCTTGGGATTTACGATTCTCTCTTTCAGTGTTTGATGAAAAAGAAGTGAGAGTTTAAGCGCCCAAACTGAGCGCGATGGGGAGAAAAGGCACAGAAACGACTCCAGCCAGCGGAGGTGGGACAGCCTTTGCTATTCAAGCTGTCTCAGGGCACGTGCTGACAGCAACCCAGCCCGCTGCTTTCCCCGCCCAGGGAGAAGGGCATTTTGCCTATTTAAGCACCACTTTGTTCCTCATCATTTATTCATCAGCCACATTTTTCCTGCAGCTGGGTACAGCAGAGACGGACACTGCCACCGCTACGTGAAGGGTGACGTAGCCACCGGCACACTCGCCATGCTGGCTCTCACCGCTGCCTTTCCTAAAACCATGACACTCAAACGCCATCTGAAAACCTAGAAACCGCCATCTGAAAACATCTAGAGTACGTTCCCCAACAGAGTCCAATTTAACAAAGTCAGCACTTCAAACCTATCGTAATATCACAGATTTTAATTAGGCAGTTGGGTTTTGTTCAGTTTTACGTGCAAGTACTCCCCGTGAAGCCCTCTCCTTTCTCCCCTATATAACCATCAGCCCTCTATCTAAAACCAACAACCTCTGCAGCAACCCTTGTTCCCAAGATGTCTGCAACAGTTTCACCAGGGCTACAGCAGAAATAACCCAACTGCCACACAAATAATGTGGCTGGCTTGCTGGGAAACGTATAGTAGTTATCTCAGGCTTTGTAAACTGGTATGTGAAATCACTGAAACCGTATTGCAATAGTTTTGTAGTAAACACAGTTCTTCACGTTAGTTTTGCTGTCTGTAAATAGCGGAGATCACAAATGTGAATTTTACAGTGAACAATCCTGTAGGGAAAAAAAAGCCTTTTGCTAAGCATACGGAGGAAAAAAATTCACCGAGATGGGAATTCAGCGTACATCCAACAGGGAAATAACGAAATGAACTATTTTTTTCCTTTTGCCCATAAAGGAGTATTTTCGCAGCGACAAGAGAGACCTGCGGCAACAACAAAGGAGACGGGACGAAGCCCACTCGCCGTTGTTCCTCGGTGAAGCACCACAGAGCAAAAGCAGGGGCCGGCGAGGAAACCCCCGTAACGGCCTCCCGAGTCCCGGGGGGCCGGGACAGACGATCCCTCCGGGCAGGGACCCCCGCCGGGAGCGGGAGCTGCCGCCTCGCCCGGGCCGCCCCTCAGAGCCCCGCCACACCCTCGGGCGCCGGGAGGCCGCGCCCCGCCCAGGCCGGGTTTGCAGCCGCCGCCCGAGGCCGTTTCGCTTTCGCTCCGCACGCCTCGAAGCGACCGGCACGGCCCACCCGGTCCCACCCGCTCCCGGCACACGACCGCCGGCCTGCGGGCCGGCTTCCCCCCTCACCCCGGGCCGGGCCCCTCGCTTACCGTGCTGCCGCCGCTGCCCTCGGCCGCCGGCGCTGGGATGCCGGGCGACGCGCCGCAGAGCCCGCCGAGCGCCGGGAGCCGGGGCGGCCGTCCCGCGGCACCGCCCCTGAGGAGAGCGCGGAGCGGCGGCAGCGTCTGCCGCATAACGGCCGCGGGGCGAGGGGGAGCGGCGGCAGCGCCAAGCGACCGGCCTTCCCCGCCGCTGTCCCGGCTTCAAACCGCCGCCCCGGCCCCGGCGTACCACAGCCGCAGGCCCCGCCCCCGCCGCGCTAGGCCAGGTGCCGTTAGGTCATCGAGCAACGTCAAAGGCCAAGTCACGGGCCGTATCGGCAGAACCAAACATCCCCGCCCTCGCAAAGCTAGCATCCGCCGCGGAGCGAGCAGGCTTGCAGCACAAAACCTGGAGCACGTTCTACCGACACGGGTGCACCCGGGATTTGTGCCACCGTTTTACACCGTGGCACCCGGCAAACGTTTGCGGAGCAGCCGAGAGACCGGCTCAGGGCCCTGCTGCGGGACAGGGAGAGGGCTGAGGACGGGCTGCAAGCCCAAAGAACCATCCGGGGAGCTCGGCTGCACGACCCTCCTCAAACTCATCAGGAGGTGGTACCCCCTTAGCAGCAAAGGAAAAGGGAGTAGCACATTTCTACCAAGGAAATAACCATTTTTTTCTTTAATTAACAAACCAGACATTCTTTCTGGTTCGTCAGGAATCAACGGTTTTCAGAAAAAAAGCACATCATGCATATGCACAAACACCGGGGCATCTTAGATGTGGGATCTGTATTGCAAAGGCATTTCCCAGCGACTAGACTCGAGAGAAAACAAGCACAAAAATATCATTAGTTAATGGATCCTCTGCAAAGCTGTCTCTGTTTATCTTGCTCATCTGCTCATTCAGATTAGGTAAATCCACTTATTTCCTAGAACTCCCAACAAATACTCCGCACCACCCTCTCTCAGACTCCAGAAGAAACCGATGCTCCAGTGCTTGCACTGCGCTCACCGACACAAAGATTAAGGAAGGTGTCTTTCAATCTGCACCACTTATGTGGTTGGCATTAAATCACACAGCACCAAATGCATTTCTAAAACACAGAAGCAAGCCAAAGCTGATGCAGAGAACAGAACAGGGAGGTTATCCCTTCAAGCCAGGACCACGCACAGCACAGAACTCTAAGGCAGACGAGAGAACAAGCTATATGTTAGCATGTATAAAGTGATGTTTATTTTATAACCTAGACATATTCAAGGCTGAGGCATTACACAGATTATAAGCCCAACACACACACACGTCTAAGCTGCGCACTCAAAGCGCGAGTTAATGCGGAGCCTGTGCGCCGTTTCATTCTCCAGGACAAACTACACCACCAGATCCCTGGCTGTGGCTGCCGAACCTTCCCAGCCCCAGCTCCACCAGCAATTTAACAGCCTGTGCAGCAAGCAGAACAGAGGCACTTTGCTATAGGCTGCCGCTGGCAAACAATTACTCTGCAATTTGTTGGCTCAGATGCAGCCAAAAAGAGCATCCAGCTTAAAAATGCTTAGCGCTCAGTTACAGAGTGAGTATCGAGTACAAGTGGGTTCAAGCAACAACCGCAGTTTGCATTGCACAGCTCCATACTGCGTTTTTGTCCATTTTTTCCATTTCTGTGCTGGTCAGCAGAGATCAGCACTGCCTTAAAGACTTCTCTATTGACCTCGTTACATTGGTCTTGCTCAGGGCTGGTAGCTGCTCCTTTGAACACAAATGCAGTAACTATCCTGTCTCGATTTTCTCTCATTCTTTCCGTTTATTCTTTTTTTATGCCTTCTGTAACTATCACTCTGCCCCCATCTGTCTTTACCCTTCTGTCTTTTACGTTATGGAGTCATATAGTGACAGAAGGGATCAACCATCGCTGTTGTGAAACTCCCAGACTGTATTAGGCCATAAAAACTAGGTTGGTTCCCCCCTGCCAAATCTAGCATGGTCATCTCCAGCACATAGTTTAGCAAATCTACAGCAAGACTGGCATTCTTCTTCCGAGCACTGTTCTTCTGTAGAAGTTTGTTTTGTTGAACAAACAAAAAGCGTACAGTCTAGCAGACACACAGTTGGCAGGAGGCTGTTCACAAGAGCTTTAACTCTAAGTATCTTTTTGGCAAGCCCATTTGGCTGCTCTAGGGTTTTTTGTTGGTGCCGTGTCCCGCCATGCCCTGGTCATACTATGGTTTGGTGAGCAACACTCCTGAAGCAGCATAAGGACTTAACAGATTGCGTGCCAATTTATTAAGCTCCAGGAACTCAGTTAGTGGCTTAGAACCAGGCAACAAGGCCTTTATCCTTCACATATTAATCTTTTGCATAGGTGAAGTGCACTAGTCTGATGCGGTACTGCTAGACCACAAACCTGTGAGCACATCCAACATGGAATGAGGCCATTTTTTTCATTCTTGGTGGCCAGGGGTTTCAGGGAAGGAACTCTGGGAAACAGTGCTGTCTTTTACAGCAATACAAAGAGCGTGTGGATAAAAACACATCACCTTCCCCAAATCCAAAACCAAAAAACACTCAAGGGGCAGCAGCAAAAATCAAAACCAACTTTGGATAGGTGCTTACAAGGCAGAACACAGAAATTATTATGAGTCAAACATACTCGTGTGCTGCTCTATTAGAAAGCAGAGAAAGCCATGCTGCTAACAGGAAGACAGAAGAACGTGTTTGTAATGTTAGTTGTCTGCTTCCTATCAATACTTCAGTTTTTGATTTATTTTCATTTTAAGATTTGAATTTCACAGCTACGCTTCCCACTTTTTCAAGGCGTTTTTTGTTTAATCATTTACATCAATTAAGACAAAGCATGCCTCTATAATTTAGAGCTTTGTGTTCTGGAGTAGATTATTTACAATCGACAGAGCTGAATACTAAGAGCATCTAGAAACTCTAAACAGCCCCAGACATGGTTACTTGGGTGTTAAATACTATATTCCTTAGACAACACTACTCCACGGCTGCAGACGTCTGGTTTAAGATTTCATTCATTCAGACCTGTGTAACAACGTTAGTCACCTGTAAGACTCTAAACAGGCTCTGCTGTAATCCACCTCTTGCCACAGGATGCACAAGCTAAGAGCAGCAGGGGATGCACAGCTTCAAACCCCCTACGCGGATGGCTGTTTACGCTCCCATTCCTGGGCTAGGATCAGAGAAACAACACAATCCTAGAATGAAGCAAGACATCATTGTAAATAAGTTTTACTAAAAATATTTGAACAAAGTATCACAAAGTTGAAAGTATTCACAATAGTTGCTGAAATATCCAGCATTTAAGCAATTCACCCAGGCACGGTTACAAACCACAAAAAGGGTAACAGTTTTTAGATGTATTTCATGCGTTATACAAAGAACCAAATCAACTTCCAAGTCACTCCTGAGATCTGTCGTCAAGGTACCCTGGAAGAGGATCTAGGCTGTTCTGGTAAACTAACCAGGCATAACAGACTAAGTCACTCCTGGACTCAGGTCAGCAAAGATCAACGTGAGGAAGATGTGCACACTTACAGTCAGGATACAGCAGACAGAATGGCAGTACTTCCATCAGTCAGCGTTCCTTCAGGATTTAAGGAGTCCCTGGGTTTGGAGTTCTATCTGTAAGAGGCACCACTGCACAGACTGTTTTACAAAGTGAAAGGATTGAAGACAGGTGCCAAAGATGTAAAGGCAAGTTAACCCAGGTTTGATCTTTTTCAGCACTGAAGTGCAAGCCACCTCAGTGGATAAACCAAAACGATGGTTTTCCTTCTACAGAATACCCTGTAACTTCATCAGTCTACTCTTAACACCCAGAGGGACTTTCAGAGCTAAAAGTGACTGCTATCAGAATTTATGAACCTGTTGCTTTAAGATGGATCATGTAAAAACCAGGACATACTGGGGCAATGTTACAATCCTAAAAGTGTTTTTGCTTCTTCGCTCTGTGCCATGAGGGTTTCGCTGGCATACTTCTGAAGAAGCTCCATCTTCTTCCTCCGTACAAGAGCTTCCTCAATCTGCAAATACAAAAATAGGATGACATTCAACTTGAGATGCCAAAACCTGGCATGCTGAGCCAGAGAGGAGGAGGAAAAACGCTGGAAACAGACTGTGAAAGTTAGAGGCATGTACTAGTGAAAAGTAGTTGAATTAAGATGAGTCAGGAGTATCTTTCTAATACTCAACTGATGCTCATGGAATTCAAAAGAAGCAGTAAAATAGACACCTCCATTTCAGATCTACACTCCTACCCTTTTTAATTAGGGCATTAGCTGCAATTTTATTTTACTCTCAGTACACTCGCTGGAATTCCATTTCAAACAGCTGTCTCCGGTACAGCTTTAACAAATGGAGAGCACGGGGAGTTGTGCCACACTAGTCCACGCTACTGAAATAACAGTTTAGCGAGCGTGCCTTTCACATTAGGAACGGCTATGAACCTCTTACCTCAACTTTGTCTAGAAGCGTCAGCAATACAGGATTCTTTAACAAGCATGTACTTTAAGGATCTATTCATAGCAACCTTCAACACTTGCTTTAATCTCAGTAATGATTTTATACTTGTCCAAATTGCACACAGTATCTCTCAAAAATAAACGTTCTGAACTGTAGCTTTTTGTAATTTAGAATATAGAAGGCATAATCCCATAGGCATAAGGTATGGAGTGATTTCCCACTAAAAAAGAGAAAAGATTACACTGACTACTGCCTAATTAGAAGACACTTCTATGTAAATCAGTGGTTATGTATTAGGAAGCCAGTTTTGACTCTCAGTTACGCTCCCTTCCTTAAGGGAATACCATTGGCCAGAGAGCAATGTTTTTAATCCTTACTTCTCTTCTGCAGTCTTGACAAGCCATTACATGTATATTTTGTCAAATGTGCAGGATGACGACTTCACAGCAGAATACATCATTTGTCTGACAAGATGACAGCAGGGAACAAACCCCCACATGCTATCTGTGTGATGTAAAGGCACCCCTACCAAAAGATACAGGGCTCCAGAACCTTCTTGCCTGAGTTACATTTCAAACCACCTGTCAATGTTAAGGTAATATATTCCCTAGAGCAGTTTCTAAGTATAATGTTCAACTCAAGGTCATGCCACCAAAATAGTTTTAGAAAACCTATGACAGCAAACCCTGCAATTCAGAAATCATCCATTAAATTAAAAAAAAAAACAACTAAACAAGTTAGACTGTCAGCAGAAAAGTAAAGATATAGTAGGCAATCATGGTTATGTTGATCATAACACCACAACACCTTCCAATTTATGTAATACTTAGGAAAGTTTTTGAAACTCTCAGATGAAAAGGGTTATAGCAATGGTACCATAATTCTGGGCAGTTCCACAGCATTTGCAAGGGGATTAAACAGCTGTGGAGTCACAGAAATAACAAATCAAGGACATTTTTACTGCTGACCAGCCACAAGTTAAGATCTCTATCTCGAAACAGCCAGAGTGCATCTCTGCAACTTATTTTATGTCTTACCTCTTGTTGAGATGGCACCGGAACGTGTGCAATAAATTTCTGTTGGCCTTCTTCACCTTCTTTTTCCCTGCCACCTTCCTCATCAGACTGAAAAAAAAATTAAGCCACATCTTACTTTCTGAAGGGGTCATCAGAAACATCTTTTTTACTTGCTTTGCCAAAAGGAACCAGATTGTAGTGTTGATCATGCTCTAAGACAAGAAGTAGGTGAATAGGACCAAACCACAAAGGAATATGACAAGCATCACATTCGCAACCTGCTCCTCAATATTTTCAGAATTGTTGTTTTCATTCTTTGTATGGCTTTTCCTCTGCTGTGGCATGGGAGTGAATGTAAAGCTATACTGCCTCCTCTTCCTATCTCTCTGGCTTCCACAGCAAAGCTATAAACAAAAGAGGAGCCAACTAACCTAGAAGAAAACAAGTGCTTTAAAAAAAAAAAAAAATTCTATGTACAGCTTCCCTGTATAGCTCTGTACTCCTTTGTACTCACACCTGAGAGCTGGGCTTATGAATCATGTGATAATATATACAAATAAAACAGAGTACTGAAGGAAACACCATTTTTACTTTATGGACTACCTCCTTTTTATTCTTCTGATTAACCCATGTAGCTATGGACTGCAAAATAACAGCTAGTTTCCAGTACCCCTTTTACAGGTCTTGGAGAGCAGCAGCAACATCCCTTACTGCTCTTACTGGCGTTGGGAGCAGGGAGAATAGAGAAACAAGAGCCATGTCACAACAGTGACTGCAGCATCAGCAAAGCCTCGCTGTATCAGGATTCAGCTAAACAAGACCCTGGTATGCATCCACAACGTGAGATTCTACCGTACACAAAACTACTTGTGCTGTTACTGATGTAGATTGTGCTTAGAAGCAAGACTAATCAGTGCTCAGTTAACAGCACGCTACCTTACAAATACCAGCATTCCAGGCAGTGACAGCTAAATTGCGACAAGGTCTCAGCTGTTAGTTGTTTCTCACCTAAGTAAAAAGTTTTCCCTAGCTGCCAGCTTTCACCAGGCTCTAGCTTGGACCAAGTACTCATCTACTACTGATTTTTACTAAACAGGGACAATTGTATAGTAAGTTAGGCAGAGAGAAGGGCAGAACACAGTAGCAGACAGGTTCTCGGCAGCATAGAAGACACATGAAATGTTACATCACCTTAGCCGTCACATACCTCATCATCGTTGACAGCATAGATATTTACTTCTTCCTCCTCTTCCTCCTCACCTCTTGCAAGTCGCGCTTCTCTCTCCATTTTCCATTTTTCTACTGCTTCTGCTATAACTGGTTAGCAAAGAAAAACAGCAAGCGTATCTGAGTGCAAGTTAAAGCGGCATGGTCCTGTTTCCAAAGCTTTTCCAACAGACTTAAACTTGTTACGTAAATTCCCTATGTTGGTAACGCACTTACTGTAGAACCTTGCTGTAGAATCTAATAAAAGATATCAACGTAGTCTGAACGAAACCCACTGCTAGCACTGTGAAAGCATGGTACTTGTTAATGCTCTAATTTGTGTACATTTTAGACTCAAAATGTCACGGATAAATATCAACCTACTTTCTGAACGGAGCAACAGGGGCTCACATGACCAAGCTAAGTGGCTCTTACAGCTCTGTAGCATGTCAATAGCTATAGGAATGTCAATCACCATGAGGTTAATGAAACACGATTACGGTCCTTACAGTGACCACCCACATAAGTCTCTTTTCATCTTGTAGTGTATTTCTCTTATTTTGTAGCATGATTCCAATTCTGTAACTCGCTGCTAGCAGAGTGCTAGTAAGAGCACTAAAACAAGTTTTAAGAAGCTTAATCAGTGACATCACAAGTGTATAAAAATCCTCGGGAGGTGCAAGTGTAATGCAACTAGGTGGCGTGAAATACCGACCACAACAGAAGTCAGCAGCCATTCCCCTAGCTCTCAAGGATTAAACATTCAAACGCTCCCCCTGAGAAAGCAAGATCTAACTAACCAGTGGTACACAGCTGCGTTTTTGTGTAATAGAAGAGGTACCCCAAATTAAAAAGTTTTAGCCATACTTTATTTCACAAAAATGTAACTCTTCTGATAAGGTAAAAAACACAAGAGCCCAGACGACAAAGTGACCTTAAGAGAATCTTATCTACTGTGCATTAATAGTACATTAATTGTAAATTAATAGTAGACCTATTGGTTCTGTCAGCATCTCTAGCCTTGTTATTTCAAGTGGCATAATCACCAAACACAGTTTTCTTCAATAGCCGCAGGAACCCAGACGAGCTACCTCTCCCAGCTGCAAATAGCAAGATGTGCCAGATGAGGACTGAGCGGGGGCTGTTTGGGAGCGCTTGCACCACACAACTTCCCTTCGTACGCTATCGATCGATTGTCTGCCAGCCAGCTCCGGGCACTTGGTGTGAGGCTCTAGGCTATGCTGCAGGATGCAGATAATTGAAGTATTTCCTTTATTCTGCTCTTCCTCCCTGTTGTATCTAACTGACAAGACATGATCTCTAACACACAATACTATGAAGATCTCACACATGAAGAAGGGATAAATAGAAGAAGCGGATGACCACGCCAAGAGATACTAAGTATTGATAACAGTTACAAGCTCAACAACTTGTAATCATTTAAACAAGTCACTTCCTACACATGCGATGAATATTTTTCTCTCTAATTCCAAAGAGATAATTATATACAAAAAGCAGCAGCATTCAAGCAAAATACAACTGTTTTGTCTGCTGTGTTCTGTGGAAGAGCCTGCCAGAGGTTTCAACACCAGGACCTTTTCCTATAGAGCACTAAGGGTCAGCTTGTTGTTGAAGCTTCAGAAGAGATCAGAAAACAAACATACAGCGCAAACAGCAACGAATTGCCAGGGTCAGACAATGCTCACCAGAAGCACCAAGAGAACTAAGTTCTTAAAGGTGGTGTGCGGCCTCTTGCTTAAAGCTACACAAATACCAGAAGAATGCACACAGTGCTGAATTTTAAAGAGGGTTTCAGGAATTAGACTCGTAATCCTGATGTCTTTACCAGGCAAGTCAGTAGAAACAAAGCTAGAGAATTACGTGAGCAGACACACACATGAATATTTTCTATTGAGAAAGTACAGGTTTCAAAGGAAAAACCATTCACAAGGCTGTTGAAGTTCTGAGATAGAACATAGATTAACATAAGCCACCTCGGCTTCAGGGTTTCCAGAAAGCCCTCTCTAATCTCCAAGAAAACTAAACAGCTATGTTTATGGATAAATAATTAGGTGAGACAGGAAACAGATGGTACGGTCAGGAGGGAAATAACCGCTTGGGTTCCATAGACGTCCCTGCTGCAACCTACTCTTTTACATTCTTGAGCATGAAAAAGGTGAGGGGGGGAAAAAAGGACATTTTGCTTCAATAGCAAATCACTTGCTGACAATATTAAATCATTAACACTTGTAAAGAGGAAAGCCAACTCTATAGCACACCCCCTCAGCCCTGAAATGCCTCACCCAATAGTGATTTGGATACCTACGTGACAGATGCAATCTGACAGTTAAGCACAAAACAAGATCTTTTTTTCCCTGTAGGTGTTAACTTCAGGGTCCACCATCACCTCTTCTTGGACCGATCCCTGCAGGGTTTGAATCTCACATACCTTTCCTTTCATGTTCTTGTTCCAGTGGCTCCAGAATACCATCATCTTCATCCCTGTAGCCATAGTATTCTGCATCGATGGCTTTCATAAGCTCAGCTCGAGTTTTCCGAGGTGGTGGGAGGGCTGAAAGAACACACGACTGTCACTCATCCAGGTCCATCTCAATAGCTTTGCTGCGTGTTCCCGGTTCCCATCAACCTCACAGCAACTACAACTACCAACGGGTGATCGGAACCGCTGCCAGTATCAGAAGTACTGGTACTTTAATGTGGCCTGCCCAAAACTGTCTGAATGCACGACCCGATGCTTCATATTGCACCGTTCCCACCCCGTGGCCGTTCTACACACTGTCATGCACGTGGTTGTTTTCTCCCCCCATACTGGAGTCTCAGTAATAAGCAAGAAACAAAAGAAACTAAAAAACTGTCCCAAGCTCCCCCAGATCACGTAGTACTTCCCGTAATTTCTCTTTGCAGGTGGTAAATAAGGAAAGAGCTGATTCAGTAGGCCTGCCTCACCTTCAGGTCCAAGTAATTCCCACTCATTCTATGATAAATCTATATATAAAGTTTTATCCACTTGCATCTAGTTTTTTCTATGTTGAAACCCAATTCCTACTTCTAAAATTATGTTCAAACCAACTTCCTTCTTTTATTTTTTTTTTTAAATTCTGAACTCAGAGTACTATTTTGAACCTACCGATAAGTTAACCTGTTATGCTGGAAGGTTTCTATAGAACATCAGTCCTTAACACTGTGAACTCCCAACAGAAAACAGAGTTTACTCTTTTCTACATTTCTTTAAATTGCAAACAGCCAAAGGTGGTCTTTTCCCAAAGAAGTGGCATTTAATTAATTTATTGTGTTGAGCGTTTCATTTAGCTGATCTAAGGCATGGGCCAGGACATGATGTTACTAGCATTCCCCACATACTACAGCAGGCATTTTATTCCAGGTTGTAGATTCACGTCTGGGAACAGTTGCTATTTACTTACGCTCCTTTTCAAAAAGTTCTCTAACTCCTGGTAAATCCTTTGCAGCTCCAAAATACTTGTAACCTCTGTTTCCTGGAACTTCTTTCCCTTCGTGATCTAACATTTTTGGTCCAATCCGCTGAAAAATAAACAGAGTTAATTGTTTTAAATTTTATTCCTCTTTCATCTTGCATTTCCTGGGCATCTTAACAGATTAAAGGATTCAGAAAGGAGATATGCCATACCAGTTTAAACCACCCCAAAAGTAAAATGCCCGCAGAGCTCATTTTTATACACCTTCTCTACTTTTAACTATAAAAATCACAGATAAAATGACCGTATGAATCACAGAGCGCCCATACCTGACTCATCTCGACAAAATATCCAAACCTGTCTTATTCTCCTTACTAGTACATCGACATCCGATAAACAAGCACTACTAAATCTGACAATGTGTTGGGTTTGCGTGGCAAGGTTTTGGTAGCGGGGGGGCTACAGGGGTGGCTTCTGTGAGAAGCTGCCAGAAGCTTCCCCTGTGTCTGACAGAGCCAATGCCAGCCGGCTCCAAGACGGACCCGCCGCTGGCCAAGGCCAAGCCAATCAGCACCTCTGTGATAACATATTTAAGAAGAAAAAAAAACCGTTAGAAAGAGCTTTTGCAGCCAGAGAGAGGAGTGAGAAGATGTAAGAAACTCTGCAGACCCCAAGGTCAGTGCAGAAGGAGGGGCAAGAGGTGCTCCAGGCGCTGGAGCAAGATTCCCCTGCAGCCCCTGGTGAAGACCATGGTGAGGCAGGCTGTCCCCCTGCAGCCCATAGAGGGAGGATGAGGGGGTGTAGAGATTCCACCTGCAGCCCATGGAGGACCCCACGCCGGAGCAGGTGGAGGCACCTGAAGGAGGCTGTGGCCTGTGGGAAGCCCACGCTGGAGCAAGCTCCTGGCAGGACCTGTGGATCCGTGGAGAGAGGAGCCCACGCCAGAGCAGGTTTGCTGACAGGACTTGTGACCCCGTGGGGGACCCACGCTGGAGCAGTTTGCTCCTGAAGGTCTGCACCCTGTGGGAGAGACCCATGCTGGAGCAGTTCGTGAAGGACTGTAGCCCGTGAGAGGGACCCCACGCTGGAGCAGGGGAACAATGAGAGGAGTCCTCCCCCTGAGGATGAAGAAGCGGCAGAAACACCGTGTGATGAACTGACCGTAACCCCCATTCCCCGTCCCCCTGTGCCGCTGAGGGGGGAGGAGGCTGAAGCCGGGAGTGAAGTTGAGCCCTGGAAGATGGGAGGGGTGGGGGGAGGTGTTTTAAGATTTGGTTTTATTTCTATTTCTACTATTTTGCTTAGTAATAAATAAGATGAATTCCCTCTCTAAGTTCGGTCTGTTTTGCTCGTGACGATAATTAGAGAATGATCTCTCCCTGTCCTTATCTCAACTCGTAAGTTTTTTTTTAGTTATACCTTTTCTCCCCTGTCTAGAGAAGGAGGGGAGTGATAGAGCGGCTCTGGTAGGCACCTGGCCCTAAGCCAGGGTCAACCCACCACAAACAATAAGCACACATTTGATGTTTTGGTGAGAGCTAGTCTCATTATTTCATTTTCAGCATTAACCAGGTGAAAACCCTTCTACAGACTGATTCAGTATGGAAAAAAACACCTACTGATGGGTAAAATCAGACCATTGCTGCAAACTCTCAACCTCAAGACCCCCTGAAGCGGTGTTCCAAATGAAAAGCCTGATTTGCTCATCATGGAAACAAGTATTTCTTTTAACACAACCTAGTGTTTTCAGGGGCTGAATAAAGATCCTCTCTAATACACGTTGGCAAAGTAATACGTAGTTAACTAAACGTTACACAGATTTTTCTCACTAGTCATTTTACTTGTAAGCAGAACAACCATGTAGTACAAAACAATCTACACTTACAGCATAATCAGGACCTCCTAGCTCCTTAATTCTGAATTCCCAGTGTCCTTTCTCCCTCAGAAGTTTGTTTATTTCATCATTCAGGTCCCGAATTCTGAATTCACCTAATCCAGCTGTTGGGGGGGGTAAACAGGCAGTAAGTTAAGCAGCTTACTAGAAGCACCAGAGTAATTCCAGAATTGACGCAACGGAAGTAGTATAGTTCACATGAAATGTGATTTTTATGGTAACAGGTTAGGAGTGGAGATTCAAAGAAATAAAACGTAATTAGAAAAATCTTACCATTTTGAATCTGTGCCACTTTCTTGGAAATTTCCCCAATGATCTAGAAGAACACAGAAGTTAATTTGTAAAAAAGTAAAACAAACAAAACCAAAGATCACCAAAACACCCACAAAACCCCCTCATCCTCTAGAAAGATCCAACTTCTAAGTTGGTTTTCTGATCTAGGAAATGGAGCCGAGCCTATCAAATATCAACATAGATTTTATTCAGACACAAATATAGCACCTCAGAAGCTTAAAACCCAAGGAAATATTTTTCCAGCTGTACATGTGATGAGGGCAGGAGTACGTGACGGACACAGAAAGGCTGAGAAAGAACTCTGTTTGATCCACCTTACGAGAAGACGAGAAGGGAATAACCCGTTGCCTGGAGTGTATAGAGAAGACAGAGCCAGCCAGATTGAGAGGTGCATGGCAATAGGACAAGTAGGAACAAACACAAGTTGGAAGGGGGAAAATCCTGATTAAATTCAAGGGGGTGTGGTGGGGGGAAAATCATTAAGGTAATCAAACACTGGAATAAGGGCCCCAAAAAGTTGTGGAAGCCAAATCCCCGCAGATATTCGAAACTGTTGGATGTGGCCCTGGGCAACTTGATGTGGTAGAACCTACTCTGAACACCATGGTGAACCGTATGATTTTCCAATCTAAATTTTTCTGTGATTTAACTGTCAGCATACTGAATAAGTCTGAAAAAAATTGTAAACAGGCTGTCTAAATAGGAAGTGCTAAAGTTCTACCTACTATAGAATTGGAAAAATCTGTATCTTGACATTACCTGTCGCCTCCATTTCTCAGCTTTAGGCAATTCATTACACTCTGACGCAAGGAAAGGTCTTCGTTCCTGTTTGACAGAAAGCGACACACCATGAAGTTTTAACCTAGCATCAATTTATTCATGGCACTTCACGCAAAGTTTATTGCTTGATTAATCCTAAACTATGCTAACAAGCTCCAGTGCCTTCTGCTCCCAACAATTTTTAAGTGGAAAACAATGATGATTTACTGCCCTGCCAAATTAAACTATCACAGAATACAACAATCTACTTAAACCCACTTTATTCAAAACAAAATCTGTCACTTGGTTTTTTTCCAAATCAGTTTTATATATTAAAAAGCCTTCCTTCACATAATATACCAGAAACTCTATTCCATCTTATTCTCTGGCCATTGTTCACAGAATCTTTTTCACTACAGTTTCTCCAAACTGTCATTTTCCACTTTAGTGTTTGATACTGCTCATGCTTGTGTGTAAAACATCATTTCTCAAGGTGCAAACATAGGACACCTCAGTTAGTTTCCAGAATTCCTTCATCAGTTACCCAAAATTAAATACTATAAACCTGTCCAAAAAAAGCTATCGAGAACACTCTGACCCCCATATCAGTATTCTTGCAATTGGAGCTACGATTCAGCGAAAAATGTACAGCAATATCTAGAGATAGTTGAGAATCAGTCTCAGGTTCTGTGTGGCTTCAGGGGTGCCATTTCATTTTTTAAATTACAAAGCTGCCGAGTCCATTCTTTTGTCAATCTTACACCAACCAAAAAAAAAAAGCTGCGTGACAGCGAAGACAATCGCGAGCAGATGCACAGCTATCACATGTTGGGTTACTAACATGCCGATGTCTCGTGCAAGCCTCGAGTTCACAATGACCCTGTCAGCCCTCTGTTTCGTCAGAATATTACCAATGAATAAGATTATGAGAAGGATTTCTCTGTCTCTTCTGGGAAGAAATCCAAACAAACCTTGTGATTAGTGTCAGTAAGAATAAACGGATGCACATCAATTTGCATAAGTAATTGCAGGAGGAGATAACTTCAGTCTCAAACATAATTGTCATTTTCTGCCCAGCACGCTGCCTCTCTTTATAGCATTACTGTAGTTTGGGTTTTTTTAAACTACTACATATTCTACCTACATTACATAAAAATCTAAGCGATGTTCAATTTTCACTTTCTTGTCAGCAGCGAAGCCAACGTACCTCTGAAACATACGTATACGGACATTTTTTAAATAGGTTATTTAGCTAAGAAAATTCTATTCGCCATTTCTGGTTTGTGTCACTGTGAAATACCGTCCCTGCTTCACCTGCTCTCCGGATGTCGTGCTCCTATAGGATACCCGTGTCTGACATGACCTTGCTGACAGCTCCAGGCAGGTCTGTGCATGGCTGGTATCCCGCTCTTGATGAGAGCTAACAAAGCTTTAGGCTTTTTTACATCATACCTTAACTTTTCCTTCCTCGAGCTGAGCTTGACGAAATCTCGCCAAGGCCGTCCTAAAGAAAAGAAAGGAAACAGATATACTTTTACAAATCTACGTTCCAACAGGAACAAGTTTTCCTCTCAATGGTTATTATGGACTTAATTATAGTCTGTAGAAAACAAAGGCTTGAATGTATTCTCTGACTAACTCTTCTGCCTAGTGACTTCTTCAACACTAGAAAACTTCAGTGGTTAATTTCTTAGATACGTATAAATCCTGGTAAGCAGCTAAATATTTTTTCTGTTTAGCATACGCCAATGCGTTAGATACCAGCAGTAAAAGGATGTCAACAAGTTATAAGCACAAGCATAAAGTTTACATAGCTTAGCAGGGGATACATCAAAAAGCAAACTAAAACTCAATGGGGGGAAAAAAGCTTCAGCAAGGAAAGCTGCAGTTAGTAATCACGTTTATTAACCTTACTAAAATATTCTGAGTCTCTCACAACTGCGCAGAGACTACACACGCCACTGTTTAACACACAGTTTTATTTATTTACTAGACATTTAATAGTTACGTCAAAAAGCACAAAACAATTGAGAGCATTTAACACCTTTCACCAGCATACCTATGCCCTGCGTCTAAGCCAACTATCTAGGCTCCACCTGCTGTTAAGAGGAATTCCAGAATGAAAAAACGACGGCATGCAATCCAGTGCCCCAGACGCACAGGAAGGGATCGCTGCAAGGCAGCGCCTGGCAAGGTGCTGGGCAGCTGTAGTCTCGTCAGCCCCCCTCCGGGCTACTAACACAAGCTTGGAAAGTGTTTTAGGGAAAAGAACAAGCATGAGACAAACATATTGACAAGCCTCTAATCTTGTGGCTCTAAATAGGTGGTCTGCAACCTTTCTGAGAAGTGCTCAAGAAAGTGAATACAAAAATAAGCATGTTAAAAGCCACTGGTTTAGCCCAAGCCAGTCCCAAGCAAGAATTATACTTAAACCGACGCCAACAGACTCCTGCCTAGCCTGGCATCTCTGCTCCAATCCCAGGAGCTGCCTAAACCCGAAAGGGGCCAGAGGAACGCACTGCGCCGCATTTCCCGCCCAGCCCTTGCTGCGGCCTCCCTCCTGCGCGGCACCGCGCAGCGCCACCCGGCACAGCTACCGGGCACGGCCGCCTCGGGCCCCGCCACTCCCACCGCCGCGACGGGTGCAACAAAAGCACCGTTACCCGCCCCGGCCTCTCGCAGGGGCCGGGAGCGCCGGGCCCGGAGGTCGCTGCCCCGAGGCCAGAGCAAGCGGCGCCTGCCGCGACGTGCCCGCTCCGAGCACCCCTCCCGTACTTACATGGCCTTTTCCGCGTTTCGAGCCTGAAAGAGAGAAAACGGGCGTTGGTACAAGGCACCGCCTCACCGACACCCCCCCACCCCCGCCGCTGCTGCTGCTCAGCGCTTGGAAGGAGGGAGCGGCCGCCAGGCCCCCGCCTCGCTCCTCATCCCCACAGCCCCAGCCGCCAGCCCGGCACGGCGGTCCCACTCCCCACGGAGCCCTCATCGCCCGGCAAAGGCGCCGGCGGGGAGCGAGGCCCGGGGAGCACGGCCCCGCACTCACCATGGCGCCGACCGGCCCGCACCGCCTCACCACAGGCGGCCGCCAACGAGAACCCGGAAGGAGACGCGCCGTGCCCCAGGAACCGGAACCGGTCCCTACTGCGCATGCGCTACCCGCCCCATGCAGAGCAACGGCCCCCCCCCCGCTGCCCGGTCGCGCATGCGCGGTGCGCCCGGCAGCGGGGCGGGAAGCGGCAACGGGTGCGAACGCGTCGGCGCCACGTAATGAAGCACGAGGCGCGTGAGGTACACCTCATCAGCACGGCCCGCGCGCCAGAGGAGTCACCGCGAGCTGCCCGGCTGCCAACCGCGGAACGGCCACCCGCCAGGGCGGTGACGCACAGCGCTACGCCCCGCACGCTGCCTCCCGTCAGCCTCACCTAAAGCGAAACTTCTCCCGGTAACGATTCCGAACCTCCACGCATTTCCCTTGCGCCCCAGCACCTCCTGCTGCCAGCCCCTGCTCCCCGTACCTGAAGGAGCATCCAGCCGCGGTGGAAGAGAAGCCCGACGCTCATCTCCTGCAGCCGTACTGCAGCGCTCCCGGCTCACAAAATAAAAACCCAAGAATCAGTAAAGGGCAGTAAAAAACACTTTCACCTTCTTCCATAGTTTCTCCACTTAGGAATGGAGACGTACTTTTTTTGCAGGCACAGCGTTACCGGACACGGCTCTCGGACTCCTCTTCACCCTCGTACAGGGGATTGTCGCGGCGCCACGCGCCCTGCCGCCCCCCGCCCGCCAACCGACCAACGCCACCGGCGCTTCACCGCGCGCAGGCCGCAGAGCTCCGCAGAGCCCCGGCTGTAGGAAAGGATCGGTTACACACCGAGCCCTTCGCCGTCCCGAGCCACAGAATCCACCACGTGTATGAACACCGCCATAGGCTGGAGTTCGAACAAACCAAGTACCAGCTTTGATTTTTCCAAGTCTCCACAATTTCTGAAATCCCCGTTTGCTCCTGCATCTTGTTAACGCTGAAACAACTGACACCTGGGAGCGGCAGCAGCAGGGTTTCCAAACTGTTGTCTACAGAAACATGACCAGGAAGAGATGCCGCAGCTGGAGTAAGTTCCATTTTTGAAGTTACATCCCGGGTTGTATTTCTCAGCTTTCAAATCCCATTTTCTGTGTTAAAATAAAACTAGTTCTCGGAGAACAGCGCTACTTTCCAGCACACTAAAATTATTCCGTGATAACAAAACAGTTCAGCACCAGAGTACTAAGCAGCAGCAGCTGCAGGATCTTCGTAACCAGGATTCACCGCCACGTTCCAGAGGAACGGAAGAGCAGACCACAGGCATCACCAGCACCACGGGTCTTTGCGCAGCATTTGTTTACCTGAAGTCCCACAGACTTTCAGGTCTTTGTCATCACAGAGCTTCAAGCCTTGTTACTGTTTAACTACAATAATTCTATGTAAAGGCTCAGTTAATGTATACTGACCTACCGCAAGGCTGAACAAGAACATGCTGTGATATAGGTGACCTGTACTACCCCAAGACAACCCACTCCAAGTGTGGACTTCACCAGGGTTTTGACAACCATGCTTAAGTACATCCGTGCTCCCATAGCAGCTATTAAAAAACCCAAACAATTCTGGCAAGAGCCTCTTCCCCTCCCCGTAACTCCAGGAGAGCCGAAAGGCTTCGCTCCTCAGCACGCAGGCTGGACAAAGGCATCCTGCCACGGAATCACGACCAGCTCCCGTAGCAGTCACCACCTCGTTCTGCTTTCACACTCCAGAACCTGCCTTCTACGTCTCTGTCACACTGACCAGGCAAAAGCAAATACTTGTGATTTTTTTCTGCTTAGGCAGAGCTGTACAAGAACGTTCCCTCTTTAAGTGCTCCAAATAAAGCGACTCCTTCCATCAGTCTGCTCCTCCCGTCTCTGCAGCAGCACCAACTCCACCTTTCCAAAACCCGCTCAGGGTGGCTGCTGCCAGCCCAAATCTGGGCTCTAGCCATCTGGGCTCTAGCAATCTCTTCCTCCCTGAACTCAACGTTTTCCACAGGCCTTGAACATCAAACCCAGGCTGAAAACTTCAGTTCTTTACAAATCTTTATTTTATTAAATGTTAAGGAACTCTAGATTTCTACAGCAGCCTACCGCAAATCACCAACAACTCAATCAGAGTTCACCTGATGTTAACAGTGCAACTATGACCATCACAATTTTCATGGATGTGCATGCTTTAGATACCAGATTTCCTGAAACACCACAGAGATGATCAGGTAATATCCCTGCTTTTACTGTTTCAAACACTCCCAGGTAAGACTCCTCAGTGGGATCTTCTAGTTCATCACCTGAGTTTTTAACTGCTCTAAGTCTCACCTATGCGCTGTGGTCTGCGGAAAGCCGGAGGCTGAAGTTGTGCCAGGAAGACCACAGCTCCCAGGGCCATGACTGCATGGCTGCAGTCAAGATGACCAGCCTGGTACTTCTCTCTTGCACGTGGGTCTCACTATCACCCCAACATCACAGGCAGTTTTCTCACCGCTATAGCATACATAGCCTATGGAAAACACATTGGCTCGGAAGGAAAGCCTTCGGTTTGCGTGAAGACACGAAGTGACTACAGCACACAATCCCTGATTGTAACTGGACAGATTCCCTAGGATCTGCTAGAGCTCCTGAGGACAGCCAAAAGCTCTGGAGGTCCTCCGGCTGGCGCTGCTGTTAGTTGCCTTTAACACCAGGTGCTGAAGACGTGCCTTCCACAGTTGTGCCTTACAGCGAAGCTCTGATCAGTCACAGAACTTTCCCCCCCCCCGTGTTTTTCTTGCACATCAAGACAACTTTATTCACTTTGTGAGTGGATGTGCTCGAGACAGAGAGATAAAGGAGCTGACGCAGAGTGCGACTTTGCAACTGTTTACTAACCCTTAGTCAATCAATCAACACAGCAGAACAAGGTGCCTGGAATACTGGACACTTTAAATGACATTCTTAGCACAACAACATTGTGAAGGCTGAAGTACTGCTAACAGACCATCAAACTACTCCAGGCTTGGAACTTGTACCTTCAACAACTCCCGTGCCTTCTTCAACCATTTTTAAAGAAGTGCTTTAACTGCATCAGCGTAGGTGGAACAAGCCCGCTCTGCGACCACACACTCCACTCACGTGAACGTATGCAGATACGCCATGGTCTGGAAGAAGGGCTGCATAGCATAGTTAATGCATTTATGGTTTGGTGCTGCCGGATGGAAAACTTAACATAAGACAGTACAAAAGAAAAGTCCAAACTAAACGTTTTACACCTCCACATTCCCCTTTTTAATATGTTATTTTGCACTGTGTACATGAAAACCAAAAATAAACAAAAGGAACTTTAGCCAAACTCCCCTTCCTCCTCCAGCTTTATTGATAGTTTAAAATTACATTTTCTATGTTCTAGGACTTCAATTGCTTTTACCATCTTACTTTAAAAACTGATTACAAGCAAATGAAACTCAGTTGTCTAAGTGATATAGTATACAAAAATAACATCTTGATTTCTGTGAAAATGCATTTATTTGCAACTCCTGAATAGCTCCAAATTGTATATGCTATGAGCACTGATGTCTGGGTTTCAGATTTACTTTGAAATATTTATTCAAAAGCTTCCCATTACGTTCTGCATCTCCAACATGAACATTCATTGACTGAATTACTGTTACTTTTAAGTTTATTCCTGATTTCTCTCTCTCTCTCTCTCATGGCCATTAACAGGCATGTGCATCTTGTTTATTTACTCCCACTCAGCTATATGCTCTAGGTAGGGCCCGATACAGATATTACTTGGTGTTAACAGCTACTGAGGTCAGACAATCCAAGGCCATTGTAATAAAATTAAAGTTATGAGGAAGTTCAGACACTTCCAGAATTTCTTTCCTCCTGCATAGGATCACTTCCATGTAACCCAGAGAGGGTTTTTGCTGGTCTGACTCAACTCTTCCCACTCATCAATCCCTATTCACCAGTGGCACGGAAAGGGGGTTCTTTAACAAAGCATTATACATAACACCTCTACCAAACTAAACATAAACATTTTTTGTAGTTAAATGCAGAAAGTTGATTTTTCCACCCCTTTCCTCCTTTTACACGGCAAGTAAAGCTCACTGGCCTGGGAGTAGCCTCTATCTGCCAACCTTTGGCCAGTGAAGAGGATTCAGAGAAAAATAATACAACCATCAATCAGAAAAAGGAGGGGCGACAAAGGAAAATAATTAGGCTGTAGCTTCAATTGTGCATTCCCGTGCAAGGTGCCCTGACTCGCCGCAGCGATAGCAGTTGACTTCACTGGTCTTGCTGCAGTTGATGGCTACATGGCCAGTTTCACCACACCTGGAAAAGACAAATGATTTTATCAAAACCCATCCAGAACAGTTACTCAGAAAGCAATCCCAATTGTTAAGTACATTATCTACTTGAATTTTGTGCAACACTAGTTCCGCATTCAAGACTTCTGCTTCCGCGTTCCAGAATTCTCTGACATGAGGCAAGTTTCTGTCTTCACCAGAGCCAGGAACCGTTCCCCAACTGATCACCTGACATTAGTCACCATATACGCCAAAACCACCTTACATCAAATACAGTTGTGGGGGTTTTTTGGTGTGAGGGTTTGGGGTTTTTTTTATTGGTTTTTTGTTTGGTTGTTTTTTTTTTAAAACTGCGTGTCGGGTTTTGCCTGCTCCAATGCTTCTGTCTGCAATTTAGCCTTGTTTTGAGAGTAATCATAGAATGGTTTGGGTTGGAAGGGACCTTAAAGATCATCTAGTTCCAACCCCCCTGCTGTGGGCAGGGACACCCTCCACTAGACCACGTTGCCCAAAGCCTCATCCAACCTGGTCTTAAACACTGCCAGGGATGGGGCCTCCACAACCTCTCTGGGCAACCTGTTAGTTGTTCCTAATTAGTTTTAACTCAAACACACCACGTTCCCTCTGCTTTCTCCACAGGAGGGAACATAGGTCAGCTCTTACCTATAGCATTTCACTTTGGTGCAGTCTTTTTGAATGTGTCCAAACTCTCCACAAGAGTAGCACTTCTGCTCATCTGCATGGTCACAGTCACGAGCCAGGTGGCCAGGTTTGCCGCAGTTGTAGCAGCACTGCTCTCTCTCCCTCTTCGGCTCCTTGCAGTCCTTCGCAATGTGGCCACCTCTACCGCAGTTATAGCAGGCTTCCACAATAAGAAAAACATACCAAACAAGACTATAAAACCTTGGTAGAGTGAGATGTAGCATGTCTCTAACGAAGGACACGTACAGCTTGTTTCCAGTGAATTACGACCTGTGTGTTTATCCTCTTCAACCACAGATCTCTGTCCATGTGATTGAAGAGATAGAATATTTAGTGATACTTACCATCCTCCTGAAGATCACAGTCCTTTGCAAGATGGCCAGACTCACCACAACGGTAACAGATGTCCGGGAGAGATGAAGACATGAACTGGAAGCCTGCTTGAAATGGGCAACAGGAGAAAAAAAAAGCTTAAGGATTAAGTTAAGAATATTCTTAAGAGTTAATCAAGGACACTGCCAGCTGAATTGACAAGTTAACTTCACTCTGAGGCCCTGGCAAAATTCTTATGCAGAGGAAAGAACCAGCAAAATTTATTGCCAATTTGGGTCCTAACTTCTTCAGACTAACAAAGTCAGTTTTACACTCTCTTCAAACCAGTCAAAGATCTCACTGTACAAATACCGAAAACCACAGTGATCAATCACCTCTGCCACGGCTTCTCATCCCACGACCACGGCCAATTCCAGTAGGGCACTCCCGAGCCCAGTGGCCAGTACGTCCACACTTGAAGCATTCGTTGCTGCTCATGGCTGCAGATTACCTGCCTGAGGAAGACAGACATTTTTAGAACACCACCTTCTCCCCCAACCAGAGGCTACATTAAAATAAGAGATTTAGAGCCTTCCCACCCTCCTGGCAAAGGCAATGAAAACCAAGCAGGACTTCTGGCTAACTCAATACTTTATTCTACAATATCTGAACGTGACCGTTAAAACCACTGTAGGAAATAAAAGCTTGTCTCTGCTTTGCTTGGAGTAAGGCAGTTTTGAACAGCCAAAGAAAAAGCATACTACACGTACATATTTTCCTCCAATTAGTTTTTGTTGCCAGTCTTCGCTTCAAAAACTTACAAAACACTTAAGAGTGAGCAAAAAAGAAGTAGACCCCTTTAACTATTGCCTTACCAGGCTTACTGTTGTTCTCTCTTTCAGTAACACACCTGCTTCCCTGTTGCCCAGAGTTAAACTCGAGTCACTTATCTCTATAAATCCTTTCTTCTTGGTAGCTGTTACACTTTCTCTTGAAGTGTCTGGCTGGCAACTACTACATTGACTAATCAAGCCTCATTCTGCTAGCTAATCAAGCTAGTTGTAAGAATAGGCAGTACTAAACCTAAAGCTTTAAAGAGCATACTAGCTAAACATTTGAAGACCTAAGTTCTTTTATGACCTAAATAGCAGTTAAAGTCCGAGAAACAAGAATTATAACTTCAACATATATTAACCTATAGCTCAGGATGCATACTTCACTCGCAGGTTTACATGAAAGAAAACGTTTAAGACATTTGGCTTCCCTAAAAGACACCAGACACTTGCCAGATATCTAGAAGGGTAACTTGGAAAACATCCTTAGAATGCTAGGGAAACATCAGATAGGCATGCCTGTCAGAGACAGTATAAACCACTTCTTTTGTCCATATTGGGGAACAGAGGTATGCATTTCATTGAGCGGGAAAGTCACTCTGCCACAGGCCACTGAAGCCGTGGTTGGGATGGGGTAGGTTAAACAGACTGCGGTGGCAGCACCATAATTCCCCGTAGCTGTAAAAGTTACGCAAGACTTCTAGAAGAAGAAATAAAAGAACAAGGAAGTTCCACATTGAAATTGGAGTCTTTTTTTAAAGCGTGCTTGAAGACAAGTTTAAAGTACACTAGTTTATGCATGTCAAGCTTTGTTCTGATGACATCTCTTGAAGTTTAAATACTTCACATGCTCTCTCCCAATACATTATTCTTAACCCAACAGAAACAGAGTCATTATCTGCTATGTTTGGTCAGTTTACCCTATCACCCATCAAGATAATCCCCCTGTAACCCTACATTTATTTGTATTACAGAATGCTGCCCCTCCCTCCTCCAAACCATCCAGCATTCCAGATTACCAGGAACATTCAAGATTTGTGTCCTGAAGAAAGTCACTACAGAAGCACTAAGAACAACACATGACCTCAAGTAGGAACCAGAATTAGCATCCTGACATTTAGCTCTTAAATGGAGAGCATCTATCTAAACATGAATTTTTATTTAGAGTTATTTTTAAAGTACTCCAATGTTGAACAAATTTACTGTGACTTTTTAGCCACTCCTCCCTCAAAACAGTTCCTGTCTAACCATCTTCAGCGTAGAAGTGACCATCCATCCTTCCCAGCACAGCAGAAGCCTGAGAATTCAAAGTACAAGAGATAGAAATTTTAGTATGCTACTTCTGTAATCCCACGTCTACTTTCCAGACTAGATGATGGTATTTGCTCTTAAAATGAAGTTCTGCAGTGAAAGGATTCGAGATCTTAAACAGACGTTAACAAGAATAAAACAACTGATTGTCTGAGCACTTAAGAGATATACTTGGATTTTACACATAACCCAGCCTTCTCTGCTTCATCTCAGTGTTCAAGACTTCAAACTATCTTATTAGGACACCCAAGGGTGAAGAACTGTCGACTACGGTGGCAGCAGCTGGCACTCAGTGTGCTATTGTTTATGCCTGTTTTCATAGCAACCATGTTGACACTGCAGAGCAGGAAAAACACAAGCAAAGCCAACTGCAGGAGCTGGGCTCAGGCACAATAGTTGATGCTGCTTTTAATTTGAAGAGGGACAAGACGGGGTCTCCACAATACGTACGAAGATATATTCTTCACTCAACTTGTAACTCTTAAAAAAGCCTTCACATTAAAACATTATAGAACAGCAACACAAGACCTGTTAAAAAGGGCGAAATAGTACGCCAACAGCTCAAACAGAATTACAATACATCTTTACGGATCCTAACAAGTACCAGACTTCCATTCCAAATCATGAACTTGAGACTACAGCATGAAGTGACAGGATTGAATACTGCTGGCAGTTATCCATCTGAAGAACCTAACATAACCTGTTAGGTTAACACACAGTAAAAGACAAACATTTAATAGGTGAGATAGACCTGCTTTAGATACACAGTGGAAAAGTTTTTATACTGAGATTAATCTGTCACCCTGCATCTAGCCTGTCAATCCGCCAGTCACGGTCAAGATCTGCATGATGGACAAACACTCGCTACTCACTGTCCCAAAGGAGTCTGAAAAGAGAAGTTTTACATTCGATTCAAATTTGCTTCCTTTTTAACTGCTCCTTCAAGAGGAAAACCTGAATATTCTTTTCCTCTGGTACAGAGCAAAGTGGCAAAGACAGACTATGCCAGCTGAGTACAAAATCTAAAGTCAAACAACAGTCTCTGCACAACTAGCCTTCAAGGCTATTTGAAAAATTCATTTAAGAACCTTTATCTTCAGAGGCTCCTTTTTCCCCTGAACTGAGAGATATTTGAAGGTTACAGTTGCCGTAGAAGTATGATTACAAAGCACGCTGCTCCATCTTCAGATACCTTAAGTATATGAAAGTTTTGAGCAGTTTGCCTGGAACTTCTCTTCACCAGTATTTTAATGTTTAACTTCTGCATTCTTCTTGTAAAGAATCTGAAACTGAGTACAAGTTCACCAGCTAGAGGTGGATGCAGCTGACACTAGTTTTACTTGCCCCACATTCCAAGAAGCCTTACACAGGACAAAATTCCCCACCAGTGTAAACTGCTTTAAAAACTGATATAAGGATTTAACCTCAGATACAGCAAACAGCCACCTTTAAGGAGCAATACCCAGAAAAGGCTGGTTCAGAAGACAAGTCCTTAAATGGATAACGTCCAAGCAGTTTGGACACCATTACATTTTTCAGTAACTTCCAAGAGTGAAAGAAAAAAAGTACAGCAAAAACCACCAAAGTTCAAGTTCTCCTCTGTTAGTCAATACTCCTCCATTTTGTCATCACAGGCAAGTTCCTAGCAGTTCCTTTTATCTATCAAGGCCACCTTAAGTAAGAAGGCTACTTGTTTAAGTCTCCTTGGAAATTTTTTCACTCAGTCACAGCTATCAGTGTTTTTCTGCAGCTCAAATGTGTTATACAAAACAGCCTGCCTGCCCTCCCCCCTTTACAGCCCAGAACTAGATTTTTACCTCACCATGACAGGAAAAATAACAGAAAACAAATTATAACTATGGCCTCATCTAGCATTTCTGAACCAGGTCAAGTTCTGCAAGATATACTAAGCCACTGCCTCATAAACTAGATTCCAAAACCTCTGAAGAAACACAAGTCTAGCTGCCTCAAACCTTACCTGTCTACTAAAGTAATCTACCTGAACTCCTCCTACAGAGCTACGTAACTGTAGTTTGAAGCTGAAATAAATCACCTCACAGCTATTCAGCAAAACATGAAGAATGAATTTTAGACTTTGTTCTGTATGATTGCCCTACTGCCAAAGATCACGGGCTGATCCAAGTGAGAGGTGCCACCACAGTGGTTTCCTGTCAGATCTGAAGCTTTTGAGTGCAACTTTACCACCAAACTTAAGTGATGAATGTTTCTTTGTGATTCTTCTACTGATATGAGAAACTTTGAAGTTTGATACAAGAAACTTCAAAGTGGAAGATCATCTCTTTCTGCGGCTTTACAGTTAATGCAAATTCAGAGTTTTTCAAACAGGAGAGGTGCTATTAGCATCCAGTCTTCAGGCACAAGACTACTATCCAAGTCTGGTTTAGCAGCCTATCTAGACTTGATGATGGAAAAAACTACCACTAAGCTCCACTGTAATGCTCCTCATTTTACAGCTTTTAGCCTAGATGCCCTCTGAGGAAGAAGTTTGTTTTAACAAAGAAAAGTAAAACTAACTTGGGCTCCTCATAGTAGAAAGGAAGCTGAACTTCACCTCTAAGAATAATCATGATTCTTCTGGATACTAGCAATTTCTTGGAATTTAACAGCCCAATATAAAGGAGCAATTATCTTCATTATACTTACCAGGTGCTTCTTGTGATCTACAAGTATCAAAATTAACAGGACTTCACTCCTTCAGTCAAAGGACAGACAAGATAAAAGCCACTGCTGAAGCCAGCATACTTAAAAGCGCTTTGGCAAGTCAGCTATATTAGAGGCAAACATTGAGAAATCAGCAGTTCCTTTCCAGGCTGTTGGTGACCAACCTACAATACCACACCTGAATTTGACAGGCCAGCCCAGAGCCAGCCTGAATACGGCAAAACCCCTATGTAATAGGAAGCATAGCTTTGCTTTCCTGTAAGATAAAGAAATGGAAAGGCGGAAAAGACTGCTAACAGAAGCACTAGCATTTAGTTTCAAAAGACAAGTCAAAGTATTACTCATTTAAAGAGAAATGCTACCCACGAGTTTTTATTTCCCAAAAAGCATGTTTTGGGAATTCTTGAACGCAGGACACATGATTGTCACCAAAGCTACTCAGTATTCAGCTGGTTGAATTTCCACATCTGTAACCTGAAAACATGCTACAGAGAGAGTTAGTGATGCCCCGGCTATCGTCCTCATTAGAAAAGACACAAAATTAAGTATTCTGACCACCAGGTAACAATACTCCAGTTCTGAAAAGAAGTAGTTTGAAACTTCAAGAAAGCCTGCAGAAGTGGACGGCCAAGCCCTACGCTCCATTTGGGTCCCCTCAATACATGCCACAGCCAAGCTGATCCAAGAATGCTGAACATTAACTAAAACTCAAGAACTTGGATCCCTACTGAGGGGCCAGAAGCCAGGTCAAAAAGACATCATGACTTTGATTAGTAATTCTTGGATAGTTTTGTTGACACAAATCAGAAGGAGAGCAAAAGTTCATCAGAACAGTGACTCTGTAGCACTTTCTGCCTATCCATACTAGTTAATACAGAGAAGGATAAACTACAGATTATCTATCTACCAGATATGCACACTCTACCATCTTCCACTTTTGTTTTTTTTATTGCTCTCTGTACAATGTTTTAAACCTAAAGTACACAGCATCAGCAATATGCTAACTTTTTAACATAAAATTCAGTCCAGACATGAACAACTTCAGTTTAAAAAAAAAAAAAAGTGGTAGGTTAAGCCTGTAACTCCCGAGGTTGTTGCACAGCCCCGGTGAACACATTTAACCGCTTCACTTTGAAGACAGATGCAGGGTTGCTTCTGTAGGCAAGTCTGCATTGAAGAAGAAAACATGGACTAGGCAACCCTAACGCTGTGCGGCAACGGGATCTTATTAAGTGCCGAAATAAAAATAAAGCCCACTATTAAGTTTAATAACTCCTTATGAGAATTCTGGATACTAAATGAGTAACAGCAGTTACTTGAGAACTACGCCTGACAGGAACTTAAATAAAAGGCTGCTCCACTAGTCCGTGATCCGTGGATGTCACAGGCTATTTTTCCTATCCATTTATAGGTCACATTTGGATTTGGAGCAGGCCACCACCCGTGCCTCTGGTCCGAGACAAACAGTTGCAACACCTCGACCCTCTTGTCTCCGGCAGCGCCTCACACGTGCGGAGCCACGTGGTGCGCCAGGCCAAGGCCCCGCCGCTCCGCCACAGCCGAGAGGAGCTCAGCAGAGGTTAAAAAAAAAAAAAAAAAAAAAAAAAAGGAAAGGAAAGAAAAGAAGAACAAACAATTTTATTTCGGCCACTTTCCACCCAGCCCCCGGTCTCACAAGGTCTTCTCCTCCTCTTCCTCCCCGAACTTGCTGCAGCCGCTCACCCACAGGGAAGTTAGTCACACACCCCAACCCGCGCCTGAAGGCCGGGCCTGGCGGTTTCCCCCTCCCCACGCCGCCGGGCCGGCCCCGTGAAGCGTTACCCGCCCCCCCCCCCCCCCCGACCGCCACACCGCCCTCCGCCCCCGCGCCGCAGGCCTAGCCAGGGGACACGTCGTCGCGGCCGCCGCCGGACTCCGGCCAACACGCCGGGCGCCGCCACCGGCCCGCAGGCTCGGCAGGAGACTGCTCCCGGGTAGCGCCCGGCCTGGCGGAGCGGCCCGGGATAAGCTACCCCCGCCCCAGCCTCCCTTCCCCCAGAGCAGCGCAGGCTCCCTCAGCGCCTCCCGGAACCCGCCAGAGCCTGACTCACCCGCCGCCACCGCCCGCCCTCGCAGGGCCTGCGGCGCCTCAGTCCCCCCCTCAGCGCTCCCCATCCACCTCCTGCCGCCCTCCCGCCAACACCCGGGCCAAGGAATCGCGCCCGAGCCCAGGCGGGCCGGTCGGCGCCACTTTCCCGCGCACTAGGCCGGAGTGCGCCAGCGCCATCATCCCTCCGCGCTCTGCCTGCGCTCCCCACCCTCGGCCCCAGCAGCTCCCCTCGCCGCCGAGGCCGACCTGGCGGTTACCTGCGGACTCTCGACCCCGCTGCGGCAGTAGCCCGCCCGGACGACAGTAGGCCCCACTGGCTCCCGCTCTGCCCGCCTGCTCCGGGTCCCTTCTGGCTGCGCCACACGCGGTTTGCACACGGCCCCACGCGTTCTCCCCCCCAGATCACCCCGCCCCTCCCTACTACTCTGCGCACGGCTCACTGGAGTCCACCTCTCAGCCAATAGGCGCAAACCGCTTTTCCGGGTGGCCAATGGGAGCTGCGGACGGGGCCACCCAACCATCGCAGCCGAAAGGTGGGCGGGGCGCCTGCCTGCCTGCTCCGGACGGGCGCCGCTGGTGGCGGAGACGCGCTCGCTGTGGGGGCAGTTCCTAGCGCGCCGCAGGATGGAGCGGCCGGCGCCGGCCGGGATCTGCGGCACCTCCCTGCCCTTCGCGCTGTGACTCACCGCCCCGGCAGCTCCGGCTTCCTGCCCGTGCCTCCCCCTGCCCTGTGTCGGCCGCTCCGGCGAAAGGCGCAGCGCGGAAAGCTGCGGCGCGCGCCGGCCGCCTCAGACGAGAGGGGCTGCAGCAGGGGAGGACAGCGCCGGGCAGCGGCGTGTCCGAGCCGCCCTCTCCCCGCCCCGCGATTAAAATCTCGCGGAGGACAAGACACGCGGGACGGCTGCTGCTGCGGGGGTGCCGCCTCGGGGAAAGCGGCTCAGCGCCGGCAGAGCCAAAGGGAATGGCGGGCCCCTCTGCTGGCCGGCCGGCAGGAGTTGCGCGGGGAGTCACCGCCCTGCCTGCTCCCGCGCAGCCGCCTCCGTGTTAGGCCGAGGGGATGAGCTCGTCGCCCGCTCCCCTGGCCCGCGTTTGCTCCCGAATCGGGCAGCCCGCACCCCCTTGGCCTCGGGTTTACTTCCAGTGACCCGCGTGTCTCCGCAGGGCCCGGCCAGCCTTACACCGGGCTTGCCGCCACCCCTCGTCCCCGAGCAGCCTTCTTCCCGCACCGCCGCCGGGGCTTCCCCTGCCTCCTTCCCGCTCCCCGCACTGCCCTTGCCGCGGACGCTGCGCTAAGGCCCCCGGTAGCTGCCGGGACGACCCTGAGCCTGAGGAGAAGAGGGCGGGGGGCCCCGGGCAGGGAGCCCGCGTAACCGGCGGGCTTGGTGTCAGCAGGCAGGCGGCCCGGAGCCGCGGCGGCCATCTTGACGGGGCGGCCTGGCTCCGTCCTGCCGGCGGCGTGAGGAAATGGTGGACGCGGGGTCGGTCACGGCGGAACCCATCGAGTGTCACCAGACTCCCGTAACTTCGTTGGTGTCGATGGGGACACCAGTTAACAAGGCTTCTGATATTTCCACGTATTACAGCCAAAAGGCACAAGAAGGAAAGTGATTTTCTGAATTCCTGAACAAAATTTAGTCCCTTAGAATCTCTTAGACAAATCTCATAAAGAATATTACTACTTAGTTCAGTTCTCAGCTACGAGGATTTTTACATAAACCCTCTCCCTTTTGCCTCGGAACTTTGTAAATGGATTAGTGACTAAGTATTGCACCAAGCCCACTTCTGTGTGAATGTCCTAGGAAGTACAAACCACTGGCAATATCACAACTACTCCGTTCAGTTGGTCATCATCGTTTTGTTTAAAATTCCCCCATTACAACTTCATGTTGAAATGTCTTTCCCGTCCATCGGTCACAAGAGCGAGAAATCCTCAGCGGGCCCTGGAACTCTGTTTAGATTGACCTTTCCTCAAGCTGTAAATCTAATATTATAGCACTATAGCTAGGTTTCTTTTATTAGAATATGAGTAACGACGTATGTCTTTTCCTCTGCGTTGTTAAGCTCAGTTCATTTAAGATGGGCTTGACTTGGTTTTATTTGTCTTTTGTGTGCTGTACTTGCACGTCTGTATTGTGTGGTTTGTAGCAGGCTGTATTTTCCACAGGACTAAACCAGGCTGGATTGCATCAGCATCGAGGTTGTGCGAAAAGAGGGCAAGCCTTTCAGGCCTATCTCTGCATCTTAGCCTACAGTGTCTTACCAAAACTTCTGCCAACTCTCCTTCTGGTATTTGTTTTACTGCAACGTGAAAACACCAACATTGCCAACAAGCTTTGAACTCATAATAACATTTCTTCCCATTAATTACTTTTTTCATCTCCACTGTTATAGTTCTGCATAATTTTCATGGCCTGTGGTTGCCACGGATACATTACAATCCTATTCACAAGCAGTAGTACTTTTAGTTTCAATTACTACTCTTTTCAGGTGATAAAGGGAAGAAAAATAATGTGTGTAGCTAAGGAAGTGCTCACAGCTTCTAAATCACGAGTGTGCCTACACAGCATTAAAAAAAACCAAACAACAGATCCATGTCACTAAGAATGCAGAGAGAAAATCATATATCCTCAAATTTTTCATCAGATATTTACTTTTTTAAAAGTACTAGGACCTGGCTTCTGAGTCTTTGTAGCGGGACTCGGGAATTTCAGACTGACAAAACAATTGTAATACAACTTTTCTAACTACTTCTTGTGTTTTGTTGGTTGTACTTCTGGTACTGTCCGTGAGGCTGGGAAACTCCAAGCTTAATCTTGGTGGCAATCTGCAGGCTTACTGTCATTGAAAGCTTTTGTGACTGATACAGCCAGTAAATTCCCCTGAACAAATCAAAACTGTTCACTTCATTTGAAGGAACTTCAAATCACATCCTGGACTCTCCCTTAGTTGACATGGAAATAGGGTGCAACTGCAAGTGAAAATGCATTACTCAGGAAGTGTTACGGCTGGTGACAAATCAATTAATCATCCTCTCTACTGCTCAAATACAGTTCCAGTGTTCTTATAATATAGGATATTTTTAGATATCTTTCATTACAATGGATGAAATTTTCCCCCAGCAGATAATAAGAGAGTCTTCTAACAGCAGTTGGTTTGTGTACTTACCTCAAGAATTAATTTGGCTTGTGGTATCTTAATAAAGCTTGCAATTCTTGTTTTGCAGGTTTCTCTTTGATATGCAGGCAAAGGATAGTCTTGCAGTGAAAGAACAAAAGTGAGAGGCATGACATCTGTTCCTGGCTCAGTTAGTACTTCCTATAGAAAACAAAGCAGGCAGAAAACAAGGTAGAAATACAAAGTCTTTCCATTTCTTAGGCACAAGGAAAAGACAATTTTACGTCAGTTCCAGACTTCTCCGTTGTGTTAGCTCTGCCCCCAAAATTCCAAGCCTCAAGAACAATTCCTGAATAACTGCTCAAAGGAGCCCAGCTGCAGTAATAGCTGAAGGTAATCTATTGTTTCAGCAATGTATCTTTCCTAATGCTGACAGTTCTTAGAAGTGTTGGATGAAGAGCCAGATCACTTTAAGACCAAATAAAACAACAAATCATATTTTGCAACCAATGTTCTTGCATTGTTTTCCTCTGAGTACTTGGACGCGTGGGCAGAAAACTGTTTAGTTGCTGGGCAGTTGTCACTGCTTCTCAGCCACGTGTTGTTATTGTTAAAGTAAATCTTACTTCATTTTGTACGTGGGATTTTTTCAGAAGCTAAATGGATCGCTGTGGATCATAAGTATTCAAAAGAGAAACTGCTTCTGGAGTATGGTTTAGTTGAAAACAACTTGTCAGCAGCAGTTTCAGAACAAGTGGTAGCTGTGGCCCGTTCCTTCCTCCATCCCCATCCCTTCATTTCCCCCGACAGCAGGCCATACGCACCCATCTTTGCACAGTGACTCTTTAGTCAGCTCTATATATTTATTTCTTTTAAAAAGTCATGGTCAACTGTTCAGAAAAGAGGCTGGATAAAACACCCAGTGAAATTGTTGGTATACTGAGAAAGGAAAGGCTGGTTAATGACAGTTCAGGAAGCTGCAGCGGTGGTCTTAAGAGACTTTTGAAATACAGAAGGCATAATCCCCTGGATGATGCAACAGATGACAGAAAAGGGCTGCCCGCTTCTTTTATAAAATATTCATATTTATATTCAAGCTTCATGGCTGAAATATTTCATAGGCTGATATATCTTTCTTTGAGAGAGAGTATGTATATTCTAAATTAGCTACATATAGTCTTCTAGGGTAAAATTATTCTGGTTGAAAAGAAGCAATCATACTGACTGATTCCAGATGCTTAGTTCATTTTGATTTCTTATAATTAGCTGATGAGATTTCAAATAATTACTTATTTAATGTATATAATAATACAAGAATGATTAGTCAGCTCCTGATTGTTGCACAGATACCCACATTTAGAGTCAGGCAAAAAGGACTTCATTTGCTAACTAAGGGGTCCAGCTACAGAGTCATCCTCCTATTTCTCTAAAGAGAATAAAACCCTTAAATACATCTGAGAAATTACTATACGCTCTTTAAATATGCTTTAGAGATGTATAAATATATGCAGCAATGCATGTGTTACATGGCAGGGACCAGTGAGGGCCATCTGCTCCCCGAAGGGCAAGAAGGCAGGGCCAGCCCAGGCACGGCCAGCCCGGGGAGGCACGTCCGTGGTGGCCAGGCAGGAGGACCGGACTCTGATCGAGGAGGTCCAGGGCCAGGCATGGACGTGGTTGTGCCCAGCCGAACACGGAGCCGGAGCCCAGCACCCCCAGCGCAGCGGGGCAGGGGCTGAGATGGGCCCATGGGTGGGGGCGGGGGTGGGAGCACCAGGAAAAGCTGCTCAATTAACATCTGTCTGTTCGTACACTCACGGCCCTGATGTTATTCCATGTGCTTAGTGACTCTGCTCTGTCTTTAAGATTTAACATACTTAAGTGAGTGGCTGCATTGATTTTTCACTGATGATACACATGACTTCAGACAGGTTTTTTAAGTGTGCAATGAAATTTATAAATTACATTAAATTGGTTGTTCAGAATGTCCTGTGGAATAAAAAGATAGCGCTTACATGGTATGAAGAAGGGCAGACGTCTTCAGGACTCGGGGGAAATGCCTGATGCAGCAGGTTGGTGTCACATGAAAACGGGAAGATACAAGCTGCATATGAAGGCGCTATGAGGTCATATCCAATATAACCAATGGCCAGTGAGATACAGTGACAAAATGTCTCAATAAATATTCTCTAAAGCATGTTCTTCGACAAGAAAAAAACACCCAAACCTCTTTTTACTGTTCTTTTACTTTTAAAAACAACCTATGGAATAACAGGTTTGGTCCCAACTGCTCAGTATACTTTTAACATTTTGTGTTATTTCCACCCTGAAGCTATCAGTTCCTTTTATCCCACCAGCAATTTACCATTAAGGCAACTGTTGCGTCTGCTAAGCTGACAGCAGTGTTAAAAACTACGCTAATACTTGATGCTTTGTGTGACACTTAGAAGTACTATTCCATGCACGATGGAGCGGTCCTCGCTGAAGGATGTCTGTAAGACCACACGCGTAAAACAGACTGAAGAATAGCCTATATAACCTGAAGCGTGAAGTAGCTTAGGCACTGTTCCATGATAGTAATAGTAGATGTTTACATGTGCACAGTCTTGTTGGAGTGCTGGTATCCCTCTAAAATGGGATATTCAACTAAAGGGTCAGATTTTGTGGTGCTGCTGTTTCTATTTTCGTGCGGTGCCCCAAGGTTAAAACGTTACGACATAAAGCCAAGGTCAGGAGGTTGCCTCGATTGTACCAGGGAATGCACTGAAGCACCCTGAAGTATATTCTCAGCTGTCTGATCCTCAGGCATCTGCTGCAGTCAATCTGCAGCCCGGGGTGCTCGCTCACTTTCAAATGCTTGTCTCTCTTCTCCCAGTGATTTACACAAGTGATACCAAAATTTAAGTTCTGCTGACAAGGAGGCAGTGACAGAAGATCTCTATGTAGTATTTTATTCCAAATACAACTAAAAATAATTATTAATTTAACATGATTGGACTATATGCGCCTGCGTCCTCCATGATGTATCAGCTGAATGCTTGTGCAGTTCTGTTCCTGTTCTGTGACTCCAGAGGGGTATCAGATCCAATCACTAAAACGTCTCTTTGCTGGCCAATAGTACGGAACTGTGTAGAATGGATTAAGAAGTCTGCATTTGAGGTTCATAATCAGCCCGTCTTGTATCAGCACACGTTTGCTGTCAAGCAACTGTGCCTGGGCACCAGAGATGTACCTGGTTTAGAGGGCATCCCCACCTGGGCAGTCCGGTTAACTCTGGGGAAGAAAGAGATTCTTAGGAAAAAAATAATGCGGCAAGAGTGCAGCAGCAGCCCAGAGATATCCAGGTGCTAGAACAGCTTTTTTTAAGTTTTCAGGAGGCAACTGTAAGGAGAGAATATAGACTGTTCTAACTGGACTGCAAGACAGCGAGAGCCTAGAAAAGAAGTCCAAAAGCAAAGCTGCTTTGTCCTTTCACACTCCCACCTCTCCCCAGTATCGGGCTCCTAACCTAGTTTGGATGCAGCAATACTCAGCTTGGATCCAAAAATGAAACGAGCTCTTTATCTGCACTTGACTAGACTCCAAATGATTTCAGTAAGAGGAGGCTGAGTAAGGACTTGGCTGTAGGTGGATCAGAGGCTTTACAGTGTTTATTTATTAAATATATCCCATTTGGTGTCCTGTTTGCAGACTGACAAAGCAAAAGGGATTCAAACTTTCCCCCCCCTACGTCTCATTACTGAAATAATAAGTAGAACTTTTTTTTCCCCCATCGACATTATTACTGGAATAATCTGTCAAGCAAGCAATTGAGTTGTTTCACCTTATCACAGTCTTTGCTAAGAAAGATTTAGTAGCGTGATAATTTAATGGAAAATATTATAGCCACATTCCTTTCAGATGTAAATTCTACGTAGATAGACAGACATCTAATGGGAAAAAAGTTTGCATTAATATTACAGAGATTTATCTGCTTTATTGTTTTTTTTTTCCAGTGTGGTATTTTACTTGAAATAGTGCAGAGCATATATGAGAGCGAGCTAAGTGAAGTTATCCCCTCCTCTTATTGAAATATGGATATAAAATTGAGGGCATCCTTTCAGCTTCATTAAATATTAAGTAGAAGTACAAACATAATTCTCACAAATACTCTTCTGATAAACAAAAGAAGATTAGGAAAAGATGTTCACTTAATGCTGTGGAAAGCCAGGTTAGGGGGTATGCCTGTCAGGAAGGAGCAGCGTAAATAACTCACAGTCAGGGCAGAAATTATTTTAAAAATGTAAATATTATCAACAACAAAAAGATAACTGAATTCCATGGTAATTTCAACCAACTAACGAATGAAAACAATCAGGCTCTACCAACAGAGATGACAAACAGTTCTGTAGTTCCTAGAATATTTGGATGTGCTAAAAATAGGCATGTCTCACTTTAATTGCATGAGAAACTACAAGCTGAGGATGAGTAAAAGGTCATAAAAAGGTGCTTGGCTTGAAGGTAGAAACAAGCATCAGAGCAGACATATCAGAATTAAAAGTTATGATAAAGATGTGCATGCTAGATATTCTGCGGGGCTGAATTAATAGAGTTGCTTTTATGATGTCATAAGCTAGAAGTTAGAGCAGTAATACAGGTAAGGCAATGTTAAAGGTTAAAAAAGCCCAGGCAGCATGCGATTCACCGGCAGTGCAAACATACCGTGTTTGGAATTGTAAAGGTGAAGATTTACAGGTTAAAACTCTTACAAGTCGTCCTGACTTCCACTTTTTTTATGTCAATTCCATACAAATTAGACAGAAATGAAGCAACATTCTCCTCATAACTGTATAATAATATGATCTTCCGGCTGTTTGTAACAACAAACCTAAGTTTACAGATCTAATTGTTTGCTTCAACCAAAAGGCAGTTTCAATGCAAGCTTTTAGTAAGTGACATCATCCTAAACCCATGAAGCATCTTTTTCTTCTTCTCAACGTGTACGGCCGGGTTCTGCTCTTCTCCTGTTGGGATATTCTCAAGTTGGTTTAAGGATTTGAGTCCCAAAAATGCAAACGGACATTACAAAACCAGACAGAGGTCCTGGTTTTTCGCTGGCCACACGTGGCCCTGCACCCCTCGGTTCAGAGCGTGATGCTGACGTAAGCCAGGCCCTGTGGAAGCTGCTCCTAAGGGCTCAGCTCAGGACGTGCTCTGCACTACTCCAGCACTGTGCTCAGCGCTGTTTTCATTTCCTGGGAGTGCATTTCACTGTTTTAAGCAAGACTTTAACTTAGGAGGGAACTATCTTCATTTCTGAGCCTTCTCCTTATTAAGATGTGTAAAATTTAATTCGGTGGATAGCTACCTAAGACTTGAGTTTCGGAAAAGGATTTACTCATGCACATATGGTCTGCTATATAAATTCATAGTTCGTAATTCACAATAGGTGTGATCTATGCTGTATAAATAAATATATATTTTTCTTCCATTTCCCAGCTTTTTGAATTGATCATTCATAAAATCATTAGTCTTAGGGAATCTAGGAATAGCTCTCTGGAACATACAGTTTACCATAATAGTTTTACATAAACTCGTCTCTGGTATGAATGCGGAAAGGGCTCCCATTTAACCTTTGACCTTTCAAAATATGTTTGCCAGTGCACTTTCTTCTTAAAAGACCTTCCTTCTCACACTAAATACATTCAGTTCTGCTGCTCAACTCGCAAACTGTTTGGCATCCCAGTTAGGCATTGGGGGGGAGTGTAGGGATGTGTGTGCAGAAGGGCTGGTGGAGCTGTGCTAGTGAATAGCAAATAAAATCTAGACACACCTAACACTGGAATTCCTTAAACCTGTCGTCAGTGGAAACTGAGGTATCAGGCCTGTAGAGAAGCTCGTTATTTCTATTTTGTAATGTTGTGTGTAGTGACATTTTGTTTCCCCTGATGTTTTTCCTTCCCATGTGGTCTCTCTGGAGTGGCTGGAAAACCCACTTACACGTTTTGTATGACTTCAGGATTACGCATAGTACGAAGGATTCTTGTCCCAAGCATTGCACGCAGGTTGCGATCTGCAACTAAACGCCCGTCTTGCTTTGCCAATGCCGCAACAGGACAATGTATCTCTAGCCCTTTACTTCAAAAAAGTGGCTTACATGGCTCATAATGGAAAAACACTATTATTAAAATTACAAGATACGCACTGTTACATCCGAAACTGGCTGAAACAATTAAAAAGAAGGATATTCCTTCTAGCATGTTCCGTAGCTTGACCAAGCCAGATTATAAGGAACAGAAGTGAAGAGTCTATCCAGTCTACTGCTCAAGGAGAGCTCACTCATAGTGAGGAAGAGAAAGCAATGCCCAATAAGAAGGGATACCCACTTGGAAGAGAGCAGGAACAACCCTGCCTGATGAATGGGTTAAATACTAGATGACTTTTTAATGCAAAATTTGTGATTGTGAAAAAGTGATTTTTAGAAGATCTTAGTCTTAAGACTGATGGAGGAGTCAGAATAAATCCAAGTCTTTCAGAACAAGTGAAATGCTGTTTGAATCCCTTACCCCACTGCATGAGCAATGGGACTTCACACTTTTTTTTCTCCCCAGTGGTTCAGGACTATGAGCCCAACTTTACAACATCTCGGCAATGGAAGAAGATAAACAGGATCACTGCTGAAGTAAAGTCTCTTGGGTAGGAAACAGGATCCGCTTAGAGCTCAGTTAATTACATTCGGCCAGTATTTTGATTCTGGTTCTTTTAGGAAGAGTTTACAAGAATAGTAATGCAGGAATATACCACCTATGATGGAATTTTTAAGAGACCTGTCAGGAAAGTTTCTTTTTCAGTGTCAAATACAGATGGGTGGAATAAAGCATTATTTACACTCCAAAAGGGGATTCCCAATCTGCTACCTGAATGATTGAAGCATCACTGGTATATTTGGCAAATTATATCAAATTGTACATATGGATTTCAGAACTGCAGACACTTGGTTTTCAAGACATCTCTAATTCCAAGTTGATGGTACCAAGTATACTATATATGATGACTGTTTCGTAATTTATATAAAAGCTATAAAAGTAGGTAGAGTCACCTAAGGAAATGATGCAGAAATGGTATTTGTTTACAGCATTTGTTATTCAATAAAATGGAGTAAAAAGCCTCTCTTTATTCAATAGTATGGTTTGTTTTTCCTCACTGGCATCCTACTTGATAATATCATACTATAGTAATTAAATATGCAAGAACTCATCCTCAAATTATTAGTATTATCACCAGCTTTAATAGGTACACTTCGTATTAAAGTTGTCTTAAAAAAATTCTTCCTTTAAGATTCAGGCAACTGAAAGTCTAGGCATAATTATATCATAAACATCCATCTCCAAGGTTGGTCATACTAATAAAATGAGTCATCTCTTTTATCCCTGTGAGCCTGAAAATAGCACAATACTGGTATTTAGCAAAAGATAGGAAAAAGGAGGTTGTATGTGAAATTAAGAGAAAAATCAGATACCCCCGAAAACTGAAGACTAAATAGAATTAACTGATTTCTGCCTTTGAAGAAAGGAGATGTTATTTTTCAAAAATCATCACATTTTTCTCTTTAATGTGTACCAGGATGAAACACATTATCTGCTTGGGTCATGATCATTTTCCTGGAAGCAGCTCTCAGTCAGCTTCAAAGTGGGAAAAGTGATAAAAGTGACAGCAAATGGAAAGTACACCAAGAATGTATTTTCATATTTTGAGTTGGGAATGATCTTGGGTGTTGCCTGATCCTCCTATTGTTACAAACGTTCGTACAGTGACTAACATTGACACTGGAACATTCAGAAAGAAATAGGTTAATTAGTCAACTTGATGAACAGGTTTGTGGTCAGGAAACTCCTGCCAGCCTACACGAGTAATTAAAAGCTCTGTGCATTTGGTTTGAAGTAGAGACCTGAAATGCAGGACCCCCGTTGTATCGCCGACTGTAACTTACTCTGTATATCTGCGAGTTATGTTGCAGATGGTCCAGATGACTGAAATCTCTTAGCAGGACCACGTCTGATAGCCAGACTGTTTCTGCATGGAGTTGAGAATCTCTGCTCCCTAACGGCGATGATTCCAGCAGGTCTGGACAGGTTTTCATTTTGAAGGAAGAACAGGGAGGCATGTTAATCAAACAGCTCATCATTCCTCATCTGGTGGACACAGAAATCTCTTCCCCTTGTACATCTATAAAGGGAAGGTCTGAGTGGGGGCTCTTCCATTAAATTTTCAATTACTGAAATGAAACCTCCCTCTACTAAGACAGGAAGGTGTCTTTTGACCAGTCCATTAGTGAATTTAATTGTTAATTCTTCAGGCCCACATATCTGGGCACTGAGACTGCTAGAAACAGTAACTGCAGAATGTTGATGATGCATGTGAGTTAATTTCTAGACAGAATTCATGGAGAAAACAAACTCAGTTACATGCAAAAGGTTGCAGACCAGGCAGTCCAAAATTGCGACATGCTAGAGTTAAGTTTGCTTATACAACCTTAGTTTAGGATTCTTCTGGAGAGAATTATGCTATTTTTTCCCAGTCTCCTTGGAGTGAATTGGGGTTGCATGCTAATGGGACGTTTACCTTGTTGGAAAAGCTGGAAGATGCACAATGAGACAGGAGACTTCAGGAGAGGGAAGGGACAATTTCCTGGCTCAGAGAACTGAGCATTGTCCTGGGTAACCGAATTCTATCCATGTTTGTGCCACAGATCACCTGTGTGGACAGGTCACATACACTAAACTTTTAGACTAAGTGTGTATGGTTCATTTTCAAAGGCTGTGTATTTGAGACACCCAGAAGTGAGGAGTGACCACCGTTGTAGGCAAATCTTAACCCTAAAGCCTGGGAGCACTGAGCTGCTAAGCCAGGGGTCATCCTTGGAAATTGCTGAATCAGTTTTATTAAGTTGCCCCAATGTAAACTGAGTGTGTGTCTAACCAGGTGGGAGAAGACATTCATCTTGAAAAATGTAAGAAAATGATTAAAATTTGGTAGAGCAACAAGCAAGCCACCACAGAGTCTTCCAGAGGAAAACACTGGTAAATAATACATGGCACTCTGTACCTTTCTGGACTACCTCTGGATAGATAGAGGAACCAGTGGGACAGATGACAAAGTGAGGTAGACAGGGAAATTTCTGTCTTTTCAGTTTTAAAAAGTGTATCAATGATACAGCAAAGGCTAAACCCCAAAGTTTTAGAGTGTAACAAACCGCTCATACAAGTGTCTCCACGCTAATCATTCGTTTGAAATGGAGGTTGCTCAAGTACCCTTTCTACTAATAGAGATCCTAAAAAACATTTAGACGTATTGCCTGCATCTAAAGGCAACGTTAAGCTTTGTATCAGCATCACATACTTCCCCATCCTACCGTTACATCTAAGTCTACCGACTCTTTAATTTGAAAAACTCCTTTCTGAAGTGTACCCCACCCCGTAACTTAGAGAGGAGTTGTGCAAACCAGTCAGCACATACTCAGCTCTAAGGTTATGACTTAATCCATTGCAGTCAGCCTTTCTGAGCCTTGGGTGTGATGCTGGCCTCAGCAAGATCACGGTACCTTGTTATTGCCTGGCATACTTGTTGATATTATTCTTACTCCTCCCCACCTCCACCTCTCTAAAAAATTCTAGGTCTTAGTACAGTCTTAGCTGACATCAGCAGCTACTTTCAGTTGCCTCGGTAAGAAGATACAGCTGAGGAGACTCACCTGGGACTATGTAATAGAGATCAGCACTCACAGAGTCACGATTCTTCTATAGTCTTGTAATTGTCCACTGTTCCGTGTAGATCTCATGTGGAGCGCTCAGGTTTTGAGACTCCTAAGTTTTGCTTTGTTTCACTTTCTTTTTAGAGAATAACTTGATAGAAAAATTACTCCCAAGTAATTATTCTAGAGTACCCGGAGACCGACCAAATGTAATGCAAGTCAATGATTTTCTATTTATTGCAGTATAACCGGAATACTAAACTTGTCAAAATCAAAGCTGAAACTCCTGTTTTGTTTTTCTATTTGATGCCTCTCTTTCTGGACTTTACACTGAAACTCAAGAAAACAATCCTTGTGGAAAAATGGGGAAGTGAAAACTGCTAGAAATGGTTGAGCAGAGCCAGGGAATCCCTCTGTAAAAACCAGCCTACCTCCCTTTATGTCTCTGAGAACAAGCTTGCTGTTCACATGTCATGCCCTTACTTTTGTGCTGCCCCTGAAAATAAGCAATTTGTTTCTGAGAAACTAGAAAAGAGGATACTGAGAAGACAACTGTCTCTAGCTAGTCACTGGCTTCCCTATCTCAACTAAGTTTAAACAAACAAACTAAAATCACATCCAGTTAAAGAAATAACTTTAAAGTGTTCTCCTGAAATAAAATCCAGCTTATTTTCATTACTATATCCTAGAAAGCTACTGGTTTAACCAGGTCAACATTTTGCATTTGCACTTGGGAGTGTGACTGGATCAGGGAAGTAATTCTATATTTGAATAATGACAAGGCAGAAGCCACACAGTACGTGATGTGACGGTGGTCCGTGCGGGATGAAACTCAGAAAGTGCAAGCGCCATTTCACCCTGTTCATACCATGTAGAACAGGATGTGTGAATTCCAACAGATCTAATTTCAAGTTAACTCCGTATTTATATTCCTGGTGCTCATCTGTTGCACCAAGAAAAGATCATCTGAAAAAATGTGATCCCTGTTAATAGTCACTAAAAACCTCATTCAGCTCATCAAGTAAAGCAAGCAAACTGCTTACTGGCAGGAACAGCAGCTGTATGCTTGACCTTTACCCATTCTCTCTTTTCTAGCTCCACATTCAGGACCAGGCTCAAGGCATTCTTAGGAGGCATGTATTCGGAAAGAGAGGGCTATTTTTATTCACCGTGTGGTTTCTCAGCATAGTGGGTCTTTAGGAATATTTCCTTTCACGTCAATCCCTTTAAGCATTTTACAGAGCATAGTCTGTTCTGGGAAGTCACTAAATTTGAATTTGTGTTTTGAAGTTTTATCATGACTCGGAATATAATCTGCAGAAGGCAGATAGCACAGTTGGTGAATAAAGCAAATGCAGACTATGAAGTCCTGCTAAAGCTATTACTAGAATATTTTGCATTTTCCGTGCACCCAAATTAAACCCTTTATACAAGCAAAGTAATCCAAAACCATCTGGCACCAGAATTTGGGATTTCATAATGCTTTAATGCAAACCATGTGGGCAGGATGTCCAAAATGTCTGTCAGTGGGTTGAACTAATACATGTAAAAAAGATTAACTTTGCAATAGTTTTGTCCAGTTTTCACGATGTCCAGTCACCTTATACCACTGCTGTTCAGCAAGGATAACTTCTGCATTGTTACCTTCCCTTGTCTGACAATTGTCACTTTGCTGTTCCTGAACACAGAGGAATAACCAAGATCAGAGAGGAGGAGCCTGAACTATGAAGCCAGATGTACAACTCCAGCATAAAGCTAAATGGCCACATGATTTTCTTCCATCTTGTTACCGAATGACAGGTCATCAAAGACCTATTTGGCCTTCAGTATGGAAGAGATGTTTCATCCTTTGCCTAGCTGTCCTCTTGAAGTCCTTTCCCACCCTACATTTCAATTTAATAAGCAATAGGAATAACTGTGACAAAGGGAACTCAGGATCACTTTGAATTCAGTGTCCCTCTCTCCTCCTCTCTGGGCTGAATCCTACAATGAGTCACTGCTGGGTGACCAGGCAAATACTGGTTCTGCCTAATGGAAGCTCAGTGTTTTCAGAAACCTGAGTGGATTGCAACCAAACTGACTCCTTACATATTTAACAAGAATAAACTCTCTCTCTCCTGACCATGCCTCTCCAAAATGTGCTACAGAAAGTTCTGCCAATACACAGTTTATCTTTCCAGACTCCTTGGAGTCCCAGCCAGTTATCTTCCCCATGTGGATTCTTCATGCTTCTCTGCGTGTTTTCTTTGAGGGCATTGCCAGAAGTCACCTACACTCTTCACACTGGGTCTCGGGGGCCCTGAGGACACTAATAGGTCTTTCTGCCCTTGACCGGCCTCGCCTGGTGCCTCCATCCACAGTCCCTGCCCACGGGCCCAGGAGCCCCACTGAAGTACAGCCCTGGGCTTTCAGTCCTGGCCCAAGCTATGCTGCAGGAGTGCTGCTCAGTCTGGCCATGGACCCCATAGATCCTGACCTCTGGACCGACCTCCCAGCTTGACTTTGGATCTGTCTCTTGACCATGGACCTGCACAGCAATCACTGCAGTATACTCTCAGGAGGCCTGATCCTGGCCCTGCCCTGTGGACTGACCTGTTGGCCCTGTCTCATCACTGTGACTTTGTGGGATCATCTGGACTCATGGCTGAAACTAGCTGTTCTCTTCGGGTCTGGCCTGCTTGCCTGGGTTGGTTACCGTGGGGCTGGACCTTGGCTATGTTACTGCACTTGGCTTCTGGCTCCCTGCCCCTTGGGGAGCTGCTGGCGCTTGCTGCTCCCTGGCAATGGGCACAGCCTTGTAAGACTGACGTTGTTTATAGATCCCCCAGAGTTCAGAAAATCCAAAATTTGGTGACAACATAACTGAAAATAGACTTGGAGAAAGTCTTGAGTAATAATGATTTCAGAACTCTGATTATCCCAGCAATCCTGCTGCAAAACAGAAGCACTTTATTCCCTGTTGATTATTTTGCATTAACCCATGCAATGCTCAGTTTGACCGGTGCAGTGAATTCTGGAAGACGACCCTGCTCTTCTCTATTTCTGCCCTGTGCAGTACACTGTTCAGCCTGATCTGGTGGTGTTTCTGAAAAGCATCAATGACCTTCAAAGTCTTAGTATTGGCCAGAGTTGGTCAGCATTTTGAGAACAAAGCAACTGAAGAATATCCAGGCTACCCTTCACGGGGTGTTCACTTCTAATTCACATCAGATTTTAGCAGCATAGGAAATAAACTACAGCTAACTGCTGACTTATAGCATAGCTCATAATGTAGCCGCTCCCATCAATGCCGTGTTGTCCCATGGTTGCTCATGGGCGTGGGATGAGTCCTGTTTGGCACAGGAGCTCCCAGCTACCCCCCTCGTCACACAGCTTCTGTCTCTGCCACCACCTGTCTCCCTGCATGTAAGACAGGCAAGGTAGATGAGTTCCTAGTGTGTGGCACTGGCAGATCAAGGCAGGGAATGTTATAGGTTAGTCTCATCCTCTCCTTGAGAACTGCTTCCTGTGCCACCACCTTTGTCTTTTCCCCAAATACCTTTTTGTGGATGACCTGAGACGCTAACCCCAGACTTAGGGGCACGGGAGGACTCCCTCCCTGCTGCACAGGCGTTACATGGCATTTGTCCTCTTCCCTTCCCGTGTCCCAAACCTCCCTGCCTCTAGATAAACTTTATTACATTCCTCAGTCCTGATGCTCTCATAGAAGAGGTGGATGCTAACAAGATAGGATTGTTGCATCTCTAATGAGAAGAAATTGCGAGATGCCAGCTTTCAGCTTGCACTTCGAAATGTGTACAATATGCAGTAGGCAAACTCTGTGCCAGAATGTGAGACAGCTTTACCCTGGCAGGGTGGAGCAAGAAAGTAGAGGACTCATCTGGCAGCAAGACTTTTTAGGCAAAATTTCAGATGAGAAAACTTTACAATGCTGTCAGTAAAGTAATCACAAGGATTACATTAACCTGGGAATGCAGGACTGAGATTCTTATGGCAACTTCAGACCTCCCCTAAGTATGTAGAAAATCACCTAATGGTTGCTGAGTTATGTCAGGAAATTCATCAGGCAAGGACCAAATAAAGGCAGGAATCCATTTTATATGTTAGCCACGCTTCTATTGAAGCCTTAGGCAGCTATTTCTTACTTGTGAGAAGCACCGCTCACCCCACTCGCCAGTCACACTGCTTTGTATTCCCATCGTCAGTACGTGAATGGGCAGGGCAGGTTAGGAAGGCCGGCATGGCCGGCCACCACCATGGGGTGCCACTGCACTGCACTGGGGCAGAGGCGGATGCTCGGTACCTCCTTCGCATCCAGCTTTTCAGGCACCCGTCTACCACCAGAGGATGCAAAGGGAGATTTCTCCATTTAGAAATGTAGTTTCTGGACCATCTCTCAAATCTGCAAGCCTTATTCCTCCTGGCGGTCCTCTGGAGCTTCTCTCCTTGTCTCTACCTCAAACAAGCCACCCCCAATTCCTGGTTATCCATCCTTGCTGACTCTCCTTTTCTAGTACCCTCCCAGAGCACAAGCCATACTAGCGTTAGTAGTATACTAATAGTAATATGCTAACGGTATAGTATATTGCTAGTAGTATAGTAACTTTAAGATAAATGTTTACTGATAATTTAGTAGTTACTTTATTCCAAAATAATTATAAATTGTTTTTTCAAATTAACAACATCAAGTATTTTGTTATTATCTTTTTATCAAGCTGCACCTATAGATCTTTGATGACCAAAATAACTGCCAGTTTACCGTCCCTGTTGCCAGGGGATGGCTAAGGACAGCCCAGGGTTTTGTAGGGCTTTAGTGCGTGTTCCCCAACGCTGTGAATCTCCACGTCAGCCACAAGAGGGAAGACGTGCCATGCACTACGCCGGAGATCCCAGTTTACCAAAGAAGTTCCCAGTTTACAGGAAAGTCACACTAGTTTACGTTAAGATTCTATTTTAAATCAGTTTAGTCAAAATCGGTGCAAGAAGTTGGCTGACATTTGTAGTCAAGTTTAAGAATAGCTTATTTTGGGTTGCCATAAACAGATTCCAAATTGACATAAACTAAACTAAGAGTCTTTACAGAAGTGTTTATACCAGTTGAACTGCATTGGTTGAAACCTCCATGGAAGATTAACCAGTGGGACTTTTGTGTTTGGATAAACACTAAGCCTGAAATACACTAATTTAGCTTAGAATAGGAATGAAAAAGTCTGCTTTAACTTCAAAAGTAAACTGTGTACTCTATTCATCATCAGCTTCACAGAAAGTCCCTCTTGAAGAAGAGACTACTCATCTGTATTTGATTGTTTCTATTTGAATATCTTGCATTCATTTTTGTTGTTGATTCTGCTTCATACGAACAACCTCATAACACAAGGGCATTCTGTGAATGCAGCCACACAACTGAAGACAAGGGAGAAAAGATGTTCTAGCACTTGGCTATTTGAGAACTTTGCATTTAAAGCAGAATTTGTAGCAGACTTTCCTGGTAGCTCTAGAAAAAAATTACTCAGAATTTGTTTTAATGGTGGTGGTAAGGTGTTGCTGGTTTGTTTGTTTGCTAGGATAGAGGGGGAAATCAATGTTTGGAGTGATTCAGTTTTGAAAGGTCTGGATCTGTAGAATGTCTTCTGAATGTTTTTTTCGTCACTTGCTTCTCTCAGTTAAGATTGCCTTGTTCCTCCCTTTCGTACACTTCCTTCTAGGCTTCGTAATCTACATCGCCCCAAGGAAAAGCAGCTGTCGTGATGGTTCGCAGATCAAAATTCAGCCTTTAATGTAGCTAAGGCTTGATCCATTAACTACTTTGAAGATTATGACCAAAGCCTTAAACTGGCATCTGAAATATGAGACTTCAGCACGAGTTAATGAGGCCCAGGAAAGCTGCGCAGGAGGCAGCTATTGTATCCAGTACGATGTGATTGTAAAGAGAGACAAAAGCAACTAGCACTGCAGCAGAAGGGCAAAGGAAAGTCTGAGCCGGTCTGAAGCAAGATGGATAATTTTAAAAGGAGGAAGGGAAGTTTCGACTACAGTGTTCAACAGACATAGAAGCTAGCAAAGTCCGAACACTAGAGTGACATGACCTTGCTCAGATTCACAAGAAGTCAGGCAGGAGCATTCATCACGTTTAGGAGTTACTCAGCAATGCAAAATACAGCGAGAGGTCGCCCTGGAAGCGAAAGGGTGGATAGTGGTATTCCCAGAATGCACAGGAGCCACTTGGCAGCAGGAGACTCTAGTGACAGAAGTGGCGATAATCCAATTTACACACCACGGGTCACATCAGCTGACAGTAAATGGAGGAAAATTATCTAGACTGAGAAGGGATGTAGCAGTGACAACCACGTGTTCATATCTGTAAGTTACTTTTAAGTAAATAAAGAACTTAAGTACTTGAAACTACTGTTAAAAATAAGTTGTACCTACATGTTTACCAGCACAGCACTATAGTGCCAGAGAGGGACCTACAGTTTTACTGGGTCTGAGCTGAAGGAGAAAATGAGCAAGAGGGACTCATCCACAGTATCAATTGAGCAGGATACATTTCAACATCAGCATAAAGAGAGATGCTAAGATTAAAGATCGACCACAAATAGCCCAATAAGTTTCCACTGAATCAACATTTTCTGATGGAAAACTGTCCTGGCTGGAAAAGTCTCAGCAAGCTTAAATTGTTACATTGAAAGTACTAGTTATCACTTCTCCATTCTATAAATACCAAGTGCTCATGATTGCTGGCTTTTCAAGTTTTTTATCATTCTAAATATGATTATGCTGTGTGATTCATTGGAACAGACCAAATGACAGAAAACATAAATTGACAAAACTTAGATATTTAGGTGTTAGAATTATTTCATTCAGCACATACTTCATGGAGGGTCCCATTACAAAAATAGGTTAAAATTTTGCTTTCAAATACTTACCACTACTTGTGCAATTCAAAGTAAAGTCACTACAACTTGGTTGTACTCTGCATATTCACTATCTTCTGTTTTACACATCACCATCTGAATGCATGTGTTTCCATCTGAATATTAAAGAGGACAGCCTAAAAAGCAAAAAAAAACCCAAATGAGTCAAATTTTATATTTTGACCTGGATGATATTCATGACCAAACAAATCTTTTATCAGCTTACTCAGTGACAATGGGGATAGCCTTGTTCATCCAACTAGTCCTAGGTCATCCTTCAGGCTTCCCCACTGAGTCAGGCAGGATTCAAAACAGAATGAATTTGAGATGACAGGTCACCGCCCAATTGATAATGAGCAATTTTTTTTTGTTGTTATAGGAGGAGGACTGGACCTGAGGTCCAAGGAATTTCTTTCTAGTTCTATGCCCTAATTTGGACAACACTATAGATTATCTCAGTAACTCGGTTATTGTGAATGAAATAATCCCAGCAGTGTTAGTTCACAGCAGGTTATTAGTGCCAGAACAATTACATCACACATGGGCACACTGTAACCTTCTGTTGAGGGGACAGTTCACAGATGACTTCCAAGAAGAGAAGCTCTCATTAGAATTCGATGTTAACTGCTTACTGGTAGTACTTTTGTTTTGACCAGGTATTTATTTTGCCTAGTTGTTTGGCAGCCAGCTGCTCTGTCCGGCATGACTCCCTGCAGCTGAGAAGCAAAATATGAAATGCAGCTCCATTTTTCATAGTCACTTTTTGGGTTTTTTTACTTTACAGTGGCTGAGGTGTAGGTATAAAGGTTTAAATCTTTGCGCTTGTTTCCCAGGCCTCGTCTCAGTTTGTTACAAATAAACATTGGGTCATGGACTCTACAGCTCAATAAACACAATTATGACAGTGTCTTTGAAGAGCATCTGTGTCCTTCAAAACAGCTCAGCTAGTTGTGCCATGGCAATGGCTCATGCATGATCCACTCACACAGGCTCCAAAAACATCTTCAGATATAGAGTCCTCTATCTATGTCTGCAGCTGTGCTCACTAATGAATTACAGTGCTTCTCGTCTGCACAAGCCGTTTGTGCCTTATGGATTGCAAGCGCTTGGCTGCAGATGCTGCCACATGTTCTTCATATCCTTGTAGCTGGAATTTTTTAATCTAGAGCCATGACATGCCAGCTCCAGCACTCCCATGCTACCCATGAACACAGCACCGAGACTCTAGTATTAGTCTGCTTTTTTTAAAGTGTTCTGAGAAAGACTTAAGTGTTAACAGGATTTGAATAAAGCAATCTGAAAAAGTGGTGTCAGATATTCAAGCCCTTAACCCCTTTCCTCCATCCAACACTGCCACAGCCATTATTAACTGTAGAGCCATCAGAAGAGATACTTGTCACTGCTTGTCTGCTAGCTGCAGAAGAGGTTTTTAGACGCTCCCATGCTTCCATACCTCGGTAGGTATTTCTTGCAGATATTTTGCAGGAGAATTTGCTGCAGGGCAGCAGGGAAATTATTGTTAACTCTTTCCAGGCCAGCTTGTAATCTAAAAGCGAGCCAGAAATCTTGGATTAATACAAGAACGCCAGTGTTTTGTTTAGGAGCTCCTGATAACCAAAATCACCTTGTTGGCCTAAAGGGATCAAAGTCCGGTCAAACTCCTATGAGTTTGTATGTGTAATGCAGCTTTCCCCATACAAGCTGTGGACACTTTAACTAATATTTTCAAATTGCTACTGATGTGAATAAGAAAGGAAATATGGCAACAATGAGAATATGGTGCAAGATCCCAGACTGTCTTGTTCTGTCCTTCACAGAAATGAAAGCCTTGTTCAGACTTCCCAAGGGAGAAAAACTTTGGGAGTCTGTTCACCACAGAGTCGGAGAAACATCTATAAAAATAATCTTGGAGGAAATTTGAGTGTACTGGGTGGTATTGACATATCAGTACAGCATCTTAGATCTTTTGTTGGACAAGAAAATATGCGCATTTGTATTTTAGCTTTATTATAGCTTTGCAATTAGTAGAAGGCAATCTATTATTAGCTGTACGGCCTTATTAAAGTCATCTGCGCTTACAGATGTATGTTTCTCTGTCTCAGCAATGACTCTCTAAAAAAAATCTCAAGTTTATCCATATTGGATCCTTGTGATTGGAAGGTCTTTTTCAGTTACTATTTCTGATTTCTAAATCTTATTCTCAGTATTAAAAGTACCCATTCACTACTAAGCACTTCACCATACATAGGCTTCAAACCTTTATTAAACAACAAAGAATAATGCAAAGTTATTATTCCCAGTTCTATGTAAATGGAAGTAGGCCAGTGTCCCAAAATGCATAATTTATCTATTAAAGACATTTGATTGTTTTATTATGGCCAAGAGGCAAAGTAAGAAGGAAGCTGAAGAGAGTGTGGGTAGCTACCCGTATTACTGCCATTGAGTATATGCCCCACAACTTACTTCCGAGAGGCTCCTTCCTTTTTCTTGGGATACCCCATGAGTCACATCCAGCTGTGCAGTATTCTCATGCCCCACACGGTGTATTCGTAGGCTCACGTCACTCATCCTGTTTCATTAGGGAAAGTATGTTCAACAGAACTGCCATCATATGCCCAGCGTCCCTTGGTGGTGGTTAGGAAATGCACTGAGTGCTGCCCAGCGGTGGGAGTAACTGGAGGTACACATGATGGGCTCAGCAGGCCTGTTTTGTTAATATGTGCTGGCCTTGCCACAAGCAACCTCCTCCATAATCTTCCTTGCAAAACTTCGGAAAAGCAGTGTTTTCAATGTTTTTCATTGTGCTGCTTTGTCAGAGTGATGCATACGTAGAATGACTCTTTGACTTAAAAGTTAAGCAGCTGGATATTTGGGGCTCTGACTTTGGCCATAGGTCAGGCTTCACAGTCAGGGAACTGGAAGCTCTTTCAAGATCAGATTTAAAGTCCTTAGCCAAAAAATATTTCCACTGAAATTCTAAGGCTAAACCAGTACAGCTTTACAAGTCAGTTTAATTTTATCTCATTCTGTGATATCTCAGCACTGTCCTACACTTGGTGACCATTTATGACATTCTACATAACCATTAGGAATAAGGGGGACAGCTGACTATATTTGAAGAATGGAGACTACAACTTCAGGGAGTCTGTTGTTTCAGGGAGTCTATTGCTGATTTTTCTGGCTCTCTGTACATTTGGACAGCATGGGTGATGGACACAAATCGCCAACCAATAAAAAAAAAGGACTAATACCAAGACACCAGTTTCACATGGGGCTGTAAAACTGAGCAACACAAAACCTCTCTAAACCTGATTCCTGCTGAGTACAGTCCTGTGTACTGTGCTGCTCCACATTCTCAGCAGGAAGACAGGAACGGTTGTGCGGGTAGCATAGAAACTTGGACACATTGTGCCAGACTGCTTCCAGCTGGGGGAGATGCTGCCTTTAGGTACCATACCAGGAAAAGAATCCAGTTCCTTAACCAGCTGGTGCAGACTGGCTCAAGTCTGCACTGCATAGGTCTGGGCCTTCTGCGATTGTCCTGAGATTACTGTTACTGTTGTTTCATTTTTTTAGCCTCAGCTGGAAATGCATGAAATAATAGTTGGCCGTGTTGCAGCCCACCACAGTTGTGTCTTACAGGATGACACCAAAGGTACAGATCTCCTGCCTTTATGCATCTGAAGACGTAAGAACTACTAGAGTCATATTAGAACAAAGCTGGTACAGTTCACGTACGTCTCTTAAGGTTGAAAATGTCCCCTGGTTGCCCTTCAGTTCTAGAAGGGAACCCAGAAGTAAATTAACTTGACTGGGGCCCTAGGATGAAACAGCGGTTGAGCCACATTGAATTTGTACGTTCACATCACTGAATCTTCAGTGGAGTTCAATGATGTAGGAACGATGCTCTGCATCTTTGTATCACAAACCCTTCCCTTGAAGCTTTTTGGCATCTCTGTCTGTATAGGATCCCCTGTCTTCTGGGACAGAGTTCAAAGGCGACTAAGGCAATGCAGGGGCTGAAGCTGCCTCGGTTTCAGACCTTGGCTGCCTACATCCTAGGACACTTCTTAGCCAGCTACAGAGCTCCCACTGGCAAGGGGAGCAACGGGGCTCAAAAGCTGTTAATAAATGAAGATGATTAGGATACCTAACTCTTGACTTTGGGAAGAACTGCACAGAAAAAAACAGTTCCAATAAATACAATATTTTATACTTTATCTGTAAGCATTATACACAACCTTAGCAAACTCAGGCAGTAGCCTTTAAAAACGCAGTGTTGGTAGTCAGTTTAACACCTTTGTTTCCATTGTTATTAGCTTTAATAAATACATTCCTCTTGGGTCAAAGCTCTCCATGCTTAGTTCTAGACAAAAATGCCAACTTTCATGTTTGAAAGACCAAATTAAATGAATTTTCAGTTGTGAGTTATTCAAAAGTGGGAGTAGGAAGGAAAGAGACTTTAATGTTGTGACAAAAAACGTTGCCCTCTGGTTACTAAAAATTTCTCATCACCCTCAGCCATCTTTTCAGAAGTCTGTTTGGTCTGAGGAAAATCAGCTCTCGAACCCTCGATTTGCCCTTAGTGGATAAGGTTGCTTTGGGAGACCTTCTCTTCAGAGATTCTCCTAGCTTTACTGGGGTGGGTGCAAATAGGCCAGGAAGAATGGGATCAGATTTCTCACAGTCAGCACTCCTGCACTAAGCTTATCTGCACAAAAGAGAATCCGGATATATAAACCAAATAGCTCCTTCCTCAAGATGGTGCAAAAGCTCTCCCAGCTGAGTATCTCTACAGCTGCCTGAAGAAGAAGGTATGGGAGAAATATGAATGCCCCTGAAACTAAACAGACCGAGCATGCAAAGACTGGTGAAGTTCTAAAAGTGACATTGCTCTCATGCTAACTTGGCTCTGACTATGCATTTCCCTTTGCGAGGTAAACCTCAACTGTTACTGTTATTTGCTCTTTGCGTATACCATAAAGTATACAGGATATGAAACGTGGAAGATTCAGAGATGCAGGAACACCTTTGAGTTAAAGAGTTTTCCGATTTAATACTGAACTAAAGTTAAAATTTCACTTCTGGCTTGGTAGTTGCCCTCAGTACTTCGCAGTGCCTCTTTCACCAATGGATTACACAGCGTCTCCTCTGGATACTTGGCTGAAGACACAGAACTCCTACAAATTGTGAGATGCTGGGCCTGAGTCAGCAGCATGCCTTTGGCCTCGTTACACAGACTGGCTGAAGAGCAGAAAAAATACGCAAAGCAGATCAGCACGTTTTACCATATATGCAAGAGCCCAGTTACTTTTATATAAAAAGCCTTAGGGGTAGGTGTCATTTGGAATTTAGACCCAGTCTGAAATAGCCAAAACCGTTTATGCAATATAATGAGTCATGGATAACGACTTTGAAAAAGACCTCATGTAACCACATATGAAGGGCAGGCTCAATCTTCAATGCTCCAGGTACGTGTGCCTTTAAAGGAGCTGACATTCACTTAACCTCCCTGGTATGCAGTGTCAGATAACCAGGCTCCGCTGAACAATAGATAGAGAGCTGACAGGCTTTCAGAGGAGCAAGCTAGGTTTACATTAGGCATTTTCCATAAAGTCTTTTGAAAAGGTACACCCAGATCTGAGAAAGAGAGCAAGCAATAATAACTGCACTTAGTAATGTGTACAGTAAACAGACTTGAGAGCAGGTGACAGGCTCAGCTAAAGTGCATTTCTAATCTTAAAAGTGACTCTAAAAGTGACATTGCAGAGGACTGCTTCAATCTGCCTGTCTTTTGTTCATTTTATAAACAAGTTTTTCCTTGAACTGCCAAGTCTGCCTGTTCCCCAGAGAGGCTAAAGTCAAGCAGGGTTCCTCCTGACTCATGCTTCATAGACAGCAATTGAAGATGTGTAAGTGAAACTCATTTAACCCTACCCGTGACGGAAACTATTAGCTCAGCAGTACTTTTCTTACTAGAAAGTAACCGGCATGGCTGAACACACGTGCAGCTGTTTCCTAGGTACCCTTCATCTATCTGAAGAACTTTAGGAATGGTTTGAGGTGACTTAACTGAAATCCTGCAGAGAGATTCGAAGCGTCGCAATTAGACCAGAAGACATGGTTTACAGTTATAGTCATCGTTAGAAATATCAAGCTGTCATTAGCATGAAATAATCCAAACATTAAAAATGATCAGAGGCTTTTCATATCACGAGTTGGTTTTCTGCTTTGTTCTTCTTGGAGCTTAGAGAAAGCTCACTCCAATTAGTATTTCTTACATTATTTTCCAGGATATTCTACTTTTTATATGGTAAATAGCAAGGGCTGACCAGAGCAAGTTCAGGCTATTGCTCATCTGAACTCAAGACCTGCAAAATGTTCCTTTTCTTGTTTGTATACTACTCTTGCAGTGGCTGTAGCCACTACCCTCCCCAGAATTTTTCATCACTGACAGGCTTCACTTCCCACCTTCTGGCATCTTTAAGGAAAGCACTGAGCAAGACATAGAACTTCAAACTAAAAAAAATAAAGGGTCTGTGGCTTTGTATCACATTCTCTGGATATGAAGCTGTGCAAGAAGCACAACCCTGATTGTCTCGTTATGCAAACAAGGGTCTGTCTGTGGCTGTATAGCTAAATATATGATTCCAGAAAATAAAGGTCTTACTGTTACTAAGTAGTTAAATGATTAGATCTGAAAGTTAACTGGTAGTTAACTGGACTAGACTTTCCGTAATCTCACTTTCTTTCCAGAGATAGAAACTAGATTTATGACAGAACTTGTATCTACTAAGTTTCACTTACTAATACCTTTGCACAGTTCTGTTTGGTTTGCAAATAATGTAGGACATAAATATATATGTCTGTGTGTATGTATATATGTTTGAATATATATATATGCATACATATATGACCAAAAAGCTGTTTTATCGACTTGATTTTTATGGTTGTTTTCCCTTCTTCCTAAAATTAGGATACCGAACCCAAACTCCTTGACAAAGCAAACTTACTCAAGAAGCTTTTCTGCCCTCTGTACAAATTAGAGAGAGCCCCATCAGGAGTCAGCCTCCACTAGGACAGAAACTCAAGCACTTGCTCCCAGCCGATAACAGGAGAACGTGGAGCCCAGGGACTCCTCCCACCCTACCACATAAAACCAGGCACTGAACATCAAGGATCCAGTTTCAACCACAACAGTCGTTATCAGCACCAAGGAGTGTCTCTGTTCTCATCCTGGCTCTTGACCTGTATCATGAAGGTAAATATGCTTTATGGTTGCTTTTCCGATGTATGTCTATCGCATGGGATAAGCAAGAACGAACAGCCATGAAAGTCTAAAGACCTTGTTCCAACAATTTCAGCTGAAATCCTGGCCTGGTCTAAGTATGTATGCCACTCTTGATGCAACTTTGTCATTAATGAAGCTTCTGCTTACCTAAAAGGACCTATAATGGTAATATTTTACATCTACCACACATACACAGCAAGTACACATTTTTTAAAATCCTAATTATCTATGTATCTTTACTGCTGCTCCATGCAGTTTGGTTGGTATGTTGACTGTGTTGATAGTACAACATCCAATACTATATTATTTGTTTATGTTATTAATGGCATCACAGAGAATTTATCTCATAACTCCATTGTAACTGTTGACTTGGAGGACTCTGGCATCCTCTCCCTGGGTTTGCCTCTGCTGAGATGTTGAATTGCTCTTAGGGCAGTTTATGAAGCCCAACAATTTAGTGCTTCTTGCTGCACTCATGAACGAACTCACGACACCCTAGCTCACTCAGAATTATCAGAATCGTCAGAATTGTCCTGTTTATCAGTTTTATGAGATAAACAAAATGACAGTTCTTTTTCTCCAAAATTATATTACTTCTGCATTATCTTAGCCTATCATTTTTAGACTCAGCCCTTTCCCAGATGTACGAAAAATCTACTTTGCTATTTAGTAATACGGTGTGACTGTTCTCTTCTAAGAAAGAGAGAGGCTGCTGCTACTTCTAAATGATGTAATAGTCATATGGGAGTTCACTCCCCTGCTCAGATTTGGTTCCTGGTTTTCAATGTCTCCATCTATAAAGCAATATATATTACGTGGAGACTTCAAGGTCTTTGAGAGCCTGTGTAAGAAATGCAAACAAAATGTTAACGAATACATCATCTTAGAATATCAAAGTGACCAGGTACAGAAATTTCTCTAAGAAATCTAGGATTTCATTAATGTTATTTTGGTTTTAATTTTGTTGAGTATTAACCCACATGAATGAAGGCATAAGGCATATTTTAGTCAATAGGGAGAATTCAGTTAAGTCTATCAGGAGATAAAAGTGATGTAAAAAGAGACCAGATAGGGTAGCCTACTTTGATTCTGAAAAAAAACAACCCCACCCCAAAACCTAAAATCTTTAAGCACTGTAATAAATTGTATCATCTAAAAATTATTTTATTTGGAATAACATATTTGCTTATTTCAGTAGTGATGTGTTTAACTGTAGCCAGGATTCTTATTTGCTACAGACATCCAGGCATCTGCTTGCCTGCTTTGCCCAAGTCTGTATACCTGCAATTTTGAAAGCACTTGCCGCCTTTGGGCTGGATAAGCAGCCATAAATCATACCCAAAAAATAGGCACAAAGAAACCAAGTAAAAATACTGTAACAACACTCAAGAAGCAAGTCCAAGTCAATAACAGAATGGTAGTGCTAGGAAGCTGAGCTCCTTGAAAATATTCATGGCATACATAATGTTTGTTCATCACCAGACCTCTTACAGCTAATTCAGATAGATAATTTCCCGGCACATGAACAATTAGGTCAAAGGAAGAACAAAGCATACATTATAAATGAATGTTTAGTCTATTGATAAGTTCAGATTATGATATATAAGAAATGAGAGGTATATTTATTTCCCTATATGAAGGAAATACTTATGAAAGTAGGCATAAACAACAGGCACAGTCAGCTATGATTTGGGACGGCCTTTTAAAAATGTGTCAATGAAAACTATGTATTGAGCAAAACAGCACTCTAGCTTAGAGATCTGAATCTGGTTAACATTTCACAGACGTGTAATTTTTCACTCCCAGCGAAACAAGAGAGAGAGGAGATCACATTCTTCTCAGTTGAAAGCAAAATCCTCACATTGAAGGAATTAACGTAAAATGGTTTGGCTCTGCTAATCCTGGCACATTCTGTACTCAAATGAGAGAGACAAGATCTTCCAGAAAGTAACTCAAATAAAAAATGAGAGTCCACTTCTTTCCATAGAGACCCCAAATTTAGATACTGCAAGTTAGACTGTGTGGATACTCTCATCCCTCTCAAAAACATAATTAAGGTTGCTCTCTTTAAAGTTACAGGACTGAATAAAAACCTTTGCATTTGAACTCAAATTATCTATGCCTTCCACAATTATCCCATATCATTGGTTTTAAAATCTGCCTTCCGCACAATACAGATTCCTAGATCAATGGTTTTTACCATGTCCGAAAAAAGAAAGAAAAAGTCAGTGAAGGAAAGAGCAACATGCCTGCAAGAAACATGTCAGGGTAGGTAGGAAGCGATCTTTCTCTAGAGATTAGTTAAAAAGAAACTGTTTATTAGTGGCAGCTACACAGCACACAGATTACAGGGTTTGAATAAAATACACTTGCATTTGAGAATAAAACAGAACATTTTATGTTTACTCTAAAGCACAGGACTCACTGTCTGCTTTACAAATATTTACATGCTAAGAGCTTAAGGCTTCTTGTGTGTCCTGCTCTCATGGACTCGCTCCTCTATATTTCTTGGTGACAGAAATGCAAAAAGGCAATGAATCATGACCAGTAGTGGTGACTCCGTCCCTGCTGTTAAGTCATCTAAGCAGCACCCCATTTTCTTTTTATAACTGCCTTAGGCTACCATGTAGGCTTCCTAGAATATCTGGCTGCATTTCCTGCCCAGACAAACACTTCTGCAGCATCCATCATACAAAAAGCACTGCCATGTACATTCAAAGCTCTATACAAACACATACCACATTTAAATCACTTTTAGCAAGGTAACTTATTAAATAGGATGTAATATATACCCCAAAATTGTACTTTGGGTCTCAACATTCTAAGGGCTTCATTGCGGCTATCCATGCTTTCTCATGGAGGATTCTTCCCAAGCAGGGAAGAGCCCCACTGACAGAGCCCAGTGTGGCATCACACATTTTCTATCCTGGTGGTCACATCTGCTTTTTAATGGTAATTACATCGTGGGTTGTGCTGACCTCAGAAGGCTCCTTGGTAGTAGACAGTCCATAGCTGCTTCCAGTTCCCCAGAGACCAGCCCACTCTCAGCATTCACTGGACTTTCTGCCTCGAGTGCCTGCTCCAAGCCCTGTGGACCAAGCAGATATAGCTTTCTGAGACAGTCTTAATACTTCTGAGCTCTCTGACAACACCGTCTGACATCATCTGTGTACATCCTGAAAGTCAGAAAGCAGAAAAAAATAAATAGCAGATCAGAAACTCCCTTAACAAATCAACATTATTTGTGCATGTTTTACCAATTAAAAAAAAGAAAAAAAACAACAACTAAGTCAACAGACAAATTGCCAATGAGCAAATTGCAAGAATGTTCGACTCATCATTAAGCCACGATCTGAAGCACTTTCAAGTAGGTGTATCAGGATGCTAGCCAGCAGCAGGAAGAGAAAGCTAAGGCTTTGGGTCATTTAAGGAAAAAATCTTGATGAGAAGAACAACTCTATGGAAAAGTTGCATCAATATGGGAAACTAGCAAGTTTTCCACTTTAGCTACATTCAACATGACGAGACACTGAAGCATCACAGTAGCAACAGCAGCTCCTAAACTGTGATGTTCAGTGTAGGGGGTAAATAATATCAGTTTTCTTGTGTTTCCTTTTCAGAGTTTGCTGATGGGGACAATGAGAATAAAGGGGTTAACCATGAACCAGGAGGATCAAGGAGAACGAAGAGTAACTGTGATACAAAGAGTAACTGAAAATTAGAGGATGAGAATACAGCAGGAGATTACACCGTTTTTACACTCTCTTCCCAGTTCATGCCGCAGCAGACCAGTGAAGGCAGAACACTTCCTGTGTGTTTGTAAAGTGGCGTCACCTACATCTGGCAGAACTCCTTCAGACTGGCTGTCCAAGTTTCAAATTAGTTTAGCAAATATGAATACTAAATACCATCTATGCCAAGGAAACATGCTAAGGTTACATAATTTGCCCAAACCAGTTTTAAATATGCCAGGAATAAAAAAAATAAAAAAATGGAACCTTCTTTACGCAATGAAGAAAACTGACAGATAAAGTTAGTTGCTGTGTTCAAGATCTCTGCATTACAGTTCTTTTACTCTGCATTTGTTACTTATGAAGAGACAGAGAAGCTGCCTTGTAAAAAAATTCATTTTCAAGCAATTTCAGTGTTACGTACAATCTATATATTCAATGTATTGGCAGACCAGGGTTCTCCTTCTCTCCTAGTGGAGTTTGCTGTTGCAGTGTCCTTTGTTCCATGTTAAGACTAACGCTTTTTTTTGTTTCTCTTGATTTGCACTCTTTCTTGGCAACAAACAATTAAGCCTGCCAAAACTTAGATAAATAACAAGGTGAAGTGCAAGGGCAGGAGTTGAGCATTTACCGCCTAGCTAAGTGAACTTTATTCCCTGGAGGCTGCAGGAGGAACAGTGGTTTAGTGAGCTGCGTATGGGATGGGCAGTCTGAACACTATTCTAATCTGGGCTCTGGTGCTGACTCATTGCATCACCTTTGGGAAATAACTGCCTCGATACACTTGTTTTTTCTTCCGTGAAGTGGTCACACTCCGTTGTAGACACTAGTTACCATAGTTACAGATCCTGGAAGAGTTACGAGGAACAATTTCTCAATCAGATAAACTGGAAATCCTTCGTTTTGTTCTCTGCTACAGGAAGAAAGGGCCAGAAGTGATAGCAAATTAGCAAGTAAGTTGAAGCGAGGTAATTCGGCTCCTTAGTATCAGAGACCAGATTTATTCCAGTTGCACACTGTGAAAGAGTAAGGTAAGACCCTGGCACCTGCTCCCCAAAGGCTGGGTGAAAGATGGTGGCCCACATTAATCCTAATCAGAACTGGTAGTTGCAGTTATGTGTGTATCAAACGAGCCATCGTAACCGGGAAAATCTGACCTCTGAGATTATTGTCAGCAGTGACCTGCTGCCAAGCAGCCTACTCTTATTTATTCCACTAAAGTCAACCTTGCTGACACAAGCCTTTTTTAAAGGCAATCTGCTTTGTGCATGCCTGTCCTGTTACTAGGTTACTAAAGAATGAAATATCTCTGGTTTTTTGTAAATCCCCATTCTTGCTTTTGGAAGTCTGGTCACACAAATCTGTTAAAGAACAGCCCTATTTGCATCTTTGATTTCTATTTACTTACCCCAGCTATTCCTTACATTTTGATGAACTCTTCTTGCCTCCTTTCCCAAGCCCTGCCGTAAGATAAATAGAGGATTCAGACTATTTGGTTTTGACCAGTGCCAAGGTTTGCGCTCTCGGCAGCATGCTGATCATGGCTGCAATTCCTGGCTTGCAGGGACTTGGGATCCAGTTACATTTGCTGGCGTCAAGCAGACTCTACAGACCACTGTGAAATACTGAATCTAAAAATAAAAGAGTGAAAAAAGTACGAAACCAAAGAGAGTGGGATATTAAAATCCCAGGAAAACTGTAGAAACGTTTGGAAGAGGCACATAAGCAGTCTCAGGGGAAAACACTAACGCATTGGGGGAGTTTAAATTAAGCCGATGGGTTTGCCTTTTTTAGCCCTGTCACCCATGTGACGCTCAAGAGTTCAGCCTGTGGGTCCAGGTATTTCTGCTAACACAAAGAATGCATTAGAGCCTTTTGGAAAGGCAAATCATTCTGACTGTCTCAGCTTCTTGCCTTTGCTCTCCCTAAGAACTGTTAAACCCAGGTGCACTCGGTTTGTGTTTGCACACATCCTCCCGGCCAGGGTCTCGTCTCGGCTTTTGGATTTCTCCTTCGGATCAGAACCGCTGCTGATGGTGCCAGAGGGCTAGCCGGGTGTGGGAAGAAGTTTCAGGCTCTGGTGAGTCTCAGGGGGGGACGGGTCAGGGAGGTGGAGGGGGGGAATATGATTTTCAAAGCTTTTGCAGCTCTTGTAATTGTACAGCGACATAGGGAAGATTAGGGATTCTGTGAATCCAGGCTAGAGGGTCAGGGTTAAATACTTGCTGGACCTGCTTCACAAGGTTAAATTAATTAGTCTGAGATCAGCTAGAAAAGCCCAAGTGCTATTTCTAAAGGGCCTTTCATGAATCTCAGATAAATAATTTCATGGGAATTTCCTCCTTTTCTGAGGAAAAATCTCATAATCTTTGAAATTGTCTTTTCCTATTTAAATATTAAACCAGCACAAGAATAAAGTTTTACCACGTACAAAGTTGCATTTTTAAGCGCGATATTTGTTGTGACTGTCCTTTCCTGACCAGCACGTTTCCATGTTAGGGTTTCAGACTGCCTGTGTTTGAGTTGTTTGTAAAAATTCTTCCTAGATTTAATCGAGATCTATTTGCAGGAGACTTTATTTCTGCCTCCTTTTTGATGCTTTGAAATTTAAACCACGATGACTGTGAAACTGAGGTTTAAAAGTAGATGTGTGTTTGCATAACAATGTATTATATATACACAATACTAGAGCTCCATGGCTACCCGTAACTGCAGTGATAGTGTATCTGCTGTGGTAGCTCCTTGGAAGTTTGCATATAGGTCAGAGGTTTCCAAATGATGATTGAGATTATATATATTATGATTGCATTTTCCAAGTATGCCACAGTTTAGTCACGGGACTCATTAGCATTCGTGAGAGCTGTGAAGTTCTGCTCCTTCACACTGAACTGAAAGTTCAGCTCCCTGTACCTGAACCAGCCCTGTTCCGCGTTGCTGAGATATCGCAAGGTCTCGTCTTGCCTCTTACCTCAGTTTCTTAATGCCTTGCTGCATGGGAGTCTATTGCAGTGGGTGAAGCAAGACGACTCAATACGTTACTTCCCTAGCCTTGCGAGTTATGCAATTTGTAGATTTGCTTTGGTTCTTGATCTTAAGTACAGTAGCTCACACCGTGCTTTCTAAAGAAACCTAGAAGTGATCTCCTGCCAGTATGAAGTGGCTGTTTAAAACTGCATGGGTGTTTTTGTTGGGGGTCCTTCTAATACTCTTAGACAAAACCTCTGTTGTCCCAACTGTGTGACCTTGAAAGTACTTCACATGCAGCATTTTATGCAGGTTAATTTATTTTAATAGTATAGCTAAAATGAAATGTTATAATAACATATAACAATTTAAAAGACACAATCCAAATATTTTAAAAACTGTACTGCTAATTTACATTCCTTCATTTCCCTCATTAACTTTGTAGAAGAAATCTGGACCTATATATTTTAATTTGCAGCAGAGGAAAAGCTAATGGAACCATCAGGCGGGCATTTGAAGCTGTTTCACCATGTCTCAGGCTGCGTGTGTTCTAAACAAAAACCACCTAAAAATAAATATGCAAAATGCCTGTTACTTATGTATATGAACATGGCAGATTCCTTTATAGTTTTGCAGCACATCAGGTTTGCAACTTAATAGCTGATTAAGCGCACCTTACAGTGAGAGATCCTGCAAGTAAAAAGGAACTAAACACATTGCTCTATCATCCTACGCAACTCACCAAGTCGGTGAGCCTGATTTAGCGTAACTCAAGGCAGAGTTTGTGCGAGGACTCACAGCCATTAGGAGATAGCAGAGGGCTAAGGCAGGATCCGAACCCCGCTGAGCTGGGCACTGTACCCTACAGCAGAGGTTCACCTCCTTGCTGTCCAGCCCTGCTGGGCTCCTGTGATACCTCATCCAACTATTGTTTCAGCTATAGAACAAATCCTTTGAAGCCTCTATTTAATAAAGATGAGTGAATAAGCTGATTTTCTCATTAGAACAGAAAACTGTCAAACTTACCCTCTGAGGTTTTAGGTTTTACTTTTTTTTCCTAGATAGTCTGAGGTTTAATACGTTTCAGCTATCTATTTGGAATTCATTTAAAAGAAATAACATTCATTCATATCGTCTGATAGAAAAAAATAATCTTTTTGATGACTGTCCACAGTTGGACAATATCTGGCAGCAGGTCAGAAGTTGCAAGAAAAGCAATAATATCCTCCTTTATCAAAGCCTGTGTCAGCCAGGATATTCAGCACACAGGAAGGTCTGCAGTCTCTGCCTGACTCTGAAATTCTTCAGCTGCCTCAGAATCACAACTTCTCTTAACTCCCTCCATCTTGTGTGTGACCAGGTTCCTTCTCTCTGTGTGTCCACGTTCTTGTGCAACCCTTCCTCTCAGCACTCAGTAAAAATAAGTTATTACATGTGTTGTATGAAACCCAACCCTACCTTTTCTTCTAACTGAAACAGAGGTCAAGACAAAAGGTAGGGGACGTGAAATACCAATTCCTCTTTTCCAAAATGGGTAACTGAGGTAGAGGCTAAGTTGCTCAAGGACACAGAGTTTCCCCGAGCGGTGAGGGAACCTAACCAGACTCACTGAACCTCACAGGAAGCTATGAGTAGCACAGAGTAAGAAACAAGCAGGTTTTTGTACCAGAAAGATCCAGCATAACTGTAGGACAGAATGATGTCCAAATAAACTGAATTTTAGGAGCAGTGGAAAGAGAAAGTTCTGAAGGAGGGTCAAGATTACCAAAAAAGAATTGTAGAAACCTGAAAGATGTTAGCCCAGTCCTAGATCTGTTTCAATGTAGTGAAGAAACCAAGTGATAGGAATATAATTTATCTTCTTTATTCATCTTATCTTCTAAAGTAAAGAGTAAACGTGTTAAAAGTCTCATGCAAAGTCTGGGCATTGTGTACTGCTTTTATTGTGTGTCTCAGAGCACAAACAGTGCTCATGGGCTATGCTCTGGGGAACATGCAAAAGTTTCTTGAGAGGTTTGATGCAGATGTTTGACGTTTCAGGGCTTCAATGTTTAAACTCTCTCTCCACCATGACAAAGGGTAACGGGCGCAGTCTAGGTCCCTCGCAGCCCGTGTAGGAGCCCATGCTGTTAATTATGTCAGTTTGCTAGGGACTCTTAATGAACAAGTGATTCAGCCTGTAAATAAAACCAGCGGATGTCCACCAAGGGGAACTCTATCAGTCTACAAGATGTCAATAGACACATCCTTAACCAAAACAACTCACTCACCAAATTTGAAGCACTTACTTGGAAGGCTGGGCAAACTATAGCTTCAGAGAAATGGTTGGAAAATGCTTAACAGAGTAAAGTTTACTATTTTTCCTTCTTGAGCAATTGTTGCTATTTTATCCATACGGAGACACACACACACATAAAATCATCTTAGGGCAGAGACCCAGCATGAACATTTACAGTCCAAATAACCTGTTGGCAAACTAATAAGCAACAGAAATCAGGATGTTATGTTTGGAAATGACAAGTGGGCATGGTTATCTGTACCACTTGGATGAATAGTGTAGATTATGCGTCATTTCTCAGACAGCTTTAAAGTTTAGCTTACTGTCTTTATATGCTTCATGTAACTCCATCTATTATTCTGTACTTTTTCTTTTGGTTGTATGTAGCCATAAATGTTTCACAGAAGTCAGCTAAGTTTTTGTTAACAGAGTTGTCTAATATAACCCAGGTGTCTCCGCATGCATTTTCACTATTGTCAGCAGCAGGTGCTAGCCAGCCTGGCACTGAGAACAATTTAAATGTGTGCAGAGACTGCAGCGTGCTACCAAAATTCTTTGGTTATTGGATGGTCATAGAAACATTAGTAATTCAAGATCCGCGGTGCTGAGCAGTGTTTATTGACCTCTATAGTAACCCTGCCACCTTTACCTGCAGCTATATTTTAGGGTCACATAACCACTATAGTGGAGTTAGAACTAGCCCTCCGAAGATCCGGGTCACAACTCACTTTTACTGGTTTCTGAAGTCATTAACTAAGGTAGCAGCAGAGTTAATTTTGTATGGTGTTCTTTATGCTTTGCCTTATTTTAAAGAATGATTGCTGGAGCAAGTTGAATGTGTTGCGTCCTAAGTATTATTGAGGCTGGAAAGCAGCCAGAACAACCAAGGAGCAAAACTAGGCAGTTTTCCATATCTACAATAAAGCCCAAGTCTCTAGCAAAGTTATCTAAGGAATCCAGGCTGAGAACAACAAATGAAAAAGGAATGACACAGATAGGGCTGGGCTATAAGGAAACAAAGTTAAGCATTTCATGATTTTGGACAAAGTTTCCTGCATGGTTATGCATTTCTTTTATTCCTCAGAAAAATCTGAGGCAACATACTGCCACTTCAGCAGCTGCATTCAGATTCTCATCTTCTGGCAACCTGGGTAAATCGAAATGATCTTCAGAGAGACAGATCAAAAGTTATTACTCACCCTGGCCCATTCATACATCCTCTAGCCAAGGACCAAAATGTTGTGTATACTCCCACCCAGTATTTTAACTATTTGGTACCTCAGCTATGGTACAATTTGTTGAGTATTGTTCCGTGCTTCTTTAAGAAGACGATGCTTATTGTGTTTTGAATGTTAGAGTGCACTTCAAGAAAAAAAACACATTGCACTTTGAGCAGCAAAACTAAAGCAGCCTCACTACAGATTTATATGGTCTCATCCATAAAACACCTCACTATAATAAATAAGGATATCTTAAGTGTGTTTCTTATTTCAGTGTCACCCCCATAAGGCAAAAACCTCACATAGTGTGGCTAATTCAGCTTTAGGTTAAATGGTGAGTGGCCAGCCTGCTATAGTAAACAGTACAATGTACAATGGTTGGTTCCTGAGTTCTTTCTTTCCTTCAGCTGGGGAATGAGTATGGTTCCTTTTTCTGTCTACAGTTGCTGACTTCCAAGAAACTTTAGAAATTTAATTATTTTTGAGACCTTGGTTCATGTATCAAATATGTTTGAAATTTGGAGCAAGAGATAGACTGAACCATTACATAAGCTTCTTCTCCTTAGGAAAGCGAGCTAATCAAGATTGTTCCATAAAAAGCCCCACACCCAAATGACTATAAGTGCATTTTTTTTACAAACATAGTCCTCTGCCAAACAATAGCCATCAGAACCCCTTTGCCCAGTGGCCTTTTCCTTGGCAGTGATACATGCTTGTGTTTGGTAATGAAGCGTGTATTGTTTGTCATCTGCTTTGAAGAAAGAGTTTACAAGTTAATAGTATTGTCAAGTTACATTTCCAACTTCAATTCAGTTGCATCCAAATCATTACTAGATTACCATTAATCAGGCTGTAGGAGAAAGAATAACAAAATGGAAATGTAGTAAGATTTTTTTCATAGAATGTCAGATTGCTGTACTTTTCCCCTAAGCTCCAAAGCTATTCTGCATTTCATTTCATTGGCAGATATCCCATACTTCCTTAAAATCTGAAGCAAAAAGATTGGGATAAGTATTCTGGGCATTCATGGATGTCAGATTAATATTGTTGGCTACCTACTCTGCATACCGTGATTAAGTCAGCACTCCCCGGATGCTGACTTAATCTGAATTCTGTCTGGATTCTGTCGTTGTAGTTGATGTGGTTGCTACCTACTTCATTTTTGAAGCCTGAATGCTATTTTTTTCCTGGTTTTTGCATGTTCCTATAGTATGGATTGTGCCGTGTGCTGGGGTGCTCTGTGCTCCATCCAGTACCTCTCTCTAGGTGGGGGAACATGAGAATATGGACCGCACTTTTCCTCCTAAGCACAAAGATACTATATCACTCTTATTGGGGAAGCCAGATGAGGGTAGTGGTACCATACCTTTAAACAAGAGCAGTAGCTGCATGCAAAGCCAAAGGATGGACCAGTGTTTGCAAGAAAATGAACTGTGTTCCTTTTGCCACTGAGCTGATCCTTGCACAAAACCCTAGTATACTTCATTTTTAATCATGCTGCACTGGAAGTTTAATTGAATACCTGTTCATTTTTCTACTCAGAATTATATTAACTTTTACAATCAATTGGATACAAGCAGATTCGGTTTGATACTCAAATTTAATACTTGCTTATTTTGATTCCAGAAGGTGTACAGACGTCCCTGCTTAAAGAACCTCATGTCTGAGGATCCTTAGCTTGTTCTCTCCTTTGAATATTTCCAACCAGGGATCACTCTTTTCCCCTGCCTCAAATTTGGTGAGAATCAGCTTTTGATACCCTGGAATGTATCAGGTAGCAGTCAGTGTTGGGGGGGTTAAGACAGAAACCTTCTTACTTTGGAGGAGAAGGATTCCAGAATTCTGTCACAAGGTTTTATTCTACTCTATCTTGTACCCTTATTAATTTGCAGTACAAGAAGAAAGCGTAAATAGTTCCATAAAGAATGTGGACTTTTATTGAAATGGAAGAACACATCCCTCTGGTGCCCAAACATTCTGGTATGTGAAATGATTGTTTGGTTAGGAAAAGCAAAAAATAAATAAATCAAAGTTTTGGCAAGCCTTGGTTTTGCATACCCCAAACACCAGGTAGACACCTGCACAAATATTGTTTGCATACAAATAAAACTGTGAACAGAAGTATGGAGAAAAAAATCTAAAAGCTGAACAACACTATAGAAGCCAAGGCTCAAATCTCCATCTTTTGCAGTATGTCATTATTGAAACAGTGATTAGTTTAAAGTCATTGTATGAAAGGAAAAAAATAGAATAAATATTTTTGCTAAATGATAACACATTCACACCCTCTGACACTGGGGCTTTACTAGCATTTTTACTAGTTGACTGAATTTTATGCAGAGGTATTTTTAGCTGCACCTGTAGGTTGTTTTTGCTTTTTAAAATGTCTACACACATACCTACAATCTTTTCAACTTTCCCACTATATCCACATGCCGATCAAAGCAGCACTACACACATAAAAAATCTTCTCATAGAGAACCTTGCCAACAAGCTATATGAAACAGATGATTCTGCTTTATAATATCCCCAAGATTTACAATGTCCTTTTCTCTTTCAAAAAACGGGGATCCTGCTGGTGAACAATGCAGGACTTAAGCTGTTCCTAAGCAGAGGTTCCAAACACGTCAAGTAGTGTTGAAAGCGCTTCCAAGCCTGGCATATTATGTCAGGGGCTGGTACTGAACCATAGCCTGCTTCCCGCTGTTCACATGTGCTGTATCATTTATAATCCAAGTGTGAAATGGAGGAAAACTGCTTGAACTAAACCCATGCATGTATGGATACCAGGACAATATTTTCTTAAGCTGAACTAAAATTAAGTCTTCCCAACCACCAGCTTATTTTTTCTAACTTTTACTTGAGTTACTTTACTTCTTATCACATACATGGGAATAATTTTACTGTTTTTACTAGGAAACTAGAATTTAATCTATTTGTCTACCAATTCACTGGTACCTAAAAAACCTGGCTAACACTGAGTATCTTTCGCCAACTTTCATATGGAAAATTATTCAACCTTCTTCGTTAGGAAATATGTAGTGGATTTGAAACAAACCTTGTCGTTATGAGAACTAAATGACATGAAACAGTTTTGGATACAGAAACCTGAATCTTCAGGCGGAGAAAGCATTGCTGCTATCTAGAGTAAAGGCTATCCCAGGAAGGGAGAGCCACCCTGCAGGAAGACCTAGATAGGCTGGAAGAGTGGGCTAGCAAGAGCCTTCTGAAGTTCAACAAGGACAAGTGTAAGGTCTTGCACCTGGGAAAACATAATCCAGGAGTGCAGCACAGACTGGGATCCACCTGGCTGGAGAGCAGCTCTGTGGAGAGAGACCTGGGGATCCTGGTGGGCCAGAAGCTCAATATGAGCGCACAGTGTGCTGCTGTGGCAAAGCAAGCCAACAGGATGCTGGGCTGCATCAACAAAAGCATGACCAGCAGAGATACAGAAGTCATTATCCCACTCTGCTCAGCGCTTGTCAGATCACACCTGGAATACTGCGTTCAGTTTTGGTCCCTTCTACACAAAAAAGATGTGGACAGGCTGGACAGGGACCAGAGGAGGACCACCAGGATGATCCAAGGACTGGGAAGCCTGCCATGTGAGGAAAGGCTGAGAGAACTGGGTTTGTTCAGCCTTGAGAAAAGAAGGCTTAGAGGAGACCTCATCACCATCTTCCAGTACTTAAAGGGTGGCCATAAAGAAGATGGAGATTCCCTTTTTATAAGGAGTCACATGGAAAAGACGAGGGGTAATGGGCACAAGTTACTCCTGGGAAGATTCTGATTGGACTCTAGAGGAAAATTTTTCAGAATGAGAGCAATCAGCCATTGGAATAATCTCCCCAGGGAAGTGGTAGATTCCCCAACACCGGACGCTTTTAAGATTTGGCTGGATGGGGTGCTGGGCCATCTTGTCTAGACGGTGCTTTTGTCTAGATGGAACTTTTGCCAAGAAAGGTTGGACCAGATGATCCTTGAGGTCCCTTCCAACCTGGTATTCTATGATGCTATGATACAAGTAAAAGTCATTGATCTCTTGATGAGAATCATAGTTAGGAAGGTGAATGTTTTACCAGAAAGAGAGAAGAAAAATTTCATTAAGTTTACCTGTGTGCTGAAATGACCTTGTGCTTCAGAGAAAGGCAAGGATATTGGCAGACATTGTCTTAGCATGTTTTGCAACATTCATTCTGCACTGTCTAGATTGCATGTGTGATTTCTGAATCCAGTTTCTTTGCTACAGGATTTTGCATTTGGCTTACATGCAATGTGTTCTTTTTAATTTGAATCTGCACGGATATACATCTGCAGCGGTAAGTGGAGACTTGCTGTAGTACAAAAAAAGGATTGTCCAGAAGCGGAACAATGCTATACCGTGGCATAAACAGGGCCTATCTAATGACTGTCTACAAATAAAGGGAAATGGTTTGCTGGGGGAAGGCTGTATTTCTAGTGCAGTATTATCTTGCCCGGAAACCAGGTGGGTAACATTTTAGGGAAACATTTCATGTCCCCACAAGAGAATTGACTTTCTACCCAAAGCTCATGTGTATTGAGTGAAAAGCCTGGTTTGTCTTTGTCCTAAACTATTCTCAGGATTCTAGTCTACTTTCCCACATGTGGAACAAGGCAGAGGCCACAAAGAAAGAATGGGCATGATAATGAAAGAAAGAAAATAAGACAGCAAGCTCTTTGCCTCCCCTCTATGCTCTTGCAGAAAGGAAAAGTCCGTGAAGTTGCTGCACTGCAGAACATAGATCTTTGACAGAGGAAACAGCTGAAGAAAAAGTACTGTACCAGTCATAGTGGTTCTACTCTTTGGGAAGCTGGACATTTACCCTCTAAGTGAGAGGGCAGACTTTTGTCCACTGACAGACAAGTAGGCTGCCCAGTGACCACTGTCTTCATCTGGAGAAAATAGACACCTGGTAAGGACAGTAAGTGTTTTATGTGCTGGTCAGGATGCCTGGAGGAGGAAGAGGCTATAGGAACAGCTGGAGGAACAGAAGGCAGGACAAATTCAGTGTTTCTCAAACGGAGGGAAAGGGAAGAGTTAGTATTTTAGTTCAAGCCCTTCTTTTTTTTTTTTCTGCCATAGACCCATTATCACTGCATGCTAATTTGCATTTAATACTGCAGCCTCCTCCCCACTTTTAACAGCTCGACATCTTAATAGCAGAATCTTTTCAAATTGTGACATCAGAAGATACTTTACTGTAATGCATTTGCCTAAGTGCAAAGTGCCAAATGCAAACTAACAAGAATAACCCTGATTTTGCAAAATGGGGAGGAAAAGTGGGTCAAGCTTAAGCTGATCTGCTGAATTGCTAAGCACCTGAAGCTAGTGGGTAGCAGCAGGAATTGCAATTGCTCGTTGAGGTTCTTCTTGTCTTATTAAATCAAGTCAATACTTGCTCAATGATCAGAATCTCTCTCAGCTTCAATCTTATGTTGGAGCTCAGGGGAGGAGACTTGCATGCAGGCTTCATTGTTCTTCTTATAAGAACTAATAAACAGCATAAAAATGGAAGCATGAGCGATCTGTCTTGCCTGGGGATATTATTGAAACCTGGTTACATGTAGATTCGTTCTTATTTGGTGATGGCAACTCCCAATCTGAAGTCACCTGTAGCAGATGAGGAATTCCTTGGGTGTATCAGATACTTCATTTACCTTTGGGCAGATACCAAGAGAAATTACAGGTTAGTTAGCTAGTTCAAAAGGGAAAAAAAATGCATTGCAATTAGAGAGCCCATTATAAGCAGGAGACTAATACCTGCTAAGCTGCATTCTGGGATGTTGGGATCTGTTCCCAATGCCATCAGATGACATGCAGAAGAAGATGCAGTAAGTACAAGGCTTTGATTTTGAAATTATATACATAAATATATATTTTTTTTTATCTGAGGGAAGATTGTAATCACCATTTAATCAAAGATAAAGTTTTCAAGGTGCAGAAGCAGCTCTAGTCTTCTTCAGATTATATATTAAAGTTGGCTGTACATTTATAAATCTTCTTCTGTCATGAGCAAGGGTTTCAAATTGTGGATATGGTTTTACTTTGAACAGTATATCATATATTGCTCACTAAGTACAAAAAATACATGGTTACTATCCTGAGAGAACTAGGCATTTAACGTATGATAAATTGATACTAAGTTAGTTGTGAAAAGCATTTAAATACCCTAACTAATTTTACACATGGACTGGAGACAGCTCTAATTCTTTGTTTCCACAAGGTACATGAGACCCTTGTGACAGTTTTGTGACCTGTTTGAATGTCTTCAGCTCATACATTAAAAAATTACTGTTTAAAAATACTTTAAGTATGCAGATCTTGAAGCCTATGTGGCAACACTGACTCCAGCAACCAGAACTCAGGAATTTACACAATCCCTGCAGTTAGTTTACAAACTAGTGGCTGTGCAGCCTAACTGGCTATTTTATCTTCCTCTGCTCTGATTAACCCTTTCCCATCAAAGTTTCCACCCCTATACTGTGTTGAAGGAACTTGTATCTGAAAGACTAGTAAGAATGCTCAAATTAATGATATGCTACTTTATTAAATCATTATTTTTAGATTTACACAACAGTCAATTCTTTAAGAGGAGTTCAAATATGTCTAGAATGCCGATTAGTGTAGTCTTGTGTATGTGAGCGTAAGGGAAATCTCTTCTCTATCCATAAAAATCTTTCTCTGAGTACATGCAAATATAGATCTCTGAGATCACATCAGGATAGTTAAGAATTTCCTGCTGCTATGTTGTTTTTGTCACATTGCTCCTGCTTTCTACTGTACAGAAGGAAATAGTAGCCAAGGGATGTAAGAGAACAACTGAACCCAATGTGACTCAAGTATCTATTATAGAAAGTGGCTGCAATGTAAAGGAACTGTTTCCTCTGGCTATAAAAGTGAGGGATGATAATAGCTATCTTTTTGCAGATAGGCAGCCCTGAATTTCAAAATCAAGTTTATAGTATCCTGTCTTGCTAATTAATGACATATCCATTTGCCAGACTGAAGCTGTAAGAACTAGCTTAGTGCAGAGCTGTGAAAAACAACCCAAAACCTGATTCAATTCCACCTAACCCACCCACCTCAGTCTCCCTGCCAGCTTCCTGGATTTAATTGCTCTCTCCGATCTTGCGAGTGAGTGCCTCCCACAAAGTGTTTTCCAGCACCTTTCTGAATCTGGTTTCTTTCACAGGCTTTGCATTTGGATTCCTTCACATATTGCCAAAAGCTCACAGTCCTTTCCTCAGTCTCAAAACCCAAAATAAACGCTTTGCCTACCTTTATCTGGTTCTCTTTGCAATTCTCCTTACAGACACAAAGCTGAAAGAATGCTGACAGCCCAATTTCCTTCAGGAGTATGCAAGCAGTTAATATTGTTTAAAGAGCTGATGAATCTCTGAATTTCTAACTCGCGTGAGCATATGCTACTTCTATTCAAAGTTTATTTGCTAACAAGGGCTTGTGGAAAATTTATTTCACCAAAGAATTACTCAAATTCTTGAGTGTGGGCTAATGAAGAACTGTTACATAAACCAGAGCCAAGTTTTACACATTTAGGGCTTAATCAGAAACTTGTGCAATATTGTTTATGTAATTGTTCAGTTTCAAATTTGGTTGTTACACCACTTCAGTCTAGATAGATGCCATAGTACATAATAAGTACTCATACTCTGATCAGGATGATTGTATATGAAAGAGATTACTAACTAAAGTGTTAATTTATGGACAAAGATACTAGACATGAACCATGGAGTCAGTAGGACCATCATTCTTTGATACAGAGTTTGGTGAAATGAATGCTTTGTGCTTGAAGTACCAGTACAGCCTTCATGTTAATACTTCTTATCCAGTGTTTGCCTCTCTTCCTATTTTCCACACCCACCACACCTTTATATCATTAACTATCAACTTATATAAAAAATATCACCTATGCTACTGCACCCTGCCCTTTTGATTAGGATAAACTGCACCAAGTCCTACCTTTCCATATCCTGTATCTCCAAATGTGAGTTGATGCATACTCAATAGAGACATTTTTGTCTTCAAAAGACAGGTTTTTTTATTCTCCTGGTTTCAATTGCACACTAAATGCTGAGATGATAAAAAGATATGATCTCATTGCTTAAGTGTCTCCAACTACCAGTGGATTAAACTTGTTTTTCTTATTCAACAAGAAAAATGCAGTATTTCACAGCCCTTTTCAACACAGTTGTATAAACCTTACTGCAGTATCAGTAGCTTTTTACATCCATGTTCTTTTTTTAAAAAGGCCAGACAGGAAACAAAAACATACTGGTCATGTTAACAGAGCTTTGGTGGTCCCTCTTCTATAGTGTAGAAGTAAGACATGCAATATTCAAGTCTGTCTTTCCCTAGTTTATCAACACTGCCAGTGAAGGCTGTGCTAGAGGACTGGTAGGTATATCTATCTTTAACATCGTTACATGTCTAAAGGTCAATAAAACTGACTGGAGTCATCTTAAGCATAAATACTTATAGTAGCCCCCAAGGAATATGTATATATTACAGTTGCTTTCTAGGCTGACATCCATAATAACTTATCTTCACTGTTATTTTCATTTCTTCTACCTACACTAAAACTGGCATGGATATATTGTGATCACAACTTCTCTTCCAATGTAGCATATATTGTAAGTACTTGAATGAAAAAAGACTATGTATCTGGTTTGAAGTAAGCACAAAGATAACGTAAAACATTCAGATTCTCTCGTGTTCATATAATTTAACTGCTTAGAGTCCCATAAATTATCACTTGATGAGCCTTAAGATTCTGCTCCAGTGGAATTTCTTGGGTAATATCAAAAGCAACTGAACAAGTTAAGAATGAAGTACAGCTTCCAGTCTAACTGTAGCGTTCGATACTGACAAAAGCAAGACTTCTTTCAAGAAAAAAAAAAAGCAATTGTCCACATAAACTGTAATTGCGTTCTAACAGGAAGCAAAAGATGCTTAATCTGTTTCAGAAGAAGTAGAAATTAGTCATACACAGATTAAAATCTATTCATATGCAAAGATTACTCATCTATAAATTGCAGCTACTTTCAGATGCGGTGTTAGATTACTTACTATACCCTGAAAATAACTGCAAACCAGTAGAGAATATTTATGTGTATTTCTTTCAAGCTAATTACTTATGCAAAAATGCATCTGTTGGATGACACTGATGAAGCTCATGATTTTCAAATATTTCCTTGTCCTATGTGGTGATTACTCAAAATCTATCTGTTCAGAAAGAGAACTCATCAAGAATCTTTCAACAAAATGCTTTTTCATTGGAAAATGAGATTCAAAGCCAAAAGTTTTGCATGGAAATGAATTTATTTTGGTGAAGCTTTGTCTCGGAACATTGAAACCTTTCCTGACAAAAGTTTCTGGTTTAGATGAGACATCCCTTCATTCCAAATTATCAAATAATGTAGGCCAACTGCTTGGAACAAAATAAGTTCTAGGATTTTGCTCCTATTCATGTGTATTTATACAAAGTAAAGCAGTTCCATCAGGAGAGACTGAAAGACCTATTGAAAACTGGCCACCAGAGCTGGGTTTGGGTACCTACCTTGGTTATGGCAGAACCTGAGGACTTAGCGTGTAGAGAAGAGACTTTACCCCTAATGTTTGTATTGTTTTATTGACAAGCTTCAAAAATGGTCTTGGCTTTACCCTCCAAAACTTCTTAGGGGGCTCTTCCCAAAACAATTCTAGCTTGTGATTAAGTAACTTCTAATCCAGAAGGAATTGTTTTGCAGTTTCCAAATACAGTTGCACTGTTATGGGACTCAAGCTGGGGAGTAGGAGATGTGCAATCATTACAGCTTAAATAAGCCTGGAGTCCTCCCTTCAGACAGAAGTAGTTACAAAAAGTAAAACCTGAAGAAAGCTAGTGTGTGTGTGTATATATGACTTGCAGCTCATTCTGTGAAGAGGTTACGTAGTTGAATTACTCAGTAAGCTTAAGTAGCAGAGAACTAACTTTCTTTAAAGCAGAAGCATCCTACTTGAGCCTTTTGCATACAGCACCACAGCAATCCTCATTTTTCAAGGGTTTTCAACTAACTGTCCCTCCCCTAGCACCATCCCCTTTCATACTAAGTAGAATCTAAAAGACTAGATTCCTCCCTCTCCAGTATGCTTTGGGAAAACAGATGGATCATAATTTTCTCCTTTTCCCTCATGGTCTAGTCTTGGAGACATCACTAAAAAGGAGAGATTAAATACTTTTTTTTTGGGGGGGGAGGAGGAGTAAAAACCAGACCCAACGTGTATATTGTTTCCTGAATTCTTTTCCTATATCTTAATGACTGAGTTCTATGTCTATGACTTCATGCCACTTTCTGTATTTCAATTACTTAACCTTCAGCTAGCACTCTTTATACTAGCTATGCATAGACTCTCAGTGTTGAATAGTTGGAGAGTACCTTCAACTATAAATTTGATGCTGGTATTGCAGAATCAACCTCAAAAAGCATAGGCTGGATCCCAAAATATCCCAAGGAAGAAAACTTCCACAACACAAACCCAAGAAAAGCATACGGAGTGTGTGTATACTTATTTATTTGATTATCCAAGCACTCTGAACTTGTAATGTCGGTAATGTTGCCAATTCTCCCAAATGTACAGAATGCAATTTGCCTTTGGGGTACAGGAACTTTTGAAACTGCCTGATAATAAAGGCTTCCAGGAACACCCCACATTCTGTTCCACCATCCTATCTGCTCACATCAGTTAGTGATCCACCTGATCCCTCATCAATGCTTAGAGTAGCCAGCTTTCATTTAATCATGGTTTTGATGCCCCTACATACATGGTGCCCTTAGTTACATTCCTGTTCCTTGTGGGCTGCAGTGTGCATCTGCTTCGTCCACAGGCTTGAGATGGCTTCTAGGCTGGAGTCCTCCAGTCAAACAGAGGAAACCCTAACTGTCCTTCAGTTTACCTCCATGCTGAGAGGGACAGCAAAGCCCAACTGAGCCACCATTTGCAGGAGCAGTAGGGAGAAGGGACAAGGGCTGGCCTGGACTTCTGCACAGTTTCTGCTTCCTTTCTTCCTGAGGGCTGCATTAATGATTCTGCTTCCCATTTAAACTCAGCTGAAAAAAACTCATATTGGGTACTGAAGGAGAGAAAGAAAGGCGCATCTGCCTTGAAGCGATGACCTAGATGCTCTACCCCAGGAGACGGGAGTAGCAGATAATCAAAGGAGACTTCCACAGACAGGGTTAAAAATGATGTGACAGCTGGAGTCGCTGGATTTGCAAATGACTGGCTGGATCACAGGACAGAATAATTCTGCTCTTGGTAGAATCATGAGAATTAACAACACTGTACTGTCAAAGTTCAAAGGAATTGGCCAGGGACTATAGTCTGTTCCTCAAGCCAGACCAAGATTATATCATGGATGAGCCATACCACTAATGATATGTGGAAGAATTTCCCTTTGCAGAATTAAACACTGAGTTGTTATATGACTGGCTTCAGGAGATCAGAGCTTAATGCAAACAAAAACTTGTTTGTGGCCAGAGAATTCAAGATAAGTTGTTGCTACGTAACTTTTTATTTTAAATTTCCCACTGGTAGTCTGCATACATTTTCAAAAAAAATTTGTAAGCTATTCTCCAGAACTGCTGGAATGTTATATCTCAACAGAGTTTAATTGTCCTCTCTATTAAAGATTAGATGAGTGAAAGTAAGAGAAAACTGCATGTCACAGGACAGCTTGGAAACAAAGTGGTCCTCACCTTTATTCTTTAGGGAACTTGCCGATTTGTACCCTCCACTCGCTTTTGATACTTCTCAGACACAATTTTGGACCAAAAAAATAATATCCGAGGGGCAGTTGAGGATCTCTCCAACTACTGCAACATGAGCTGAGTGTTAATTTTCTTCCTTCATTTACAGGCCATGGGTAAAACAGGGCTGCTAGCCAGAAAAGTGCAATGTTCATAGTATTATCATGTCATCTCACAATGCTGAGAAGTAACTCTTAATTTTGATTCTGTTTATGTTTTGGACAGCAAAAGCAGACTGTTTATGTTTATGCTGCAAGTATGCTAGTGAAACTCTTCCTAGGTAGACATATGAGATTTTATAAATGTCTGGAGCAAATGTACAAATGCTAGGAGTTGTAAGAATGCAAAAAAACCCCACGAACCCCCTCAAAAACCGTAAATCAGAACAAGTTTTTTCTAATGGAAAAGGATATGCATGTATGTGCTTTTGGAAAGCATGCCCTTCTACAATTAATTTCTCTCCTGGTTACTGAGAGTCTTTTTCCCACTTTGGTCCCCATGCCCCGTAGCAAAGAGAGGCAGATGCCTCAGCTGAAGAAGGAGCATGTTATTTGTAGGTGGGACGGTCTCTTACAGGTGTGAGGCTTCCTGTGCACAGACACCTACATCTACTTACTCCTGCCTGACTTCCATGGTACACTTTCCCCTTATCCACCAGAAGTGGAATAACACTTATATAGCTGATTCATGGCTGAAGTGGGAACTTTATGTAGTAAGTAGTTCTGTTTTCTATTCTAGCATGCTCTTTAATCTTTCTTCCTGTTCAAAGTGTTAAAGGGGTTTGTTGTTGTTTTCCAATGCCTCATTCTTCATTAATGCAGTTTGTTGGTGTATTTTGGTAGCTTTCCAGTGTTAGTAGACATTAGAGATTTTTCTTGTTGATATTCCAGTTACATCCAATGCTAGCAGGGATTCTGACTATGTCCCTTGTATAACCAATGTTGATGCCTCATAAGCAGTTGAAAGTGTTGAAAGAAGGGAAGCATGCCTGTTTCCATTTCAAGGATAGAAAATTGAGTCATCACAGGCTATGGACAAAACATTTTCCAGATATGTTCCAAAATATTAGAACTGACTCCTCAGTACAGTAATAGCCAGGAGTCTTGTGATGTTTAGCTTACCTTTTCTTCAGCCTTCCCCACTGAGGTATGGAAGTGTGAAGTAAGAACAAAGAGCAAGACTGAAAATTGGAGACTAAAACTGTCTCTACTGTCTCACAAAGACAACGTCTGTGATTACAGCATGACTCACCTTCCGGAGGCTTCGAACCTCTTGGTACTGCTTTGGGCATAGCTGGAGCATGTGCTGGTAGACATGGTAGAAGGGCAGTAGCTATGGGTGCTCAGGTGGGTCGTGCTTATAGCTGCTCTGGAGACTGCTCTTTCAGAGCCCTTTAGACATAGCCCAAGTACACAGACATGTGGAAGATGCACAGCAGAGCTGACAGTTTCACATCAGTCTTTCTCATTCAGTGTCGCCAAGTCCTGTGACTCCCTTGAATCATGTGAATCTGGTGAGGACTAGTATCAGTCTTGTGAGGATATGAGAAGTTCCAGCCCCGCTGTGGATTTCAACCCTCCACAGGACAGAACTTTTCTGAAAAGCTGCTTTCCTTCTTTCTGTATCGCTAGAAGTAGTGGCAACAGCAAGACTAGGACAGGAAGCAGAACTAAGGTGCTGTTAGACAGAAGTGAATGTGGGGGTGTGAAAGAGCTCTTGAATTCGAGGTCATGTAAACTTGAGAATGGTGATAATAATATGAAACATGCTATCCCTTATCTTTGGGGGTAGCTGAGGGTGTAGAAACAAAGAACCCTCTGCAAGGGACAGATCTAATCCTTAGATAGGGTTGTTGTTTGTTTTTTTTTTTTTTCTTTTTTCTTTTGGTGTAATCTCACAGTTTTGATTCAATGATTTTGAAGCTACAGCTGTGGCTAACAATGGATACACTCTGTTACAGCCTTGCTACTTCACAATTTTTCTCAACTGATGCACTTTCACTAACAAAGTAATGATGGCATTCTTGAAAATATCTCTCTTGTGCTTAACTTAGTCTCAGAGCTAGTAGACATTTAACATCTGCTTAAGCATATTTCAATTACTCACCTAAAAGTGACTTGACTAAGTAGTTTCTGGTAGAGCCACAATTTGAGCCCTTCACTGATTTAAATCCAATGTCTTTGTAGTTGTTGCTCATTATAATCTAAAATTTGCTATAATATTGTTTATTGTACATTTTATCTTAAAACCACATTATTTCCCTACTAACACCTAGTTCTATGAAGAGAATTAAATGGCATAAAGCATCACACTTGAATATTCAAGTACTCCTGAAGAAAAGAAAACTGGAATTAATGGAGCTGGATAATAAGTGTAACTTCAACAACCAGGAGCTATGACAGACTCCAAAGCCAAATGAGTCTGTTGCTGAACTCCTCAATGGTGTTATGATGTGGTAGAAAGAGAAGATAACACAAAATCTATTTACGGGCTAATTTAAATTCAAGTCCATGTCTAAAAGACAGACCTGACAAGTCATGTGCACTTCATAGCAGGGCCACTTTTTTGTTTTCTTTTTCTTAAAGAAGATTCTAAAACTTTTTTTATTTTTCTTTTCTGGCCATATTCCATGCTGGAAGGAGCAATGCTCCTCTCATGTGGTTTGAAATATGCAGCCACTTGGCCAATGATCTCGTGCACCAGGGCATATGGAATGACGCTCTTTGCTTGCATTAGTGTATTAGCACACTGCATACAGCTATTAATTTTCTTTAACCATTCACAGCTCAGCACTGTGGTGTGTGTTTTCCAATATATTCTAATGGAAATCTTGAAAGTTGTTTTATTTTCTCTTTCTGGCTTCCTTAGAAATGTTTTAGGATTACATTTTTAATAAAATCTCTCCAAAACACTTCAGATTTTGGAAAACCTTTTCCCGGGGCATATTACTATAGGAGTGGGAGAGCAGGCTAGCAAAACTGAAATGCAATCCACTGCCTTCTGAATCTCAGATTTCCTGGGTACCTTTATTTGCAAGAACATATGGTAGAAAAGCAACAGCCCAAAAATCCTTCATATCTCAGGAGTGATGAACCTTCTTCAGGAGGACAGAACCTCATAATGGGGTTGCCTAACACTCCCATATCTAGTTCTGTCCTTGAACAGAAGGAATTAAGTGGTTCTATGATGATGCATTTAATGCAGAGTAACTTTTCCAGAAATTAAGGTCTTATCCACTACTACTGTGCAGTGCTTTGCACTGCTATGCCAAGGTTAGTGTAAGATTTTTCTATCATGGGATACTGATGTAAGCATCAAACGCATACAGATGAATGCTGCCCTTGACCTGATTCAGTGCACTAGGGCTAACCTTTTTGTTGGTTTGTGTTTTTTCCTAGAGTTTCACTGAATATAAATTTTTCAGTTTAAAAAAAGCAAGGATTTATTCCATGTTCACATTACATCACTCCATGTGACTCCTCCTGTGGCTATTTTCGTAGCCTGTGGTCATATCGCTTAGTTCCTAGAATTAGGATGATAAATTTTAACACTGAACATTTATTTAGTTGGTAAGCTTCTGTATTTTTTGACTGTAGAGTTCCTCATTTTACTTCTCTTTTGAGCCTGGCTTTTCTGTAAACTGTCTGTTTCCTATATTAGGTGGAGTCTGCTATACTTTCCAGAATACCTGCATGGAAAATGTTATTTCTCTTTCTTCTTCCTCACTCCCCGCTTTTTTTTTTTCTGGTGGGTGAGTGTTAGGGGATTTTTGTCAGCAGTCTGGGATGACAATCATGTGTGCTTTAAACTTGTTTTTTTAAAACATGCTGCACACTTCAATGCTGTTTTGTGTTGCCAAGAAACATGCCATGTATAAACAAAACCTCTGAGACCACCATCTCTTTATATACTCTATGTATCTTTATTCCAGAAGTTAACACCCCAGATGTTTCTTAAGGATACACCTGTCAAAGATTTTCAGGTTATCTGCAAAATTTTTGTAAATACAGAACAGCTTTTTAACCCTTCATATTAAACCAGATGGTATTTCTGCTTCACTATAAAAACTTTTCCAAGTATTTTTACGTCGTATTGCTATTTTTTTCCTCTAGTTTCTGTGTGTTGGAGAAACAACTGTGTGTTTACCCTACTTAATTAAACAAAGGTCAAGCAAGGCAAAACATGCACCCTCCAGAACTTTGGGAGGATTTTGTGAAGAAATAAGAGCATCACTAAATCTGAGATGTATTTTTTCTAAAAAGCCTAGGCAGTTCTGGTTTATCAGATCAAGATTCCGACAGCTATGGAGTATTCAGAGAATAGATCTGGATCTAAACCTTGTGTCCTAAATCCTTTTCAAATTAGGAGATGCAATTGAGTTAAACTAGAAACAATTTATATCAATAGATAGATTACTGAAATACCAAATGGGCAGATGTTCTGTCTTCAAAATGTGCCTGAACTACAGGGTTCTGACTAATGCCAGCTTGACCAAGAAGAATAAGTAATCAGACTAAAAGGAAAGTAATTGACTAGCCATTCAGGATGGAAATCAAGCAAAATCAGATCAGCACAGACCAGAAATAGGAAAGAGATGAAAATGTCTCAAAATTACTTAACCAAGATGCTGTCACTTAAAAAGTGACGAACTGTGATAATATTTTTGTCATATTGGCTGCATTTTGTAAAAGTAGAAATTAATTTCAAAACAACTGTATATATACCTTTTGGTGTAATTCTATCATACTTCATGTACTTGCTATATATAGCAAAACATTAAGATCTGTATCTTAATATTTCAGAGATGGATCTGTAAGTTGAAATCTGGTAATGTGGTTCATAGATGTCTTTAAATGTGGTAATCAAATTATGAAAAGTCCCATTATGCAAATGGAAGGCACCTGCTTTGTAAATTAGTTCTAGAACTGTCAATAGGGTACATGTTCTCGTCTGTACTGAGACAATACAAACCTGAAATATTCTTACATATCAAGATTTCGATGTTGTTCAATTTTAGCATATCTCATGTAGCTGGAAGTGTTTGACAGTATAGTGAAACTGCAGGATAACTTACCAAGAAGTGAAGATTATTGCTGTTATACAATAAGAATTATGGGGCAAGTTGTATAGTTGGATATTGAAACAACTGATTGCCAGCCTTTTGGTCCTCAATTTTGTTCCCTATCTCCCTCATTAATTCACCATGTGCCCTTAGGCAAATCAATCTCTGTTTTCATTTTAAAGTAACAGCTAAAAGGATAAAATGCTTGCAGGTGGTTTAGAGTTTAAAGATGCTGTTCTAGAGAGTCAACATAAGCTACTGACTTTAAAAAAGACTGAAAAGATCTTTCCCTCCAAACCTAAGAAGGATAAACAGTAGAACAAAAGACCACTATTAGCTGCAAGCAGTCATCTGTCAAAAAGTGTAAGTTGTTTCTAAATGAGAATTTAAAAGCTCTTGGCTCTGGTATTGTAAATATAAAATCATAGTAAGGAGAACACAAAACCCAAAAGGCAACTTACAGAAAGTATAAATCTGTAAAAGACTTTAAAATGCACAGAAATAGAAAATCAGCCTCTAATTCAGGAAACCCTTACACTGATTGCTATAACATGGGAGGTCACAGTAGGGAGAAAACACCTGTTTTTTGTTTAGAGCATGCTTCCTAATCATCTATTACTGGATTTGTTGTGGTTTGTGAAGTGCTACGAGAACCTAGGACAGGAAATGCCTACACACCAGAGTACCTACTTTCTGAGTTTACCTAATTCTTATTCAAATCTATATTTTTAGTCCCTACAAGATGACTAATAGGCATGTGAGAGGTACTTGTCTTGTAACTTTATATTACTCTGTCATCCTTTTATTTCCCCAGTTGAAAAGTCCTAATCTAGTTAGTTGCTTATCACGAGGAAGCTGTTCTATATCTCTAAAAATCCCTGCTGCCCTTTTCTGTTCCTCTTTTAATTTTATTAAACATATATTCTAGCACAGGAACAGATCTGCATGCTGTATTCAAAATGTGGGTACATCCTTGACTTACCCAATGCAATAAGTACGCTCCTCTGTTTTGTTCTCAGATCTCATCCTAAATTCCTAACATTATTTCTTGTCTTAACCATTGCTGAGTACTGAGCTGGCATTTTTAGGGAGCTGTTCACAGTAAATCCCACATCTCTAGCTGGCTGACAAGAGCTAAACCAGAACCCCTTACTGTTAACATATGATGTAGGCTGCCTTTTCTTAGACTGTTGCTTTGCATTCATTTGCATGAGATTCAATCTGTTTCGTCATCTAATGCTGTGTTTTTTCAATGTATGTGTTTTAGTCTCAACTATCTTGAAAAATTGTGTTTATCAGCAAACTTTCTTGCCTTCCTACTTCTATTGTTCATTGTCACAACCTTTTGAAGAAGTCATATGGGCTTTTTTCAAACCTGACAATACCTATAGTGTAAGAGGTAAATTAATTACAACATGTGGCATTTATCAACAATAGACAAAAAACCTAATTTAGCAACTTCAGCTCTGTATATAATAATATTACTGCTTATGTTAGTGTGATAAACAGATGAGTAAGAAGATACAGCCTTTGAGATATACTTTATATATGCAAAAAGATACTCTTTCTGGGATCATAGAGTTTCTAACAACTCGGGCTGGAGTTTCACAAACCAAGTAACTAGATCCGTAGGCTGTTGCCAAACAGGGAGATTCTGGTCTCTGCACACCTCATCCACTACTTAAGCCTTCCTGCTCATCCCCGTGCATTGATCAAGAAGTGTTGGGATTGTGAGATTAGTTCACGAAAACATTAAACCCCCTGACTCACCATGCAGTGTCACGACTGCTAGATCGGGTGTGAGAGAAGGGGCAGAAATGTGCAGCTGGGCCTGAAAGGGCAAAAAGGGACCGTCCCTTTGGCAGCAGTATAGAATTAGACTGTGTTACATGATTTGTGAAATGGCACCTAAGCCTTAAGGCACAGCAGCGCTCCTACTTTTTCTTTCCCGAGGTACACAGAACTTCACCAAATCCACACTTTTTTTCCATGTGACCGCCAGGAACATAGCCCAAATGCTCTGATGCAGTGTGAAACTTTAACCCTAGACAAAAAACCATGAACTGCTTGTCTGCATTATCAGACTTGTGACTTTTTTTTGAGCGCATCATCTGTGATCGTTATGTGGGTTGGTGCTTATGCTGGAAGTGAAAGCTTGTGTCAGGAAATTATGTCAAAAAAAATGAAAAGTTCTCTCATTAAATGTAAAGACTGAGTCAGTTAATACTGTCTGATAGTGTCTAATTCTAGTAAGAATAACTTTCAAAACATTTTTAGCCTAATTTTATAAGTTCTATGATTCAAAAAGCCCCCTGCAACCTCTTAATTATAAATAGATAAATGCAGTTGGCGTCCTCAGTGGGAAAGCATACTGGGTGGTATACATCTAATGCAGTGCAGGTGATGCAACAACTTTGGAACTGATGGCAGCAGTGAAGGCGGGGGAAGACAGAAATGTATGAAGGCAGATAGTGATTAAGGCTGCCTGGTAACAGTAGCCTTTCTGCTGTTTGTTTATTCTTGTAATATCAATGGGAAATCAGAATAACAAGTTCAAGTTAAGCTTAAAAATAAAGCAGCTTAGACTGTTTGAAGATAGATGCTAATGTAACTGAAAGCAATTGTATAGCATATCAACAGTTGCTTCAGCATGACATACTGACATTCATGATTACATTCCTTTATTCCAAAATGCTAATGAAGACCAAGACTGTTATGCCTTGTAGTAAACAGTTGTGGTAAGAATAATATCTATATGGCTTACTGCTTTGAAAGTTTTCTACTGCATTAAGTTGTTATGTAAGAGTAATTCTAGAGTCTCTCCTTCTATGACAAAAGTTTCTTGAAATTGCTGTTCTTTCTTTTCCCTGAATGAGGAATGCAGTATTCAATGTGAAAACTACCTTTTTCACAAGAAAATAATTAATTTTTAATAGCCTATATAAATGATTATTTATAATATGCTTAACTTTGGTTACCTAGCATTTTATATCCTTGTCAAGTCTTCTTTTATAAAATACTATTTTCAGTATGGTCATCTTTTTTTGAAAGACTGCTTAGGTTTCTAGTCCAGCAGAACAACTGAATTAACTCAGGATTATCGAATTCTACAGTACTAGCTACTTTCAAGTAGCACGTTCTTACCAAGAACTCAAACTATAAAGTAATTAGAACATATTGGCTTTTTGCCAAATTCCAAGATAGGCTTCCTTGGCAAGCATCACCTCAAATGTTTCATGTAAGTTGTTCTACAGCAGGTCCACTTTCCTCCAGGAAAAGCTATTTTATAGAAAGGGAGTCTTAGCAATCCTTACTTCTAGATTACTTTATTGTTCCATATCACTACACAGTAGTAGCATATTTTGTTGTAAATTCTTTCCATTACTCACAAAGCCACACAAACATCTTGGAGCTTTCCTCTGAGAATTCTTAACTTCCTACAAAAACAAGCAACAAAAAGCTACCAGGAAAAGTAACCAGAAGATTTTTAATCACTTGAGTCTATTTCCTATCCCTAAGAGAAACTAGCATTTTCCACATGTTTTAAGTTAAATACTCAAGTGAATTACATGGCCTGTATTAAATTAAAGCTATGATCTATCACTTTTTTATGAACTATATTGTGTCAAATATGAGAACAGATCCTATTTCTTACCCATATTCAAAGACTTCCTAGGATTGCTACAGAAATGGAAGTTCTTCTTGAATAGGCCTGGTTTATCTTTTAATCACTTAAATGTGAGATTTAAATCCCATGTTTTAAATAGAAAATACTGGCTAACACATGTGTACAATAACTCAAAGTCTTTAACTTAGACTTTACTGTGGTGACACTCACTGCTCTCCTCCAGATACCAGAGGAATTGGGATATATTGCAATATCAGATTTCACCACTTTGAATATTGCAAGAGCAAATTGTTACACTTATGGTAGTCCATGATGCTAAAGCTTTGCATTGATAATATTTAAATACTCTAGACTGCTTTAAGGTGTGTTCAAATGAAAACATAACTGAACTAAGGCTTGGCACATATCGTTACATATTTGTGCATTTAAAAGTAATGGCCCACCCCGGAGAGAATCCGGAAGCAAAGCGAAATGCCAGGTGTATTTGGAAGAGATGATTTTTATTTCTTATAGTCAATATACTAAATTTAGTAAATCCTGTCCTCTGATACTGACAGGTAAGGACTCATTGATTTATTTTTTTAAATTGCTGTGTGTTCTAAGGTTGTGTTTCACTTGCTTTTGTTTTTTTGTTGTGGTGTTAGCTTTTTTTATCCCCATCTCAAAATTGTATGTTAAATCTTGCCTTCCTCCATCTCTGAGCTATATGAGGATGACTAGGAAAGCACAACTGTAGAAGTTAAAGGGCAAAGTGTAGTGACTATATATAAAGTTATAAAAAATAAACAATCTCAGTAATATGCTTCACTAGGATAGTATTAAAAATCTGAGGTGTTAGACCTTTGGTTTCAATGGAAATATCTTGAACTCTCCAAGATATAAACAAAGCAGGTGTGAAATATAAATTGTTATGAATTAAATAAGGTATCCTATATTTCAAATATTCTGGAAACTTGCTTATAAAAATATCTATATTTATTTTGAACAAAACTGTGTCTATAATCACCAATACATATTTAAGAATAAGCATAGTTGACTATATGTTATCAAATGCTAAACGAAGCCTGGGGGGGGGAAAGAGGGCAAATAATTTTGCTTGCATTTTTGTCAGCTAAGAGCGTGACCCTATTTGAAAACTTGATAAATCAAAATCCATTACTTAGGGAAATAACTTTGTTGCTTTGTACTGAATGTTTCACCAAAATATTTAGTTAAAATAGCTAATTTTGAAGTCTGTGATTCTGAAAGCTACAAAAAGTCAGATAACTTACCCAGAGAGTACTGGGTCAAAGCATGTGAAGGCTGCATGCACCCACATAACCAGTATGACCAAAGATCTCTTATTTACCGTATGGCCTTCATAACAGGAGGAAAAATCCACCTCAGTTTTCTTTTAAGACTGCCTTTTGAAAATAGTGTATCATCTGTCAAGGGTGTCCTGGGGAGACGTTTCAGCAATTGATCCTCCTCAGATGATAGAAATAATGCTTTTGAGTTTCACTCTACTTGCCTCAGGAAAGATTTAACTTCAATTACAGAACCATCATAAAGCACCACTGACCCTATAATATTGCAAGTAATACTCCGGTTAGAATTAAGGTAATAGCATGGCATATATGAAAGAATTTAAATAGTGGTATGTCAAAGTCATCAAACCTCAGGTTGGAATTATAAGTAAATATTTATTATATGCTGGCAACAAGAATTTGCTGTTGCTTTCCCTCTGCCAACTTTATATATATTAGGGAAAAATAATACCCTCTTTTTTCATTTCCTGTCTGAAAGTTAGCGTGTGAACACAGAATCAGGTTACTTCAATTAACAAAGATGTTAGCAATGCTTACTCTATAAAAAAAACAGGGCTTTGCTCCCCCAAAAAGATTTTGCTTTTTTTTATTTGGCCTTACTATTAAATAAACTGATGTCTCAGCAATAATGTTTTAGCAGTTACTTAAGTTCTTATGTCACTGTTCTGTTTAGGTGAAATGCAGGAGAAAGGCTTACATAATTTGTTGCTAATGCAAAACTTCTGTCTCCTTAACTTCAAACTTATTTCTGGTGGAATGTCTGAATAAATTAATCTGAACACATCTGAGTATTAGATATACATCTTGAAAGTATTAAAAATACTCAAGTACAACCAGACATGTCGATACTCATTTCTCTGCAATTGCTGAAAGATTTAACAAATCTACTAACACAGCATACTAGAGTTTTGCAGTGAGGCATAGCAATAGACTTGTATGTTTGCATTCCTTTCACCTGATGTCTTCGCTAATTACCGTTCAAGTAATTTACTTGTTTTGCTCATAGCATTGTTTTGTATTTTATTATCTTGCAAATAGAAATTTGAAAAAAGTTCTTACAAAAATAAAACCAAACCAAACATAATCTTGTATTAGAAGCTTTAAAAATGATAAAATTGACTTTTTCCATTGGAGGAAAAGCATACCCTGATGTATATAATAAATCTGATTACTGCTGTCTAGTCTAAGAGAAATGACTTTGTAACAACAACAAAAAAACCTGAACAAGTGACACAAAACATCTGACAAAAACACCCCCCCCCCTTTATAATCAGAGACTAAATTAGCCATATACATATACAATGTATTTTGCTTTAAATACCATACCTACACTGGTGTATCATCCTACAGAGCTTCACATAGGGAAATCTACTGATGCCTTCTGCTGCTGACAAGAATAATGCTGATACCTGCAACAGATATGTGGTCCGTTAGCATTTTTACCAATGCACCTTAGTCTAGTTCTGAAATACAATGTACCAGCATGCTTTAGACAGACATGTTATGAACTTATACTTGTGCAGCTACCAAGCTTAATCAGCTTAATAGTAAAAATCTTTCCCTGTTGTCATGTTTTCATTAGTATACTGTCTCTGAAGTTATGTGCTGACAACATAATTTTTGTCATACCCTTTTAAGCACAATTTGCTATATAGGACATTGAGGTATCAAAGGCTAGCTAAAACATATATTGAAAATATATATCGACGTATCAAAGGCTGGCTAAAACATGGGTATATTGCCTAAGGTAATGTATGCCTTTGATCACCTATCTTTGTTTATCTGAATGTTTGAGATGAACTTGAAAGACAATGGATAAATAGGCTTGTGCTGAAAGCCAAATACTTTTTTTTTTTCTTACTTTGTGTAGCTTTTTATAACAGAATCCAGTAAATGAGTTCCACTTGGCTTAGTACATGAATATATGCATGTGGCTAAAATGGGCTTTTAATTTGTCTTCTTGCTAGATGCATTGAACCTTTGAATGATACCAGGTATTTATAACCTTATACCTATATTCTAATTAGAAGTCTGGCTTTATCTGGGAACAGCAGTGTTGGAGAGCAGCGTGGATAGATACACTGGCTAGACTGCTTTCGATTCCCTTGTCTCTTAAAATCTACCTTTGATAAAAGCCAAGTGTGATGTCAAAAAGCACGTAAGTGAGTGTTTCTGTACACAATACAAACACATGACAAGAAGAATAGGGTCCTCATCAATATGATAAAAAAAAAGTTCGGCTTTTTATAAAGGATCACAACAAATAGGATTTATGAAAAGATAAAGGGAAGTTTATAATTTTTTTGTTTGCCTATCATCCCTCCATATGTTTTGAACATATATATACACACAGATATAGTCAGACGTATATCTTCCTATTTTACCCTATTGCTACTGATTCAATACTTGTGATTCTTCAAAGAAAACTGAAATTTTACTGTCATCGTAATGTACATTATTACAATGGGTGACTTCTAGAGAAACTAAGTATTGAATGCAGTTCAGTTACCACACACTAGAAATTGTCCATGCACAGGAAAAATAATATATAGCTTGAGGTCATGCCAAATCAGTTAATCAGTCTCTTTATGTAGCTCTGTATAGGTATAATAAAAAAATCTTCTGCAGCTGAGCAATTATATATTCATGCTATGTTCTGAGAATCTTTGTCAGGAAAGAGGTATTTATGCTTTGTTATTTTTAAACTGCAATATTCAGCCCTAAATAGATTTTTATTGTGGTTAGACTTTTTCAGAAAGTCAAAATAAACCCAATAAACCAGTTTGGTTAGGTTTCAAAAACAGAACACATGTATAAATCAAAGTGCTGTATTTATTGTCTATGAAGTAGGAATGGCTGTTCAAATAGCAACAAATTAAAGCCTAGACTCCCCCCCCAGACTATTTATTCACTGTGCAGGTGGCACCCATCAGTTCAGTATCTCCACATTAAATTTATAAAACATTATTCTAAAATGAGTTTTCATGCTTTGATATTCTCAGTAGACAGGGGTATACCAATTGACTTAGTACATTTGTCTTATGGTCCTCTTTGAAGCTTCCTAAATTCTGTCTGTGATAAAAGGAATGCTACCCAGATTCTCGATCCTTCTATTGGGAATCTAACTGCTATCCCTCTGATACATTTCCAACTACAGGGAAAAACCACATCTCTGGTTACCTAATAAAATACAACTATACCTGTCAGACACAATTTAACAGAGATCACTTGGAAACCATGTGGCTTTAGTTATTTTTAAATCTTTTTATCTTATCTTTTTTTTTTTTTGCAGTCAGCTTGTACTGCATTTGCAAATGGGTAGCCAAGGTCCATAACAGCAAATGAGTCGACGGACAAGGGCTGAGTCATGCAGCAGGGACAATTGTCTGTAAGCAGGAGCTGTGCTTTCAATCTCAGGTTTCAAAGTTATGACCAGCATTCTCATGTGTCACAACTTCTTTTCACACTAAAAGAAAAATAAATCTTGATAATAAGTACTGCAAATGAGTATCTAAAATGCAGGAAAGCAACTGAACTCCTCCCATCTGGAGAGGAGTCTGAGAGAACTGGATGGGGTAGTGCAGTGCCTCTGAATTTTCCTAGAAGCAAATTGCATTGCACTGAAATTGGAGAAGCAGAAATTCTCTGCTGCACAGCATATAAGAAGCCCAGAGACACTGGATATCTATAATACCATAAATTACAGGGAGCATATGGAGCACTGAAAACTGGTAGGGAGTTTGTTGAAAATTTTAGGAATGTTTCATATAAGATTATCAGTGAAGAAAGGCTAATATAACTTTTTTTTCCCCAGTAAGAGATTATTGCTTATTGTTTATAGACCTGCTCTCCCAGAATAACTTATTTATTACTATAGGGCTTAATGAAAATCTGCTTCAATTTTACACTGAAGTGTTCCCACACAAACCTGTATTGAAAAATCCATTGCAACTGACACTTTCACCACATATTTTTATTGTTAAATTTATATAAGGACATCCAAAGAACCCTATAAGTATGAATACCTAATACATGGATTATAGTATTAGAGTCCATTATGGAACGGATTCTGGAAGAATATACAAATCTGTAGAGGATTACAGTCTTTGACATTACAAGGAATTGCATATGGTTTTTTAGATAAACATGTTTCTTAAATGCAAGTGTTAAAGCACTAAAGAAGAAATGAAAAAATAAAGAGAATGACCACTTCATTCTGTATATACATTTAAGTTAACAGATAAGGCAAAACTGGTTTGCGAGCTAACTATGGCACAACATATTTACCTCAGGCAGTGTGTCTCATGGGGTGTGTGTAAAACATGACAAAAGAAACTTTGCATGACAGCTCTTGGTAACCGGCTTAAAGCACTGAAATTGGCTTGACCCTGCAAATAAATAAAGTGAATTTAAAAATAGATACTGAAGTATGAAGTAATAGCTGCATATATAAGGTTTGCATCTGTATTATAAAGTACATGACTTGACTTTACACTGAGACAAAGATTTGCTGAAGGAAATCCTTGGGGGTTAGAACCTCCAGATACGCAAGCCTACGTGACCCCGACTCATAGCCTGACTGACCTCCCCTGAGTTCTCTGGGTGCAGGAATTGCTCAAATGGATCTGCTTCCAGAATTCAGTCTTCCCAGGGAAGTAATGAAGTCACTACATGCTTCGTCTATGACTGATGATAAAGACTGAGGCGTTTGGAAGGAGGTGTTTTTTGTGTTGTGCCTATGGGAAGTCAGGTGGTGTTTTTGTAAGGAAAAGAAAAGCTCCCAAGATCTAGCTTCGCTATTTGGCTGAAGAGATGCTGAATGGAGTGGAGAAAGGTATGCACTGTAGCCAGCCCAACAGCAACCACATTTAGTTGGATATGGATAAAATAAAAAGTTAAGAGTTTGTTCAGGATAAAACAACAAAAATAATTAATGTGAACAGACTGTGCTATGGCTTCCATTCCAGCAAAAAACAAGTTTACTGCTTTATATATATATATATATAAAATGTCCTATTGTTGTAATGTGTGCAATTTAAATTCTTCAATGCATGAAAAAACCCAAACTATAAATTACATTCCAACCCCTCTTCTTTGATTACTTCAGTGACACAGGGAAATAATAAAGTCTTTCAGCTGAACTATAGAATTTAAATGGTTTATGCATCATCATACAAATAAGGAATATCTTATTTGGAGTACTTCCCTTCTAGGTTGCTATTGCTTGATATGTTCAAGGCCACCTTCTTCATGGCCTCTGTATTATGGGGGGAATAAGGGAATAATTTATACCATATATCAAAATAACATGCAGAAGTACAATACTTTGAATGCAGCTCAGATTGAACAACCGTGGATGGTTAAAGTGGCAAAGTTTGTCTATGGCAATCCTTGGCTTGAGGAGTAAGGGAGTAAGGTTCGATACCCAAAATTCCATAATAAAGTGTGTATATACATTTCTTCTTTTTCCCAGCTAGCTTTACACTCCTAATTCTTGCTACTCATTCTTCTGAGGCTTATAGGTCTTTTATATACTAAAGATACAATTAAAGTTATAGGATACCACTTAAAACACTTTATATTCTTTGAGACTCCCCAAGTAATCACAATTAAATAGACTAGGCAATGAATATTGCACATAGCAAACTGAACCACAATAAATAATAGGTTTAACTTTTACATGCTTCTTTTCCGCAGTCAATATTAACACTTTTCTCAAATATGGTCACTCAGCATCATCCATGCCATTTTTAACAATAAGGAAACTGAAGTCTGTGAAGCTGGGATGGCTTTGCCTGTGTGACGTACCCACTGCATGAAAGGGAGTTCCCAAGTCCACAACCACTAGACAGATTTGCCTAGTATCTCAAGATAATAGTTGCTGTCACCAGCCCACTCTAAACCCTAGTGGCGCTCATTCTCTTTCTAATCGCTCCTCAGCCTGCTTTTTATAGAAAACACTTCAGATGGTGAAAATGTAAGATTTGATTACATGCCTGGACAAATGAAAGTCTAATACCTGGACGCTCATGTGTTAAATATATTGTAAACCCAACCACTAAACACAAATATAAAACAGATCAACCTCAGGAAGAATGCTAATAACTTTCAGTTTATTTTGGAAAGTTTGTTCAATTTTTGTTTCCCTTCTACTTTAGTGCTGCAATGTTTGAGTTTCTTTGCTTGGTTTCCTTGTTTGCTTTTTTTTTTCCTTGTAATTATTGTATTTCTTTGTATGTGCTACATTGTTTACCTATCTGAGATTTGGCTTGCTTTCCTCCATAGCTGTGTTCATTTGTGCCATGACTGCAATCCTTGATCTTTCTACTCTTTCTTTTAGAAGAGAAGTTTAAAATTTTATGTCAAAACCACCTCTTCTGTTACCCCTCTTTTCCTCCCCTTTTTCTTTTTAAGCTTTCCATGGCATGTTCTTATTCATATTGTACATTATAATATTTCAAGCTCCTTTTGAGTATTTTGCCAAAATCTGTAGTACTCTCTACCATATGACATGGATATACTCAGTTTTAACCCATGTGAATATTTATTGTACACACTGCTCTGAGTTTGTTTCTCCTGGGCCGGCTCCTGCAGTCAGATACATGGATATGACTCCTGATAAAGTCAGGTAAACTGTGTATGTGCATCAGAGGACTCCTTCAATTTAAATGTGACACTGAAATGCCATATAGTAGTTATTCTCTTGAAAAGAATGATTCACATTCATAAATTTTGTCCTTGGTCAGTATCTTCTTGGTTTGGATTTGTTTTTCTGGTGGGGTTTTTTTTTGTAAGCCTGAGCCCATGGCAATGGGGAAGAGACAAAGACGAGAATAAGCACTTTTCCTAACAGAAGGGTTGAAATCTCCATGTAGTTTGTCTTGTAAAAGAGTGCTACAAAAGTTTAGTTAAATCTTTCTTTTAGCAATACCCTCTAAACTGAAGGCATCATTACACTGGAGTAAGAGGATAACTTCTAGAAATATGGGAATAAAGTACTGAATCACAGTATTCTAGAGACATGGAAATTTCTGTTTCAGCCTTCTAGAGGTCCTGGTTGCCATCCTCATTTCAATCTCCCATTACTTGGCAACCTCACTTCCTCCTGGAGGCACCAGTAGCTAAAGACTTTGTGTATATTTTTTTTTTCTTATTTTGTGCTTTGGAGAGGCAAACCCAACAGTGCTGCTTTTTTCTTGCCCTTGCTACGACTCTATGAGAGGTTAATGTGACTTTAGCTGAACTCAAGCATTGGTTCATATGAGAATAAACCCTCTTCTGTAGAGAAATCCCAAATAAGGGTGAGAGAAATTTGCTGGAGGCTCTTTTTAGAGAAGTGCTTATTTAATTAACAATTAATGTAACTTACATGACTGTAAATGCAAACACGTATGCTCTTTAAGAACAGTTGTAGGAGACGTGTTTTACTTTGCAGTGGCTATGCTTAGAAGTGTTGTTTTGGGATGATAAATTAACTGTTTACTGTGCAGCGCTGAGCATTTTCAAAGCCTGACCTAAAATAGGTTGGTTTGTGGTGCACTGGCAGTACCTTAACAGACAGCAGAGCCCTCCAGTATCTTTACTTTGACACGGAGGCTGTGCTGAGTTAGACACAGGGCATTGCTGTCTGACAGCTGTTCCCTGTCTTCTCCAGGAAAAGAGGTTGCACGCTATTTTTTTAAAAAATTTCTCCCCAGATACCTTTCCCAGCAGTTCACACCCCACCCCTCTCAGCACGTACCGCCCCTTGGGAATTTTTGCCTGTTCCCTTCAGAAACAGGCTTTGCCTTTGAGCAGGTAAGACTTACGGGCTCTATTCTGGAAGCGCGGCTGAGGCAGGTGTCGGCCCGGGGAGGGGGCGGCCCTACCCGCGGGGCCCCGCCGCTCACACACCCGTGAGCCAGCTCTGCCGATACGTCCCGCTTAATTAATTGTCAAACCACCAAGAGATTTAGCCTAGGCAGGGCTGAGCGGGGGACGCGGGGTTGCAGGGAGGCGCCTCTGGAGGACTGACTGAGGGCAGGCGGCTCGGTCGCCCCGGCAAGGCCCGCTCCATCTCCCCCGGCGCGGCGGCAGAGCTCATTCCCCCCACCTCCAGCTCGGTTCCCGAGCAGGTGGGGGAGAAAGGAGAGAGGAGGCGGGAGCACCTCACCTCCCTCCACGGCCGGGCGGGGGCAGCCCCGGCACCTCAGCCGCTCCCGCCGCTCCCAAATGGCGGCCTGCAGAGGGGGCGGGGGCGCGGAGAAGAGCGGGCTCTATCGACAGCTCGGCGCTCTGCGGTCAGGCCGAGAGGCGGGGAGGGAAGAGGACGGGAAAAGAAGGGGAGACAGGCGAGAGGGAAGGAGCCGAGTACCGAGAGGTCGATGGGCGGAGGATAAATGTCTCGCTGAGTGTGAGGCCGCCATTTTAGATGAGGAGCGAAACGAACGGCGCCGAGTGGGACAAGAGCCTGGAGGGAGCCGCCGAGAGGGAGTGACATAGGTACGAGCGGCGTTGGGCTGGTGAGCGGCAGAGGGCAAAGCAGGGAACGAGGGGGAGGAGGGCTCCCCCTTGTCCCATTCCTCTTCGGCTCTCCCTTCCTCGGTGCTGGCGCCTGGATCGGCGCCGGCTGCTCCCAGCGGCGGCTCAGCCCCGGGCGCATCGACCCTGCCGCCGCCTCGGCCGTGAGGGAAACTAGCGCGGGGGAAGGCGGCCGCTCGCCCCCTGGCAGGGACCGGGGGAGGAAGGAATCGGCCGTCTCCGTACCTGCACGTCGCGGCTCATCGCGGAGCCCTTTGCGGTCGGATCGTTTCGTGCGCGCCGCCTCCCCTCCGCAGCCGGGGCCCGCGTCCCTGCCGCGGGGCCGCCCTGTCCGCCGCGGGGCCCGGGCGGGGGCTCCCGCCTCGAGAGGAGAGGTTGCGCGGCGGCCCGGCCCGGGGAGCGGGGAAGGTGCCAAAAAGCCTGGGGTGGGGGGTGGGGGGGCTGCTGAGGCCCGTCGCGGCCGTGGCGGGTCAGGTGGGAGGGGAGGTGTGTCGTGGCCGCCGGCTGTCAGTGCCAGCGCGGAGCCCCGGGGCCGGAGCCGCCCCCCGGGGGGCTGGCGGGGGCGATGCGCGGCCGAGGCGGGTGTGCCCCGGCGCTGGGGCGGCCAGCGGGCGGGATGAGCAACGGGCATCCAGGAGCAAGCACCTGGAACGGTGCCCTGGTCGAGGGCGGGGGGGATGCCCAGCGGTGGCTCCGCTTGCCCGGCCTCCTCGGGTCTCCGCTTCGCTGCTGGCAGCTTTGTCCCTCCTGTGCTTCCAGCGGGGACTCCCTAACCTCCTGTTACTTTGATCTGCTGTCTTCTGAACCGAGAACGGAAAATGAGTTTAAGTTGTATGAGCGTCACTGAATGCATTCTGCTAAGGCATTCTTTGGTTTGAGCTGCTTGCTTGCTTGATTTTGTTTTGACTTGGATTCAGTTTAAAAAAAGACATTTGAAAGCTGGAGTGAGATTCTCTAGTTTTCCAATTTCTTCTAAACGGTTACAACTTTGCTATGTTTAGATTGTGTGACTCCAGAGGCAGGGCGCGAAGATTGTGCTGTTTCAGGACTCTTTTTTATCTGTAGTCTAAGTGTACACTCAAATAACCTGTCCGTGCTAACAGCAGCACGTCTCTTTTCCATTGTTCGTCTTGCCTACGTCAGGCTAAATAATTAGCGTAGATTTTTTTTCCTTCTTAGCCTTTAAGTGACATCCATAAATACAGAGACTTTACCTGGGACAATGAGACCTCAGAACCAGTTGTAGTGGAATTGCTACAGCACAGTGTGCATTCCAGATGCAATTGTAGGTTGTTGTAGGTACGCAGAACAAGAAGGGTCTGTAATGGAGTAAAACTAAGATTCTTCAGAAAACAAAGCCAACTTAAAATGTCTGAAAATAGTTTTGTACAAAAGACTTTTAAAATGTTTTTTGTTTTAATGTTTGTGAAAAAGCTCAGCTCCAATTATTGCATAAAGGATCACTGCAAAAACTAGGATACCATTTGAATGGACATACTTGTCCCTTAGGACGCATCTACAGTGTTGCTGCAGAAGAAAAAATTAAATTGGTGAATGTGAGAGTTAATTTCAGGCAGTTCAGCTAAATCTGTTCTGCAGACACCCATTCAAAATGGTAGTGGCTTTAATTTAGTTAGTCTTAATGAATATTTTTTGTAGCTAAACCCTAAGGCTACAATTAATCATAAAAAGGTATGGATCTGTATGTATGATCATGAAATGGGTGATTGATTAATATGGTAAGCAATTTAATCTTGGGTTATTAAATCAGAGGTGAACTAGCTTACTTGGGTTGGAGCAACAGTGCTTTTAGAAATCTGGAATGTGTTTTTCATACGGTTTGTTGCCATACTTAATATCTTCAGGACTGGACAACTTATTGTGCAACACTGCTGACTAACCTGCTTTGAAAGAAAATCTGGAAGTAGCAGAGAAAATATCTATTTTTTTTTCCAAAGAACATATAAGCCTCTATTTTTTTCAGTTGAATGCCTTTGGTGTGTACATAAAATTTTTTGTTCTTTAACAACAACAAAGCTTGTTCAAATTACATATGAAGTTACTTCTGTCTCAGGGCCTGAACTTACTACAACTTATTAAAATAACTCATATTTTATAAACCACAGACATGACCCATGGAAATCATTGGTCAGCACTTCTTGGTATGCTAAATCAGCACTAGTTTCTTCTGGGATGTGTACTCCTCTCCTCCCCCCCAGTCTGTTTATTTGGCTCCCTCACTGTTGGGAAACCAGGAGTTGAGGAAAAAACAAGTTTTCCTTGTTTTCTGTCTTTGAAAACAAATTATATTGAGGTGATGAGAGCTGTTGGTTCGAAAACTTCTGTACGAGATGGAACCAAAAGCTGGTAGTTTGAATTATGATGTATCAATAAGTCTAAAAATCAGTTAGTTTCAAATGCAGGAGTTGTGCTGATAAATTCACTTTCGTGTTATGGACACAGAATGTTTAAATTGTTTTTACGTTGCTGATGAAGTTTTGAGAGCAAATGAACTAACAAAGTTTAGTTCAGTACAGATTTGTATGTAGCCTCTGATCATCTCTCCTGCAAACATAATGTCTTTCTCTTCCGTGACACCTTCAGCATCACACTTTTGTAATACCTCTAGCACCCCTTCCTTCCCCATCTTCAATATTGCCTTACTTAAACACTCTCTAGATTTTTTTTTTTTTTCCTTTCTGGTGTTGCTTGTCTACCTTCTTGGCCTGCCAGCTAGGCAAGAGGGAGGGTTTTTTCTTGGTTTGGTTTCGTCACATGCTGCTGTAGCTGGCACACCAAAGGTTTGTGTAGTGGTGCCCCAGCTGATGAAGAGGCAAGGAGAGCGAAGGGTTCTTCCATACTTTGGCTTTCTATTTCCACAGCCTGTGGGAATTTTGTATTCTTGATGGCTGTACCTAGCTGTCAAGTTGAAATAAGCTAGTCTGTCCAAGAGTTGCTGGAGGAGAGGCAGGACATCTGGGTGGCATGATCACATAAGACCAGTTGCCTAGGAAACAAGGGTAACGTGTTTTTGTTGAATTTCCAAAACTTCCATGCAAATTCAGCTTGAAGCAAATGAATAATTGAAAAGGATGATTGTTTTGTAAGAAATAAGTTCCTGGGCTGTCGTCTAACTTAAAAATGCAGAAATCTAAAGGCTGTGTAACTATGTGAAGAGAAATAGAAGTGAGTGCTTAATTCTCATAAAAGCATCAAATTGCATAATTCAAAAGTATCTTTAGTTGGGGAAATAACAATACACAGAATAGTCAAAGCGAGATTAAAACTTGTGATTTAACTAAAATTTCAAGCATGGTAATTTAAGCACAAGTTCCACATAAGCTTAATTGTAAACAAGCAGATGTGTTTAAGTCTGGATTGTACCGCTTTTGATTTTGTGTAATTGCTTATGCAAAGCCCTTCAGTATTTTCTGGTATGAAATATATCCATTGTGTATTGAATAAGGTTGTGGAAACATTTTGTTAGCTCTAGAAATAAATTGAAAGATGAGTTGATGTTAACAGTAGGAAATCAGGTGAAAATGCTAGCTTTGACAAATTAACAAGGTGTTTTAGCAATGAGCATGCATTAGCTTATGAGTTTTGAGACAGCATGAAGTTCTTACTCTGTGTGGTATTCTGTATGGGTAATCCAGATACGTATTTAACGGTGTTCCGAGTTTTTCTGAAAAGAAAGTCTGTTTTGGACACAGTTCTGTGAATAATTCTCAGTGCTCTGTTGGCTCTTGCTGCGTACACTGTTTTTTGTAAACAACAATTTTGCTTTGAAAAGCAGCTGGCGCACGTTTATTCCTTTAGTGACTTGAATATTGTGTTTGTACTATAAATGTCATCTGTTTCACACAAAGTTGATTTTATTGCAGCAGTGTGTACTGACCTTTTACAGTTTAATAGAATATGGTCATCTTGTGTACTGAAATGCTGCAATGCATACAGTAGATGAAGATAAACAAAGCGCTGGTCTTGAGTCATTTGTAAATGAGTAAAGCATTTTCTTGGTAGACTTCAGAGCTAGGAATTATCACCGATAATAAATAGAATGTTTACATAAATGAGTATCCTTTTTCCAGGGTTTTAAATGACATAGTCGATGTGATGGAATTACGCATTTTTTCCAGAGGTTTCTGCTTGCTTATGGGGAATGACAGGCTTTTTAGAGCTAAGATTTAAACGCACAAAACCTTTGGATCCGTATCGGACAACATGGTGGCAAATGCAGGTCATTGGATTTGTTTGCAGTTGCAGGTGTGTCTGGGTTCTGCCATTTCTCCTATGCATGTTCCCAACGTATCCTGCATGCTTGCATAAACGAAGCAGAGAAGTAGCACAGTTAAATCAAAGCTGATTGGTTTTAACTTCAGGCAAAAGAGTTTTAGAATTGCCTTGCAAATAATCTGTGCATGTGGTGAGTGTGTAAGTGACTCTGCCTTGTTTTCTTTGCGCTATCTGAAAATCTGCAAATGGGACCTGTATCTCCAGCTCTTCTGATATAAGCCCCTTTTTATGTTGTTGTTGTTCTCAGTTTCGTTGCTCTGTGGAATCATTTCACTTGCTGTGTTGTGGCTCTCTGCAGATGTTGAGTTGATTACGGTAGTGCTGCCTGTTTTCTCTTACTACTGCATTACTTTGCTTCATTTCAGATTTGAGCTTACGTTGCATACTTGTTATTGGTTTGACCCTAAAATATTTCATTTCTGACAAACAGCTGACAAAAGGGTGTTAATTAATATTGCATTCCAATTGAAATACGTAGTATCGGTTAAGAGCAGTTGAGACATCTTGTATATTTTTAGTTCACAAGCTAGAGGGAGGTTGCTTCACTAAGTTGCAGCTGGGTGTGGCATGGGGTTAACCATATTAATTAAAGCTGGCTCAAAGGTTCAGACTTTAAAAAATGGCTCAGAGCCCCCATTCTAGTCTTGTTACATACATTTTTTCGCTATAAAACAAGCTAGAGTTTTGAAAATGAGTGGTTTAGGAACACCTAGCTGGAGAGACTAGCAAGAGGGAGATGCAAGGTAGTGCAAAAATAGAAGAAAGATGTATTTAATGCCTTTGTACCTTTACAAGGCTAACATTTTGGTATACATTGAGAAACTTTAATATATGACTAATCTTCCTTTTTATTTTTCTGTAGTGTTTTTTATTTTGCTAGTCATTTGCTTGCAGTATATGTCCCTGTCAGCTCTATTAGTAATTTGAGCTAGTTTTTTGCGTATTCTACTTTCTTGTTCTATTCTCAATCATTTAACAATGTTTGCTCAAAGTCTGGTCATGCTTTCGGTATTTTCTAGAGTGGTCTTTTTGGTCTGTTAGCATACCACAAAAAGCACTGCTCGCTCTTTACTCTTTTCCTACCTGTGGAAGAGATGAAGTGTGTCTCCCCCACTGTGACTGCTTGTTGGACAAAGGAGTAGATAATCAACTTTTTTGCTTTATTCTATCATTTTCCCTGTGTAGATGAAACTGCATGTGAGGTTTTTATTTAAGAGTTTCTTGGTGAAACTGAAGGAAGCATAGTGAAACGGGTGAAGATACATGTACTCCCTTTTGTTTGCATGGAATTGTTACAGGAATGTAGGAGCACAGAGGGATAGTCCTGCAAAGTAATAGCCCAAATGTAGGGAGGACCATTAGACTGGAAGCTTCAATGGTGGCAGTGTTGCTCGGAAGAAAAAATACTATAATTTTGAGATTTTGTTTAAAAATTCCTAATTTACTGTTAAAAAAATGCTAGTTACGTTATTCCCAAATGATTCTCATAGAAAATAAAAATATTTTTTAAAATTTCTTGTAAAAGGAAAAGCAAGGTAGGTTTTAATTCCACTTAATGTGGAGGTGAAAGACCCTGAAATTACTTCTCTAGGTTCCAGTTGAAAAGGTGTATTTGATATATAGTAACAACTTGATTTTTTTTTAACTTTGTTTTAGAAACCTTATTCTAAGTTTCAGTGAAAGTTGATCCTACTTATGACATAGGATATGCCTCCAACTTCAGAGTCCATAAAACCTTCTTTTAGAATTCCAGAAGTTCAGAATTTACCTACCAGTTGTTAATGCCAAGGTTAACATCAGGTAAAATATTTTCCTTATTTTGATAATTTCTGATAGAATTTGAATTCCTTTAAGTCTAATCTATTTCATAAGCCCACTAAAATACCTTTCTTTTTCTTTAATCAGCTCTTTATTTGAGCACATCTTTGTTGTAATTTTATGAGTGTTTTTGTAAAACCTGTATTGTAAAACTCATGCATTAAGCATGGCAAATGGGTCTAAACTCTATCTGCTTTTGAATTCACATGAGACCTATGTATATTTCTTCATATAGAGACACAGTATTGGGGCTGCTGTGTGCAAATAAGAAACGTATTTTTGATTATGGCAGCACTTTCAAACTTAAGGAGAGTTAAATATGTTGACAATCATTCAGTTTTTCTTAGGCTGAGGAGAAAAAGATGTGATAGTAACTGTGCAAGCTAAGTGACATCCTGCTTTTTTATAGCTTTCTTTTCCCTATCTATCTCCCTCTCCAATAACTTTTGAAAGCTGTGTCTGATCAATACCAATCTGTAGGCATGAGCAGGCAGAAACCTGTTTGTGGTGTAGAAGATGGGAGGATACTGGTTTCCCTTGTACCTAATTAGAAAGCTAAGCAATTTCAGTCATCTCTAAGTCAATCTGCAGGCTAAGGAGTGTGAATTTCTTCTAGCTAAACAACATTTCTGTCTCATTTTGATCACTGGTCTAGCAGTATTAAATGCTCATATTGTGATGGTTATCTTTTTTGTGGAAACATGGAAAAAAACATCTAGAGTTCAGGTGCTAGGGAGTGGTTCTTCCAGGGCGGTTGGAGCTGAGGGGCTGCCTTTGCAGAAACAGGCCAAAATGGGTTCATTGGAGGATGGCACATGCGTGCTGTGAGAGAATGTAGTAAGTTAAGTAGCTTCCAGAGTTTTTTGCAGCCAAAAGAAACAACAAAGTGTGCAAGCCTCCAATTTTATGCTGACATTTAAGAAAAAATAAAACTGTATTCTGAATTACATCATTCATCTGTGTTAAATGCTTTAGAAGCAAGTATAAAGCTTACACAGGCAATAACAGCATGCCGAAACAAAGTGTTCGTGTCAGAGTGATACAGTGGATTGATTTCAGCTGAAAGTGAGTTCCAGAGCTTACTCTTAGATTTCTCAAACCTTTTAAGTTGACTGTGTAACTTGTTCACTGGCAATCAAGAGGTTATAAAAAGCGAGCCAGCTGATGTTGCAATCTAAGCACTGGCCATATAGTGGAAAGACTCTCCTTTGGCATGTTCGCTAGTGCTATTTTTACCTATTCCAGTAAGATCTGCCCTTGTGATGTTAAATTACAGGACAGTACCTGGAATTATTTTGTTTTACAGAAGTGCTGTATGCTCTGGAGAAAATTTCAATAAAATTATCAGGCAGATTGAGACTAAACTTGTCTTACATTTGCAAATATTTTTTCTTCTGTCACCACAAGTAATACTGCTGCTGTAACTAAGATATTCTTTCACTTTTGTTTGCATATTTTGTGTCTGGCAGAGGGGTTTTTTTAAATTTTGGTTTCCTTTGTATATTGAGTGTTTTGTCTTTCTGAGTTTCTCATGTGGAGACTTTAAATAGACAATGAGATTTTTAAAGACAGGGAATTAACAGTGTAGCCCAAGAATAAGTGTAGCGGGGGTTTTCGTCATAACTTCTAAAAAGCCTAGCTGGTTTGGATTAAATTTTAAGTTGATGATTCCTTCACACAATAGAAAATGAATTTAGTGGGTTTTTTCTGGGACTAGATTTTCAGCACTGCCAGTGACAGTACTGTTTCTACCAAACTGTAGTGAAAACTGGAGGAAACAGCAAGAATGCCATAAGAGTGTAACACTGGGGTTCAGTTGTAGAAGTATCACATATGCAGATGTATGACCATCTGAATCACAGTGCTGAAATGTCTAACATTTGTGATTACCTAATCTTAAATATAATATTTTCCAGGTGTATTTTCTAAAACAGCATCTAGTTCAAAAGTGACTTGACGACACTGAAACACAAACCTATAATTTTAAAACTGTTTGTTTCAAACTCTTGTTCTGGCTGTTTGCACAATTAGGTGTATATTTGTAGCAGTATTTTCTGTTTTTTCAAAAGCAGTGGTTTGATACTGAAGTATGATCGGTGATCAGCTTGTGCGAGTTCAGCGTTCCCCTTACAGACCACCTGCTTCCCTTGCTCCTTCTCTTGCACTGTGGAGGGTCTCAGGTGGAAATCCTGCAAAGAGGCAAACTTCCTCCAGTACAGAGTCGTTTTCTTCTCCCTTGGCTTTGCCATTGTCTTAGGTGAACAATTCTACTTCTCAGGTTTAATTGAATCTCACATCTGCAGTAACAGCTGGTATTTTTGTCAACTCGCTTCTTAAACCCTCCTTGTTGCCAGTTCTGTTAGCAAATGTTCTTCCTGATTTTTGTTTTTAACGTGTCTCTTATCTGCCAAGGAAAAGACATGATTTTTACTCCCTTACAGCTATTTGGTTGCAGGTAGAAGTATTGTACGTGCTGCTTCTTTAACCTGTCACACTCGTTTTGTGCTATGCCTTCTGTTCTTGATTTGTATACGAGATTTCTTTTTCTTCTGGCTGATTTTACGATAAAAATACTTCAGGTTTTTAGCCTATAAAACCTCTACACCTCCTCAGCAGTTTTCTCTCCTCTTTTTCATCTAAAATTATCCATCATACTGACTGAATTAATTTTCTCAAAGTTTGTCCAGACTTTTTTCAGCTCAGTTTTTAACTCTTGTTTTCCTCACGAACTGATCTTTACAGATTTCTTGACCTCTGAGCTAAATATGAGGATCACAACTGTATCTTTGTTTTTATCAGTTTGCTAATGCTCAACCTAGCTACTTTTAAAAAACAAAACCCCAACACTTCACTCTTACGCCCTCATGCCTATATTGGTTCCTGTGAGGATGTTTTTCTCTGGTCCTCTGCATATTCTTATGGTGGTTTTGATCTTCCCTGGTTTTTTTCTGCTTCAGGCCCCCACGTACTTTCTGGTCACATCACTTTCTACACCTTATTCCTCAGTAATGTAATCTGTTAAAAATAAATAAACAAACAACACCTCCTCCACCTTGATTTAGTGTAGATTATTTCCTAAATATGTCATCATTGCTGACTGGTTGTCTTCTGTTAGAACTAAAGATCTCAGCTTTTTTTCTGATGTGTGAAAGACAGAATTCCTTCCTCCCTTTTCCCCAATCTTCCTGCTTATATTTTCCATGATGGAAACCATATTGACAATATTTTGTATGTCACATTCCTAAATCTTTGCTGTAGAGAGGTAAGCAAGTTAGTAAGCAGGGTGAATGTACAGTTCAGACTGTAAGTAGGTTTTAGTTTTAAGATTATTAAGTGGCTCAAGGTGGAGATCCCAAACCATTCTCCTGGTTTCTTGTTAGTCTTTGCGAGTTTGCTGTCTCGGATAAAATCCTTGCAACTTTCTTTTTTTTCCTGTTCTATCCAGGAGAGAGGATACTTCTAACCAAAAGTAAGCTAGCAATGTAAGATCTCTTCTTGATTTTTTTTTTTTTTAATGTGTATTTTCTTGTATTTCGTATAAAAAAAGACTTGATGAAGCTGTGACTTTTCAGCCTGGAGAAGAGAAAGCTTTGGGGAGATCTTATCAATGTGTATAAATACGCTGATGGGAGGGAGTGAAGAAGAGGACACCAGACTTCTCACTAGTGCCAAGTGACAGCACAAGGGGCCATGAGCACAAATTAAAACACATGAATCTCAATCTGAACCTGAGAAAACACTTTTTTTTTTTTTTTTTTTTTTTAAACTGTGTGGGTGGTCAAACACTGGAAGAGGTTGCACTGAGAGGCTGTGGAGTGTGTATTTGTGGAGATGCTCAAACCCCAACTGAGGTGGTCCTGGGCAGCCTGCTGTAGCTGACCCTGCTTGAGCAGAGGTTTGAACTAAATGATCTCAAGAGGTCCCTTCCAGCCTCAATGACTCTGTGACTGTGTTGCATCTTTCCCTTCTCTAATCAACTCTGCATGGGATTGTTCTAGGAATTGCTAATTAGGATGGGAACTTTGGGTAAGAAAGCATTTTACCATTTACGATCTAGTGAATATTTTTGTGTATTTGAATTACACTCTTTCTTTAACTAATCTGAGCTTCCAATCTTTTAATCAAGAAGCTTCCCAGCTTCCCTAGGAATTCTAGCTTTTACAGTTAATGCTTATATGCAAGACACAGATAGCCTTCGGAGACTTAGCTTCTTATTGCTTTCTTTTTTTGTTGTTTTAGATCCAAGATTTCTAATAACATTTGTGAGTCAGCAAGGTGTTTCTGTGTGAAAGTAAGGAACTGATGTCTGAGAAGAAAGTATTCAACTCATACTTAATTTTTACTATTGTGAATTTTTAGCAGTAAGAGATTTTTATGATGTTCTTGAATGAGATTATGTTGAACTGGGCTAGCTTTTGGTCGTCATGCAGTCTGGCTTTACACAGTGCGTCGCATAACACTGAAATGTTGCATAAAATAATGAAAGGCCTTGAAAACTCCTTAACAGGAGAAGGATGATAAGTTAACTCTACTATTGATATAATTCACAAAATAATTTTTTAAATTAATTTATTATGTTGTGCATGTGTTTGTCTACCAAAATAGTAAATATCTTCTGTTTTTGTGCTACCTTCCACAGATGATGTACTTCATCCTTTTGTCATAGGACTTCATTCGCTTAAAGGAAAACTAAAGGTATAACTACCTTTCTCTGGTTATCTTTCCCTTCCTCCTTACCCTGCCCCATTATTTCTCCTGAGGTCCCTAGGTCTTTCCTGGGGGAAGAGAAGCTTACCACAGCCGAGCTCTGTGCTTGTATTCCTTCACTGCTACTAAGATTTGCTTTTTGTTTTTTGAGAAATTCCACAAAATTTATATGATGTCTGCAGTTGCTTCAGTGTTTTCTTTATCAGAAGTACTTGTTTAACTTAAACTCCTACTTTACTCAGTCTGCATGGATATTTACTTTGCAGGGGGAAAGCCTTTCCTCAGTTTAGAACTTTAGATCTTGATATTTGCCTGTCTTCCTCAAATAGTATTTGGCTTTCCACATAACTACAGATCTGTTGTGAATAATCCAGATCTAATGTAAATCATGTCTATGACATTATCTTAGAACTAGTGGTTGGGGCATTTTTTTGTTGGCTTTTTTCGTTTTTTCTGAGATTGTACCTCTGAAACAAAAAGTCTGTTACGGCACTTTGGTAAATAAATAAACCCCCACCCAAACCAGAACTGTAATTTCATGGATGTATTTAGTAAGGTAATGTGAGATAGAGTTAAAATGGAGCATAATATATTTTTGGGGGCAATCAAGACAGTAAAAGTTTGACATAGTCTAAGTAATTTTGCTTGTATACAGTCTGTAATTTCTAATTCCATTCAGTTATTTGCCATTTTGTGCAGGCTACTTTTCAAATACCAGTGCATAACAAACAACAAAATAAAGTCAGTAGAGCTGTCCAGTCAGTTTGTAACTAAAATACTCAAGTAGTATCATGTTAGATTTGGTTCATATTGCAGAAACATATGTTCAAGTATTCCCAGGTGCACTGTATAATAAAATATAACGGAGAATCATCTGTTCTGTCTTCTCACAGAAAAATATCTCAAGGCCCATTCCAAGCCTTTCTTAGTGCTATTGTTCCTATTCCCTGCTCCAGCCCCTGCCCTGATCTGTACATTGTGTCCATGCCCAGGCTCTTAGAATTGCAGAATTGACCTCCTGGTGGCACTGCTGGTTCTGGCACAGAGCCCACATTTAGTAAACTAGATTTATTAGTTTAAAGCTGCCCCGAGTGAATGCAGAGAACACCTGATTCTTGAATTAGCTGGATCACTGCATCCTATTCCAACTGTACAGATAATCTAGATTGTCTGGTATTTTGCAGTGGTATTTTAACAGTAACTGGTATATCTGAACTGTAGAGTTAGCTTGCATAGCTTGCAGCTCCCTGCAGTTACTTGAATAGCCTAATCTCAGACTGTCTTCAGCAAAACTGAGGTTGGTTTAAAGACTGGTGTACGTTCTTGGTGGTGGTGTCCTCACTGTCACTTCGTTTACTCCATGGAACTGACGGAGGACAGAGCCAGCAATTCTTTGTGCTGAGATTCTCAGTCACTTTTGTTTAATCCTTGAAAACTTGTGTGGGAAGGGCATTTAGTGGATTGCTGACATTTGAGTAACTTTTTTATCCTTGCTGTAAAGTGGATGAGTTCCAGGCAACTGTAAGCACAGTTTGGGGCTTTCATCCGTACTTGAAACAATTCAAGCAGGAGCAAGTTCAGAATGCAAATAGGCACATGTCTGAGAATGTATGTACAATTGATAGACTTTAGGGAAAAAGTGCTTGTCTGAAATGTCTTGCCTGTGTAATGTCAATACACATGTAAACTCATAGCCCCACTTCTGCAATGCAAGATCCGCTTTAAAGATCTATCTTTGTAAATCTTTCTTTGGAGGATTCTGCTGTGAAGAATTTAATGTGATGGTGAACACGCAGCAAGTCTCAGCATGACAAAGAGTGTCATAAAATGTGATTCTGATACAGATATAAGAAAGCAGTGTTCAATATGCTTTTTCTTTCTAGTTATGCATTTGAATTTACCAAATTAAAAAATTAACATCGCTTCAGCTTTAGTAGTCCTCATAATGTTAAGAGAACACATTTAAAATATTGAGTGACCACCTCTCAATATTTATCAATTGATCATAAGATAAAAATTAGAAATTATTATACTAAAAAAAGTGGAGGTTTTATTCCATGACATAGAGCTCTGGTGTTTTGTTAGCAAAACTCATACAAAAGGTATGTGCAAAATTTGTACTTTCCTTCCTTGCCTTTTCCTTTCATAGCAGTTTTAATAGCAATTTTATAAACTTTTTTTGTGAATCTATATAAGTTCATCAGCAGTACTGAACTAAAATTTAAAAATGTTCTGATAGAGTGCTTGGAAACACCTGCTGCATCTTTCTTCTTACCTGGGATTGCATTTTTGCTTTGGGAAAGGGAAGAATTTGGATTCTATATCCCCTTGTGCTCTTTTAGATACAAGAAGAGTGTTCAGTGCTTCTGTTTCTCTAATGAAGGAATTCCGGTTTTGTAGGGAAACTTATGGAGCTACACTTTTGAACTTGATAGAAATTTCATATGGAAAGAAATAGATGTCTGACCCGGGAATGACCTGTGTGGAAAGGACAAACCAAATAGATCTTCCTAAAAATTGGTTAGGAAAACTAGCCTGGAGCCGTTCTTATCAACAGAGGAGAGCAGGTACAGAGCAGACAAGGAGCCGATAGTTTTGGTGACAAATACCTACTACCCAGAGCCCAAAATACAGGCTAGTACAGCCAAGCAGCATGACTTGATTTATGCTTACTAACCAAAGTTTTACTCTGAAAGCTACTCTTAAATACAGAATCTTGCAAAGGATTAATCAATCTGAAAGTGTGCCAGACTGAGAGTTGTATTCCTTGTGCCTTCCCTACTGTAGAGCCCAATTGTTGGAAAACCAATGTTATTTTTTTCCTTAAATACTTTGAAGTTACATTAGCAGCAAAATGGCTGAAATAGTAACTAAGAAATGAATGGTTCAGGGAGATAAAGGTGAGAAACGATACGTTCAAGATAGAAGAACTGAGACAAAAATTGTATGTAATATTTCAGTGATTGGTTTCTGTGTTTGGTTTTGTGGTTTGGTTTTTTTTCCCCTGAACAATAACATTTCCTCCTATTAATTTTAAATTTTTTTCCCCAGTTTTATTAGGGGGGAATTTGCTATTTGGGATCGATCTCAAAATGAAGGACATTTAAAGGGAAAAACCCAGCCTTGTAGATGTATGAGAAATCTGCTTGGGTTGTTAGACTGATCCTAACTCATGCCTTGCATTTATGTTTACATTGATCACAGTTTTATTTATTAGATTAGGAATGGGTTTGCATTTATTTTCTATTGCTATGAAAAGCTACTTTAAAAAAATAATGCTATATATCACAACAGATACTTGTTTGATGTGGGTTTCTTTTTTTTTTTCCCCAGACAACTGGTCACCCATGCAATATTAAATCAATTGAGAATTACTGTATAGGAGGGAAACTGAGAAAAGACCACAGTTAAATGTTTATTGATCTTTTTGTGTGTGAGATGAAAACTTATAAGCAACTTTTAAAGCTTGTATTTTCTAACAAAAGTGTTCATTTTAAAATGGATTCTGTTTTTTTTTTCTGTGGTGTTTTGCCTTTGTGTATGTATTTCATTAAACATGAGTGTGATTAAATTGTTCATGTGGATAAAAATGACAGCATGTGTGTGTTGGGAGGGAGAACTGTATTTACATTTTCTTTAAAAGCTTTTGGTGTTTGTTTAAGAAATAAAGGAAGGGGCAAGACACCTAAATGCTGTACTGCGAGGAGTTTAGCTTTATATCCTGCAAACTTTCAGGCTTTGTCATTACCAGTTTTAGCATTCCTTATGGAGATAGACTGAAATTTTTAATAGTTCAGACTAAACACTTTTTGCTAGTGACGGAGAAAGTTAAAGTAACTTAAGGTATCTTCTGGATATGAATGAATGATATGAGTGTATGATCTGAGCGGATATGAGTGAATGATCTCTAGGAATTTGTTACTGGCAGGTATGCACATTGCATAGCTATGTTGTGCATTTGGTTTTAATGATTGTTCAAATGACTAACCATCAAAATCTGTAATCTATGCAAAAAGTACTAATTAAAAGTGCAATCTTGGTCACAATGTGCAGTATACCTGTGGGAGGTGGAGGAATAGTATGAAGGGGTTTTTTTCCTGCTCAAATTTAACTTAGATCTGAGGCAGAAATTCTTCCCTGTGGGGGTGCTGAGGCCCTGGCACAGGTTGCCCAGAGCAGCTGTGGCTGCCCCTGGCTCCCTGGCAGTGTTCAAGGCCAGGTTGGATGGGGCTTTGGGCAACCTGGGCTGGTGGAGGGTGTCCCTGCCCATGGCAGGGGGTGGAACTGGGTGGGCTTTGAGGTCCCTTCCAACCGAAACCAGTCTGTGATTCTATGAGATAGCATGTCTGTTGTCTTCTGCTGTTGTGCTTGCTTCTGTGTTCAGTGTACCAACTAGAAATCATGTGTGTATGTGCAATATTATGTTGTGAGAGTACTTTTTTTTTTTTTTGGTCAGTTCAAAGCTGGTCAAGTAGTTGCCATGCTAATTCTCTTACCTCGTATCTATGTATGCAGTGAGCAGTTTGAGTTCAAAGTGAATGTTTTTGTATATGTTCATATAATATTTTTTTTACGCTAGCTTGCTTTACACTTGAGGGCAGGGAAAAGGTGTAAATCATTCCTAAATTACTTCTTAGGAAGCAGCTTTCATGACTGTCTGTATTCTTCCATGATAATCCCACATGAGGATTGACTCTGAACAGTTGCAGAAGTCAGCAGCAGGACAGTTGATTACAGCTGTTTCTTCAACAAGCCCCACCTTACCAACTGCATGCCCTTGTACCATGGATGCTGAGAGCGGGTTTAGCAACTTTTCCTCATGGATTCCTGTCTCTCCCCAGGAAACTGCAAGTAACTTTTAAACTTCCCTTTCTTCTCCCCTACCCCTCTACCCTCAGGCCACTTGCAGGTCTTTGTCCACTCCAGGCCAGATCTGAGCCAAGTTCTCATCTTCTCCCTTCATTGGTGGCTCCTTGAAGTGTGTGAGTAAAACCCATAGCCTTCAGTTTAGGCAGGAAGGAGAGCTAAGGATGGCATGTTTTAAATTTGCCTGCTGAGATGAGCAGGTACTTTCATTTTATAGAAAAAGATCTCAAGATCTGTGAGCGAACCCAAGCTGCCAGGGACGACAGTCATCAGCTGCAGCCAAAAAGATGGCAAAAATGCACTGGTGAAGTGTGGTGGCAAGAGAGAGCAAGGCATTGCTGGAAGAGAGGATTATGCTAAACATAGAGAGTCCTGAGAATATCTAGTATTTATTTGAGGCAAAGATCCTAGGAAAGAGAACGATGCAAATGCATAATCAAAGATTCAGCTGACACTTGTACAGTGGTTGCTGTGTTTATGTTTTTCTGACTGTGCATACAACCACCTCAAAATGTGTTTCTGTGGTCTTTTCTAGTAGGCTCTTCTACAATATGTAGTAGGCCTTTCCCATTCAGGCAAGAGAACACCGTTAGAGGAGGGAAGTACCTTTTTTGGTATGAAAGTTAGCTTTTGTCAAGGTACAAGTTTGAATTTTTTTGTCATTTCCTGTTTTCTCTTGAATTTTTCAGGAAATATTGGCAGCATGTCAAAATATTAAATATAAAGGCTGTAACATTAGGGTGTTGTCACCTTACGTCAGCAGTGATTTTACATCAAATGTAAGACTGTTATCATTTACATGCCATAGATTTAAAAAAAATAATTTCAAGTATCTGAATCCTATTAGATTTTGATTGGGTATTGAGTTTTAAATATCAATGATGGTTAAATATTTTGAACCTTTGAGCAACTGGACCTGCACAACTGATGGCATTGATGCAAGAATGACGACGATTGGCAGGAGGGAAGGAGAGGATATGTATGTTGTCATTGTGTATGTTGTCAGTGAAAGAAATGTTCATGAACAGGCCAAAAGATCCCTTTGTAGCAGAGAGTGTAAGAGCCCTAAAGTTGTTCTGCTGCAGAGTTTGCATGCGTTGTTAGGTGTGTCATATAAACCAAACCTTTTTCTTTAAGTTTGTTGTTACATGTTTCCTTTCTAGCTGCTAGTCAGATCTGGGTTTAGGTCTGTAGCCCTGTTAAGTACTTACAGATCTAGCTCAGGCTTTGCAGAGTTATGCTGCGAGTGAAAACACTCTGAAATTCAAAATTTATCCTTCTGGGCATCCCAAAATGGACACTTAACACTAGTGGAGATCTTTTTTTTCTGTGAATTCCATTACTTTACCTCTTCAACTGTAACAAACACTGTTGTCTTTTCTCTGACATAACTATGTGAATGTTTGGGATAAGAGGAGCTGCTCTTGTTTGGGGTTTTTTTTTTTTGGCATGGGTGCTACACAAAAGGGCACGAGGAAATGAATTGGAGGATTCAAATAATTTGCAACAAGGGACCACACGTTAAATGAGACTTTAATAGATACTGATAGAAGTTCAGAAAGGAGTGTTTGGTATTATGTACTGAATTAAGTTGTTAGTGATTTCAGGGGGAAAATGTAGGTCTTTCACTGTAAGTCTTTCCTGTACCATAAGGGGATGGAATTAGCATGGCTTGGAAGACCTTTATTTTGGCATTTCCTGACTGATTTACTTTTCGACTTTGCAGCTTTCATATGACTTTCTTTACCTTTCATAGAGGTGATCAGGAATATAGGTGGTGCGCACAACCACTGGAGATTAATTTGGAAACAATACTCACGTGGCGAAAGATATGCACTTGCACCGTGTAGTTCGGAATATCAGTTTCTCAGATGTTCATAGAAGGATGCAGTTTTGTGGAGGAAATAAATTACTGTGCTTATTTTCACTGTTGCCTTTCTTTTTTTTTCTTTTTGAAAGCTTGGTAATAAATCTGGGTACTTGGAAATTTAGCAAGGAGTACATTTAACTGTTAAAACTGGTTCAGACTTTGTTTTTGCTTAGTTTTGAATAAGTTACATTTATAGTATAGTTTGGAGTTCAAGCTGCATTGAAGTTGTGATAGCTAGGGAAAAAAAAAACCCTTTATCTTTGTCCCTGAGTGTGCAAAAATAGTGCTGTGTGCCGATTTGGAAGTATGCAGGGGATTGTTTATGTTCCTGCACTGGGAGAGGTTTATGCTGAAATATTACTGAGCGTAGTGTGGGGGGAGTTTTAGAATTTTTTTTTTCTCTGTTTCATACTACGTAAATTGTGGTACTATTAAAATGTTATGTATTTTGTTGTATACTAACAGTATTAAACTTACTACCCTTTAAAAACCAAACAAACAAAACCAAACAAAAAACCAACACCCCCCAAACAAAACCAAACCAAAGCCCCAAAATCACTGATAAAAATAGAATTTCTTCAAGGAATGCTTTTTTTATTATAATTTCTATTGGGCCTCTTTTTCTTAACAGTCCAGTCTGTGCTAATGCTTGCATGCCATATCTGGCTTACAGAACTATTCTTTTGGCCTGCAGCTAGCATCTAGCCATGTTTCTGAAGACCCCTCAGACATTGATTATCTTGATTAATATGATGGTAAATGCTTCCGTGGTGCCAGAGATGCAGTGAGAGGAATTACGCATATATTTGTGATCATCTGTTTATGTGCAGAAAGCCAAATGCGTTCAAGAGTCAGGCTACTTTTGCAGATGTGGGTGAACTGTACCATGCCTGTGTAGGTTGATCGTGTCACGAGGGAGAGGGCAGTGCAGTTTTCAGATGCTTTCAAAAGAGGCTGTGAGGTTTGTTGTCTCAAGAAGAGAGAGTACCACTTTATAGTGAAGGATATTGTAATTTTCCCTGACTCTCTCAATTTTTGCTTCTTAGACCGCATCAATGGAGCACATTCAGGGAGCTTGGAAGACTATCAGTAATGGTTTTGGACTCAAGGATTCTGTCTTTGATGGCCCAAACTGTGTTTCACCTACTATTGTCCAGCAGTTTGGTTATCAACGCCGAGCATCTGATGATGGCAAAATATCAGATACTTCCAAAACTAGTAATACTATTCGTGTTTTCTTGCCCAACAAGCAGCGCACGGTGGTAAGTCTACGTTACCTTTATGTGAGAAACGTACTGTTCTCATTGCTAACACTATGGCGTGAATCTGGCAAGAGAAATGCTAAGCTTCACAAAAGGTCTTATTGTGATTAAGCGTGTTGTCATCAGTTTGCTAATTCTAGAGGACAGATTTTGAAAGCAGTGTTATCTGTATTTTGAGAACCTGTATTTCGCTACCTCAGTGCTGCATTTTTCCAATATACATGAGCAAGATACTTTGCTTACCTATTTAACATTAGAAGACAGTAGTTGGCTGACCTAAACAATGATGCCTGTACGAAGTAAAACATGTAATCATTTCTGTTACCGTTTTCTTCACTTGAATGCCCACAGTGAAGTATGGTAGTTAAAGCTGAAGTGAAACTTCTTGAGGGAACGCTTCTATTAGATTTCTTGGAACTGAGTGTACTAATCATAGTCTTAGGTGAAGTTCCCTGAAATCTACATTAAGCCTTTTTCTATACTTAAGGTAACTCCATTTGGCTGCATTTCTAATACTTTTAGAAGCTACCTACTTATATGAGTGCTGTGTAAAATCCTGTTTTGTTGAAACTTAGTAATTGGAAGAAATTGAAAAGTTATAAAATGACTTCAAAACTTCCTTTGCATAAGTATGCAATAGTTACGTATATGGCAGAAAATGTGCCTGTCTGACAGGTTGGCTGAACATGCGGTGAGTTAAATCGGAAGGCACAGCAATCTGTTGTTACATCATACAAGTAATTTTTATTTATCTATTTATTAACTTCAAAAGTGAACAGCTGTGCAGTTTTACTGGAACTTTACTGGAAAGAAAAGGAGAAAAAAACCCATGACACCTTCTTCCTCCCTCCCCAAAAAACCCACAACCAACCCAACCAAACCCCCAAACCCATTTTAAACAAATTCTGCAATCACTGACTGAATTTTTTTTCCCTTTGGTCACAGGTAAATGTGCGAAATGGGATGACCTTACATGACTGTCTTATGAAGGCACTTAAAGTAAGAGGTCTGCAGCCAGAATGCTGTGCGGTTTTTCGACTTCTTACTGAACCAAAAGGGTAAGAGTCTGGAATGTTCTATGTGAAACTTTCAACTAGAGAATGTAAAAATCATAGTTTTAGAATAGCAGCAATAGTGCTGTCTTCCTCTCTTTTGCTAGTTTCTTTTAAAAGCACAATTTGATTGTGAACACTTCCCTGTTGCTTTTTTTTACCCTCCTCTAGAGCAACTCCTTCAGCTTCCTGGGTATTAAAAATTTCATTTTTGTTTTAAAGCTAAATATTAAAAATGCATTAAATTGAGGGGGTACACTCAAGTGCTTGTAGCATCTTACAGAGGTTTTTGTCATATTCTAGATAAAATGGTGTGATATGCTTGCATATTCGAGGTGCATTTCTCCTCTGTGTTTCTAGTTGGTAAACTTCAGTGCTAGTGATTCTTAGCCAACTTAAGTGAACGAGGCTCTGTGTGCTTGGTTTTAAGGCTCTGCATTCCTCTACAACTTTTCAATGTTTGGATTTAAATCTCACTTCAGATATTCCTTATTTTTTGTAGGACCGGGGATGCTGCTATTAAATACCAAATGATTCTTTTACAAGCTGAGGGAGTGAAGGTATCTCATGGAGTTAATACATTTAACTTCACACCTCGTAAGGCTTGAGCTTAATGCTCTATTAAGCCTCAATCGTGAGGCAGTCATTTGTGGGTTTACATCTCTGTGTAACTGAGTCCATTCTGGGGTCACCAGTAACTTCAGTGCGGAAGCACGTAATATGGCTTTCATGTCACTAAGTCTGCCATTCATAATTTCTTATGTTTTGTTTATAAAGGTATTTCTAGGACTCCTTTACAGCTTCTAGGTTTCTTATTTCAAATAATCTATATATCTCAATGAATTACACATTAAAAAATAAACAGAAAAAGAGGTGAATTGCTATGTTTTCAAAGTTGCTTCTAATTTTTCAAGTGAAAGACACTGAAATATAGCTCACTATAACAGGATAGCCACGCTTTTTTGTGTTTGTTTTCAGTTTACTCAAGGAAACTCACGAAGCATAGATCATTGATTAGGCGACTTCTTACTTCCTAAGTAATTTTGTTGTCCTTGTTTTCTCTTTCTTTCAGAAAAAAAGTACGTTTGGATTGGAACACAGATGCTGCCTCCTTGATTGGAGAGGAACTACAAGTGGACTTCCTTGATCATGTTCCACTCACTACACACAATTTTGTAAGCTTTTCCTCTTCTGTATTTTGATGTAAATTGAGCTACATATTCAGTCAAAGAATTTTTTAGGCATTAGGTACCTTTTGGCTTTCTAAACACAGGGGGAGATTTCAGAAGTGATTGTTTGATTCCTTCACCCTTACTCCCCACAAATTGGATTGGCTAAATATTGATTTGCAATGAAATGCCAGAATTCTGTTTACATTAAGAGACTCCTAGGTGTCAGAGACTTTAAAAGCTCACATTATGCATGTTCTTCAAAGGTCTGATGATTGCCATTTTTATTTTATATAAATATATATTTCTGTAATTGTCATATTAAGATATCATGTCTTTAAAGTCCAGAACTGGGAGATAACTTGCATTTTCAGTCTCTGGCTCATCAGTCAAAAAAGGCCAGATAATTTTGGCAGCTTTATTGGACTGTTGGTAATTGTGCTGAATGTACAGGGGTGCCGTTAATTCTGCAAGGTCATGACGTTGTTTTGAGAGGTAATACTGGCTTGTAATTTGACAGAATGATTTGGGGGGGGGATGAAAGACTTTAGGTTTGTGGTTTCTTCTCAAAAAATGAATTATTTGCTCAGTATAGAGCAAATAAATAGAGCTTGTTTGGGTTTGTTTGGGTTTTTTGTTTGTTTGTTTTACAAAGAGATAATGTCCAACTCTAACAGTTTTACCTTGCATTATTTTGTTCTCCCTGGGAAGGAACTCTATTCCTATATTCTAGCCTTTGTTGTTGTTTTGTCCCAGAAATATATTGTGCCAAGTGGCAAAACTAAAGGATTATTGCTTACATCCATTAGAAAGGTTAGAAGTGATTTACAAAAACTGAAAGTAGCTTTGCTTCTACTTTACATTTTTAGAAAACTGCAAATAAAATTGTCTACAGTTGGTCACCAGAAAACTCATGTTTTTCTCCAGATTTGGAAGAGGCTCAAACTTCGAGCCTTCCTTTGCAGTGTGCTCTGGAGGAAGAAACCGTTTGGTTCTTTTTAATCTTTTTTGCATATTTCAGAAGCTTTAAAAAAAACTCTTAGATGCCATTTAAAAGAGTAGGATTTCCTTAAACTATTTAATTAATTAATTAATTTATAATTTATTTCTTATGCAAGGGATATTGGCTAGTCATGAACACACAGCAAGCATTTTGAGTAATAAAAAAATAATGAGGTGATTCTTATGATCTGATCCCCCTTCACCTCCTTGGTTATACTAAAAACAAACAAAAAAGCCAATTCTGGGCCCACCCAGCTCTGTCACCTTACTGAGCACAAAATGGTGCTTTTGAATTTGATGGAACACTTTTTCCTTTTTTTTTTTTTTTTTCTTTCTTCTTAAATAATCAGGTAAACAAAGCCCTAAATGTTTGTAAGCTTTCCAGGTTTCCAACCAAACTGGAAATATATGCGATAATGGTTTTAAGTTCAGTAGCACTTTGAGGGCACTGATAACATTTTAACATGGTATTTATTTGTATCAAGCTCTGGAGATGTTCATCTCGGTTAATGAAGAGAAGCTAGTAGCTTGGATTAATCATTTAATGTGTTTTCTAGGCTCGGAAGACATTTCTAAAGCTTGCTTTCTGTGACATCTGCCAGAAGTTCCTGCTAAATGGGTTTCGGTGTCAGACATGTGGTTATAAATTCCACGAACACTGCAGCACTAAAGTTCCAACCATGTGTGTCGACTGGAGCAATATCAGGCAACTCTTGTAAGGACTGCTCCTTTTTAATAGAAACAGTAATACTCTGTGACAGACAAACATAATTTTTTTTTAAATCTCTTATCATAGAGATAAATTTGGATTGTTGGGAAGTGTAGTCATTTTCATCAGTATACAGAACTTGTGGATTGATTTCATAAAACAGCCAGCAATGATTGTCTGTTCCCAGGTGAAGAAGGCCGTTTACATTAAATGCATTTTGTTCTTGTTGTAAATTTTAATATTCTGGGACAAGCAAACAAATGTCTTGAACAGGCAGTTGCTATAATTAGTTTCAGCAGAGTAATAGTAATTCCTCTCGCATAACACTTTTGTTAGAAGGAAAAAAGGTTATGATTCAGTTGGGTTTTAGCTGTTGGAAGCATGAGTGTTCAGAACTACCACAATTTTTGACACCCTGTTGAAAATGCATGGAATAGTGAGAAAACTGATGAAGGATAGTACTTTCCTAATATTGATTAGTTGAAAACCGTTACGTTAGAAGAAGTCCTTTTACACGAAAGTGTTACAATTGATTTTATGTCTCTGACCTACTGATTGTATTTTTTGTAACTCAACTTGATTGTATAGTTATGCATTTTCTTATACTGACTAGTTGTTAGAGCATAGGATGACTTGTGCCACTTAGTGCTAACTGGGTTTAATGGAACTTAAAAAATTTGGTGTCAAATACCCTTTCAGGGAAACCTGAAGTCTGATGTGAAAGGATTTGTATCTTAAATTTAGAAAGAACACATGGAAATTTTCTTTGGGAGTCTGAAGACATAGTTTTTAGTCATACCATACACAGAAGAAAAATATTATGTAAAGATAGGAATGTGTTCATGAAGTTAATTATGCTGGAAAGAAACAGCCCTTTAAATTTTCAGCTATAAAGAGCATTGTACAGGAGGTAGTGTAGCAGTTGAAATTGTAATTGTTTTTGTTGATATTTCAGATTGTTCCCAAATTCAAATATCAGTGACAGTGGTGTCCCTGCACTACCTCCCTTGACAATGAGACGGATGCGGGAGTCTGTCTCCCGGATACCTGTTAGGTAAGCTAGTATTTCCTGTCATTTCTGGTTTGGGAAATACAGTTGTTTAAAAACAAAACAAAAATAAAACAAAAAACAAAACACCCCCAACTCCTCAAAAATAGAATGATCTTATAGAAGGTTGGGATAAATGTGCAAGAAGGCAGCACCACTTCATCACAGATAATATGTAGTGTCCTTTCTTTTTCCTAGATTCAAGAAAAACATTGATTTGGGATTTTGTATTTTTAATTTTTAGTCTTAAGATTTTAAGGGAGGGTATTAAAGGTTTTCTGGAGACCTTTGTTTTCCTGCCTATGAAAATTCAAGGCTCCCTTTGATATTTTTGTGAATTAATCTTATTTTATCTGGTCAGGTAGTATATATGTAAGTTTGTGCCACTTGTTTTGCATGACTTGCATACGTAAACTAAAATAATGTTCTAATGTCTTGATGACAGATAACAGTTTAAAGAGATAACAGTGGAAACTGAAAATATGCTCCTCTTAAAGAAAATTGTGAGACCTAAATAGAATGTTCCTGTAGTTTTAAATGCTAGAATAAAAATTGCTTTCCTTTCAAAGGGGCCTGTCTTCTGATCCTAATTTGTGCCTGTATTCTTTTCCTTGAAATTCTAGAGGCTGAAGAGGGCAGGCCACCTTTTGTTTTTTCTACATCCATTTGAAAAATCTTGGCCTATTCAGGAATGAGGCACAGAGCACGTAGCTGACTTGCAAATGGTTCTATTTATTCATTCATTTATTTATTTTAGTGGGAACTGCATCAGGAATTGATCTTCTGTTCTCTTTGCCATCTTATTCTATTTCCAGTGTTGTTGGACAATGACTCATTAACGTGATAGTTTTTTAAGCTTTTTGTGAAGGCTGGCTGATTTCAGTTAGGATACTTGTGTGATTTGGGATAAATAAGGTTTGAGTGACCTAGCTGTGATTTATAACTCTTTGTTGAACTGGATTTTAGTGTTGGCCTCCTTTTAACTGGCATTGGGTTTCATGACTTCCTTGCTGGCTGTTCTGTGCGAACCATTGAACAGTCTTGCAAACCTTTACAAATTTGGGGCTTAGCAGTAAAAGTAGCTCTTAAGCTATGCATTTAACAGGGTTGAAATGAGCAGTTCGTTTAAATTTCACAGACCTGAATTAATCCAGCAGAGCCTATATTTTATCAGTATATTAAATGTGATTTGATGGGGATTGAGGTGAACTGTGGCAAAATTTATAATGGCAGAAAGAGACTTACGTTATACACACTAGATAAGTATGTGAGCTGACAAGACCTTCAGGTTTTTTAATTTATTTCCTAAGTTAAACTGGGAATGATTCAGCTGACCAAATAGTCTAGTTAGTGTGTAAGTCCCAACTTTTTCTCTGTTTGGAATTCTGTGTATATTGCTTTTGGACTGGTTACATTCAACAGTATTTTTTCAATTGCTAGAGACGAAAAAATAACCACAACTTTCGCTTTCTGTCTCTCTTTCCTTCTCAGTTCCCAGCACAGGTATTCTACACCTCATGCCTTCACATTCAACACATCAAATCCTTCCTCTGAGGGCTCTCTATCCCAAAGACAACGATCTACATCCACACCAAATGTCCATATGGTTAGCACTACAATGCCTGTAGACAGTCGGATAATTGAGGTAATACTGGTAGAGAGGGAATAGCATAAAGTTAAACTGAAATTGTGACTGGCCATCTAATAGTCAGTTGTTTTTTCTTCTTTGGTTTCTGTCATTTGCTTCCTGTTTACCTTAGTTGGCTGAGTGATGAAGAATATAGTTGACACATTGGCATAGAAAGTTAATAGTTTATTCTTGCAGTCTTTATCAACTTTGAAGTTCTAGGGAGATTTTTGATGTCTGTAAAGATGTGGGAGAGCTTAACAATCAAGTTTCACGGATCTGAAAAGAAAATAAGCTCGGTTTTGCTGAAGAAATACTAAAAATATTTTTTCAGACTTGAAAAATCTGGATTTGTTGTGGGGCTGGTATTTATTTCACATCAGACTACAGGTACTGTAAGTCTGGATGTAGTTATAGAGTTGGAATACTTCAGTATTCAGTCAAAGCTTATTGGCAATATGTTTTCTGTTGTACAGAATTAACAGCAATTCTGGGCTTGTGTGCTAAAGCCATCTCTATCTGAGAATATTTCTGCCGTTCGTTGCTTTCAAGCACTTCTTTTTTTTTTTTCTTCTTTTTTTTCCCACTATACCTTAGACTGGCAGTAATAAGAGACAACTCTGAAGTCAGGCCTAAAGGGTTTTTTTTTGTTTTGTTTTGCGATAACCTTAACGAAATAAGGGAGTGGTGTGCAGGAAAGGCTTGCAGAAAGAAAGTGCTGAACTGCAGGACTTCAAGGAGAGCACTATTTGGTTTTTTTTGCTCTGGAATAGCTTAAAACTCTTTAGGCCAAGCAAGAGCCTTTGACTGCCTAGTTTACTTGCATCTTCAGCTGGTAGTTTATAGACTTCTGTGAAATGTGAAGACTCTGAAATGTGCTAGAGAAGTTCTCTGTACCTTTGGAGCTGAAGAAATGTGCACCGCAGCCCCATGAAGCTTTTTTGGTTAGGAGCTTTGCGTCAGCTGGGTTTTATGAGGTTTATTCTCTTCAATTTTCTTAGGCTTACAGCCTTTTTTACTGCTTCAGAAGCCTGGCTGGGACCATCTTTTATGGCACGAAAAATAATGAAGCACTCAAGAAAGAGAACATGAATTATTGAACTTTGTAGTGTGATGAGACTTTAAAGAGACATTGCTTTCTTTATCCTTTATGCGTAGCAGTAAAGAGACAAATCATAATATCATAGGGACTGATTAAAAATAGCTGTCATGTCTTAAAGGCAATAGCTGCTTTTTCCAAAAGGCTTAAAAAAAAAAAAAAAGTTTAAAACCCCCTCCAAACCCAAAAACACCAAAGAAAACAAAACACCACAAAAAAAGGTAGTAGAGACGTCGTATGACATGAGAAAGACCACCTTAATAAAGTGGTTTACCAAAAGAGGGATACTAGTGAAGTTTTGGGTTTGAACAGGAATATTTACTTAAAAGTTTTACTGCATTTAATTATCATATATCAAACAAATTAGGTTATTTTTTCTTTCTTTTATCCTAACATTTATTTTTTAAAATTTTTTTTTATACCTCCTCTGTTCTTTTCTTTTATCTCTTACTGTGTTGGCCTAGAATAACAGCCTGAATGCTTCTCCCAGTTCCTGGTGCAGACGATTTTGTTTGAGGGGAAGAGTAGGTATTTTCTTGGTGCCTTTTGTTTTCTTGTGATTAACAGGATTGCTATAACTTGTAAGCCATGGCAGTGTCCACATGAAATGTTTAATCTGGAGTTGATTTGATGAAAATCTTTATAGCATGTTTATACTTAAATATTGAGGACGCTCATTGGAAGAGGCAAATTGATAAAGTGCTTCATTTTTAGTTTAGCTGGATGAATCCATGCTACTATGAAATTTGGTGCAAATTTGAATAGGTTTGAATTAGAGATGCATTTGGTCACACAGTTTTAAAGCAAAACCTTCTCAAACACATTTATTGTGTGGCTTTTTTCCTCTGGAAACTATTTTATTGAACATAACTGTACAAACCCCTTAGATTAAGAACATGATGTACTATTTTTATTTCACATCAAAGTAAAGGTGACAGACTACAGCACTGTGTGTGGTATTATTTGTGTTGTAAGAACAACTCTAAAGAACACTGATTTTGGTTCATTTGCTGTAGGGTTCATAAGCAAAAAAGAAAATACATCAGGATAGAAGTTCAAAAATACTTTTTTCTTAAATAAGAATTACATATACCTAAGCATGAGCACAATTTTTAATTATTTAGTTATCCTTTGCCAGTTTACTTGACAGCAGTTACATTCTCAGGCTGAGGTACAAAAACCATTGCTAGTTATTAATTCAAGTTCTGAAAGATTTTTATTGTCCTAAAAATGGACAAAAGCAGTAACTTGCAAGAGTTCTTCATTGGTAGTTTATGCAGATTTTAATCCACTGAGGTGCAGAGTAGAGGTTCTCTGCGAGAGTCAAGCCTGGGAGAATGCAACTAACTAGCTAAAATGATGTATTTTATAAACAAATCTTCACTAAGGATAATCTGAGTCAATTTGAAAACTATGGTGGAATGTAGGCTTGTTCTGTCCTCCTATGAAATCTTACATTTACTGTTCTACTAATTAGTTAGAAAGTTTGAACTGACTTCTATTAACTTTGACAGTATTTAACATTTCTGTAGTGCATGTTCTTGCTTTGTACTTATACAGTACCTGGATATTTTACCTTTCCTGTATGTACTTTGGGATAATACATAGCAGGTGAGAAAAGTTGTAAAGTCATGTTTGTCAGAGCTTAGTTTATCTTGTGCATGGCTGTAGAATTGTGTTGTAAAGTGCCTGTGGCATGAGGTGAGAGTTGTCGCGCTGTACCAACTAGTGAACTGTGTAAGAACATGCTTTTCAAATATCAAACATTAATCTGTGGGAAAATGTTTTGAAAATTAGATGGTTTTGTATTAGGGCAGTAGATGTAGCCTTTTTTGGGTTGAAATAGTACAGTAGAGATATTTCAAAATGTATATTGACTTCGAATATTTTTGGGGCTTCTAAAAGTTTACCTATTTGTCACCCAAAAACTTCTTGAGAACTTGTCCCCTAGAGACCATCACAGGAGCTATGTTCAGATCTGATATACAAGCATGTACAAAAATCCAGTGGTGGGAATGCAGACAGTATTTCTGGTGTTTCTTCTTGTTCCATGTCTTTTTTTTTTTTTTTCTCTTTCCTTTCTTTTTTTGGTAGTAATACCTTTTAATATGCTGTGAATATTTTTAATGTTTTGTAAGAGTTCACAAATTGCATGGTTTTTTTTAGCATATAAGATTCTTGTAACTAGAAAATAAACAAACTATCATCTTTTGGAGGGTGTTGGTCAATACCGTATTGCACTAGACCAAAACTGTCAGGAACGATTTAAACACTATTCCTGCTCGTTCCTTTGTATGCTTTCATATATTTATTAACTTATTATCTATCTTCTCTGTTTTAGGATGCAATTCGAAGCCATAGTGAATCAGGTATGGTTTCAAAAAATAAAATAATTTATAATATTATTTTGTGTTTATTTTCTGGTTCATAAATTGTTTTTCTTCTATTTTTATATTTAAGCCTCACCCTCTGCTCTGTCTGGAAGTCCTAATAATATGAGCCCAACTGGCTGGTCTCAGCCCAAAACCCCAGTCCCAGCCCAAAGAGAGCGAGCCCCTGGATCTAATACACAAGAAAAAAACAAAATTGTAAGTATGGTAATATTTGATTTTTTTTTTTTTGTTATTATGTTCAGCTAGGCTGGGAGTAGTGGTGTGTTGGGATAAATTTCTGCACAAGGCAATAAAAGCTGATGATAATCTTGGATTGCTCTGCACTGTGTGTGCCCAGGGAAGTGGTTGAGTCACCATCCCTGGAGGTATTTACAAGAGGTGTAGATGTGGTGCTTAGGGACATGGTTTAGTGCTGGACAAGGCAGTGGTAGGGTAACAGTTGGACTTGAGGATCTTAAAGGTCTTTTTCAACCTAAATGATTCTATGATTCTATATAATAGCAATATAATTTTAACTAACTTGGGAAAGATGGCACTATTGCTTTGTGTTACTGAAAATTGATTGAAAATTAATTTCAGACATTATCGTGACATTAGTTTTCAGTACAGATTCAAGGATTGCCTTTCTAAATCTTTAGGGGCTGCATGTTATTTATTCTTTTTTAATATTGGCATAAGTAATTCTTTAGCCTTATTATCACTATTTGAACTGTATTGCCATAGCTTCCATAGAAAGTAGATATTGATAATGCCATCATTTTCATAGTAAAATTTGTCAAAATGTCTCAGGGAAAAATAGCTTTAACAAAATGCAAGTTTTCCCTCAAAGGCTTGATTTAAACTTGGCGGGGGAGGGGGTGGGCAGAGAAAGAAAAATTAGAATAATAATGAATAATATCTGGAATTTTTTGAAAGCTTGTAAGATTTAAAAATGAAAGTAGAGTTGCTTAGTCGGACTCACAGTTATTAATCACTTAGACATTTGAGAATTCTGCTCTCATCTTTATGTTTTATTCCTTTTAAATATGTAAATAAGTTCCTGAATTTTAGTATTGTGTTTGGAAAAAGTAAGTTTCTTAAGTGTTTCAGATGTCTTTAAATAGTTGATTATAAAATATTTGTTCCTCCTAAGATCAGAATTTAATGATAGCTTCTTAAGCTCTCTTTTTTTTTTTTTTTTTTTTTTGTTGGGGGTGGGTAAACAAACCCACCACCTCTCACAAATTGAGGAGAAAAACAAAAGTCTAAACTGCAGGACAAAACCATCAAGCTTTCAGTGCATCTTAAACTTGTACGAAGCAAGTTATTTCATTCTTGGTGTGTATGTATAATATATTTGATTAAATACTTAAAGTAAAAGCCATGTCAATTTTTGTTCCAGAGGCCTCGTGGACAGAGAGATTCCAGTTATTACTGGGAAATAGAAGCAAGTGAAGTCATGCTTTCTACCAGAATAGGATCAGGTTCTTTTGGAACAGTTTACAAAGGCAAATGGCATGGTAAGTTCTTGACAAGTATTACCATCTTCTCAAAATGTTGATGTGGTAGGACAGCAGTCCAGAAAAAGGTAAAATTGTTTCAATGGTGCTGTGTGCTTGTCTACCACCAAAGGTACTAGGTGAGAAATACTCATTTCCTAATATTAGCAGTGGGGAAATTAAGGCAAAGAACAGACATCAAAATCTGACTCTCACGACTGCCATCTACGTGTTCAATATATTGGAACCAGCATTGTTTTCTTTATTACTGTGTTCTACAACAACTTGTTTTCTGAGAAGATTTCACTTTCCATTAGCAGGATTGAATTAGCAGAATTAGCTGGGAGGTTTCACAGCCTGATGTTAAATTATGTTTACCTTTTCTTAATACCTCTGTGGTTTAATTAGCATTCTTATATTCAAGGTGGCAGGGAAAGGAAATAAGGATAAATTGTTTTTACTGTGGAGTTTTTCTAAGGTAAAAATGGTTGATGTGAGAGTTTGTGATACAAAGTTAGCTGGAATACTTACAAAAGAGACACACTGCAGAACTGCAGAATTAGTTTCCAAATTCAGGGCTTGTGATTTAAAAAGAAACACACACAAACCCCTCCAGGCCCTAATTTAAGTAGCATTATTGTTGTAAAATAAGCTGACAAAAGAGATCTGGAAACTTACCTTCCACCCTCTATTTTTAAAGAATAAATACTTGCATGTCTTAAAGCCTAAATATTGTCAACATCAATGGAAGGACTATTCTTATGCTAAAAGTAATATTCATGAACAGTTAAACCGATTTTCATTATTATAAGTGAAATGGAACACAGAACTTAAGAGGAAAATAGGTTAAGTAAGATTTCACTAAACAAAGTAATAAATGAGAATTTCTTGTTAATATTTATTTTAATAAAACATTTGCAACTCTTCGTGTATCCAGGAAATGCACAGGAAATGCATGGAGCTACATATTTAGAGAGAACCCTCAGTTGTGTGCACAAGATGGCTGTATAGCCGTCTCCTAACTCAGTATCAATAAGATTCACTATCTTATTTGTAGTAACTGTTTATAGTTTACCTGATTTCTCAGGAAAGTCGAAGTTAAATTACTAATTTATTTTTTTTTGTAACCTTCATTTGTGGTGTGGTCTTAGAAGATTTAAAGGTTTATATTTCTTGCAAGTCATTTCTGTTTAGAATTGAAGAAACTGGGAGTTGACTGCGCAACTTAGTGAAACTGCAGACTTTTTTGTAGTAACCTGTTCTAATAGTACAAATGCAGCAATAAAAATATCTTGGTGAAGCTAAATGAAACAAATCAAAGTGGCAGATTGCTGCAAACTTAAGTAGAAATTCTAGATTAAGTTAGAGGTATTGGGTTTCCTAACAAGCCCATCCGTGAAGAGCTGTTTGCAATGAACCTTTGGCGTGCGTCTGTGGAAGATTGTGTATAACTATATGCAAACTGTATTAGGTTTCCAATAAACTTCCCTGACTTAGTCTTCCAAAATAAAAATGAAGTGTCAAGGACAGTCTTGCTCCGAGGAGTGCACGTCTCGTTGAACAGGTATCGTGCACTTCCATATTTTTCCAGATTGTTCTGATGGTTAAGTACTAATTGTCATATTTGCACCGCTTCTGTTACAGACCCCATTTGGATCCTGTAGTGTCCTGTAGCATGCTTCTAAATTTAAAAGGCGGAAAGAGAACCAAGGCAGTTTAAATGGGTTGGAAGACTACCTATCATAAACACTCACATTTCCCCTTTGGCCCTGGTAATCAGTTCTAGGGTTTTGGTGGTTGGGGGGTGGCGGAAGCTGATTTGTCTTCAGATTGCTGCTAAACAAAACGAGTGCTAATGTGTATTTGTTTCTGTAGAGAAAACTGCTTGGGAAATGCCATCAAGCCTAAAAAAAAAGTGTGGCACCTGATTCAATAAGAACAGTATAAGGTTAAAAACATCTGGAGCAAGGATCATAATGGAGAATATATTGGAAAGTAATCTGAAAACGTTTGGTCTGTCATCAGTGGATGCTGCAGCCTTGCCTTGGCTCATAGCAATATACTTCAAGTATCAGTAGACCATCTATTGGTCTTGCATTGTACCTCAGCAGGAGTTGCAGTAGGAACTGGCCACTTCAAAGCCTGTGATTTTGGTAGTCTTGTGAAAGTGTAGGCTTTCTACCAGTAATCTTCTGTTCTGGTCTGTAAGCAGAGAGATCTGTAAGCTATAGAACGTTATGATACCGCAAGTGCAAGATGGTTCTCTTTGTGAAGATGCTAGAGGATGAAATAGGAAGTATATTGCATTTACTGAAGTTAAAGGAAGAAGATATAAATGTATGATAGTGTGTTCAATATTTGTGCATGTTTGTGACTTCCAATTATACAGCAAATTAAGTAGCTGGTAACTACAGTGGAAGATACTGCAGTTCACTCCGGGTACTCTGAAACTTTCAAGTACCAGCTTGCACAGCCTTCATAGCCTTCCCATACTTTGCTGGCCACATTTTTTTTTTTTTTTTCTTCTTATCAAGCAGTTAGTTTTCCCAATGTGTTCAGTTGATCATTGTATTCTAGAGACATGCTAACATATTTTTCATATGAATCTTGGAAAAGAGACCATATTAAGAAGGAAATAATTAGTGATTGTGGTAGCAGAGAAATCTGTTACTCTAGGGGTTTTTTTAATGTAGGTGACGATTCTGTAGTGCTAAGTGGCAGCAACCTTTAGACTCTGGGTTAAGCCTATGTTGGAGTGTAGCACTTCCCAAATCTTTACTGCATGTGGACTAAGATTGAAGTTTCAGTTCCCCTAAGCTGCTTTTATCTTCCTGTGACAGTGTCAAGGGAAGTTTTTCCCCCTCTTGAATTCTAAAATGCTGTCCATCCGTAGTTAAAATGAACGTGATGCTTACTTCTTTCACGGAGGAATCGGTGGGCCTTGCTGTTAGTGCTTTTACTTTTGGTAGAACAGGTGGCTTCATTCCACTATGGTACCTTTTTTTGAATCAGCTCAATTCCACTGTTTTCTGGATGTACACTGTAAAGGTTTTTATGACTTCATTCTCTGGAAACAGTCTCAATCAGATAGCACTGGATCATCATATATTCCTCTCTGCATTACCCTTTAACAGATACTGAAATCTAAAGCAAGCACTGAAACTGAAAGCAATTCAGATGAAGATTTTAAGTGAAATTTTATAATGTGTCAGCTTAAAGAACAGTAAAATAATCTGCTTTCTGTAGTCCCCAAATTTGTTACTGAAATACTAAAATCAGTTGTATGGGTCATGATTTTTCTGCGATTCCTAGACAGAAGATTTATCCTTCCCATTTCTGAAATTTAGCAGTATTTAAATCTAGAAAGTTTGGTTTTTAAATATTTATATTAAAAAAGAATGTGTGTATATACGTATATATAGTTCATATATATATGTAAAAAATTTAATATATCAATTATATAAAAATACAAAGGGGGGTGTGTGTGTCTATATATGTGCGCTAAAGCTGGATAGAAAAGGGGAAGTGATGAAGCTTTGGATACTGTTTGGAAGCCAAGAGACTCTGAGGTGACTGCTTGAAATAATGTGCTGAGAATGCACCTGTACTGGAATACCTTCCTTTTCAACAACTATTTGAGATTTAGTAGCTTCGTATCCTGCACAAAGCACGTGTAGTTCTAGCCAGCCGTAGCTGTTAAAAATAGAAGGGAAGCATGTGAACAATTAATGACTTTTTCTGTTAGACTGAAATTCAGGTAAATGAATTGCTTGATACTACGGAAGTTTATATGTCTGCAGGAAAATCTTGACCTGTGTACAAATTAGAAGAGGTATACTGTGCGCAAATTAGGAATTTTAAATATACTATATATTAATGTTATTTTTGGGGGGAAAAAAAAAAAGCTGCATTTTTAGTAACTCTTATGGTAAATGTGTTTTCAGGGGATGTAGCAGTGAAGATACTAAAGGTTGTAGATCCAACCCCAGAACAGTTCCAGGCTTTCAGAAATGAAGTGGCTGTATTAAGGTGAGTTGGTAGTTTCGCTGCTAAATTCTGTTACTCCACTGCACTGTATTTGACTACTACTCCTCCTTTAAGCCGTCTTACCCAATATTCTATGTTTGATAGACACAAAAAGCAGGTCTCCAGAGAAGAATAATCAAAAAGAGAGCATACAGTGATACTTCTGAATATTGTTGTGGAGCTCTGAGACAGCAATCAGAATTCAGAGTATTTTAGTGGTTCTTCACTCTTTCTGAAAGTTGTCTTTTCAGATAAATAATGCTAACATCCATAATCGTTCAGGTCACATTGGGCATGCAGTAAAAGGTGAGGATTAGTAAATTCTGCCATAATTCTCACCACCAGACAGACTACTTGAACTGTACCTTTTAAAATTGCAGCATAATTACTTTTTAAAAAATGTATATTCAGATCTACATAACTGTTTTCTGCTTTCAAATACTGTTTTTGTACTGTCCAGTTAACTATCTGTAATGTTAATCCTGAAACTGAACCAGTTGGACTACATCGGAACTATCTTCTCATCTGTTAATTCCTCCACAGTTTCCTATTGGAATTCGGTCTTCTATCTCAAGTTGTCACTTTTTCACAGTTTTCAGGGTGATTTCTGTTATTCCAATAATTTTTTCCAATACCACTTGCAAGCATGAATATTGGTTACTAATTGCAAAACCCTTGAATTTTCCTGACATCTTTTTCTTAAAGGTTGATTTTTAAATAGCTTCCTTGGAAGTAAAAGGGAAGTATTTTAACTAAAAAGCAGAAAATCAGCTGATTTTATTTAAAAACTATAAATTGGCAATTGTGGCATATTTTTCTTATTTTTAAAACCAAACTTTACGCACACATGTACCTAGCAAAAATTTTGCAGGAAACTCATCATTTTGGACTTAAAAGCTGAAATACATTCCTTCAGCCAGGAATGTATTTTTAAAAGAATTTGAAAATATTTTTCATAAACTAATTTCTCTTTCTGTTACTTTCCATTAGGAAGACTCGGCATGTTAATATTTTGCTCTTTATGGGCTACATGACTAAAGATAATCTGGCCATTGTTACGCAGTGGTGTGAAGGAAGCAGTCTGTATAAACACCTACACGTTCAAGAGACCAAGTTCCAAATGTTCCAGCTCATTGACATTGCTCGGCAGACCGCACAGGGAATGGAGTGAGTAGGATAAACAATGCTGGCTATTTTTGTGCTTGGAATGGTGTTTCTCTTCTCTACCCCAAACCCTAGTATGTGGAGTTATTGTGCTAAAACAGTAATGGGTCAAAATGGTATACCAAGTAAAGATTTTGTGCAGCCTTAATTCAGCACTGTCGTATGCATTCTTACTTTCATTTAGTGGGGTTTTTTTTTCCTCATGGATTCTTGCCTTTAGTTCATGTTAGACCATTAGTCACTTAAGTCAGCTTTTCTATATTTTATCTTCTTTTGTAGCTTGAGGTCTTACTGTAATGCATTAGATGAGATCCTCTTCTGAACATAGAATTAATTTGGGTTTTTTTTCCTTCCCTGTGTTACTTACTACAACACTGCAGTGTTTGGCAAACACTAATTTTTACTCGTGGTACTTCAGTGAGATGAGGGGATGGCTGTTCCTGTTCTACAGCTACAGGACTCACACGCAGGTGTCAGAGTTGATACAATAACCACCTCACTGCTCTTTCAGAACAAGTTATAATGTTGGTAGCATAGAAGATGCTGACGTTGGTCGAAGCTATAAGTGCTCATCCATTTTGTAGATCAGGTTCTGGGTTTCCAGTCAGACACCCAGAATACCAGGGACATGTATTGTGGCTGCAAAGTAAAGCAGTTTGTAAAAAGTAAACCTTAGCATAGCATAACATTTTCACACATATGAGGACAGCACCCAGTTTTCCAGGGCATTATACAGTTCCATAACAATGATGCCACTCTTTCCTTTCCTGAGATTTTACTGCATTGCTTCCACTTTCTGTCATGCATGAGGCAGTAGTCCTCAGCTAGCGCTTGCTACATTTCCCTTTTCCCAAAGTAGACGCATCCTGTAAATTGACTAAAGCAAGAGGTCTGTGAAATGGTTGAGTATGTAGTAAACTGTCACAGTGTCTATTGGTAAATTGAAAGGTTAAGTTTATGTGAACAGCCTCCATAATAGCACTTTCCTGCTTTTTCTTTCACAGCTATTTACATGCAAAGAATATCATCCACAGAGACATGAAATCCAATAGTATCCTTTCCAAACTTAATTGTATTTCCTTTAATGTGAGAGTGATTTGTTGTTAATACTGAGCTTTTTGGGGGTTGAAATAGCTGTTTCAAATGCATATAATGAGTAAGAAATTACTTTTTAGCAAGGACTTTCACAGAATATATGTGCTTGCTTACCTAACTGTTGTAATACAGATGAAAAAAAGATGTGCAACAGTTGTGCTCCAAAAGCGTCTTATTTTACTTAACTGATGTTGATGCGATTCTCTGTTACCCAAATGCTGTATTGGTGAGAAGCTGCACTCCTTACTTGACCGGAGATATGTGTGCATGTGCATGCTCATGTACGTGTGCACACTTGGTTTTGTTACTGTTTCCCATATATTTTTAATTAATTTAAAACAACTTCACATGACTGGATGAAATTAAGCCAAAATTCTTACTTTAAGAATTTACTTCAAGAAAAGGCAGCCTTTTACCACCGTATTTCTTGCAAAAATACAAATGTACTAATGCATACGGGGTAAAAATGTTGTGAACTGATGTCTTTTACCCTTGAAATTGCCAAGAGCAGCATCCGTTGAGTTAGCAGTATAAATTTTAACTTCCTTTCATAAAACATGAACAGAATGTTTTGCAAATGTCATCATAAAAAACCACGCCTGATTCTGTAGTTCTTTAATGTAAGGGGATTCCCATTTTCAGTTCAGCTAGAAAAATAATCATTTTAGTAATAGGAGATCAGGAGTTTGTGATTCCTGATAATGATGACCGTTTTTGTGAAATAAATTAACTCTTCTCCTGACATGAAAATGAGAACTAGACGTCTGTCATGTTTATATTTCTGAATCATCTTTTTGAACTTAAAACATTCTTAAATGAAATTGTAAAATTATATCTTCTTAAAATAACCTCAACAAAGAAAGTGCTACCTATCAATCTTAGCAGACAAATCTATTAAGTAGATAGATTACAAATAGTAGGGATGTGTGTATTTCCAGTTGAAATAGTTCAATCATAGTTAAATCTCAGGAGACCGGCCAGAAAGCGGTATGTAAATAGATTTTATTTTGATATTTGTCTCTACTTCTAATTGTTTTTTCTTAGTTTTCTTTTTTGAGTTGTGATGACTTCTGTGTTGTTTCCCTATGTGTCTTTTGACACCAGTTATGTACGCACCTGAGTCATTGATGTTAACTAACACAGTTGATTTCTGTCCTAACTCACCATAAATGTACAAATAGTGCTGAAACATCTGGTCTCGTTTAGTCTTAAAAGTTAACTCTGTAAATATGGATGCCATAAAATGACTTTTCCTCTGTTTATGATACAACTCGTAGCAGGTTTAAAAAAAAAAATCGGCAAACTTCTTGGATAGTTGGCTTGTGTTTGTGACAACCCAACCAGACCCTTTGTAATCATGTCAGAAAATTCAGAATTGTTTAAAGTTTTCTACAGAATTTCTTTAACAAATGTTCAGATATATTTCTTCACGAAGGCCTCACAGTGAAAATAGGAGACTTTGGTCTGGCAACTGTAAAATCCAGGTGGAGTGGATCTCAACAAGTGGAACAGCCCACTGGTTCAATCTTGTGGATGGTGAGCGGAACGTTTCACTGCTCTTAAATAGCTGCCTTTCGTTCTGTCAGTGTATGTCCTTGTCAGCTGAATGCTATTTTAGAGCTTTAAATCTAAATGAATCAACACATGCTGTTAGTACTGTGTAGACTTTTATTCCAGTTAAAATTGAAGAATTAAGTGCTGGAGTGCTTAATTGTCCAAAGTAGACACCATCCACCTAAAGATTCTCCTTTTGATAGTTGGAGTTATTTTAAATATTTAGGGCTGCCAGTGGAACTGCAGGGAGCTGTTGGAGGGAAGAGGAGAGCCGTTCTCCTGCCGTAATCCTGCCTTTCCCCAAATGGGCTTCTCTCAGGGAGAGCAAGCTTTCATCTGCTTAATGGTGGCTTCGTGGGATCGGCGAGACCCTGTCTTTCTCTATGTTCTTCATCGCGGCCTCTTCTTCCCCTGCTCCCTGCTTGGGACTCAGCAACATCCCTTCTCGCACACGCTCACTGATCACACGTTTGGCAGCTTTGGCAGGGACAGGGGACAGGATAGGGAATGCTTCTGGAAGTACGGGAATGAGCGCAATTCATCTTTGGTACTGCAGTAAGACGTTTCATATATACCAAGACATTGCTGCTGGGCCCACTGCTGCTCCTTACCCTGCACCAGAGAGACACGGTAGGTTTTGAGGCAGCTCAGAACCATAGCGGATGAATGTCAGCTCAGGTACCAAAGTTCTCAAGTTCTACTGGAAAATTTATGGAGTTTCTTTTGGAAGCGGTACTGCAAAGTCCTTGTCTGAGAGGACGTTCCCAACAATCACCTTTATGTTTAACTTCTGCCGGAACTTAAAAGGCAGTTCCACAATTTTCCTTCCAAAAATCACCTGGAGAAAATCTATTTAGTAACTTTTCAAATGTGGGATTTCATAAAGTAAATAGAAAAAGTGGAACAGTGCCTGTTACCAGGTTAAAAAGCATCATTAAAATTATGCAAGAATGTCTTATTTAGCACTCAAATATTTTGTTGATGTTTCACTTCACCCATTTTTGTTAATACTGTGCAGTTTACTTTTTGCATGTAGACTGATCAATATTTTCTAGCTCCCAGGACAGGGCATGCAGCAACATGTGTGGCATGTACTTAAGGGAAATGTAACCAAATAAAAATGACTTGTTGAATGCTACATATTAGTACATTTTAAATCTTTTGATATTTAGCCTGAATGAACTGCAGGTGTTACTTAAAACAGGTTTTCCCTTTTAAAAATTATTCTTTATTATTAAGCTAGCCTATTTTGCCTATTTCAAATCACCTGAAACAGTTACAAAAACAGAAACAGTTTTTTCTTTTAAAAAAATACGCAAAAAGCCAAAGTTTTTTACAGCTTTTCGTAAAAGGATTTAAAACTAACTTACCTAATGGTATGCCTATGAAACAGATCTTGGAAAAAACCCTGCACTTTTGCTCTTTGCAGATTTTTTTGTCATTTAATCATTTATTAGACCATCTTTGCTGAATTGTCATTACGTAGAAGGGGAGGTTGATTCTGCTTCCTTGAAAGTTGATAAAATCTCTTACTGGGTTTTTGATGTTGACTGTTGTACTTTAACTAGTACTTTGCTCAGTAATTCTGAGGGTCATCTTTAGGGGAAAAAACTCTTAGTCAACAGGAAAGGTATTTTGATGGTTTATGTCTTGTTTTATTAAGTCATTCAACTTTAAGTTCTTTAGCTTCATAATTTTCCTTTGCTTTGCAAAGATGCGAGAATGGTCTTTAACACGGATACCTGTTTAAGAGCCGATAGCGAGAGGCTCAGGCTCAGTTGTACGTAAGATGTAACAAAGTCAGTAAAATTGCAGATCGGAATAGTAATAATTTTTCTAATGGTAAAATGATCGTTGGATTAAAGCATTGCTTTTTTGTTTACTCTTAATTGTACTGATTTTTTTTTTAATAAAATGTAGAGTAGCACTGCCTGAACTTTTCCAGAGCCTTAGGTAAAATTTATCAAAGGTTTTGAGGTATCCTTTGTTCACTCATTTTTAGTTGAGCTTACTCTCTCGGCTTTCCAAATATTTTCCCCTTCTCTTGTCCTTTCTGTTTCTAAGTTCTATTAATATTGCTCATAATTTGATTCTTTTTTCCTCCTTCGACAGGCACCAGAAGTGATACGGATGCAGGATAGTAACCCATTTAGTTTTCAGTCAGATGTCTACTCCTATGGAATAGTATTATATGAACTAATGACAGGGGAGTTGCCATATTCCCACATAAACAACCGAGATCAGGTAAGAAACATTCTTTGAATATTGCATTTTATTTCTGGGCATAGTACATTTTGTTGTCCTCAACAAATGTAAGATAAAGACAAATGCAAAACAAGAATCAAAATTTTCTTTACAACATGATTTGTTTCAGCAGTTAATGTTTAATTGCATGTTTACTTAAATATTGACAGTGACAGTTACTCAAAGAAACAAATATTCTTTTTATAAACATTTTAAGCGCCCTGTTAATTTGTTCATAGGCTAAAGCTTTTGCTACGTCAGTAAAATCTTGGTTTATGTATTTGTGGTTATGTGAAATTTCCCTTTTGATGTTAAATATGCTGTTCTTCTATCAGCAAGATTGGATTCTGTGCTTTTTACTAAGTGAAAAAAAAAATGCTGGCTATTATCAAACCTTTTAGTATTGTTTATGTTAGTTCCATGTTAGTTTGTGTGGTGTAGCCGTTACTAAGTTGTATTCTTACCAGTCGGTTAACCAATACTTATAAAAACACACATTAAGGACAGACACCTCCACTCTTCTCTTTACATGAATGTTTTTTTCTGGCTTAGCAAAGTGTAGAGCTCACTTGTTCTGCAGGGCATGAACTTAACACTGTTAGATCTTTATGATCTCTGTTTTGCTGATCCTCAGTTGTGGTTTGTGTTTTTTGTTGGCTTTTTTTTTTTTTTTTTTTAAATTAAGAGCTTATGAGAAAAGTGTGTGTATGGGGACAAACTACTGGATTTTATCCCCTATTGTGTTACATAGTCTGTATTCAAGTAGAAGAGACCAGTTCTGTTAAGGAAGTTTTTTCTTATTTTTAAGGTTGTCTACAGATTGGGATATTGGAATGTATTTTAATTCATAATACTGAAATTATATGCAAGCTTTAATAGTGGTTACTGTCGCAAAACATGTAACACTTGACCTTCAGGGAAGTTTTCTGGGGAGGGATAGAATATTTCCTGGAGAACAACACTGAGACCTTGTTTTGGCAACATTATAGTGACCTTTCCCCACCCACCGCCCCGAGAGGATATTAGTAGAAAAAAGAACCAATAGCAGTTAGTTCTGTGTACCCCTCCTGCCCCCCCAAAAAACCCTCAAACAAACTCCCCTCAACCAACCAAACCTACCACCACTGTACCAGATAATAGTCTTAGCAATACTATATAGTCAACTAATAAGGTTACTGGAAGTCTGATGAAAATCCTAAACAGTGACCATATTAACTTGGACTAAAGCAGAAAATGTATTTTCTAGCACTAATAATGTCTTTTATTGTTTGTCTTGAAACAAACCAAACTCCATTTCCTTTTTTGCTGCATTAGTTATGAGTAGTTCGAATGGTCTCTTTCAGCTTGCTAGCTGTTATGTCTCCTTTTGCAACACGTTTTGCAGAGATACCTGGAAATACAGTTCTGCTGAGGGCTGAAGCTGTTGTGCCAGGCTGGCTGGCGGCTTGGAACTGCTCAGACGGAGGCTCAGCTCTCGCTGCAGCCTGCAGTTGAAGGAAATTGCCATGTCATGTAGTATGTCCTAGTCTGTTCCTTCACTGGCTGAGCGTTACAAACCAGAGTGTCGTTCTGATTTAATCATGCCCTATGTTAAGCAAAAGCAGGGCCCTTGTTTCCATTAACTAATTTGGACAAATCTGCCAGGCTCTGCTGGTGTGTGTGCCTTTGGGTGTGTTTAATCACTTTGGGACGTTAAAGCTATCAACCAGTGAAACAACTCTTACAACTTTGGTTTTCTGCTGTTTGCTTGTTCTTTTTCAGATTATTTTCATGGTTGGCCGAGGGTATGCTTCTCCAGACCTCAGTAAACTGTACAAGAACTGCCCCAAAGCAATGAAGAGGCTCGTAGCAGATTGTTTGAAGAAAGTTAGGGAAGAACGACCTCTGTTTCCACAAGTAAGTGTGTTTTCTGCATATAAGTTTAAAAGTATTTTATAAATAGCCATTAGCACACAAAACATTCTACATAGCTACAAGTTTTGATTTCTATAAAGTGCAGCCTGCTTCCTATTTTTGTCTTTATTCATATGTGCATTTTTCATAACCTACCTCCCTTAAGCAGTTCGTACATCTGATTGTACGCAGTTCCTGGAAAGGTCATTAAAAAATACTACACAAGCAGACTGAAGCAGTGTTAGACTAACACTAGAGCAAGTTGCTTTCAACAGCTGACCCATTTTAGATAGGCAACACCCCCCCCCAACCACAGAAAAATTCAAATCTGTCTTTGTAGCTACATTTAATTTTAGTGTAGGTGTGAGGGAAACGAGACACCGTTCCTCCTTTCCTTCCCCACAACTATGAATGAGCAAACAAAATCCACTGGGGGATGTAAAATAATGTAGCAATTTTTGCTATGTTTACAAAGGCTACTTTACCTTTTCCTGTCACTATGAGGATGATGAAGGTACTTTCTTATTAAATAGCTGGAATTAAGTGTCAACAAATTTTGGAAAAATAACTTCTTGCTGTTACAATCTAGTATAACTTTTGTTGTTTAAAAAGTTCTTTCTGAATGTTGTTTTGTAAACAGACTGGTAGGCAGAAGATGCAATTCCTTCCCTGTGACTTGGAGAACTGCGTAGGTGCTTGTTAATTGATCACAATGTCTGTGAACTAATGAAAAGTATCCTCCCATCCTCTGAAACTCACTGAGACTCCTCATAGCAAGGAAACTGTATGGCAGTTTGATTACTCAAACTGGAGTATTCCCAGAGTGGTGTTCTCAGTGCCTCTGCACAGTACAGTGTTGCTCTTAAAGCTATAGTAAATGAAGGCTTAAGACTTAATTAGAAGGAGCTGCTTGTCCTAGAAGCCTTCTTTTAATTTGATGTGTTTCCCTCAGATACTGTCGTCCATTGAACTGTTGCAACATTCTCTACCCAAAATCAACCGGAGCGCTTCTGAACCATCTCTGCATCGTGCTGCCCACACAGAGGACATAAATTCATGCACATTAACATCCACGAGACTACCCGTGTTTTAGGATCATGCTCCCCTTCCCTTGTTCTCTCCAGTGATGGGAAAGGAACAGAAGTAACAGAAGTTGTGCTTTTAATGCCTCAGCGTACAGGATCAGTGCCAGCAGGATTATCTGCGTCCCAGTTTTAAGAACAAGCTGCTAAGGATTTCTGCGGTCCTTACCCTGCAGGGACACAGCTCCACATTGCCTTTTTCTACAGTTTCTTTTACTGGGATAGTTAACAGACTATAAATCAAGAGATCTATTACTATTTTTTTAATAGATGCACTTGAGCCTTATTTTTTCCCCTACACAGAAGCGATGGATGTTTCTTTGGCAGTGTTTCTGGATTGATTTGGATCTGTTGATAAATCGGCATTTTTTTTACAGTGAGGATGGCTTGCCTCAGCATTTGAGGAAAGACGATGCGTTACGGTGCTCCTCGATTGCCCTGTGCCATATGCCACTTCAGGCTGGGGGAGTTTTCCCTGAAATGGGTTATCTGCAAACAAGACTGAGGGAAGAGGGAAAAAAAAGCAACTTTCTGGAAATCGGCTCCTGCCCAAGAGCTTTCGTCAAGCCAATGAACTAAGTTAAAATGCTAATTCAACACAGAATAGGTTTGCAATAGTTTTGCACATAGAAGAAAAACTCTTGCAAAAGAATGGAATATATTCTGAACTGTACTGCTCAGAGAAGGAAGCTAGCCAGTCTTGCTACGGTCATCTTCAGTAACTTAAGCAGCTTACTTTGGTACTATTGACTTGTTTCTTGCAGCCCAATGAGGTGGTAAGTGCGGAAAGACAGGCTTTTGTGGCTGAGAAAAGGCTAATTAACATTATCCGTATACTTCTGCAGAATGAGCGTAGTCTTTGTCCCATCTGAAGCTGTCGTCCAAGAGATGCACTATCAAGAGGAAACTGAGCATATACAGTTTTTCTTGCTGATTTGGGTTTTAATTTTGTTTTTATTGCTCCTGAGAAAATGCATTTATTGTAAGCCAAGGTTCCTCTGATTATCTTATTTTAATAAAATAAATTAAATTTTAGGTTTAAGATTCAATGTCATCATTTAATGTAGTAATCCGTAGTTCTGACAGGTACATCTAGATTAGAAAAACTCAGAAAATGACGTTCTGAATAATTTCTAAAACATTACTGGGATAGGTAATAGCAGTTAAGTAAAAACACACTTGATATGATGACCTGTAGTTTCCAATCACATTCTTTGCAATATGTTTTTTATTCTACTGCAGCATGTACTTACTCAGATACCTCCACTGATGTACTACCAAGCTCTTTAACTGCACCACTTCTGCTCTGCATTTTATCTTCCGTGAACCTGTTAGTTATGTAGAAGTGAGTGTTTGTCTTGGCTGAACTCCGCAGATGACAAAAATTAGGTGGTTTAATCTAAGAAATTATTTTTTATACAGCATTCTGTTTCAATACGTCGTTAGGGAAAGAATGGAAGCCAAGTTTCCATTCTTAGAATGGAAGCTTGGGATTTGGTGTCTTTCTCTGTGCATATGGATCAGCATGAGCACACTGCCGAGTGAGGAGGTGAGGTGTCTGTAACCACTGTTACCTCAATCTAAACAGCGGCCTAAAATTTGTTTGGCAAAATACTTTTGCTGTGAATTTTGACACCTCACATGTGCAACTCAACTGCCTGGCACGTCCACCTAGCCATTTCAGCTTCTTACTTGCAGCAAGCAAAATGCCCGCAAAGCAAAAGGGGAGAGGAGCTTGAAGCACGGTAAGTCAGACACATACTTTGAGGACAAACCACCTAGGTTTTATTTTCTGAGTATTGTATAACATTCTAAGAAGGGTCGAATATTAATCCTTAGGTGGTAACTGAGCAGGAGGAACATAAAATTGGCTTGTTAAAAAGTAAACTGAGGGCTGAAGTAAACTGTTCCATATAGTTCCGCATGTTTTTTTTAATAATATTCTTGGTATTTTAACTGCAGCCCTCTCTAAATGTCACTTACCTCTCCTTCTACCTTCATTATAATAAGTTTAAGGGGAAAAAAAGAGAAATGGTAAGCTGCTTTTACTTTAGCTCTAATTTCCAAAAAGAAACCATTAACTTCCATTTTTAAAACAGGTTATATGTTTCTTGAAAAACTAAAGTATTTTTGATAAATAGGCTTCTTTTGACCAGCACTTGATGTCAAATTAGATGAAAGCTGCTAAGTGAAGAATTTAGAAGATCTGAGTTTCTAAGTCTTACTGCTCTTATATGAAAACTTCTGTTTATGCTGTCCCTAGGTAGCTTTGAAAAACAAGTTATCAGCTTTTTCATTTCAGACTACTGTTACCTGGTTTATGTCTTCTTGGGGTAAAGTAAATCAGGAATGTCGTTTAAGGTAACGAACATCTTCTCCATTGACTTTTTTTGGGTATATTTTATTTCTGAATTTCTCTCTGGAAAAAAATGTGCAAGACGAGCTAGAAACAAGCTTGAGCAGGGGGTCTAAGGGCTGTTTGTTTAAGTATTTTGCGGTAGAAAGTGTGCCTGGGCAAGTGCTCTATAACCTTCCGCTTGGAGTACCACATCTCTGTCAGTGATACTTTATTTGCCTTCACCTTTGTAATTAATAGGACTTCCTAGAGTAAGACCTTCACATGCCAGTTTTAAAAAAGAAGCTGACAAGTAGGTGGTTACAGATCCTGACAAGGTTTTGTAGGCCCAGCTTTGCAGTAAGCATTGTTAAAGGTTAACTTTAGGGGGAAGTAAGCATGGAAAAGTTACATTTCCTGGGTCAGAACAGAGAGCAAAATGCGTGTGTTCAACTTGAGGGAAGTGTTGGCCAGCAGCGATGGGAGGAGCGCTCCCCCTTCTTTTGGAACCCTCACAGAAATGCGTATTTCCATCCAGAACCTTTCCCAGCTTCAGTTTTGACCCAGAAATGCCAACCGATAGTTGAAGCAGATAATCCTGGAGTCACTAATTTGGTGTTGTTTAAAAATGTTTAAATCCCAGATTAAGGTTCCTGCTGTTTGCTTTACAGCAGTGACCCAGAGCGCAGTTACTAACCCTCAAAGCAGCGCCCTATTTGCTCTGCTGATGTAAGGGTTTTGCACAAGCGTCTCCAAATATACTTTGCTTCACAATACAAATAATTTCTGTTGTCTCAACAATCACACTTTCCGAAATGCTCGAGTCTTTACAGACAAGCAGCCTCTGAAGGGGCCGCAGCCTTATCCTCCAGCCGTCGGTTAGATCGGCCCTCTGCTTACGTTAGGATCGTATGCTGAGTGCGCGTGAGAAAACGCTGCTTGTACTCGAGTGTTTCGATGCTGTGTTAATCAGTAGCCATTTCAGTTGTGTCTGGGCTGAGTTTTTAGTTTAACTGCAAAGTTAATACAAATGACTTAGCAGAATTAACTTCTTGTATCAAATTTCACAATCAAATCGCAAAAACTGTGAATGTCTGCCTGCACTTTTAGTAAGGGTATCTGCAACCGGAGAGGGGGAGCTCCAGGGAAAGTGGGTCTCACTGCTGCTAGAGGTATGGATCTACCAGCCACACGGTCTAGTTAAGAAAAGCAGTAGTTAAAACTAATTGTTTCTTCTGTACCTGAAATTATTTCTGTTCTGTAGTTGCAAACTCTAAGATCACTGTCAATAAGGAGATCAGAAAATCATTTAGTTACTTCATTTTAATTTTGGCTACTTCATTTAACTGAATCAAGGTTTCCCTTCCAGTTAAATCCCTTTGAACTAATTAAATTGAACAAAAAACGTAACTATTACTGTTGTAGTGACTACTGGAAGTAACTACTTACTCTCATCACACAGTTTCCAAAATCCTGTTTGTGCTGTAAGTTTAATTTAGCTGTATGCAGTGACCCCAGCATTGCTTTGCCTGAAGATATTCACCAGTACAGTCATATTTGCTTTACAACAGGTGTTCTGCGAGACACTCCCTGCCACTGCACACGTCAGGTGTTTTAAAACAAGGGTAGGAACGTCACTCACGCGGTCGTTGAGAGCCAGGCAGCGTCCAGGTCCCGCTGCTGGAACACTCACTGCAAGGATACAGTCAACTTGACTCTCAACTGCAGGTACTACTCTGAGGTATGGTGTATTAGTTCTTAAATCTCCTTTTTTGAGGAAGAAAAAGCTACACTTACTGTTCCTCCCAGTGGGTTTTTATAAATAGATACTTAGTTGATTTAGTTAAAAAAAAAAAAAAAAGCACCCAAAATAGATTTAGCAACAGTTTTTACCAGCTTCAGCTTTAAATGGTAAGAGAGGAGCTGTATTTACACTACCACGCAGCTCACAGGACAGCACGTGTCAGGCCAAAGAGGGAGAAAACCCTCTTGGGATTAAGGGATTTTTTTCCATGCAATCAATTTAACTTTTTTAATATATTTTAGTATTTTTGTTGCCATACAAAAACTATCTGAAAACTTTACCAGGACTTTACCAGCACAAGGAAACCACAGGCCACATTCATTCTAACCGTGCTGTAAAGTCAAAGCATCGCTAAATAAATAGCTACATTGCTACAGCCAAAAGCACCTTGAGTTCTCTTTATTGAGAAGTAGCAGAATCCTCATCAGCCCCAGAAAGATGCATGAAAAGTTCTCCAAGCTCTGTTACTTCGTCATCCGTGCTGGTCACAGTCCTACTTTCTCTGTCTTCAATGAAGTCCCACAGACGAACAGAATTGAAGAACTGGAAAAGAAGAAAATCTGACTGAGCATGAACCAGTACTGGCCACATTTCCACCAAAGTATTTTCCCTTATCAGTCTTTTCATTCAAAAGAAGTCAGAAGTTGAGATTCTAGTAAATGCAGGATTTACTAACAGTCTCGGCACCACCTGCTGTGAAATTCCAAGTGACAAGCGCTCTCTTTTGTGTTGCAGTAGGAATACCGTGAGGTCCATGTAGCCCGCATGAAGGAGCCGTATCTGTGCGACAGGAGGAGCCCTGCCTTGCCCAGGCAGGGGGTTTTGAGAAGGTGTTAACCTTTTTAGCTGGTCTTACTGGCCGTATGCAGGCACGTGAGGCAAGTTTTTAATACTGTAGGTGGAAGCTTTAAGGGCAGAATTCCTTTGAAGAAAGGTTTGCCAGGAGAAGGACTGGTTGAAAAAAATGAAATGATAATAAATGTTTGCTATTAAATGAAAGGTGCCGTCTCCTTTCCCTACCAACAAACCTGTGCCTCAAGGAAAGCTGAGGGCTGCTTGCTTTGCTTCACCAAGGCCACGTGTGGTACAGAACAGTGAAGTACTGCACTTCACCTTCAAAACTAATTAACTCGACTGGAGCGTTCCCTTACCCGCACAGTCCCCTCAGAGCTGAGCTGTTTCCGTGGTTTTTCAGGTTCAGCTCGCGTCCCATCTGGGTAAGCGTGAAGGTAAAGACACTTCCCACCAAACGGGCAGGTTCCTTTCCCTTGTTCAAAGTACTTGCAGGGCTTTTTCCTGATTTAATTAGAAGAGAGAGTTAGTGCCTTCAGCTAGTGAGGAAGCAGACAGAGTTGCCTCTCCATAGCTGCTTATCTCATCCTTTGTCAGTGATGCGGAGTACTGCTCTGTCTCCCCTTCCCTAACTGAGGGCAGTCAAAAGGGATAGGAAAGCTTATTAAAAGCAAACAAAGAAATACAGAAAAGAACAGCATTGTAAGTCAAAAAATTTAAACTACCTTAAGACATAGAAAGTGAAAGATGTTCAGAGACTCATCCACCCTACGTGTGCATTTTCATCATAATGAACAAATCCGCTACCATTTTTCTGGCAACATTCCTCCCCTGTATTTTCTACCACTACATTTTTATGAACCAGTTCCTCTCATTGTCTCCTGTGGAAGTTCTACGACAATACTTCATTAATTTAAGCTTCCATCAGCTTTGTTCTTCAACCCCACTGTTGTAGCTGTTTTTATAAAGGTGTTCTGTACAGCACCAGTACAGCAGTACTGGGAGGGGGCAGCGCAGGATTGGGCTACAATGAGCTGAAGAGGAAACTACAATTGCAAATGCAATTGAACTTATAATATGCAAATAGTGACGAAACTGGTCCCTAAGACATAGCTACAGCCTATCAAATAGCAACTCAATGGAGAAGAAAGCTCAAGAATAACAAAACAACCCCAGACCACCAAACCCCCCCAAAGCAGGCAGTGCATCAAAAGCGAATGAATTTGTCCTGGTTTAGGACTCAAGTGGGCTGTGACTTCCAGGGTTCTAGGTCTGACTTTTTTTGTCCTGCGCTGGCATATAAATTGGAATGGATTTGTGCTGGCACAGCCTCTGCGCTTTTAGCTTAGACTCCACTTTATTAGCATTTTTTCATTCTGTGCAATACTAAAACCACAAGTTAAACTGACTGCCAAGAGGCAGAGCCATAGAATTTCTGTACCAGAGACAGTTTTATCTACAACACACACGGTATTTGTCTTAGCTGAGCACCTACGCGAAAACCCCTTTTGCGTTCTCTTCTATACAACAGGTTGACAAGAACCAAACCCGACTTCCAACGCTACTCCAGGAACACAAAGCTTACCCTGCTCAGAACATGCCCACACAGAGCTGCGTTAACCTGAGGCTTTTCAGCACAACTTACTACCCTCAACTCAAAGTCCTTATGAACCACAATGAAAAACCAAAACAGCAACAGGGTCTTGAACACAAACCTTAGCTGAAGAACCTCCATGTAAAGTGATTAATTTTATTCAGATACTTTGCCTGACTATAAGATAAAACAAGACAAGGTGCTGGATTAAACATTTAACGTAGTGCTGCTTTCATTCTGCTGTGTTATAACAGGACTTCAGAGGCTTAGAGCTCCCCAAGCAGCTGAAAAAGCGACACACAGATTTAATTTTTTCTGTCCTCCAAAGGGCATGTTTAAAGGTTGGCGCACATCACAGAATAAAGCTGCACAACCTTCATCGCTCCCATGGGCCAAGCACAGCTCTGCCCATTTACCTTAGAAAGGGTGAGTAATGGTGTCCTACTGCTCTGTGAACGGCACAACCCTTACACCTTCCGGGCGAGCACAGCTCTGCAACACTGCTGTAGAACTACTCCTTGGCAGGCTGCTCCCAGCGCTCCAAGCACCAGGCAAATCGTTATTAGACAATAAAAGGAACACAGTCATTTACTATTTTCCATTCCCAGGAGACATTACAAAAGCCCCGTGAATTTTTATCTCGTATTTCAAGAGACTATTACATTTTCCTTCCCTATTTGTGTTCCTCAGTAACTGACAACCTTCCAGGCAATCACGTCTAAGGGATCAACAGAAAACGCATTAAGCCAATTTCGGCAAGTGAACTGAAATAGCTTCAACATTTCAGAGCAAGTTTTGAATAATTTCTGATCTATAATTACATTACAGACCCTTTTGTGGCAGTTGCAAAGTTAAATAAAAGCATTAACAGAGATTAAGAGTTCGCTGTAGAATGGTTTGTAATTACATACAGTTTAAAAATACAGGCACTTTGATTGACTAAGTCTTAGCGTATCTGTCGCAAGGACAATGTAAACAGTGTTTGCGGTTACTGAACTTACCCCACTCCCTGCTTGAATGCTTCAATCAGCTCGTTTTTCTTCTCCTGGTCTTCCACCCAATACGCACTTGGAATGACAAACTCGGATATCACACGGCACTCCGGGCAAGACCTTAATGGATCAAGACAAACCAGTGATGCTGTTACTTTCCAAGAGTGACACCCCTCGATAAATTTGCCAGAAACAGCAGTGCCCCAAGGGAAAGGGAAATGGTTCGTCACACCGAAGCAGCAGACACCTCCTCACACGTTAGTACAGCACATGCGCACACTGGTTATTAGTTTCAGTTGAAAGAATCCAATTCAGTGCAGTCAGGGCTTGCTCTACCTTGCGTTTGTTTCTAGACTTAAACAAAAATAACAGGTATTTCCTCAGTACGCAGAGGTAAACTGCATTTGCTAATCCCAACACGAAGAAGTAAACCGTATCTGTTACGCAAGCAGTGCGGCTCCCACGTGGCGAAAGCCAAACCAGTTGAAAAAAGACAAAGGAAGGTCTCTAAGCTTTTGAAGTGTGATCTGACTTTTCTTTAGATAAACTTTGCAACAATCAGTATGTTCACCATTATGAAGAAATGTGAAAAACACATTTGAAGAATGTGTATTAGATTTAATCCACACTCAGAATGGATTCCAGGGCACTGTTTCTGAAAAAAAACCCAGCTCACGGTCCCTACTGTAGGCAGAATGTCTCAGTACCTGTCCAACAGAAGCTCGACTCCAATACAGGTTACATCCTAATGAGCTTCAATTCAATTAAATTTATGATGGCAGTTGTGCAGAAAAGTCTATTTTGGCAGAAGACTGAAAATATTTCCCACCCTTTCCCCAGCATGCTTGTTACTTGAGAGAGTTTTCAAAGAGATGCTCAAAAAAGGAAATTGCCCTAATTAGATGGTTTAAATTCTCTCATCTGAGGAGGAGCATGTTTGGAATACATTTTTAATAGAGCTAGAAGATTAAGGCATTTACTCAGATACAGATAAATCTGTGATTAGTGGGACAATTAGCTCGAGTAAGCTATAATTGAGAGAAAAATCCAGTAATTAAGCACATACATAGAAAAAAAGGAGTTAACTGTTTTTGGACAGAGGTGACTGAAGAGCACAGGATAACAAGGTCTCCGCTCATCTCACCAACGCAGGCCACAGAGAAGAGGCTCTGGTTAACATCAACTTACTTTATAATCGGGTTCTCAAACTGCTTGGCACATCTCCACTGCCGGATGCAAGACAAGCAGTACGTGTGATTGCAGTTGGAAAGGATCCCAAACCTCCTCTCGGAGGCTGACGGTTTCTCATACACCACTTCCATGCAGATACTGCAGACTTTGTCCTGACTCGCCTGAAAGGCAAAGGCCTTCTCCATGTCATGCTCAAACGTCGCCATGCACATCTGTCACAGGAGAGACGGCATTGGTTATTGCAGCCCCCGTATCAGCCCGTTCCTTGTAAAACAAAAGGGACCTATTACAGGAAAAACATGGGATGCTGATGAAAAGCATCATTCCTAGCCTTCATTGTCATCATTTATTTTAAAAAACATTAAATTCAATCACACATTTCAGCCCTTCAATGTTCTCTGCAGCTTGAGGAGTATCAGAAGTAAGGCTGCCCGAACACTCTTAGTTTACACCTTTCCAGATCTGTCATGGAACAGGTATCGCACAACGTGATGCTTCAAATACCCCTAAACCCACCACTTCAGGGTTCAGAATGGGTGCCACACTCGAGACGTTACTCTGCGTATCATTAAGGCCACACTCATTCCCCGGATACTAAGCTTTACCCCAGCTAAGGAATTAGTCTTTATTACAGGCTTTCCTACAGCGCTTCTCACCACAATATCCTGGTTATGATGATCAATAACCGATTTACACTCCCTCAGCATTACAAGGTGAGCTGGTGGTTATACCTGCATAGTTTTACCTCTTTTCAAAGTTCTCAGGACTTGACAGGTAAAATAAAATTAAAATACTTTATAATAATAATAAAAAAGGACACAAAATAATTCCACATTAGTAGGAACATTTTGACTAGTGCACATTCTCATCCAACACACCCCTCTGCTTCCGGAGCTGAGCACCTGACAGCAGCAGTGACGGGACACCGTGCCAGGGATTGACAGGGTCCCGGCGAAGCAAGAACTCCTGCACCAGCACGTTTTGCAAGTGCGTGCTGACTGCACAAAACCTGAGGTTGTTAACCCCTGGATTCTACTCCAGACAGACTTCTGATTCAGGAATGACTAACTCTGCTGGTCTTTCTGCTCCTCAGCCTTGAGAACTCCTGTTCCTGACCAGCCCTGACCCAAATCTGGTAGCCAGGCAGAGAAAAGAGCTGCCCCTTGAGCCCATCTTTACCCAACGGATTCCTCAGCCAGTCCTTCCAGCTGAACTACTTCAAGGTCAGCTCCAAAATCTTTGTACTTTGTTCGGTCTGTCCCTACTTGACCTTGCCCTGAAGTCAGCCACAACCGAGAGGAGACTTCCGAAGAGATGACTCAGCTAGAACGCACCAGCAGCCCACCACTCCGCTCCTCCAATGTACACAACGCACCACTGAGACGTCAAGTAAGCTACAAAAGACATTTTCCCGGTAGTTTTAGGGTGTTCTGGGAGAAGGCTGCGGACAAGTTTCCGATAAGGACAACATGGGAAAACGAGAAGTTGCTGTAAAAGGCTATCTGCATCATCGTTACCAATTAAACCCCAGATGCTCAAACAGACCACTCTTAGAATCATTTTATAGATAAACAATAAAACAAAAGCTCTTCGGAAGAACAAGCTCTTCTACGCAACACGTCTTTGGCTTTTAGGGCAAACAAACCAAGTCTTGCACCGAGCAAAACAAATCTCACACGGATTTCACGTTAATACTACCATCTCGTGAGCCTTCCTCTGTTCTTGGTCGAAAGGGTGAAGCACTTGCAATCCACAGATCTCACACACGTCTCCGTGGAGGTAAAGGCAGCGATCTCCAAAGTGGCACGCTCCCGCTGCCGCGTAAGGACACAGCTGCTCTCCTTCAGCACAGGAGCTTCCAGCCACCGGATCTTCCAGTCCGCTGCAAATAGCTTCCAAATACGAATGGGGCTTCGCTTCCAGATTATCGTTTTGGTCACTGCAACACACCACATCGCTCGTGGCACTGGGTTTCTGCTTGTCTTCGTTCAAGCCACGCAGATCTAAGGAAATGGAAACATAATATGAACCATACAGGACACTGCACAAAACCCACACGAGAAGCTCCATATACTTTATTCCCAATGATTACCAGGTTTTTGTTTTTAAAAAAAAAAAAAATTTCTTCTCAATGAAATCTCATCCCTAAGCCCCTTTTGCTCACAAATCACAAGAATTTTTATAAATTACTCAAAAGTCCAATTTCAAGGTCTCTTCAGCTGTTTTCTTGTTACAAATAGGATAAGAAAATTCTCCCACTTTACGTGAGGGCAACAGTGAGAGCAGGCAGGAACAGCGTGCAGGCCTCAGCACGGCTCAGCTCCTCTGCCCTGCCTGTCAGGCGTGGGTGGGTGCCCAAAAATCCCCCCAAAACAAAGCCCATCCTTCAGGGAACACCGAGCGAAGAGCCAGTTGGCTAGCTGGCGTCACTGAAAGGTACTGCAGGCAGAAGCGTTTCCAGGAAGAGGCTTCATCGAGTGGGAAGTCTGACCTCTCTGGCTGTGCAGGAAAGTCAGGTAGTAAAAGGAGGAAAACTACCTAACTCCCGTCAAGCACCAGGCAGAACGAGCACCGCACCGCTCCCACTCACTTCTGTCCCTGAGCACCAGCGTCTTCTTCTCCCGTTTGCCAGTCTCGTGCAGTTTGCTCCTGATTATCGGCGCGCTGTGCTCGGGAGGGTGGCGAGGGTTGTGCAGCGCCGCCGACGAGAGGGGAGGCGGCGCAGGGGCTGCTGCGGCCCCTGATGCGGGAAGTCGAGTGTGATCGTACCTGCGAAAGGAAAAGGACAGAACAAGCGTTATAAAGGCTAAACTTGGCACAGTGGCAGGAACAGTTAAACAAAATAAAACTGGGTAGCTACTTTTTGTTTTTTTTAGGATTGTTCTGAGAAGTTGACTGAACTGCTCAGTCTCTTTCAAAGCCACGTTAAAAGGTTTCTCAGTCACAACAAATGGATGTCTGAAAGCACACCTGTATTTTCTTCTGCAGAGACACCCAGCACAGCTGAAAGATGCACATTATTCACGTGCATATTAAATTAGATCTTCATCATCCCCCCACACAAACAGGTTTGCTGGCATTTCTCAGAGCAGCAACATCAAAACGCTGTGCAGGACGCAGTGACACTTCACGATCTCTGTTTCCCCCGCAGGCAGCCAGACTTAGACGCCATGCTCCCACACCGCAGGAGACGACGCAGCATTTGCACATGGGATAGGAAACATCCGGCAAAGCGATGGAAATACGCTCCGGCAGCAGAGCGGAAACAATCAGCGCAGTAAAGAGGCTGGGCCAACGAAGCCACAGATGTACCTTAGTGCTAGAATATTTTGATGGGAACAAACATATTCTCCCTATCTGTTTCTGGTGCCGTACTTAGGACCCGTACGTGCCCTGTGCACGCATCGCTGATGTGCGAAGTGCCCCAAACAGCTGGAGTAAAACAGCAACACACTTTGCAGCTGTCGTTACAGTCCAGTCAGCGTATGACGTTGCCCCCACAAATAACCCAGCCGTCGGCAGCGTCGCACAGCACTAATTCAACGCGAGCAGCTAAGGGAAGCTGCAGAAATCACTAACGTTCCATCTCCTGATCCAAGTTTGGGGCCGTGCACTAAGCAAAGGAAACACGACTAAGCCGCT